>NC_054479.1:30904113-31508563 GCF_017639515.1 Carcharodon carcharias
CCCTCTCCCCCTCTCTCTCCCCCTCTCTCCCCCTCTCTCCCCCTCTCTCTCCCCCTCTCTCCCCCTCTCTCCCCCTCTCTCCCTCTCTCTCACACTCTCTCTCCCTCTCTCTCACACAGTCTCTCCCTCTCTCTCACACACTCTCTCCCTCTCTCTCAAACACTCTCTCCCTCTCTCTCAAACACTCTCTCCCTCTCTCTCAAACACTCTCTCCCTCTCTCTCAAACACTCTCTCCCTCTCTCTCACACTCTCTCTCCCTCTCTCTCACACTCTCTCTCCCTCTCTCTCACACTCTCTCTCCCTCTCTCTCACACTCTCACTCTCTCTCACTCTCTCTCACTCTCTCTCACTCTCTCTCACTCTCTCTCACTCTCTCTCACTCTCTCTCTCACACTCTCTCACACTCTCTCACTCTCTCACACTGTCTCTCTCACTCTCTCTCACTCTCTCTCACTCTCTCTCACTCTCTCTCACTCTCTCTCACTCTCACTCTCTCTCACTCTCTCTCACTCTCTCTCACTCTCTCTCACTCTCTCTCACTCTCTCTCACTCTCTCTCACACTCTCTCACACTCTCTCTCTCTCTCACTCTCTCTCTCACTCTCACTCACTCTCACTCTCACTCTCACTCTCTCTCTCTCTCTCTCTCTCTCACTCTCTCTCTCTCTCTCTCTCTCTCTCACTCTCTCTCTCTCTCTCTCTCTCTCTCTCTCTCTCTCTCTCTCTCACTCTCTCTCTCACTCTCTCTCTCACTCTCTCTCTCACTCTCTCTCTCACTCTCTCTCTCACTCTCTCTCTCACTCTCTCTCTCACTCTCTCTCTCACTCTCTCTCTCACTCTCTCTCTCACTCTCTCTCTCACTCTGAGTCTGGTAAACCTTCACTCCCTCTATAGCAAGAATATCCTTCCTCAGATAAAGAAACCAAAACTGCGCACACTATTCCAGGTGTGGTCTCACCAAGGCACTGTATAATTACAGCAAGGCATCCCTGCTCCTGTACTCGAATCTTCTTGCTATGAAGGCCAACATACCATTTGCTGCCTTTACTGCCTGCTGCAGTGCATGCTTACCTTCAGTGACTGTACGAGGACACCCAGGTCACATTGTACATTCCCCCCCTCTCAATTTATAGCCATTCAGATAATCGGCCTTCCTGTTTTTGCTACCAAAGTGGATAACCTCACATTTATCCACATTATACTGCATCTGCCATGCATTTGCCCACTCACTCAACTTGTCCAAATCACACTGAAGCATCTCTGCATCCTCCTCATAGCTCACCCTCCCACCCAGTTTTGTGTCATCTGCAAGTTTGGAGATATTACATTTAGTTCCGTCATCTAAATCATTAATATATATTGTGAATAACTGGGTTCCCACCACCGATACCTGCAATACCCCACTAGTCACTGCCTGCATTCGGAGAAAGACCTGTTTATTCCTACTCTGTTTCCTGTCTGCCAACCAGTTTTCTATCCATCTCAATACACTACCCCCAATCCCATGCACTTTAATTTTACATGCTAATCTCTTATGTGGGACTTTGTCGAAAGCCTTCTGAAAGTCCAAATACACCACATCCACTGGCTCCCCCTCATCAACTCTACTATTACATTCTTGAAAAATTCCAGTAGATTTGTCAAGTATGATTTCCCTTTCGTAATTCCTTGCTAACTCTGTCCGACTCTGCCACTGTTTTCCAAGTGCTTAGCTATTAAATCTTTTATAATAGACTCTAGAATTTTCCCCACTACCTCCCTTTTTAAATTCTTCAGCCTACAACAAAATGCATCATATGGAGCTGCCTCATTTCCAACAAATTTGATTTGCTGCATGCCCATAATCTTACATAGGTGGAGAGATGCTGACAACACATGAACATTTACTGTCCAAATTATGACATGACACAATCCATTCAAGTATCTGTAAATTGGCAATATGGGAACATCATAAAGTTTTTAAAATATGTTTCGTGAAGTTTATTTTGACACAACACTGGCAATTTTACAGTAATTTTTACATGTCTTCACATTTTTAGTGTAAAGTAGTAAAAATATTTTTTTCATTCTTTCATGGGATGTGGGCATTGTTGGCTAGGCTAGCATTTATTCCCCATCCCGTTACTGCCCTTGAAGGTGATGGTGATGAGCTGCCTTCTTGAACTGCAGCTGTCCATGTGGTTTAGGTGCATCCACAGTGGTGCTTGGAAGAGAGTTCCAGAATTTTGACCCAGTCTCAGTGGAAAAAATGGCGATTATAGTTCCAAGTCAACGTTTTGTGTGGCATGGAGGGGAACTTGCAGGTCGTGGTGATCCCATGCATCTTCTGGCCTTGTTCTTGGTGGTAGTGTTCGCGGGTTTGGAAGGTGAGGTTTAAGGAACCTTGGTGAGCTGGTGTAGTGCACCTTGTAGGTGGTACACACTGCTGCTACTCAGTGGTGGTGGAAGGAGTGAATGTGGAAGTTGGTGGATGGGGTGCCAATCAAGTGGGCTGCTTTGTCCTGGATGGTGTTGAGCTTTCTTATGTGTTGGAGCTGTAGTCATCCAGGTAGGTGGAGAGTATTCCATCTTACTCCTGACTTATGCCTTATAGACAGTGGACAGGCTTTGGGGAGTCAGGAGGTGAGATGCAATTCTAAATATTTGGGCTTTAAAAAAGGTCGAAGTTTGTTATGGCAGTGGTCATAAGTCTTATTTCAATTCTTATAGTTCATAACTGTTTTAATAAAAATGTGCACAAACAAATTTCATACCCTATAATCGAGTCATAAATTTAATGCATGATTCACAACTGCTATGGTAAACTCACACTGAGCTTTAAATTAGCCTGATTAGTAAATAAGATGACTCTGGTTAAATCAATAAAACTCATTACAAGGAAAATATCAAGTAACTGTTACATTCAACTGCAGAGGAACTAGGCAATTTACTTATTAAAATTACTTAATATTGGAGACTTGGCAGAACAGTGGTTTGGGATGGTTTTTGGTCCATAGGGATAGTTTCTCTGTCCATTCATAGTCAACAGATGAAAAATCTAGATGATAGTGATTGTGTGGCTTAGATTCCTGAATTTTTTGGCTGTCATTCCTGTTTTCCCAACAAATGGAAAATAAATAAACCTGCCTGCAGATTAAAAATGGCCACCCACAGAATTGTAGAATGGTACAGCTGCCAAATTATTATATTCTTTGACTGTAGGAAATATGTAATGCAGTTGGGTGTTCTGAGTTCTTAACATACGTTTAGTTGGTAGAAAGACCACTCTGCTCTGAAACAGATTGGAAAATGCGTTTCAAGTTGAGGTTTGGCTGATCTTAAATTACAAGCCATGTATTTTAAAAAGCCAAACTTAAATTGACATTGAAAGTTGTGCTGGGCTATTTGATATTTTTCAGCATTCTAGTCTGCTTTTTAAAAATGTCATTCTTGGAATATTCACACCACTGGCAAGATTGCCAATGAGAAGGTGGGGTGAGCTGTCTCCTTCAGCCACTACAGTCCATGTGATGAAGGTACTGCTACAGTGCAGTTAAGTAGGAAGTTCCAGGATTTAGAGTAGCTACAACGAAAGGATGGCGATATACATACAACAGTAGATAGTTGTATGTGTAGATAGGAGGGGGAGATTTGAGACCATGCACCTGATGCCCAGGCTCTTCTAGTTGAAGGTTTTGAGGTGCATCTGAAGGAGCTTTGATGACTTGCTGTATTGTGTCCATAGGCCCACTGCAGCCATGGTACATCAGTGGTGCAGGGATTGAATGTTTAATCTCAAATGGGATGCTCTATCCTGGCAAATGAAGAATATTGCATCACACTCCTGATTTCTAGACAAAGGTGAGCCTCCAGCATGTTGATGGTGGAGGATTAATAATGGTAATACCATTTATTATCAAAGGGAGACAGTCAGATTTTCGTGCATTGGAAGTGGTCTTTTTCTGGCACTTGTAAAGCATGAATGCACCTTGCCAGTCAGAAGCCTAAGTCTGCATGCTCGCCTAAACCTGTTGCATGCGGGCATAGACTGCTTCATTATCTGAGGAAGTGTGAATTTGGCTGAACGCTGCAATTATCAGCAAATGGCCCCACTTCTAACTATATGATTGAGGAAATATCATTGATGAAGCTGCTGAAAATAGCCTGAGAAACTGCTGCAGCAATGACCTGGCATAGCTGTTGTAAAAAATGTTCATCATTGTACAAACAGAACTTTCAAATATATTTCAGAAGTGATCTGGGAACATTTAAATTACTTGCTTGGAACTATGATACGTGCAGAATGCAGGAGTGATACAATATAAAGAGTGAAACAAATAGTTAGCTTTTCTCTCCCTCTTTCAACTTTGCTTGAAAAATAGAACATAATTGGCACCTTGATTTCACATTTTTCATAGTGGTGTACTGTGCAACACTGCAATGTGACAGTGAAGTCATAGTTCCTAAAAATTTGCAAAAGAAAGATGTCCATGAATACAGCGGGAATAATATTTGGGTGAAGCACATACCTTAGTGGAAATCCACTTGTGCAACATGAAACTGCTTTGATTGAGTTTTGAAGCTAGTTCTCATAAATTGATAATTCCCTTCTGCTTGTTTAACTTGGTAGTATGAAAAAAAAATTAGTTTATTAATTGGAATTTAGCAGCCCAACAAAGGATTTCATGTGTATGAATGCAGGTAATGAAAAAGATCCAGTGATCAACATTCCTGAGATGTGAATTGACAAATGCAATAAATGATCTTCGGGCAGCTGAGCAAGCAGCAGGTGGTTAAGCCCCAACTCAGTTTTGGTCTTTTTATTTCCTTTTTTGTCTCTCTCTGTGTATATGTCTGTCTTTCTCTCTTCTGCACCCCCCATCCCTCACTTCCTCCCTTCCCTCATCCCCTCATCCCTCTCTTCTGGCCCTTCTCTCCCCTTTCCCCTGTCCTGCTCTTCTGGCCCCTCCCCCATCCTCTCTTCCACCCACTGCCCCCCCCCCCCAACCAATTCCCCCATCCCTCTCTTCCACCCCCGCCTGCCCCAGCCACTTGCACACACTGAAATTTGCTATCATGAAATAGGTGCTGTTTTCCATATGCTGTGATCACTTCTGTAACTTCAGTACAAAGTGAAGAAAACTGTTTCATGCATGGTCATCCCCTAGCTTTTTAATGAGCCCTTGCACAGTATTTTTAGTAAGTGAATGTCAGAGTTAGTTATACCTGACAGATTGTTCATCTTGATCCTTAATATATATTTGTTTTACTGATATTGTTTCTTTTTTCCACCTTCTCTTTCTGATCTCTGTAGTTCCATCTGAAACAGGTAATTCTGATGTTTACTTTGTCTTTATGCCATATGTGTGTATATTAACACTGCCCCATTTATTTTAAATTGATTCTAAGCTTAACATCATCTGCTTATGAACCACATTAAAATGGCAGTACATTCTCAAAATTTGCATGTTAAAATTCAAATGACACCCAAACTACTAAAAAAATATTCAATAATTGCTTCAAGAAAAATTATTTTGTGTTTGTAGTCTGAATTGATTTGTTTACTGGGGAATGTACTGTGGAACCAACTTCACCTTAATGAACATTTAATTAAAATTCAGAGTATTCTATAAATACCTATTGACATTCATCCTAAATGACATTTGGTTGGAGACAAGAATGTGTACCTTTAAATTATATACTGCACAATGTTATATAATTGTACTATAACTTGTTAAACATCGTAATTTCCAATAACAGATAAAGATGTAAGTATGAAATGGCTTACATTTCAGAAAGAAGCAATTGATTTTCTATAAATTCCCGATGAGTGAATAAGGTTTTATCTGGGGTAACCTAATTTGGTGAACTGATAAAGGGCTTCATTTTTAAGTCGTTTTTTTTCCTCAATAAAAGAGCTCATTTACAAAAAAAACTTGCATCGATATAGTAGCTTCATATCATATTAAGATGGTAGTAGCATTCGCAAGTCACAGTATGACATAACTTCTGTAGAATTGTATGGCATTTATAAAAAGCTGGTATACTTCTAAATTTTGTAAAATAATGAGCATTAAGTTTAATTGGAGAACATAGAAATAATACTGCAACTTTTCTTCTTGAAAAATCTTTAAATCTCTCTTTTTCTAAAGCAGTTGTTCCAGTGCATTATAATGATTAAAAACTACACAAAAACAAAAGGAAAATACACATTGGAAATACTAAAGTCTGTTCCAGCAAATTGCCCTAAAAGATTCACGAGTTTTTGGAATAAAAACAAAGTGCTGGGAATACTCAGCAGGCCTGGCAGCATCTGTGGAGAGGGAAACAGTTAACATTTCGAGTCGAATGTGACTCTTCGGAAGATAATATTTGGTATTTGTACAGCAGTGGACTTTTTCAGCAGTGGCTAGGGCCAGTAATGTTGAAATTAAACAAAAGACTTTCAGTTTGTTTAGCAAGTACTTGGTTGTCCCTGTAATATTTCCAAAGGCTTTGCTTTTTGAAGGAAGTAACACAATATATTTTGTATGCTGTTTTTATTTTAAAATAAGTACTGGATGCCAGGCCACTTAAGCAAATAAAATCTATAAACTGGCCTTATTTTGAATTGCATTGTCACAGCATCATTTTCAGACCCATGACATACTGTAAACCAAACAAATCCTATTCTAGTGATATTTTCACAGTTGTTAGTAGCCAGGAGTATGATTAAATGTCACCTCAAGCACCTTCGACAGTGCCTTGCCTTGCTGCTTTCCATCACCATGGTAAACCCTGAATTTACTGTTTCTGTATAAATACAACTTTAGCTCAGCTTGCATTTTGTACAGTTCAATTGCCTGTCTTGGTAGAATTATTTGAGGGATTGGAGTGATTCCTACTATGTATGCAAAAACTTGCAATTACTGCTTCAGTGGAAATGTTATGGCAATAGAAAACACATAAATTGTTTTGATTATAATGTTACATTGATGAATGAGAGGTTGATGTGATTAGCCTAATGGGTTTATAAGCATAAATAGCTTCTTGAAGACCACCACTTGCTGCTTTGGGAAATAGTTTACAGTACCAAATAATTTGTACTGCACTAAGTTAAATAAAACATTGACAATATTCATGAGATACTTTGAACCTTTGGATTGTGAAATTGGTTTCATTTAGCAAAAGTAAAGCACTGTTAAATACAATTCAAATAAGAGGTCTTACAGAATTTACATTGTATTTAATGTAACACTAGGCTTGATTCCATTTGACCCATTTCCAAATTTACTTTGTGCTCAGGAAGGTGATTGCAAGGGATTAGATTGTTTTGCCAACGTGAAACAAGTGATAGCTCCAAATGCATCAAACAAACCAGGTTTATAGTTGTAATTTTCTTTTTAAAAAACAGCTCATTATAGTTTATTCTCAATACCACCAGGATAAACTCAAGTACTGAGGAAAATTCCTCATCTTTCCCAAAGAAATTAGCCATGACATTGGGGTGTTGCTTTATGACCTATCCTCAGAATGCTAGGTAAAAAGAAAGCTTTCTGTTGATTCCCTGCCAGCTGCCTATGGATTAGCCCACATTAGCTTGAATTTGTAATTTTATTTTCCTTTCGGCAAAAGAATATTGGTAATTCACTTCGCCCAATAAACCTTTCAACATTTCTGACTTGGGTTTTGGTGTACACTTTGTCCTTCCAGTCTTATGTCAGATAATGACCTGTCAGCTTAGAAATTAGTGCAAAGTTGACCACCATGTGATATGCTGATTGCTTATTGCTCACCATTATCCTTAGCATGCTCCTTGTGCAGCTTTAGCCTTGATCAGGGAGATATCTAATTTGGGGGGGTGGGGGAGCTGTAATACATGTGGAATCTCAAGAGATTGAATGTTGAAAGACAAGTGGCAATATTGATGGATTTATTTTTGTTAGAAAGCAAATGCTGAAGGGGGAGGGAGAAAGAAATGACAAGTAAAATTGAGTGAAAGAAAAAACACCATCTCTACACATAGATGTTGCAGCTTGCCTGGAAGAAAGGAGAGGCAGATTTGTAGTTGTTTCTGTCTATGCCTGCCTTATATATTAGCTGTTAATGTACTTGCAGCAAATGGCACAGCTCTGCATCGGTGTCTGTGCTGATCATAGTCTGTGGAGCAGGTCTGTCACAGCCATTATCGGATCACTGTGTCAAGGATTGCAAATATAGTTGGTGGCATTGTGCATTTAGGCTCTGCTGGCAGTTATGACCTAGCATTTGTGAATCTGGCATAATTCAAAGCATGAAGTATTGTGCTTGGGATACTTGCCAAATAAGCATCCAGCATAGAAACTGGGGCTGCTTTCATGAGAGGCTTAAGAGGAGATTTAGTGGAGGTACTCAAAAATTGAGGGGTTTTAATGAAGTAAATAAAACACTTTCTGCTGGTCAAAAACTAGAAGGCAGAAGTTCGAGATCATCGAAAGGACGAAGGAAGAGTTCATGAGAATTTACTTAAGTAGAATTCAGATGTGTAATGGTTAAACAGAAACTGTGATGAGCTCAGAATCTATGACACCTTTTGAAGGATAGATGGATAAGTACTTGATTAAAATTTTAAATGGGGTAAGGGGGAAAAGCAAGAATTGGACTGACTGAATAGCTTTTCAGAGGGCTAGCACAGTCCTGATGAACCAGGAGACTCCCTCTTCCATGCTGTAATATTTAGTACAGTTAGTCAAGCCTCTGTGCATCTTATTTGTGCTGTTGGAAACATGTGATGCATCAAATGGAAAGACATCCGAATGTTACGGATCCTCCCTGCAGTTTTCAATGAATAATTTTCACTTTAATCCTTAATTTTTGTCCTTGACTGGAAATTAATCAGTGCTTTGGATGTGATTTCTTCAACTGACAGTTGTGATGAGCATTTATCATAAGCTGTCTGTTTTCAATTTAAGACGAGGCTCTGATATCCCTTTTTGAATTACCTTGTAAGGCTCAATGTTTATGCGCAAAGTTAAACATTGCTCTAAACTTGATTACCTTTTACAGTCTCTTAGATTGATTTTTTTTCTGTCAAGTTTCTCCCCTCAGATCCTGAAAGCACTGACTCTTGCATTACTGTTCCATTAGCACAGATGCAAGCGGGTATTTTTCATGTGTGGTCCTTCATACAGAATGACACCAGTTTATTTGACCAGCTTAGGGATTCTGACTTTGCCTGAATCCATTCACACACATGCAGCTTACAACATTGGTGATTAGACAGACTCCACACTAACTGCACAACCTGTGTCAGCCTTGGACTACACCATACCAAAAAAAATAGTCAAAATCTGGGCAATGGCATTTTTTTTACTCGCAGTTTCCATCTCAGCTATGACCTTTTGCAAAGTACAAAATGGAGACCAGATCCTACCCCACTTTGAGGGAGATGGGGAAATGTCATCACAGGTTCTATTGCATCCCACCTGAAACATATTACAGAATGCTATGGGCACAGGTCACATTATTCTGTCATCTGGAGTATGGCTTGTTTACTCCAGGAAGATTTGCAGAAGAGAAATGGGATGTAATTAAGGTTGCACAAAGAAAAAAATCATGAACTTCATGTGATGTGGTCTTCAGGGCTGAAAGGGTCAAATCAGTAATAGAGTAATGTTGATTTTTCTCTGCTTAATACATGCTTTCATCAATCATGTGTTCAACTCCTTGGTTTTGTCAGTGTGTGTGTATGGGCACAAAACTTGTAGACTATTGGTCTGATTTTATCATGCATGTGTTAAAAACATCTTTCTGTTGAAAGCATTTATTATCCAATGAAGGGCCCATGCACCCTGTTTTCCCCCTGTTGTATTATGAGGTTTAACATTGAGGACAGGTGGGCAGCTGGTCTATTTTTCCAGCCTTTGAGTAGCAAGTGGGATGCACATGATTGCAACCTTGGTGGATTCATCTGCTTCCCCCACTTTTCCCTACTTGGTGGTGGCATGGCCTCTGCTCAGAATTTCTTGATTTGCGCTGTTAAGGCTGGGAATTAGAAGAGATAAGATTCAAATCTCTATCTTTTCATTTGCTAGTATGTGTTAGTACCCTACTGTAGCCTTTTCACACTATCCTGTAATCAACGTTCTAAATTTGAGTAGATGAAAATTATATATGTGAATTTCATATTGGTGCTCAGTTTGACTAGAAATGCAAACTTCAATTTTCTTATTGTAGTGAATTTTTAGATTTGCTATAAATTTGTTTCCTTGCTGCATTCATACATCATTTTAATGATAACCCATAATAAAATATGGCAAGTAAGACATAACTGCTTGCAATCTAGGACTGCAAATTTGTTATTGACCCAGTCAATTTCTAATGGAATTTACGTTCTCATGTATGTCTATTCAGTGTCCAGAATAGAATGAATAAAACGATTCCCAGTAATTCAACTCTATACTAGCTTGGTGCACTAATTTGAATTTAAAATTTAATTGCTAAGTTTGTAGACATGAGCAGATTTCTAACCATGGTCTTAGTGTTTCTGTGGTCTCTAGCTGTTATTATGTAGGAACATCAAGAGGTTTATGCAAAATGAAGTAATTTAATTCCATAATTGTTTTAACTAATAAAAATTCTTTTGGCATAGCATGTTGGCTTTAAAAAAACAAACCATGAATTTAATTAATTACTATTTCAGATGCTTTCACTGATGCTGCCATAGGCTCTAGACTAAATGGTGAGCATAAAGACAAAGATCTAGAACCATGGGATGGTGGTGATGGCACCAATGAAGATTTGGAAGCTCTGGAATCTGATGTGGTAAACATTTTAATTATGAACTTAAAACAGTACCAAAAAATAGTCAAAATATATCTTAATTGTCTGTTTGTCACTTGTTGCACCTAGCCTGTCTTTTTAGGAAGGGAATAAAATTGTTATAATAGCAGCCAGGCTACCTGCATAATTAGCCCACTGTTGGTTTCAATTTGAGTTGCCTCGTAGGACTGGAAGCCTGTTATCTCCTACAGTGTCAGTTTACAACCTGTTCTGCTACTGAGAAGATATTTGGGTGCTTTCTACAAAAGCAAAGAGAAACATAAGGAATCAGTTCCATTATAGCACTTTGCTTAGCAGTGAGTTCAAGCCTGGCCAGAGAATATGGCAGGTCACCTTATTTCAACTTGGCTGGGGATATGTGGCATGAAAGAGGATGCCGAATGGGATGCAGAGACTTATAAACAGGGCTTTTGAAGAGAATGGCAGATTTGTATTTTCATAGGTCAAAACAACCAGTTTGCTATGTCCAGGGTGACAAAATGTTCAAGGGAAAGTATGATTGACCTGGAACAAAGAAAGTGCTATATGTTGTTGAATGTAAAGGCAAGCTACTATCTGGTGGCAGTGTTCAGATTATTATAAATTGGATTATTCAGCTATGATTATGTTCCTCCTCCCTATTGATATTTTTAATTTAAACTTTATTGCCTATAGTTCCTAGCCTAACCTTTCCTATCATACCATTTGATTATATTGATTACATTGTCTCCTCTGCAACCTTGCCACACTGATCATTTGGAAAGGAAAGCAACTTGAAAACAAATGGGGCAATTTGTCTTAAAAAAATAAAAACAACCCTAAAGCCCAGTTTGTCAATTGAAAGATCAATCGGTTAGCTAATCAAAATGCAAAAAGTTGAGGGGAATGATACTTTAAGGCTTCAGGATTCCACCAGTGGTTTCAAAATGACCTGGGCGAGTTTTTAATTTATACCTGCTTTTTTTGTGCAGATGGAAAAATGTTGGACTACCTACCATAGTTATGCTGCTCCTCATTCTTTGACAATGAAAGCTACAATTCTTCTGAAGCTCCTGTTTATCCTTTTGCTTTGGACCACATGCTCCTTTTTTGTGGAATTGTGATGCTTTGCTCTAATTTTTACTCAATTTGGCCAGGTGTAGTGGTTGTGAATCAAATGGTATGGTTCAAATTGGAAGCACTGAGGTGAATTTCATATAAAGCATTACTTCCAGCAACAAGAAGCACAATATCTATATTAGTGATTGGGTGTTACTTAACTATAACCATTATGGTCCTCATCATACTGCCTCTGGTACTGTTTTCTTTTTGAGCTATTCATTCAAGTTTTGCTCTTTTGCTATAGAAAGGAGAATTAAAGGCAGCTACTTGTGTGAGCACCTTTACTTTTCATAATAAGAAAAAGCTATGTTTCTGTTGGTTATTATGGAAGGGCAGATCTCCATTTGGGATAATTGTTCAGATGCAGTTTAATGTTCAACTAATACTACTTGAAAATAAATGGTTATAACAGTGAATGATGCATAGCTCCTTGTGTTGAAAAATAAAGTTGTTGGAAGGGATTTTTTTCTTTCTGGTAAAATCTCTTCTTTCCCTCCTCAGTCTAATGGTTGGGATCCCAATGATATGTTCAGATTTAATGAGGAAACTTATGGAGTGCGATCAACCTATGACAGCAGTTTATCTTCATATACGTAAGTACATCTTCGTTGAAATTCTGATCATTTCATCAAACCAAACCTGATGTTTCGTAACAGGAAATCCAAGTGTCTCTTTGCAGGCATTGATGACATTGGACCTAAAGACATACTGAACACTGTGGACACTTCTTTGTTCTTGATTGAAGTTTAAAGATTTCCCCTAAGGCACTATTGGGATTGATCTTGTTTGATTGGATCCATCAGAGCTTCGACGTTGATCTTTTGTGAACATCTCTTCTGTTGCAACTGTCATTTGGGAGCCAGTTTGATGGACATAATTGAATGAATAAATTGGTTATCGGTCCAGCCTTCATCAGCCCCTGTCATTGCTTTGGTGGTGTGGACATCTTTGTGATTCAGACAATGGTGGAATTGATCAGGTGCCAGTGCTTGGACCCTGGGTGTTGACATGACGTTTTGTACTTGTTCTTCTGGCGGAACAGGCTATTGGTGGTAATATGCCCATATTCTGCACATTTGGTAAGGAGAAGAATGTTGTTGAAGTTGACATTTTCGAGTCCTTCCCTGCCAATAGTTCCATTCCAGAGACTGGAATCTCTTCCAACTCTGGTGTTGAAGTCTCTGAGAAGAATAAGCCTGGTCTCCTTTGAAACCCCAGAGAGAACTTGGTCAAGTTCTTAGTCAGAGAAATCTTCCATGGTTTTGTCATTGGCATCCAGTGTTGGGACACATGCATTGACCACGGTGGCGAATTGACTGCTTGCCAGTTTGAGACGAAGAGTCATGAGGCATTCATTTCTTCGAAGAGGGAACTTTTGAAGCTGGTTCACAAGTTTATTATTGGTGGCAAATTCAACTCTGAACCCTGCATTCTTCTTCTGATTTCCATTTCCAGAAGCAAGTATAGCCGCCTTGGAGTTCCTTGAGCTGCCCCTCTCCAGCTCATTGGGTCTTACTCATAGCTGCGATATTGATGTCATGTTGCCGAAGTTCTCGGAGAAAAATGCAGTCCAACGTTTGGGGTATTCACTCGTGGGTGTGTCCATGCAGGTCCTGAAGTTCCAGGTCCCAAACTTTCCTGCTATTGCCTTTTTGTGTGTTTCTACCTCATAAGGTGATGCCTCTGGATGTAGCTATCCAGTTGGGAGAGGTGAGGCAGGCTATGTTTAGGGTATCTTTTCTAGCCCCTTCCGCAATAAGGGGTGAGTAGAATGGACCCTAGAGAGGACTGTTCAATTGCAGCTGCCAAAAGGTACCGCTGCCTCTTCTGAGTGCTGGCTCAGTACACCACTGCCAAGCTCCATTATAATTTCCCAATTGTGATTTATTGCTAGTTTTAAATTTTTGATACCAATGGCTCCACTTACTGGTTTTAATTTTAACTCAACCAAGCTTTTCCTCCCTCTTTGCTTCCTTCCCCCATAAAAAGGAGTATTGATTGGATTTTATCCTTGTGTTACTACTTTTTACTTTCTCTCCTCACTTTCTTTATTTAGCATTCCTTTATGCATTCTATATCAATTCTTTTTCATGTAGTTTTTCTCCTTGTATTTAATTGGCCTTTCAGCTTTAATTGTCTTTATTTGCTATGGTTTTCTGTAACTTGATTTTTATCTGCTTATCTATCACAGGGTACCTTTGGAAAGGGATAATTCTGAAGAATTTTTACGACGGGAGGCTAGGGCGGCTCAACTTGCTGAGGAAATTGAATCAAGTGCCCAGTATAAGGCAAGAGTTGCATTAGAAAATGATGAAAGGACAGAAGAGGAGAAATACACCGCTGTACAAAGATCTCCCAATGAAAGAGAGAGCCATGGTGTCAGCCCCAGGTACTATCACACTTCTACTTGGGGTAAAGCTATTTTAGATCTAGTGTTGTGCAATAAGGCAGGCTTAATTAGTAATCTCATAGTAAAAGATCCTTTGGGAAAAAGTGATCATAATACAATTCAATTCCATGTAAAGTTTTAAAGCGACATACTCCAGTCCTGAACAAGAATCTTAAAACCAATTACAAAGGTATGAGGGGAGAGCTGGCTAAGGTTGATTGGGTAAATAAACTAACAAGTACAGCAGTTAATAAACAATGAAAAACATTTAAAGAAATAATTCAGTGTTCAAAATATATTACATTAAAAATATAAGGAATATAAAAACATTAAAAGATTTTTTTAAAGTATATGTAGAGGAGAATAGCTAAAGTAAATGTTAGCCCCTTAGAGGTAAAGACAGGAGAAATTATGGGGAGTAAGGAAATGGTAGAGACCTTGAACAAAGATATAGACAAGTTAAGTAAGTTGGCAGCAAGGTGGTAGATGAGTATAATTTGGGGGAAGCCTGAGGCTTTTCACTTTGTTAGTAAGAATTGAAAAGCAGCATATCTTTTAAAAGGTGTGAAACTTATAAATGTTGCACTCGTACAAAACACAGCATGCAAGTGCAACAAGCAATTAAAAAGGCAAATGGTATGTTGGCCTTCATTGCAAGGAGATTGGAGTACAAGAATAAGGAAGCCTTGCCATATTATACAGGGCTTTGTTGAGATCACACCTGGAGTAGTGTGTACAGTTTTGGTCTCGGTATCCAAGGAAGGGTGCAGTACAATGAAGGTTCATACATTGGATCTTGGGGTGAGAGAGTTGTCCTATGATGAGAGTCTGAGTAAATTGGGCCTATACACTGGAGGAATGAGAGGTGATTTCATTGAACATGCAAGAATCTGTAAGGACTTGACAGTGTAGACACTGAGAGCTTGTTTCCCTTGACTGGGGGATCGAGAATGTGGGGATGCAATTTCAGGATAAGTGCTCAATTGTTTAGGACTGAGATGAGCGGAAATTTCTTCACTCAGAGTTGTGAATCTTTGGAATTATCTATCCCAATGGGTGTAGATGATCCATGCTTGAGTATATTTAAGGTTGAGAAGGCTGATTTTTGGTACCTCAAGGAATCAAGGGATATGGGGAATGGCCAGGAAAGTGGAGTTGAGGCAGAAGATCAACCACAATTGTATTGAATCATGCACTAGATGAAGGGCCTTGTGGTCTACTCCTGCTCTGTTTCTTATGTTCAGGTCTGAAATATCTAAATATAGAGTCTGCTCAATGTTACATAGGCCATATGGCACAGAAATGGGCCGTTCAGCCTACTCAGTCCATGCGTTAACATTCCACTTGAGCATCCTCCCATCTTTCCTCATCTAAATTTACCATCTTACCCTAGCTTCCCCTTAAATGCATCTATACTATTCACTTCAACCATTCCCTGTGATAGCGTGTTCCACATTCTCAGCATACTTTGGGTAAAGGAGTTTCTTCTGGATTCCCTATTGAATTCCTTGATGACGATCTTACATTGATGGCCTCTAGTTATGCTCTTCACCACAAGTGGAAACATTGTCTCTCTATCCACTCTTATCAAAACCTTTCAGAATTTTGAAGACATCTATTAGGTCACTCGTTAGCCTTTTTTCAAAATCAAAGAAACCCAGCCTTCCAATCTTTTCCCTGATATGCATACCCACGCATTTCTGACATCATCCTTGTAAACCTTCTCTGCACCCTCTCCAATGCCTTTATATGCTTTTTACAATATACGAAGATATGAATTAGGAGCAGGCGGCCATTCGGCACTTTGAGCTTGCTCCGCCATTCAATAAAATCATGGCTGATCTGTTTGTGTTTCGAGGTCTACATTCCCATCTCCCCCGATAACCTTTGATTCCCTTGCCTAACAAGAATTTATCTACCTCTGCTTTTAAAAATATTCAGTGATCATGCCTCCACCGCCTTCTGAGGCAGAGTTCCAAAGTTGCACAACCCTCTGAGAGAAAACATTTCTCCTCATCTCTGTCCTATAAGGGTGACCCCCTAATCTTAAAATAGTGCTGCCTAGTTCTGGACTCACTCACAAGAGGAAATATCCTTTCCACATCTACTTTGTCAAGACCATTCAGGATCTTGTACACTTCAATCAAGTTACCCCTCAATCATCTAAACTCCAGTGGAAACGAGCCTAGTCTCTCCAACCTTTCCTCATAAAAAAACCAGTCAATTCCAGGTATTAATCTAGTAAACCTCCTCTGAATAGCCTCCAATGTATTTAGATCCTTCCCTAAATAAAGAGACCAGAACTGCACACAGTATTCGAGATGCAGTCTCACCAACACTCTGTATAACTGAATCATAACGTCCTTCCTTTTATGTTCAATTCTTATAATAAAGAATAGCATTCCATTAGCCTTCTTGATTACATGTACCTGCACACTAACTTTTTGTGACTCATGCGCAAGAACACTTAGATACCTCTGCACCTCGGAATTCTGCAGTCATTCTCTGTTTAAGTCATACTCTGCCTTTTTATTCTTCCTGCCAAAGTGAACAACTTCACATTTTCCCACATTATACTCCCATCTGCCAGATTTTTGCCCACTATCTATATCTATCTGCAAACTCCTTGTGTCTTCTTCACAACAGACTTTCCTACCTATCTTTGTGTCGACCAGAACTGCTCATAGCACTGTTAAGTGAAGTCTAACCAAGGTTTGATGCAGCTTTAGCATGACTTTCCTACCTTTCAATTCTATTTTCCTAGAAATAAAGCTTCATGCTGGTTTGCTTTTTTATGGCTTTGCTAACCTGTGATGTAATTTTTAGTGACCAATGTATATGTACTGTGATATCCCTTTGTTCCTCTACCCCACCTAAACTTGCACCTTCCAAGTAAGTGACTCCCTATTCTTCCTACTAAAATGTATTACCTTGTATTTATTTTTGTTGAACTGCGTTTGCCAATTATTTGCTCATTCTGCAAGTTTGAATGTCCTGTAATTTGTTGCAATCCCCCTCAGTATTGACTTTGCCCCCAAATTGGTGTCATCTGCAAATTTGAAAAGTTTTGGTTTTGATTCCAAAGTCCAAATTCTTAATGTAGATTATGAACAACGGTGGTCCCAGCACTGATCCTTGTGGAACACCACTTGCCACCTTCTATTCCCACTCTCTGCTTTCTGTGTTGAAGTCAGCTAGCAATCCATTCTGCCACCTGTCCCCTGACTCAACATTTTCTGACCTTGTGAACATTTAATGAGCTGTGGCTAAGATGTGCAAGATTTCAAAATGCTGCCGTGCCCTGGCTGCTGCTGGGCCGCCCCCTCCTCCTCCTCCTCCTCCTCCTCCTCCTCCTCCTCCTCCCCCCTCCTCCTCCCCCCCCCCCCCCCCCCCCCCCCCCCCCCCTCCCCCTCTAGTGGCCATCTCTGCCTTAGTAAAATGGCTAGGAGAATACACTTCTCACAATTGCGCGGCATCTTGTGTTGCTATGCTAAAACACAGTAGTACTAGGTCACCAAAAGCAAAATTAGTAAAGCCTGCTAGGAGTATTTTAACAAACAGGGTGTTCCTCTCTCTTTTTGTGTAAAGGTCTCATTTAAAACATTGCATGACTCACAAAAGGAGGACCTAGCTTTCAGTAGCAAAGGTGAATAAGCCACCTGCAAGTAGGAGAACATTAGGAAAATTGTTACTATAATCTAAATTGCATAAATCAAGAGTTGAGCTAAAGCTTAAGCAAAGGCAACCTATCCCAGATTAATTGATTTTAAGAGTCATATGATGAATATAAGGGGAAATTGTACACGAGAAAAGAATGCGAAAATACCTTTTTAGGTGGATTTTCAACTGAAAGATGACTTTCTAGCAGCTTAGCTTGAAGAATATAACTTCATGCACTGAATACTCATCCATCCTTAGTATATCTGGTATATGCTAATATTATTATAGGTAGAGAGTGTGAGAAAAGTAAAGAAGGAATTATGACTTTATATGAATGTTGGTTAAACCACAAAGTATTGGGGAATTTCAGGCATTCGATTATGGAAAGGGCATTAAAGTCATTAGTTCTCGTACAATATATATTGCCAGTGATCAGAAACTGCTGTTCACTGGAACAAAGAATTAAGTGCTTTGATGGAATGCATGGGGAAAGGACTCTTGACCCTGTTTGGGAAATCAGTGTTAAAGGGTTAGCAATTTGAAATTAATACTGAGGAGAAGGCTTGGGAACAATTTATTTCAACGAGTTGTTGGAGCACAATGCGTTGGTCCAGGAAGAGGTTGAAAATTGAATAATATTTTAATCGGAGGATAGTAGAAGCCTATCAGGAGAATTGGACCATGTGATTTACTTTTAGATTGCTGTGGCAAAGAATTGGCATAGATATGATGAATCAAACGGCTGCCTCCTGTATTATGAACTTCTGCACAATAGTTCTATGGAGTTGCATTAGTGTGTAAAAAGAGAATTATTAAGGATATAGGGAAAGGCTGGGGGAATAGTATTGGAGTGGATTTTTCCAACTGATATGTTAGAGCTGGCATAGCTGCAACATTCCTATGATCCTGTGCTTTCAGATTATTATTCAAAATTGATGTTTGTGAAACTCTAGCCAAATTTAAAGAATACATTTTGCACCCCTCCATATGAGGTTTCTTTTTAATTAGTCTCAATTTTTTGTCTCAAATTATGACAAATGTGGTGTCACGGGCGGGAGGGGGGTCTGTTTAAACAGCACTAATTTCGCTCTCGACACACGTCCGTAAACAGGAAGGTGTTTTGATTTGTTTCATCCTTAATAAGCAGTGGTATATTTGCCAACCCCTCGGTTTTTGTGTGATTGCATTCCTATTAGTAACCCCGAGGCAGGGTGATCTCATAAAGGTTAGTTTATTGCATGCATTCAAAAACCACGAAAAGGAGGGACTGAAACAACCCCCTCCACGCACATACAGTAAAGAGGGTTAGAGAAAAGGTTTTACAGTACAGAGAAAATAAATATTGGTTCACACGAGGTTGAGAGTCCTGAATCAAAGTCCATTGTGTTACAACCGGGATAGGAGGAGTGTATGAGTTATCAAGCCCCACTACTCCATAGTCTGTACCATTAATTTAATTGTTTAATTTTCTCTCCGAAATGGCCAATTGTTTACCTATACTTCTAGTATCCAGCAGCAAAGAAGCTCTGACCAGGCTTCTTTCCAAAAAAGACTCAATGATTAATTTATTTTAAAACAAAACTCCTTTTAAACAAGTTTCAAGAACTGGCTGACATGTGACCTGTAATGCACACGTGCACAGACAAACAAAAGACACACAGGTAGTCTCTGCAGAGTCGGGCAGATGGGGAAGAAAAAAGTTTTCTTAGAAAAAAATTAAAGCTCACGGAGGTTTGATGCTGTTGATCTGAAGTTCCCTTGGGTGAACGCGTGCAGCTGGGCCCAGTAGTTGTCGGGAAGTTCACCAACACTGCTTCAGCGTGGAGGAGAGTATAGCTAGACCAATTTTTCCTGTCTCAGCTAGTGAGTCCAAAATTACACAGGCAAACTACACTCAGATAAGGATTACCTGGCTACAGGTTGGCAACCACACATGGTTGCACAAAGCAGAGAGGGAGAGAGAGTTCGTCAGGATAGCCTTCTGTTCGCAGTCTTTCCCCAGCAAGACTGAGCAAAACCACAGGTTCAAATTTAAGGTTTGCCTCTGCCATGTGATTGCCTTTTTGACTTCCAGCTTTTTATTAATGAAAGTACTTTGCAATTCAAAACAAAAAACTCTTTCCCAAGTGCCATATAGCTTAGGCGATTGCTTGGAAGAGGCCTGCTTGTTGACAATTCCAAGGTGAACTTATGACCTTTTTTTAAAAAAAAACTCCCGGGCAGCCTCCAATGCCCAAATAATGCCATGTCTTTCCATGTTTTAAAAAGTAAAATCAAGTTTAAAGAGACGATTTTAACAACTGAGGAATTCCTTTACAGAGGTTGGTGGGCTGAAAACAGGTATTGTAAAAGTTGCTCTTCCGGTATTGTTGACTTCACAAGATAAAATTGGCACGCAAAGATGAATCAGTTTTGTATAGATGATGGTGCAGAATCTTCAGCAGAGTCGGGGCATATGGGGCTAGTTGTCCAGCCTGACCAGAGCTCCTGTGCAGCCTGCTAGTCAGATTGTAAAACAGCAGTGGTTTGCAGCTCAGGAAGGAAATATTAACTTCTTCAAACCAGAGTCTTGGGTCATGTGACCTTACCTCTCCACAAGGCCTTTAGCAAAAATGGTTATCCACTGTCTTGGAATTTGGCTTGGCCTTCAGGATTACAAATTTGCCTGCCATTATGGGTTAAAAGGAATGAGAGGTCATTGTCTTAGTAGATTCTCTGACTCCTCTGACAGCCTGGTCGATCAAATGCAAATGGCCTTCATGTAGCTCCCTTTAAAGTTAAGCCATCTCCAACAATAGAGAATCTAGCCATCACGCCTTGACATTCAATGGCATTACAATCGCTGAATCCCCCACTATCAACACCCTGGGGGGGGTTACCATTGACCAGATACTGAACTGGACTAGGCATATAAATACTGTGGCTACAAGAGCAGGTCAGAAGCTAAGAATCATGCAATGAATAACTCATCTCCTGACTCCCCAAAGCCTGTCCGCCATCTGTAAGGTGCAAATTCAAGAGTGTGATGGAATACTCTCCATTTGCCTGGGTGAGTGCAGATCCAACAAGACTTGAAGCTTGACACCGTCCAGGTCAAAGCAGCCCACTTGATTGGCACCCCATCCACAAATATTCACTTCCTCCACTACCAATGCGCTGCGTGTACCACCTACAAAATACACTGCAGGAACTCACCAAGTCTCTTGAGACAGCACCTTCCAAACCCATGACCACCATTTGGAAGGACAAGGACAGCAGGCACATGAGAACACCACCACCTGGAAGTCCCTCTCCAAGGCACTCACCACCCTGACTTGGAAATATATCGCCATTCCTTTGCTGTTGCTGGGTCAAAATCCTGGAAGTCCCTCCATAATAGCATTATGGGTGTACCTACAGCACATGAACTGCAGCGGTTCAAGAAGGCAGCTCACCACCACCTTCTTGAGGGCAATTAGGGATGGGCAATAAATCCTATGAATGAATAAAAAAAAATTTATGCAGTTGCAATATTTGTTAATTGATCTAAAGATCAAATGCATTGTTCTTTTTTATAGAGAGAATAAGTACATTCCACCAGGGCAAAGGAATAGGGATGCAATGTCTTGGGGAAGTACACGACAACATTCACCAAGGATTGGACAAACCGGTTCGGGCCCACCTCCATCCCGGGCTGGATCTCATACACCAGATTATAGTCCTAATTCTGGAACAGATCAAAGAGTTGTTAATGGAGGCAAGTATTTATATTTAATTTAAGGAGGAGACATTTATCAAATATGTCACTTGTAGACGTGACCAGTATAATCCAAAATTTCAGTAGTTCAGTGAGTAAAGTCATAAGGTTGTCCAAAGTTATAAATTGTCCTTTTACGTTGATTCAGGTAGACGTTTTGTGCCCTTTTAAAATAGGCATTGAAATATGTATTGAACTTATTGAAAACAATTTGATGTACCTTGGGCCTTAATTTTGTTTGCAGTGACAAATGTGCACTTTTTGACTGTTGCACTGCTTATATAGTACATCATATAATTTGAATAATGGTTTTGTGCATGATTAAATCTAAATCAGTTTCAAGGAAGAGGCTTGTTTGGTTTTCACTTGGCGGGTTCAGTCCTGCTCCACACAGGCACCTTTTATTGTTTGTGTTGATATACCATCCATGGTGACAGAGATTTGAAAGCATGGATACAACAATATTTATGAGATGAGCAGAAGCCATTTTCGTAACTATATCTTTCTGATAAAAGATTGACACATTACTGTGTTGTGAGTTTCAAAAGTTCTCCAGGGCTCCTTAGTGATAATGTTTGAGTTCGTTTATATTCTAATATTTAACGTTTAGCAAGTTTGTTTTCAATTATTAGTCTTAAAGTTCATGCCCTTAGAAGTGGATGCGTCTTCCCTTCTTTCCCTCACAAAAAACTGCTTACTTAACTTAATGTAAACCACAAAGCAGTTTTAGCTATAGTCTTCAGAAAAAAAAGCACACATGGCTTTCTTTATTAAATGTACGGTATTTTACTGCACACAAACGTAATGTGCTACAAAATATTTCAATACCAACTCTTTGGATTATTTAGCATTTAGGAGTTGGTTTATATGCATAACCAGAAGTTGCAATCTATACATTTGTATTGCCAAAGACATTTGCCGTACAATTTTCCAGTACACCAAAATGCCAAACTTCCATCAACCCGCAGCTAGTTCCTTACCACATGACAATCAGTACAAATTGTAGCACAGCTGGTAATACACCTGAATATTAAGAGCACGTAAAATTTTCTAACAAAATGTGCTTTTAATTAGATTTGGTTTCTCAGAATTCACTGGACAATATCAAGGGTTGAACACATGGGCAGCAACAGAAGTTCTTCAATGAAATTGAAGTGTATATTTGAACTTTTAAGTGTTTGGCTTTTATAAAAACAATATTTTTGTGAACTTTAAATTTGCTATTGGTAAGTCAAATCTTAAGTTTCTATCTTAATATTCACAACAATTATCCACACCTATTTAAAAAAATACCACATTGATATCTGATTTTTGAGGTGGTATGATTTCCATCCCCAGTGTAAGAATCATCTTATTCAAATATAAATACATCTATGGATTCATTTTAATAGTCCTCACCCAGTAAGAGGATATTGTGAGAGGCAGTAGATTAACTTGCCATCATTTCCTCTCTAGGAACTGCATTTCATCCAGTCAGGCTAAAGAGATTTTAAAAAACTCTCTTGCCTGAAAGAATTTTGTGTGCTTGATAGTTTTTGAACTTGTTCCCACTGGCTGTAAGCCCACAGCGCAACATTATTTAGAATTTTTCCATTTTATTTGTGTTCCACAAAGATGGCTGATATGGAAAATAGAAAAAATAGCAACAGTGGACTCCTGCAGTTGGAACAGGGTTAGATTGAGAAAGAAAAGGGCATGCACCTTTTTTTCCATTTGGTTGTACCAAACCATCATGTGCTTTATGTTGATATTAAAAACCTGAATTGAGGTGTTCTGTTCTTACTGTTAGCCCTGATGAGTCAGTTGTTTCTTCCTCTCGCCTCACTTTTTTTGTAGCTTCTAAGTATTCCTTTTTAACAAAATGAAAAGAAACATGTAGATTCATCACCCTTGCAACTTACATTAAATAAATCTTTTGTCATTTTTTTTTGTTTTTCTGGTCAGTTGAAGGAACTCAGCAATCACTAAGCTTCAATGCCTATCTATAAAGGCAATTTTTCCATGATTTCCCCACACCCCTCCCCAAATCCCTATGCTGACTTTAAAATTATAAATGGCTTTCCTAATTAAGAAACAATTTTTTACAAGCCTGATTGCAGTGACAATTTTGTGCTGCAATCTGATGCATTTCTGAACTTTATGGTGTATATTTTAGCACCTCTCATTAAGTGGTGGCACACTACTTGTTGAAAGTGCCTCAGAACAAGGAACAAAGTCCGATTATGACCAATTTATTAAGTATGCAAGTTTGAGTCTTGATGTACATACGAAGTGCTTGCCTTTCCAAACACATCTTTCTTCCATTGAAAAATTAAAATAAAAAATCGTGGTTTTACTTCCTGAAATGCAGAGATAAAAAAACATAATTTTTTACAAAAGGCTGGACGTTATTTTCCTTTCTTTGTGCCAGTACACTGTTTATAAAGTGCTTTTAATGTTTTAAACATGCATAATGCTTTGAAATGTTGCTTGTGAAAACCTTAGTGCAAATTTATTATAATTATTTACTGTCTTGTAAAGTGTGTATATAATTTGTCATTTTCTGTTACTTGTATTCCCATATTTTTCTTTAGTTTTTACTTTCCTTCATATCATTTGTTCTGTCAGGTGTTGCCTGGCCATCGCCTTGCCCATCTCCTTCCTCTCGCCCACCTTCTCGCTATCCGTCAGCTCCCAACTCTCTTCCACCTCGGGCAGCCACTCCTACCAGGCCGCCCTCCAGGCCCCCTTCACGGCCTTCAAGGCCTCCGTCTCACCCCTCTGCTCATGGTTCTCCAGCTCCTGTCTCTACTATGCCTAAACGCATGTCTTCAGAAGGTACCACAGTTAGTCTGTCCATATATGTTTGTTTAATTTCTTTGTTATATAATGTTACAGTTGTGATTTTGTTTCTTACCCTGCAACATGTGTGATGTTTGAGAGCTAAACAAGTTTAATCCTTCTGCCTTGCCGTAACCAGCTTTCCTTAAATTTATATTTTTATATGAATGTGTATGCGAGAAGATTACGTGTGATGATCAATGGTGCATGTTTGTTACACAGTAACTTGAAATAGTAATTGTCTGAAATACAAAGGGATTCTTCTGGCATTCAAGTAGGAATATTTTTATGTGGCACCAAATCTGAGACATTATCATTTACAGGTTAGTTTGTTGGTGGAGACGTTAGGGTGTACTGTGGTTGGAAGAATAAATGTCACAAGCAATTGCAAGTGATCAGAGATCATAATGGCATTATAGATTCCTGATGACCAGTCCACAATCATATACAAATTGAACTTTTTTAAATGTGTTTTGGAGATTTTTTTTTACAGAGCTAGCCATTATATTAATGTTTAGATATTGCAGGGTATAAAAATTCAAAAGAATCTTTAAAAAAAAAAGTACATTTATTTAGCATATCTCTTGTTGTTTCTCTTCGCACTTTATGCAAAGAATTACAATAAGTGCTGTGACTGTTACGCAGGCAATTTGAAATAACCACTTAATGGTAACCTCCACTGTAAGATTCCGAACATTTCCTCAAGCAGGGGTGAGGATGCTAACTCGAACACAAGCCAAAAGCAAAATAATACGAATGCTGGAAATGAAATAAAAATGGAAAATTCTGGGAGTACTCAAGTTAGGCAGCATCTGTAGAGCAAGAAACAGAGTAAATGTTTCAGTTCTGATGAGTGCATATTAACCTCAAAGAATAACTCTGTTCCTGTCTACACAGATGCCACCTGACCTCCTGCATTTTCAACATTTTTTGTTTTAATTGAGAATGTTAACTGACTAGCTGACCACAACAGGCCTAGTTTCATTTCCGATCAAATCAGACAGTGAAGCCAGGTCACATTCTCTGGGTTACGTGCATGTTACCTTGGTTGTAATTATTTTATAGGGATTTGGGTGATGATGTCACCTTTGAGCTAAAACTGCTTTCAATGCACTCCTTGCTGTTCTTGTGTGTAAAACTGTGCATTTATTTCTAAAGTTAATTTCTTGAGGCATTGCTATGTGGCTGCTTGAGGGACCAACTTGTATGGCAGCTTCACTGCATGTACATGGCTGTTTGACACATTTTCATGTAAGAAATATTTATTGAAGCAAATGACTTTCAGAAGGTTAGTGTCTAAAGTATTTAACAATGGTTTATATTGTGAGCGATTATAAACATTTGAAGATGGTTAATTTTCCAACAAAAAGAAAAGTAACTTGCGGATATAGGATTGTGGGTATGTACAGCAGAAGTTGACATTTGTACTTTAAAAAAATAGTAAAAATCTTGCAAACAGCACCATGATACAAGTGACTTTCAGATATCTGAAGAATAGATCATGTGGTATGTACTCTAAATCGTTTAAATGTATCCTTGCATGTAAATAAAAAACTAATATCCCATGTATTGGCTGTGGATACTATAATGTCCCTGAACTAGAGAGGGGAAAAATCAGTCAAGGTTTCCTGGTCCTAATCACTGCTAAGTTACACTTAGTGCAGACATGTGCAGTAGGTGAGCGTAGGATTGAACTATGGGATGTAGCTATCCCACCTTCATAAAGGCAAATTGGCTGCCGATCGCTGTCTAGGGTCATCCATCAGGGGTGGTTTCTTGGATGAGGTAGCAGAAGGCTGCTGGCATTTGTGGAACTATCCCAGTTTGAATTGTTTTCTGGGGAAAGATGTAAAATCCTCTGGACCTGATCCTAGCCACAGGCCTGTTCTTTGTGGGCTATGTAATGATGTGTGGTGTCTGTTCTGATTACATTTGGAAGTTTGTTTTTCCATCGGCTTGTATTTAATGTAGCTAATATTGTTGTATGATTGACTTAGCACATGCTACAAACAAGCAGTAGATCAGTTTATCACTTAATTCATGTAAACACCTACCCCAATACTCCTTAGTGTAAATAGCAAAACATGAGTCATATCCATTGATGCTAGTGCATAAATCATTGAATTTGACATGGGATCTGATGGTCCATGTTGTATGCATTTTTTGCACAGGCATTTCTTTATATCCTTGCTAATGGTGGGGGAGCTGGGGGGTTCTGACCATCAAATATATTAGTGAGATGTATTACTGTACTTTTAACACTATCCTGTGACTTTGTTTGGGAACAGAATCAGGGTATAGTGCTAAACATGATTGCAACATGTTTCAAAGCCTCCAAATTGCAATGCCCTGTATGTCATGGTTAGAGTGGGAATGCAGGCAGAGTACTCAAAACTACCTAAAGATTGGGAAGCGCCAGGGTCTTAACTCAAGTGTAATTTATTTTGCTAACTAAAATACATACGAATTATATAAAAGTTATACCTGAGACTTGCTACATTTGCATCATGTTAAATGTACATCAGTTACAGCGCTTGCACCTTGTGATGGTGTGGCTAAATGCTCCTTCCCTCCTGAAGTTGATTCTCTCATTGAGGTGTTGATCTCACATTTCGTGTTTTGGATTTGATGGTTTGTAGTGTTAAGAGACTGGTAACATTTAAAGAGAAATTCGAAAAGCAGTGATCAACTGAAAGAAATTACATCACAAAATTCCAGGGTTTGAAACAAATGAATTTTACTATACAGGAAATGAGTAAAGCAAACACTAGTAGATAAATACTGTCATGGGTAAATGCTTATACTTTACATCGAAAATCACATTTATTTTAGGCTAAAGTTTTCAACCGAACCTCATCTTTTTTACCTTCCCCCACCCACCCCCAAGAAATTCTCTGACTATTTATCAGGCTGTTAAAGTTCATTCACTTTTCCTGGCCTGCCACAGCCCTCTGAAGTTCACTTTGATTTCTCCTGAGTGTTCCAGCTATTCTGAGGTATGAAATTTCATGGGATCCTTCTGACTAAGCAATCCTCCAATTTCCCTTCCAAAACTTCACCACCATGGACTTCTCAGCTCAGACTGAGACTTCAACACGTTCTTGCTTATTGCCTCCATGTCAGAAATACCCCTAACTTCTGATAGCCCTTTTGCTTCCAATCCACAGCTGTTAGCAGACTTTCTTTTTCTGTCTGCTGAATGAATTCAGGGTTTAGACCCACGAACCTGGGTGCTTCTCGCCCTAACCAAAAGACCTTCTGGAAAAATCCCACAGACAGCTTCCCAGAATTCCAACCTGAATCATTTATCTCTATGGAAACAATGGTTACTTAAGATGTCCAATAGATTTTTGGGTGAATTAACTTTTAGCTTCAAAATCAATCCTTTTGACCCTGAGGACTACATGAATAAGTTAAATTTCTAATGAAGTTAGGACAATTCTCAGATAAACTGCCTGCAGTTCCCCAGCTAAGTAAACGCCACCTACTGTTTTATGGCTTTCATCCTCCTAACTCTGACCTCAAGTATACTTGGAACCCTTCTAACTGCCATTATTTGAGATTATCTGGCAATTTCTAAGCTCAGCATTTTCATTACCTTGGATGTACAAACTTAGCCTTCCCAAAACTAAAAATTACCCCATAAATATTAACGTGAGCCATGAACTAGATGATCATGACAGCAGGCTTTCTGGAGAACATCACAGTCGAGTCTGATCCTCTTGTCATTCATTCAGTGTTCATGTATAAACTTTCAGTAGGGTTAACAGTGTAGCAGGTGAGAATCCTTGTTTTTTTAAAATTATTCCTTTTCCTATCTCTGGGCTCTGTCCAATTGCAGAATCCTATTGCCCACCGTACTAGCTCAATGAGGATTGAACTTGACACTTTCACGATTGTATAAAACAAAATTCTTAGCCATTGAGTTAGCTCCTTAACGTATGTTTTATGATAAAACAAAATGATCAAGAACCAGTGGAAAAAATGTAGCTAATGCATATTTTGTAAGTATTAGATTTTTATCTTTTTGTTCAAGTTTACGTTCTTTACAGTTGTACGTCTATCAAAGAGCACCCTGTACTGTTACTAAAGTGGTCTGTGATTTACAGACTAGCAACAACTTACATTTATATAGCGCCTTTAACATAGTAAAATATCCCAAGGTGCTTCACGGAAGCGTTATCAAATAATATCTACTTATAAACAAATAGTGAACCTTATTGTTTACAAACGTATAAGGTAAGAATGATGGTCCTTTAATCTATTTAGTTGATTTATTAAATCCATATATAAGAGCCATATGGAACATTTTCTCTCATTACTCTCAATATAAAGTTTCTGTCCGTCTATTCCCTGCTAACAGTTAGATGAAGTAGGATGGGAGGAGTTTTGTTTGGAACATAAACGCTGACATAGTTCAGATGGGATGGGTGGCCTATTTTTGTGCTGTACTTTTTATATAATTCTATGAATTAGGAATTTGTCTTTTTTGATTGGTTCAGATTGATGAATTCACAGCACCAGGTGGCAGTTTCCTAAATTTGTAATATGAAATAGTCCATAAAATTTCATTTATCCCAGTTCCCTTGGCTTATAATCTGTCCTGTGCATTTTTTTCTGGTTCACCACAACAGAGGTACAAAGTACTGAGCTTTAAAGTAGAAAGATGGTAAAACCTTTTTCATCAGTCCTGAAACCCTAGTGTATGGATAGAGTCAAGAATTTCCATTTTCTAAAACCTCAAGGATTTGCTATTGTCAGTCTGGCATTGACCATGCTGAAAATTGATGTTTAAAACCCATGGATAAAAGTTGTCTAAAGTGAAATAACTACACTGTGAATGTACAATGAGGAAAGTTTAAGATGAACAAAAATCAAATTGTCTGCAACAGGCCATAACAGTAAAGAGTTTCATTAATTAACCAATTAATTAAAAGCTCACAATATAAATTCCTATGGAATTAAAGTTTTCCCTTCAATAGATTCTGAATCCCTTGTCCCCTGGTATCATTGACAGATGTATGGTTAATCCCATGCACAAGGCAAAGAATTGCTGTGGTATTATGAACTGCAGTTATACACTATCTTCTGAGTACACCAATACTATAGGCCACGTGTGACTGTAAAGGTATTCAGTTGCTCACTGTCCATATAACCTAAATTTGGAGAACATCATTCTCTCCATTTTGCTTGCCATTTGTCGTGTACTGATAATTATATTTTGTCTTGTGAACAAGGTCCTCCGCGGATGTCTCCAAAGGCACAGCGCCATCCTCGACATAGAGGTCCCTCTGGTCGAACTGGCATGTCTTCAGGTTCAGATTTCATATCCCACAGTGTATCTGGAGAGATTTCTACTCCTGTACCACGAAATAATCCTTCAGGAGGGACTTGGTCATCTGTTGTTAGTGGAGGTAAATCTATTTAAGTTTAAAATGCTGAATTTAACACTGGTGTTTTAGGCTATTTATCAAACCCTGTGATTGCTTAACAATAACAAAGTGCAATTAGATAACGCCTTTATGCTTTGGACCATGAGATAGCAAACCTTTTATTCTTTCATGAGATGTGGGTGTCACTGATGAGGCCAGCATTTTGTTGCTCACCCCTAACTGCCTAGCTAGGCCATTTCAGTGGGCAACAAAGAGTCAACCACAGACCAGGTAAGGATGGCAGATTTCCTTCCCTAAAGGACATTAGTGAACCAGGTGGGTTTTCATGGATGATAGTTGTCATACATTACACAGACTAGCTTTACATTCCAGATTTATTAATTGAATTTAAAGTCCAACAACTCCCGTGGTGGGATTTGATCCCATGTCCCCAGAGCATTAGCCTGGGCCTCTGGATTAGTAGTCCAGTGACATTACCACTATGCCACCATCTCCTCATAAACAGTCTGGTTTGGAATGAGGCAATGGCAAGAGAAGGGATTGGAACTGTATCAAGACTACAGTGTCTGTGATGAGGTCTAAAGACCAGCTTTGGTCTTCCCAATGTTTAACTCTTCAGTTAATTGCGTCTCATATAAGCCTGGATGTTGATCAAGCAGTTTGACAACACATGGCAGTGAAGGGAGTTGAGAAAAGTAGTGGAGAGGTAGAGTTGTGTTGTTAATATACATGTGGAAGCTGACTCCATGGTTGTGGATAATGTTACCAAGGGGCAATATAAAGCTAAGGAACTTCCAAGGGCAGATCTTGGAGGTCCCAGGTAATTATATGAGGTCAGGAAGAGAAACTATTGCTACAGATGCTCTGGCTTTAATTGGATAGTTGAGTGGAACCAAGTGAAGGCAGTCCCAAAGAGCTGGACAATGGAGGAAAGACCATATCAATAGCTGTAAACAGGTTGAGGGCAAGGAGGAATAATACACTATTTGTGACTTTGTTTAGGGACATTGCTTTGGAAGGGATGGAAACCTGATTGGAGAGATTCAAACTTGGGACTTTCAGGAAAGATGGGTGTGGATTTAGGAGGCAACATGTTAAAGGACTTAGGAGAGGAAAGGGCAGTTGTTTGGAAAAACAAATGGGTCAAGATGCCTTTTCTTGAGGGCTGATGACAGTTTTGAAAGAAAAACAAATAGTACCTGATGAGAAGGAACCATTTACTATGTTGGCTAGCTTTGGGGGTCAGAAAGGGAATTTTGGTGTTCAGTAGTTCCATGGGTATGTGGTCAATTTAAAATGTTTGATTACATAGAAAGTGGATTTGTCAGTGCACATTGCAGTGTTTTATCAGAGTGCTTGTATACAGTGCATTCAACACAGCAAATTAAGCTCTTAAATTGTAGACCCATTTTAATTTGGTTCCTCATATATCCTAAAATTTGGGACTCCTTTGAATTTTGATGACTGTAGTAGAGTTGGATTGCACACCTGAATTAGATTGCAACTAGACTTGAGATGGATGCCCTCAGAATCTGCCTCTCCTAAGCTACATGAAATCAATTAGGACAGACTAAACCTAGTTCTTTCTCGTTATGAAGTTTTTAGAACAAATCTGCCAACAGTAATGCACTAAATTTATCATTACACTGATGTTATAAGCCTACAAAAACATGTGAATCAGGAGCGGGAGTAGGCCATTTGGCCCCTCGAGCCTGCTCTGCTATTCAGTAAGATCATAGCTGATCTGATTGTGGCTTCAATGTCACAATCCTGCCTACCCTCAATAACTTTTGATTCCCTTGTTAGTCAAGAATCTATCTACCTCTGCCTTAAAAATATTTAATGGCCATGTCTCTGCCACTTTGGGAAGTAGAGTTCCACAGATTCACGACCCTCAGAAAAAAATTCTCTTCATCTCCATCTTAAATGGGAAAATCCAAGCTCTTTCCCTCATGGGTGAGTACAGTGGAGCTTCGAGAGCAGGAGCTGATTTTCATGTCATGATTTCTCCATTTATGCTTTAAAAATTGGGTGGTGACCAAAGCTGCACGGGAAGGAAACCACCACTACTACTACCAAAGGATTTTGATTTAAAATTGCTACAATAAAATATAAATGTACAGAAATTTAGATTTAAACTGTGATTTTATTTTTTATATTATACTCTATCCACTGTTTCTGAAAACAAAATTAGAATGGTCCCCAACATGTTAAGTTAAATGAGTAGGACTGTATTTCAAGTTGATTTGAACAAAGTGAGAATTAGGGAAGTACTTAAAACTTTCCAAGTCCAAAGAACCAAACCCACGAAATTCAATCAAGATAAGTTTTTTTTTAAAAGTTCAAATCATGGTGGCTTATTTGGAATTTGAGAGCTGGGTAATTTAAGCATCCCAAGCATAAATGAATAACTTGTTCTTGAATGTTCAACAACAGCAACTTGAATTTATGTAACAGCTAAGGAAGCTTATTTCTTGGACCATTTTAAATCTGACCGTAATCTTCCTCAGGAATTTTAGATTGGTTTAATTGGAAGACACACCGTAGCTTGAGCTGAGTGGCCTTTTTCCATTTCATTGGTTCTCTTTTGTTTTTCATTGACCGTGCTTCATTCCACAGTTTTGTCACAATTGCCCTTAAACCATTTGTGTAATCTGGTTACTGAAAATGCTTTTTTTGTTTGAAACTATGTAACTTACAGCCACTGATTTCATTATATTTCGAATACTTTTTTTATAATTTAGAAGCACCTTGTTACTTAAGGCATGGTGGTTACTTGAAACTATTATTCTCATCCTTTGAAACTTCAGGGTCAAGTTCCCGTTTATCTCCCAAAACACATAGACCACGATCTCCCAGGCATGGTAACCAGCCATCCCAATATAATCCTGGAAATGCTTCAAGTGGAATGATCATATCTTCTCCTCAACCTGGCAGCGTCCCAGCTGAACCTTTAACCATGCCTGCTACTGCTGTATCTCCTACACCAGCCAGCCCCACTGCCAATAGAGCTGTCACCCCGTCATCTGAAGGCAAGTCATTTATTTTCCTGTTCTGCAAGTTTCGTGATATTCAGTGTTACATAGCACTTTATTGAATTTTGTTTATTTTGACTTGGTGAGGAAATTTGATACCATTTTAGTATATATATAAAATATATATTGATATTTTCTGTTGGCAATAGGGCCAACCTTAGTACATTTACCCCTCAAACTAGCAAAAGCTGACCCAACAGTTTTAGAAAAGGTGACCACTTCAAATTGGCCCTCAATAAAATATGAAATCAAATAATTCTGCTGGAAAGATGGTGCAGAACTTCAGCATCTCCTGCAACCAAGAGATCAACTTGAAACGCACATAATATCAGTCACCAAGACTGCTTGCTTCACCTATGTAATATTGCCTGCTTTCCCTACCTCAGCCCTACTGGCATTAAAATCTTAATACACTCTTTTTTTGTTGACCTTTAGACTTAAATACTCTAAGTTCCTCCTTGTTGGCCACCCTTATTTCTCCACCTTCCATAAATTGCAACTTGTCCAAATTTCAACTACTTGTATCTTGTCCAACATCCTCATCCTCACTTATCTATGCATTAGCTCCCTATGCTGAATTTAAAACTTATTTCTTCATATCTTGCCACAGTTTTGTCCACTAATCTTTACATCCTCCAATCATATCCTCTTCTCCTTCTAGCCTGTAACTCTGCCCTTTCTACAACAATTACTGCTTGTATTTATACAGCACCTTTAATGTAATTAAAACATTTCAAAAGTGCTTCGCAACTTTACAAAGCAAAATTTGACGCAACCTCATGGGATATTAAGGCAAATGACCAAAAGCTTAGTTAAAGAGGTCAATCTTAAGGAGCATCTTAAAGGAGAATGGAGAAGTGGAGCGGCTTTGGAGGAAAAGTCCAGAGCTTAGGGCTTTGACAGCTGAAGGCACAGCCACCATTGGTGGAGCACTTTAAAATTGGGGACACTCAGGCCAGAAATGGAGAGATATTTTGAAGGGTTGTGGGGCTGGGTAGATTAGAGATGGAGAGCGATGAAGCCATGGAGGCATTTGAAACAAAGTTGAGAATTTTCAAATTGAGGCATTGCTTAACCAGGAACCAATGTGGGTTAGCGAATATAGAGGTGATGGGCGGATGAGACCTGATGCAAGTAAGGTCGCAGACGGCAGAGTATTGGGTAACCTGAAGTTTACGGAGAAGACAATATGGGCTGCTGGCCAGGAGTGCATTGGAATAGTTAAGTCTAGAGACAACAAAGGCAAGGATGAGGGTTTCAGCATTAGATGAGCTGAGGCAGAGCCATGTGATGTTACAGAGGTGAAAATAGGTGGCTTTACTGATGGAAACAAAAGCAAAATACTCTGGATGCTAGAAATCTGAAATAAAAACAGAAATGTTGGAAATAGTGAAGGGGTCAGGCAGAAACTGTGGAAAGAAAAACAGAATTAATGTTTCAGGTCTGTGACCTTGGTCTTAATGATGATGTGGTCAGAAGCTCATCTCATGGTCAGGTATGACACAGAAGCTGTGTAAAAACTGGTTCAATCTCATGCACTGGCCAGGGAGAAAGATGGAGTTGTTGGCTAAGGAGCGGACTTCATAGTGGGGACCAAAGACGATTGAATATTAGGAAAACCCAAAGTCACTGGAGGAAATTTCTGTTGGACATCAGATAAGCAGTCTGATAATTTAGAAACAGTGGAGGAGGCAAGAGAGGTGATGGTGGGTAGGTGAGAGAACTGACTGTTTGTTTGTTTTTGATGGTGTTGACGAGGGACAGCATATAGGGGACCAAGTCTAGATCCTTGGAGAACACCACAAGTTAATGGTGTGGGAGCAGGAAGAGGAGCCATTGCAGGTGAATCTCTGGCTATGATTAGATAGATAAAAATAGATTTTTAAAAATAGTTAGATGAAAAAAATGAGAACAGAACCAGGTGAATGCAGTTCCACCCAGCTAGAAGACTGTGGAGAGCCATATCATTGATGGCATAATCTTCTGCCACTGCCACCCTCCTTTATGTAATTCCCCCTGTAAACCACATCAACTCTTCACTTGTCTCTACTTTTTATAGGCCTTCTAAAAACCCATCTTTTCAACTGTGCTTTTGGTGATCTCTTCTGAACTTTTGCAATCTGGCTCCACATTTTTGCCCTCATCTCTCTTATTCAGTTTTTCTCTCTTCCTGTTGTACCGCAACCCCCCCCCCGCCAACAACTTTAAAATTTGGAATGGTTTCTGCATTAATGGTGTTCAGTATATTATGTGCCAATATGTACCAAATTGTTCTGGTGAAAGGGGCAAATTAGCTTGTAACTTGAGCTGCAGTTATAGCCAATGTTCTTCACCCATTCACTCTCTGAAGGGCATACAGATGTTATAGGCAAGAGATTTATTTTCAGTGGGGAGGGTGGAGATTCTGCTGGCAAAATCAAGCAAGAAAAAATAATTTAATTACATTTTGAACATTGCATTTTCCTGTAAACCTGAACTTATGCAAAATTGTACTAGAACCTGGGGGTCACAGTCTCCGAATAAGAAGCTGACCACTTAAGACCAAGATGAGGAGGAACTTCTTCATTGAGAGGGTGATGAATCTTTGGAATTATCTAACCCCAGAGGACTGTGGAAACTCGAATCACTCAGCATGTCCAAAACAGAGATTGATAGATTTCTGGATACTGATGACATCAAGGAAAATAGATGGTGTAACAGTGGATGATTGGCCATGATCGGTTTGAATGGTGGAGCAGGCTCGATAGGCCAAATGGCCTACTCTTGCTCCTATGTTCCTACTGCCTGTATCCTAACTTGCACAAACTCTCATTTACCCACCACCCTTGCACTTGATGACCGACATTGGTTACTGATCTAGAAATGCCATGATTTTAAAATTCTCACCATTGTTTTCAAATCCTTTCATGCAACATCACCCCCAGTTGTTTGGTTACTGTCAGACTATTTGCTTAAGTAGGCCAGGCTTTAAAATTTTGCGTGGCAATTCAGAGGCTGACTTGTGCTTGGCTTGCACAAGAACCTCCAGGTTGTTGTAGCTTAGCCTAACATCAACAGGAAGGGAAGATACTAGAGTTTATTATGAAGAATGTGATAACAGGACACTTGGAAAATATCAACGGGATTAGACAATTTCAGCATGAATTTATGAAAAGGAAATCATGTTTGGCAAACCTACTGGAGTTTTTTGAGGACATAACTAGTAGAATGGATAAGGGAAAACCAGTGGATGTGGTGTATTTGGATTTTCAGAAAGCTTTTGATAAAGTCCCACATAACAGGTTAGTGTGCGAAATCAAAGTACATGGGATTGGTGATAATAGATTGGCATGGATTGAGAATTGGTTAGCAGACAGGAAACATTAGGAATAAATTGGTCTTTTTCGGATTGGCAGTGGGTTACTGCAGGGATCAGTGCTTGGACCCCAGCTATTCACAATATATATCGATGATTTGGATAAGGGAACCAAACGTAATATTTCCAATTTTGCTGACAACACAAAACTTGGTGGAAATGTGAGTAGTGAGGAGGGTACTAAGTGGCTTCAGGGTGATTTAGACAAGTTGAATGAGTGGATAAATACATGACAGATGCAGTATAACATGGATAAGTTTGAAGTTATCCGCTTCAGCCGGAAAAACGGAATGGTAGAGTATTATTTAAATGGTGATTGGGAAACCTTGATGTCCTTGTACACCAATCACTGAAAGCAAGCATGCAGATACAGCAAGCAGTTAAGAAGGCAAATGGTATGTTGGCCTTCATTGCCAGGGGATTTGAGTACAGGAGCAAGGATGTCATACTGCAGGTGCACAGGGCCTTGGTGAGACCACACCTGGAGTATTGTGTGTAATTTTGGTCTCCTTACCTAAGAAAGGATCTACTTGCCATAGAGGGAGTGCAGCGAAGGCTCACCAGATTGATTCCTGGGATGGCAGGATTGTCATATGATGAGAGATTGGGTCGACTAGGCCTGTATTCAATGGAGTTTAGAAGAATGAGAAGGGATCTCATGGAAATGTATAATATTCTGACAGGGCTGGACAGACTGGATGCAGAGATGATGTTTTGTCTGGCCGGTGGGCCTAGAATAAGGTGGTCACAGTCTCAGGATATGGGGTAGGCCATTTAGGACTGAGATGATGAGAAATTTCCTCTGAGGGTGATGAACCTGTGGAATTCTCTACCACAGAAGGCTGTGGAGGCCAAGTCACTGAATATACTTAAGAATATAGATTGGATGTCGAGTGGTATGGGGAGAGAGCAGGAATATGGCATTGAGATAGAGGATCATCCTTGATCCTGTTGAATGGCGGAGCAGGCTTGAAGGGCCGAATGACCTATTCATGATCCTATTTTCCTATGTTTCTATGGAACGTTGCCTCCGTGGCCTTGTCTCTCTGTTTCTTGGATCTCCTTCAGTCCTACTAACTACTTTGGATCTCTGCACTCCTCCAATTCTGGTCTCCTACACATTCCCAATTTTAATTGGTTCACCAATGGCATCCGTGCTTTCAGTTGCCTCGGTCCTAAGCTCTGGAATTCCCTCCCTTAAACCTCTGTGCTTCTCTATCCTCCTTTTCCTTTTAGGATTCTCCTTAAGATCTTGTTACTCAGGTTTTTGGCCAACTAAGCTATTATCTGGTTCATTTGTTAAATTTTATTAGGTAACACTGCTGTGAAGTGCCTTGAGACATTTTGTAACGCTAAAGGTGCTATATAAAATACAAGTTATATTTAGGAATCTACAATGAACATGGGTGTTGTGTTTCTTTCCTAAGAAGAAAAAGGCATTTGCTTAATTTTATTGAAAACTATTCTCTTTACCTTTTGAGAATTAATTATTTTTCTTCATATATTAAAAACTTTACCCAATTGTAGCAAATCTAGAATTTTCCTAAGATAAAAGCAAAATACTGCGGATGTTGGAAATCTGAAACAAAAACAAAAATTGCTGGAAAAACTCAGCAGATCTGACAGCATCTGTGGAAAGAAAGACAGAGTTAACGTTTCGAGTCTGTATGACTCTTCAGAACCCAGAATTTTCCTAATTTCCCCCTCTTTGTCTTTGCATCCTCTTTTCATTGTCTTTGTGAAACACAGTGGGACGTTTTTCTATATTGCAGGTGCTATATAAGCACAAGTTGTTTTATTAGTGGGAGAACACCTTTAATTTTCTTTTTTGGAAAGAAGCCTAATAGCACATTGGGGGTTTTAACCTGTTAAATGTAGGCTTATTCTGGTCACGGCTGTGAGCCAGTTTAGTTCTCAACCCCAACTAGTGGTATGTTTTTAAGGATAGAGGTATAAGATTTTAAAAATCTTTTTTGAAAAGAAGGTAAAATATATAATTTAGCTTTTTAACAGATTAGCTAGATCCATTGTTACCAAAAACCTTTTTCCTTCCCCACACCCCCCCTCCCCCTCATTCCAACACTCCTTGTTTGTTAGCACTCACGCCCCCTTCAATTTGACCCAGCACCCCACCCTGTTCTCCAATTCAAGGTCAGAAACTTTTCCCCACTCCAGTTCTAGCTAACAATGTTCTTCCACCTCCTCCAGATAATGCTGCACACTCTAATCTAATATGTGTTCTTAACACACTGAATGGTTTTCTCCCCCCACCTCCCCGAAGCATTGCACGCTTTTTTTTTGCATAAAAGCAAAAAGTGCTGGAAAAACTCAGTAGGTCTGACAGCATTTGTGGAGAGAGAAACTTTTTTTGTATCGAGTCCAATATGACTTCTTTAGCACTAAAGAGAGATGGGGTTGTGAATGATTTTATACTGTTGTAAGAGCTGGGGAGCGGTGGAGCCAAAAAGGTTAGGGATAGATAAGAGGGCAGGGCAATTAAATTAACAAAGATATCATGGAGCATAAGGCAAAGGGAGTGGTGTGATAGTATTAAAGGCACACAGCGTTGGTCCAAAGTTAATAGCAGAATAAAGGTCAGCACTGTCTGAAAGCAAAAACATGAGAGCAAGATACAGACTGGCACTGGGGAGGGGGATGGGAATCAAAATTGAGGACAGAGTTTATTGCCTGAAGTTGTTGAACTCGATGTTGAGTCCAGAAGGCTGTTAAGTGCCTATCAGAAGATGAGATGCTGTTCCTTCAGCTTGCATTGGGCTTCACTGGAACATTGTAGCAGGCTGAGGACAGAAATGGTGTGAGGATGAGAGCAAGATAGTGAATTGAAATGCTAAATAACCGGAAGGTCGGGTTCATGCTTGCTGGCTAAGTGAGGATATTCTTTGTGCTTTATAAAAAAAAAAAAATTGCTGTAGACTTAACCTGAAAAGTCATGATGCGCCATTACATACCAGATGATTGAGTAACTCACAATTAATTGTGCTTATGTTATGGTTCTTAGCAGACATTAGCCCTATTAACATGATTCTCTGTCCCTACCACAAACAAAAAAAGGTAAATCCAAAGAACAAGCAATGATATTTGTAACCAGGCGTAGGTAATTTTGCCTCTTTAGTTTGGAGCCATGATAGCGGCTTGGCAACAGGTACCAATGCCAAAAACAACAACGCTTGGTAGCTTCATGTGCGACACTTGTGGCAGAACCTGCCTCTTAAGGATTGGCCTCTTCAGCCATCAGAAAAGGTGATATGAAGACACCCCATCTGAAATGGATTTGTTTGTTATATGTCCATCATCTTTAGTAGATGGAAAGATGCTGGAACTAAGTTCAGAGGCCAAAAATTATAGTTGACACAATCTCTCACTAAATCCAACACTGAGAATTTTAAACAAAACAATTTTAATTAAAGCAGACAGTTAGCCCTCAGGTGGTTAATTTGAAATGACTGTAAATCGCCTAGGAGTGATCTTTGACCGGTAATTTCCCTGCTCAGTTCTCTGGGACTCTTCCCATTGATACATATCCAGTGCCATCTTTCTGGAGCACTCCTATGTGGGATCTTTTCAGGGCTTTACAAACAAAATGCAGTTTTTGAAACAGCTCATACGCAATCCTCTCTGGATGGGGCTTTGTTAGTTGGGTATATGGTCAGCTGTTGGTTGCTTAGCACATTCTCAAGTTGTCCTCCATTGGCCAAGCCATAAAGGGATTTCTTGTCCCGCTGTGATTACCTGTTTGGTTTCGATCAGTTTGCGCTGATTTCAGCCAATCTTCTGCAATTAACAGTCCTATCCAAATCAGTAATATCACTGCCATTAACAAGTATTCATGTATTTGGCAAGTATCACACCCATCCAGTTCCAAAAAACAAAAACTGCCCTGAACTTGTAGCCTGTTCATTAAACATTTTCTTACATGGGCCCAAAATAACCACTTCTCAAGTGTCTATTTTCCAGCTATTGGTTACATTTTATGGTTTAAAATGGTGATTTCCCTTTTCCCAAAATTTTGCATTTTGGGCTTCTACACTGTAAGGGGCCTCTTTGTTGAAGGCCTGTTTATGATTGAACTCTGGACACTGGATGTACCAAGTTGAGAGAGTTAATTACAATCGGATTGTTCTATTTAGGCTCAGCGCCCTCAATTTTTAAAGTTTGGACAACTCTCAGAATACGCATTACTAAGTTTCTTAGAATTGTATATTATACAACAGTTTTCTCTTGCATGACGCATTTAATGTGTTAGTATAGCTGATTGAATTGTCATAAGGTACAAGGATGAAACCTTAAATAAAGGTAATTGGTTGTTTAACAGAAATACTGTTCTATTTAGTTAACATAGCTTGTATCCTTTAGTGCATACCACTGAATTGTGGCTAGGTGCATTGGTGGATCTAAAATTAAAGGTATTCTGAAGAAAAGGAGTTCTCGTCACTGTGTGGTAGTGGGACAAGTTCCAACCATTCTGCATAAATATTTATATGCACCTCTCTCTCACCAACTATTGGGTGTCATGTGAGAATTGCATCTGGAGCAGTGCATGGCCTTTATAATGAAATTGCGATTGAGACTGGATTATTGGGACACTTCACTGAAGTCTGTTATTGCTGTTAAACTCCTTATAGATGGATTGTCCATACAAAATCCTTATCTGGTTTACAATATTTTTATTTATGCACAAATTGATTTTAAAAGTAACTGATTATCTTTGTGTCCATTTACAGCTAAAGAAAGCAGGCTTCAGGAACAGAAGCAGAATTCGCCCTCTGTAAACAAGGAGATTCCAAAGCCTACTGAAATTTGTAACACACCCCCTATCTTAACCAAACCAGGAATAAAGGGTTAGTATTACGTGTATGTATCTGTATATGTGCAGTTTGTCACAGCTTTTTTGGTGGGAGATACTCGCCCACCTATGAAACCTTTTAACTTTGCACCCATGCAACTTGGAGCTGCCAACATAATTTTGTTGTCAGATTTTGTCATCAGTACTTAATATGATTGGCAACAGAGGTTTATTCACCATCTTCCAGCCTTATTGAAAGTTAATACCTGCTATTTTATGAAAGCGTGCCAGACAAAGTAAAATGAATCCAGACATGCAATTTGCAAAAGGCTTTCACATCCTAACATTGTTATTAAACACCATAATTTATTTAAAACTGCAAGCATTAGCTTTTCTGTTTAAAAAACACTAAGTGTTTATTTTGGGCTGGTACAACTAACACATTTTCCATTTGATTGTGAGTTTGTGTTCTCTTTCTAGCTACATCTCCAATGGCTTCAGATCATAAGAAACAGATAGCAGATTTAAAAAAATTCAGGGAAGACTTTAGGGTGAGTACCTTTTCAGTACAATTTTTTTCACAATCTTAAATACATGTGTGTTGAGAAACTGAGGACAGATTGCCAGATTCCCTCAAAACACTCCTATTTGATAACTGATACTGTGTGGCAGTGTTTCCCAAACTAATTTCCAATGTGACCCCATTTTAACACTTGAAAATTAACAGGACTCCAGATACCAGCAAAACAAAACAACAATAAAGCAGCAGAGTAACACTCAGCATATAATTATTCAAGTTTTTTTTGTATTATAGATCAATATGTAATACACATAAATATGAAAACCTGAATTTTTGAAGTATTTGTAAAGAAAACTATTTTATGTACTCATATAGGTTTCAGCTAAGCTCTCCATATTTCCTGGTGACAGAATACTTAGTAAAGCTGGTCTCCCCTCATTCCGACACACGCATTGTAATCAGTGCCTCTTCCCCACCCCCCCACAACCATACACATGCACACAAACCTGCCCCTTTTCCCAAACGCCCTCCCCACCATTCACTCACTCAGCAGCACCTCTTCCTAACCCCTCTCCACCCATTCGCTCTCAGCAGCATCTCTTCCCAACCCCCTTCCTCCCTTCCCCAACCTGCCCCCACCCACACTCTGACTCCGGAGCTCCCTTCCCAAACCCCCTTCCCCACACACCTCACTCACCAACCTCTTACCACCTTTTCCCTTTTCCCCCTGCTTGGCTCAGTTGCTTGGACCTGTGAAGCAGAGTGACTATCCTGGGGTAAGGAGCCTGTACAACAGGCAGGCAGGAGCAGAAACACAGTAAAGTTTGAAGCCTCCACTCACCATCTCAGCTGAGCATGTGACCTCCCAGTTTTTCCTGCATTCAGTCAGTGCCTGAGTTGCACTTTGGACTGCTAGCAGTGCCATGTCTGCACTGAAGCACCCTGGGCCCACTCAAACTTGCTGTTAAATGTGGCTTTTGTTGCTTAAGGGTGCTTAGGCTCATTGTCCACCTCTTGCCCTTTGACAGTATCAATCCACTGGGTCCAGGGCTGTCCTGCCAAAGTTTCCAGACTGGACAGTCTCTGCTCCACAGTCGCCATTGCCGCCTCGGAGGCGGGACAGCTCACAACCCCAAAGTGACCTCCTCGACCCCATCGGGGTCACGACCCACAGTTTGGGAACCCCTGCTGTGTGGAGCAGAAGAAATTACTCCTATTGAAGTAGAAACTGGAGGGTATAAAAAAAATTAAACTACCAGTTAGACAATTGCCACTAATTCCGTTCCCCTCCCCCTTATACCATTTTCTGCAAATTTTGATTTATTTTTTGCTTTGGGGAGATCGCTGTGCTGTCCTTATCCAGGCTGCTGATTCGGGTCATTCCTTGGGTGACTTTTCTATTTGTTTCTTGGGTAAAGCTTCTTGCTTTTTTAAAATAACAATTTTGTTTTGTTTTTAATCATCTGTGGCGTCATAAATGTGTTCCTGACTTTTTCCTTCCTTCTCTTGCCCTGGTACATATTGTTTTGCTTATATTGCCACCTTCAGATGCATTATCTTTGGAAAGTTGCAATAACACATTGTTATATAATAGTTTGAAGGGCTGAATACATAACTATTGTACATAATGGACCAGTAAGTACGTCAAATAGGTTTTTCCTAGCTGACTCTTTTAGGACTATAGTGCTGAGATATTTCATGTTAATTTGTGTACTTAAACTTAATTTTTGGTGTTCTTAGTTACAGACGACTTCAACCCCTGATCCAGTTGTGGATCAGTTCAGCAAGTCCAGAGAGGGTATAGATAATCAGCCTAGGGATCCAATCAAGGAGAAAATAACAGTGGTTGAACCAGGCAGCAAAGAATCTGTCAGTGAGAGCAGCTCAAATGCTAACACCAGCAATGGCAGCAGCAAGCCAAGCAGCCCCAGCACTTCCCCTAACATCAACAGCTCTGAGCAGAAGAGAGGACCAGACATGACCTCCCAGGCAGTCCAGACCACTGGTCCAAGTAGCAAGCCGGAAAAAGAAGATAAGGAGGATAAAAAGGAAGGTACACCAGAGTACGTATGCACACTAGAAATGGTATTATTAAAAATGATTCAACACTGATTATCTAGATGAGTGAAGACTGTGGAAAACTGCAGGCCATAAGCTCACATTTTAGTGAATTAAAAAACCTGTTGGAGGAGTCTGATTTCCTAATCTGGAAACATCGCAAGACCGGGTGCTGGACTTAAGTTACAGCTTCAGCAGAAGCAGTGAGGGAGAGGGGAATGTAAAGTGATTTTGAAGAGCAACTTCTGGTTGTGGCAAAATTCTTTTTTGGTAAATATTGAAAACCAAGGCCTTATCCTTTGCAATTTAGTGATTTGCATTTTCAAATGCATTTAGTTTCTGAAAGCTGTCAAATTTGACTGCTATATTGATTTTAAAGCACAGACAGTTTGTAATTTTAAACTTCATGTTCAGTCTGACAGGCACTTTTTTCTAGGCAGCAGCCCTTTTGGGGTATATAAAGTGCCAAAACTGCCCATAACAAGGGGCTATGTAGACTGAGGATTATCACAGAACAATGAAGGAAAAGATGCAAAGATTTCTTTTCCCCCACACATGATTCTTGGAACATGGAATGCTTTAGCACATTGTTGAGGCATAGATACTATAACAGCATTTAAGAGGGCTTTGGTTAAGTAATGAATTTGAAAAATGATACAGGGAAAAAGCAGAAAAATGCAGTTGTGAAGATAGCGGCAGTTGAAGAGGTGGCATGAATGCAATGTACCAAATGACTGGTGCTGTAGATTCTATAACAAAATTATCGTATGACCCAGTTTTCTCTCAGACTATGACTTTTAGTGGAAAACAGCAAGAGGGCTAATCTAATAAGCAATTAATTCGAAGAACTTTATTAATTGCTATAGCTTTATGTTTATCATGTGGCTGGCAGCTTTTGTAAACCCTGCATAAATAAACCCTGTGAGACAATGAGGTAAAATTGGAACCAAATTAAAAATTGTAATATGTATACTTAACATTACAAATGCTTTTGCTGTAAAGGAAACTTAGTATTTTGCATTTGTTTAATAATTATAAATGCTGGAAATCTGAAATAAAAAGCAGGAAGTGCTGAAAATACCCAGCAAGTTGGGCAGCATCTTTGGATGAGGCAAAAGTTATCATTTCAGGTAGATGATCTTCTGCCCAGGAAAAATGTGCAGCCTTATAAATGTTTCTAATTTTTTTTCAGACAAGTTAGAAAATCTACATTGAATCCCAATGCTAAAGAGTTCAATCCTAAGGCTTTCTACACTCCTGTAAGTTGCACTGTTTATTTGTCCTTCCCTATCTCCCATGGGATATTGAAGTGTAATGTCAGAGAAGTTTCTCTTGCCCCAAAATCAGGGAAAGAATCCAACCCAGAGCCAGTTTCTCCCCTTTAATGGAGGAAGGTAATGGTCTTACCTAATTATCTTTCTAATTTATTGTTGATATGAAGATTCTCAGATCCATTGTCTCTCCTGGAATTTTCCAGTGGCATCCATTTATGGGGACATGCCCATGGTTTCCAGAGTGGGTCAATTGTAGACAGCAGATTAGCTGGAGCGCCAGAAGAATCCCTACAGATTACAAAGATGCCTGTTCCCAGGATGCTGTTGGCAGGATTTTCCCTCCGGCGGGCGGGCCTGGGAGCGGTTGCGAAATGGACTGCATTTGTAATGTTATGCGGTTTAACGTAATTAAAGGCCAGCCAGCGTCAAAGGCTTGCTGGAACGTTCAGTGCTGCTGGGGTGAGGACGGGAGGAGGGCGAGTGCTGAAGTCTGCACTTTACAGGGGAGCGCCACTGACAGCTCCCTGAGGGCACAGAGCTGCCTCAGGGAGCTGAAGAATTGGACACTGACCAATAAAGATTTTAAAGGTGAAATAAACATGTCCCCACATGTGACTTAGTCACATGAAGGAGGAATGTTTGAAATTAAGTTGGAGTTTTTACTGGTTTTTGCTTTTGGAAACCCCATCCCGCCCGTGAATGAGGTTTCGTAAAAAATGCAAAGGCTGCCTGCCCTATTCGCCCACCTGCCAACTGAACGGTTGAACGGGCAGGGAAAAGTACAAGTTAATTGCCTGCTTATGGGCCTTAATAGGTCTTTTAATTGTTGGTGGGTGCTGACTCTTGTGCGCGCCCGCTGACCAAAAGATTGAGAGTGCACATGATGATGTCTGGACGCTTGCCCGCCATCATCGTGCATGATTTTGCACTCGATCAGGTCATGCACATGCCTGCCCCATGAAAGTAAAATCCTGCCCTGTATTACAGCTGGTAAATTTGCATGCTTAGTGGTAACTCACCAAGGCTCCTTAGGCAGTACCTTCCAAAACCATGACCACTACTATCTAGAAGGACAAGGGCAGCAGATACAAGGGAGCACCACCACCTGGAAGTTCCCACCAAGCCATTCACCATCCTAACTTGGAAATGTATCGCTGTTCCTTCACTGTCGCTGGGTCAAAATCCTGGAACTCCCTCCCCGTCAGCACTGTGGCTGTACTTACACCACTCGACTGTAGCGGTTCAAGAAGGTAGCTCACCACCACCTTCACAAAGGCAATGAGGAATGGGCAATAAATGCTGACTGTGCCAGCGCCGCCCACGTCCTGTAAATTAATTTTTAAAAACTTGGTTTCGCTGCAGTTCTTGGGCCCTGCTATTTCCAGTGGAAGAACTCTGTAATTGATGTGAGCAGAATAGCTCAACAAGGAGGGAGACATTACTAGTCTTGATTTTGGCAATAAAATTAATACCTTTTATGTTTCAAGAAAAATGTGGTAAGACAATTGTTTTCCTCTGTTAAAAGGAGCAATATATTGAACAAGATATACTCCACGTGCCTATGATGTATGTTTTCATTCTGCAATAACCAATTTCAATACGTCCATGTTTATTACTTTTCTGTAGTGACTGCCAGAGATTACTCCAATTTTTGACAATGTGTAGATTGTACAGAATTTAGGATCCTCTGATTGTGTTTCAAGCTAACCAGTTCTGGTGTCTGCTTTTGTTTGCTTTGCCTAAGCTGTAGTTTGGATTGGTTATTGTAACCATCTTTTTTTTATTAGTATGTATCTTTTGAGAGTGTCTTTTCTATGAGTTTGCAGTTGAAACAATGTCTTTTTGTAAAGAATAATTGATTCCATTTGAAGCGCATACTGGGACAAAGGTTTTAGCTGAAAATAAGATTGCCTCGAGTTTTAAGGAGTTGCTTGTCTTGTCTAACAATCTCTCTCTCTCCTGGCCTGTCTTTTCTATCAACTGAAGACACCAGCTTTGACTATTCACTGTAACGATCAAATATAATAGTCTCAGATCTCTGTAAACCTATTTTCTGGTTCAGTATTTACATAGTGGCCTACTCATGCTCTTATCTAAAAAGACAAATGATGTGTACCACAGTTTTCTTTTAGTTAATATCATTTGGTGGTGTCTAATTTTGCTTTATAATGTTCCTATGAAACACCTTGCAATGTTTTATTGCACTAAAGTCGCTATATAAATATCCATTGCTGTTGTAGATTTCAGTGAAATTTTGTGCATTTTTGCAAACAGAGACTTGAATTGCTCTTAAAATTTAACAGCCTAAGCCAACAACCACACCAACACCACCACGTCCTCAAGCCCAGCCTAGTCCATCTATTGTGGTACAGCAACATCCTCCTACAGTGTATAATCAGCCAATGTGTTTTGCACAGAACATGGTATATCCAGTTCCAGTCAGCCCAGGAGTACAGGTAACCAATTTGAAATCTAATTTTTGTTTAGATTTAAATTTATTAAATGTGGACAATCTTTTTTGTAGCTATCATAATCTAACCTGCAATTTAATGGATGGATACAGAGCGATGAGCAACAAATGCTGGTTTTGCCAGTGACTGTGAACCAATAAAAATAGTTTTTTAAATCTACTCTACAAACTATATATTGATGGTAAACTGTAATGTTAATCAGTCCTAAGCTCGGATATCTGTGCTCTCATGTAACAACTTAATTCTCGATTTGCAGACTGACTGCCTTCACTGTTTTCTTTCAACTTTAGACCACTCACATGTATCATGTCCCTATGACGCCCATGCCAATTAACCAAGCCAAGTCATATAGAGCAGGTAAAGGTGAGAGAATGTGGTTTTGTCTAGTCTGATGTATGATTGTTTTGATGGAATTATATAGGATGATCTCTTAAATAGTGTTGTGTACCTGTAAATGGTACTTAATCCATTTTTGACTTTGATATATCTTAACATGCTGGAAATACCAGTGATCTTTTGAAAGCTGGTATGAGTTAACCAGGGACTCGTGTTGAGAACTTTAAATCTTTATAATGTAATGATTCAAATCAATTATCAAATGCAAAATAGATGTTTAAGTTCATGAAATATGCTTGTGAAAATCCTGGTGGCAAAAATAATTTAATTTTCAACAAAGTGGTTCTAAGGCCAATCTGAAGACCTCTTTCTCTGCCGCTGCCCCCACCCCACCCCCCAAACTCCATCTTTGCTGTTTATAAGGAAAGGACTCTGGAGTTTCTCAAGGATCCTGCCAGTAATTTTGTGGCTGATAAGGTCCCTACTGCTTATTGCAGACGTATTGGTGTTAATACAATTTGTCCACTATAAGCAGTGACCTTACAGTAAAGAGTCCTCTGAGGAAGAGTGATCACAATAGAGTTGGATTTCATATTGAGTTTGGGAATGTGATGTGGTTAAGAAGAAATAATTTGTAGCTGTCAATGAATATATATTCCCTTGGGGGAATAAGAACTCCACAGGAAAGTGGTCCAACCATGGGTAACTAGAGAAGTTAAGGGTAGTAGTAGACTAGAAGAAGAGACTTACAATTGTCTGTTGCCAATTTTTAGGGGGATAGTGATAGACTTCAAGAGGACTTAGGCTAGCAGAATGGGCAGATACATGGCCGATGAAATTTAATCCAGGGAAATGTGAAGTGATACATTTTGTAGCAAAAATGGGGAATGTCAATATAAACTAAAGAGGCTGCAGGAACAGACACCTGGGGATATTTATGTACAAATAATTGAAGGTGGCAAGACAGGTTGCGAAAGTCATTAAAAAGTCATACAGGATTCTGGGCTTTATAAATAGAGGATAAAAGCAAGGAAGTAATGATGAGCCTTTCTGAGACACTGGTTCAGCCTCAACTGGAATGTTGTGTCCAATCCTGGATAACTCCAGGAAGGATGTGAAGGTTTTAGAGAGGGTACGGTAAAAGGTTATATAATGGTTCTAGGAATAAGGGACTTCAGTTATGCGGATAGATTGAAAAACGGGTTGCTCCCTTCAAGAAGAGAAGGTTGAGAGGAGATTTAATAGGTATTCAAAATTGAGGAACCTAGAAGGAGTAGGTAAGAAAAACTCTTCCCTTTACAGGGATCAAGAACCAGAGGGCACTGATTTAAATTGATAGACAAAAGAACCAAAGGTCACCTGAATAAACATTTTTTTATGCAGTGAGTGATTATGATCCAGAATGCATTGCCTGAGATTGTGGTGGAGTCAGATTCAATTGTGACTTTCTAAGTGGAATTGGATAAGCACCTGAAGATTAAAAAAAAAGGAATCAGTGTAGTAGTGGGACTAGTTGAATTGTTCTTGCTGAGAGCCAGTACACACTCAATGGGCTGAATTACCACCTTCTGTGCTCTAATTATTTTGATTCTATACAGTGTTGTTGAAAGGTTACTAAACCTGATGATCAGGATAGTTTTAGAAATTGATAAAGGATTGAAAAATAGAATATTACAGTGGCAAGAAATATAAAAACAGATTAAGAGCATCAATCAGTATGTTAAAAGGAAAAGCTTAGCAAAAGTAAAGGTGGATCCCTTAGAATCAGAAATGGGAGAAATTATAATGGAGAATTTAAAAAATTGCAGAAAAGTTAATACTTTTATATGTCTTCACAGTAGAACACCCAAAATAACATACAGAAATAGTGAGGAACCAAGTGCCTAATTAGTTTTTTAAAAAATTTCTGGAGAAATTAACAGGACTAAAAGCCAACAAATCCTTGGACCGGATGGCCTATATCCTAGGATGTAAAAATGAGCTGCTGCAGAGGTGGTGGATGCATTTGTTTTGATCTTCCAGAATTCCCGAAATTCTAAAACAGTCCTGTCGATTTGGAAGATAGGAAATATAACTCCACTAATTGAGGAAGGAGACAGGGAGAAACCAAGGAGCTTTGGTCCAGTTAGCCTGATATTGGACATTTCCATATTGTTTTATCCCCACCGTTTAGCCTATTTCGATCCCCACCCCCACTAGTCTAAGGATAAGGGGATGACCATTTAAAATTGAGATGAAGAAAAATTTCTTCACCTATCCCTAAGTATACATACCTTGATTTGCTTAGTGTCTATAAAGATGATTACAGTGCTTTTTGTCGATGCTCCGATGTTATCCTTTTAGAAATGAGCCACTATCGTGCATAATAGATCATCTGAGTTTTTTAATCATTTGTACTGTTCTCATCACATTATTTTTCGAATATTTTTTCCTTGTACAGTTTTTGATTAGACATTGAGGATCTCTGCAGCCCTACTAATTGTTACCTCTTTCTTTCAGTACCAACCATGCCACAACAACGACCAGATCAGCACCACCCTCAGGGCACACCAACTATAATGCATCCTGTTAGTGCAGCTGGCCAGATTGTTTCTACTGCTCCTGCTTACTCTCAATATGTCACTTATAACCCTCAACAGTTTGCTAACCAGCCCTTAGTACAGTCTGTAGCACATTATCAATCACAGGTAAATTGCAAAGATTGTTTTCCATGAAGATACTTTGAGGTTAACTTACGATGTTTGAGTAACAATAATAATTCTTTGCTGAACTGACAATGCAAATTGCAAATAGATAATGTCAGATTTTATTACAGACGTGTAGACAAAATAAGAATAGAGAACATTGTGTTGCATTTAAATGATAAATCAGTGCATTATCCATTGAGTTAAACTTAGCCTACCGGCTATTGTAGCTGATGTGTTTTGAGATTTGCAGTACTTAATCTCCATTACTAAAACTTGAGAGCAATACCATGGAAGCATTGCTATTTTGTCTCTTGTGTCTACTTAATGTTACTGACGGATATTTTCACCATACAGCCTCAGATGTATAGCCAAGTAATGCAGAGTAATGCTCGAATGATGGCACCACCTGGTCATGGACAACCGGGAATGGTCCCTTCATCTACAGCACAGTATCCTACTGCTGAACAAACACATGCTATGTATGGTGAGTCATCATGCAGTTTTTAACAACTGATATATATTGGTTAAAACCATTACTTTAATTGTATTTTTTTGGTAATTTGCATTGAACCAAGCTCTATGGTGCTATGGAATGTTAGCCTCTATCCCAAGGGGGTTGGGGAAAAAAAAGTGAGCAAGTGAGGTTACGGTTGCACAAAACCTTGATCAATCCCCAGCTGTATTGCTTTCAGTTTTGAGCACTCAACCTCATGAAAGATATATTGGCTTGGAGGAATGTAATGCAGATTTTCTAGAGTGATATACTGTTTAAATAATGGTGATGATATCACTGTAGTCAGCTTCAGTTAATGTTTAATGGAATATTTTTGCTGTTGCCTCAATGACAAAATGATATGGCAGGGCAGTTTCAACTGTTTCTCTTTGGATACAAAACATTCAAGGTCGACTTTTTTTCTCAGTTTAAACAGTGTTATTAGTGCTTTGCATAAAATGTTGTTATACTCAAGAAAAGTGAGAAATCTCTCCTGTGATCATCTGCCAATGTCATTAATGGTGATGATCATTGATCTATCTTTACGTACTGCTGTAAAGGAGTAATTGTATATCATGAAACAAAAACAAAAATTGCTGGAAGAGCTCAGCAGGTCTGGCAGCATCTGTGGAGAGGAAGACAGAGTTAACGTTTCGAGTCCGTATGACTCTTCCTTCATAAGAACTAAAGAGAAATAGAAATGTGGTGAAATATAAGCTGTTTAAGGGGGGTTGGACAGGTGAATCTGGATAGAGGTCCAGTGATAGGTGGAGGCAAAGAAGAGATTGCCAAAGATGTCATAAACAAAAGGTCAAAGGGGTGTTGACGGTGGTGATATTAGGGAAAGGATGTGCTAACGGTGACATTAAGGGTAGAAAGCAGGATGAGCAAGTGACAGATGGCCCTAGTGGGGGTGGGGTGGGGGGAGGGGATCAAAATAAGCTAAAAGGTGGGGATAAAACAATATGGAAATAAATTATAAAAATAATAATAGAAATAGGTAGGAAAAGAAAAATATATATAATAATTATTAGAAAAAAGGGGTGAGGATGGAGGAGAGAGTTCATGATCTGAAGTTGTTGAACATAATGTTAAGTCCGGAGGCTGTAAAGTGCCTAATCAGAAGATGAGGTGCTGTTCCTCCAGTTTGCATTGAGCTTCACTGGAAGGTTGCAACAGGCCAAGGATGGACATGTAGGCAAGAGAGCAGAGTGGTGTGTTGAAATGGCAAGCAACAGGAAGGTCTGGGTCATGCTTGCGGATAGACCGAAGGTGTTCCACAAAGCAATCACCCAGTCTGCGTTTGGTCTCTCCAATGTAGAGGAGACCGCATTAGGAGCAGCGAATGCGGTAGACTAAATTGAGGGAAGTGCTGCTTCACTTGAAAGGAGTGTTTGGGCCCTCGGACGGTGAGGAGGGGGGAAGCAAAGAGGCAGGTGTTGCACCTTCTGCGGTTGCATGGGAAGGTGCCATGCTAGGGGCTTGAGGTGTAGGGGATGATGGAGGAGTGGACCAGGGTGTCATGAAGGGAACGGTCCCTACAGAATGCTTATAGAGGAGGGTGAAGGGAAGATGTGTTTGGTGGTGGCATCACGCTGAAGTTGGCAGAAATGGTGGAGGATGATCTTATGAATGTCGCGGCTGGTGGGGTGATAAGTGAGGACAAGGGGCACCCTATCAAGGTTCTGGGAGGGAGAGGAAGGTCTGAGGGCAGATGCGTGAGAGATGGGTTGGACACGGTTGAGGGCCCTGTCAACCACTGTGGGTGGAAATCCTCGGTGAAAGAAGACATGTCAGAAGAACTGTTTTGAAAAGTGGCATCATCAGAACAGATGTGATGGAGGCGAAGGAACTGAGAGAATGGGATGGAGTCCTTACAGGAAGCAAGGTGTGAGGAGCTGTAGTCGAGGTAGTTGTGGGATTTGGTGGGCTTGTAATGAATATTGGATGATAGTGTATCACCAGAAATTGAGTCAGAGAGGTCAAGGAAAGGAAGTATCAGTAATGGACCATGCGAAAGTGATGGAGGGGTGGAAATTGGAAGCAAAATTAATAAATTTTTCCAGGTCCAGACGAGAGCATGAAGCGGCACTGAAGCAGTCATCGATGTACCGGAGAAAGAGTTGTGGGAGGGGGCCTGAGTAGGACTGGAACAAGGAATGTTCCACATACACCATTAAAGAGTCTCATAACTGGAGCCCATGCAGGTACCCATAGCCACACATTTTATTTGGAGGAAGTGAGACAAGTTTAAGGGGAAATTGTTCAGTGTGAGAAATTGTTCAGCTAGACGGAGGAGAGTGGTGGTGAATGGGGATTGTTCGGGCTTCTGTTCAAGGAAGAAGCGGAGAGCCCTCAGACCATCCTGGTGGGGGATGGAGGTGTAGAGGGATTGGACTCCCATGGTGAAGAGGAGGCACTTTGGGCCAGGGAACTGGAAATTGTTGATATAATGTAGAGCATCAGAGGAATCGCGGATGTAGGTGGGAAGAGACTGGACAAGGGGAGAGAGAATGGAGTCAAGATAGCAAGAAATGAGTTCCTTGGGGCAGGAACAGGCTGACATGATCGGTCTGCCGCGACAGTCCTGTTTGTGGATTTTGGGTATGAGGTAGAAGCGGGCTGTCTGAGGTTGGGAGACTGAGGTTGGAAGCTGTGGGGGGAAGATCTCCAGAGGAGATGAGGTCAGTGATAGTCCTGGAAACAATGGCTTGATGTTCAGTGGTGGGGTCATGGTCCGGGGGAGATAGGAGGAAGCGTCTGAGAGTTGGCACTCAGCCTCTGCGAGTTAGAGGTCAGTGCAGCAGACAAGAACAGCACCACCCTTGTCAGCAGGTTTAATGACAAAGTCAGGATTGGACCTGAGAACGGAGTGCGGCAAGTTCAGAAAGAGATAGGTTAGAGTGGGTGAGAGGAGCAGAGAAATTGAGATGACTGATGTCACGCTGACAGTTCTCAATGAAAAGATCAAGAGAAGGTAAGAATCCAGAGGGAGGGGCCCAGGTGGAGAGAGAATATTGGAGGCGGGTGAAAGGATCCGTTGAACAGGTCGGGGGGAGGACTCCTGCCCAAAGTTGTGGGCACAGAGACGAAGGGAGCGGAAGAAGAGTTCAGCATTGTGCCGAGCCTGAATTTCATTGAGATGAGGGCGCAAGGGCGTATTTTTATATATATATTTATTTTTTCTTTCCATAACTATTTCTATTATTATTTTTATAATTTATTTCCATATTGTTTTATCCCCACCTTTTAGTTTATTTTGGTCCCCTCCCCCCACCAGGGCCATCTGTCACTTGCTCATCCTGCTTTCTACCCTTAATGTCACCGTTAGCACATCCTTTAGCTAATTTCACCACCGTCAACATCCCTTTGACCTTTTTGTTTATGACATCTTTGACAATCTCTCCTTTGCCTCCACCTATCACTGGACCTCTATCCAGATTCACCTGTCCAACCCCCCTTAAACAGCTTACATTTCACCACATTTCTATTTCTCTTTAGTTCTGATGAAGGAAGACTCTTACAGACTCGAAACGTTAACTCTGTCTTCCTCTCCACAGACGCTGCCAGACCTGCTGAGTTTTTCCAGCAATTTTGTTTTTGTTTCAGACTTCCAGCATCCACAGCATTTTGCTTTTATCTTTAATGTATATCATGGTTGTGTTATAATGTACCACACAATACATCACTGCACACACTTCGTAATGTTGCATAATTTGAATGTTAATTATTCAATAATATGAATTAGTGAAAATTAGTGGAATAATAGCCAAGCTTGAATGTGTTACCAGAGCATAAAACAGCAGTCGTAAAAATAGCTGGTGTGTAGAAGGAGATCCATTTTTCCCTTTCTTGGACTTGGATTTGTATTCGTATCTTAGAAAACATTAGTAAAACCTGAGTGTAGTAATTTGTTAAGCTGTATTCACCATTCTTAGAGTAGATGGAGGAGTAAAAGATTCGAGAAAAGCCAGTGTAGATGATTCCAGGATTTAAAACATCTGACTAAAGAGAAGTAATAAAAACAAAGGTGCTTCTACTTAGTGAAAAAAATTTATTTGGATAGATGTGATCCAGGCTATGAAAATATTGAAAGGAAATACCATGAACATTTGCTTAAGAATAGTATAGAGGTCATGATTAGCTTCTTAGCTAATAAATTGAACTTCTAAATGGATAATTAACCCATGGAATAGACTGACACCAATGTAGTAAATACCAATTCAGCTAAAGCATTCAACAGGTAAACTGCTTAAATCCCTGGAGCAGCTGGCATACGTTAATATTGACTTATATGGGGAAAAATGAGACTTTGTTTCACATTGCTTTTAAAATGGGGTCTTGGTAGTAGAGTGAATTCAATAGACTGAATAACTTTTTCTTGTTTCTACCTTTTTTTGACTAAAGTCAAATTAACTAGCAATGTTTGTTCTTTTCATACTTAAGCCAATTTATACAGTTTCAACTTCTCACTGAACAATTTAATTAATGCGAATATTACAATAAGTTCATATTTAAGATGCATTTTCACAGGATTGCTTGCAATTTTCTTGAATGTTATTCTAAAGTTACTAGCAAATGAAGGTAGAATTATCATCACTAAACTGGATAATAGGTGGTTTACTTTGATCTCTAGTCTCCCCTGGCCCAATTCATCAGCAGTTTGCACCCCACCCAACCGCTACCCTACATCCACATCCTCCACACCCACAACCGTCTGCTACCCCAACTGGACAGCAACAAGGACAGCATGCAGGCAGTCATCCAGCACAAAGCCCAGTCCAGGTAAGGAACTCCAGCTAATTTACTTCTGGGTACTTTTGTAAAGTAATGGTAGATAAAAAAAAAAAATAAAAGCTGAACTCGAAGAATTAAGTTTGATGCACTCAAACCTAAAGCTGTTAATGTAGTGGAAGGCAAAAGAAAAATTCTCGCACTTGTAGTGAACTTGGGAGGCTCGATTGAGGTTCTCGTATCTTTTGGCAGCACATTCCAGCTAATGGGCTTTGCTGGCTAAACCACAAGTTCAGTCACTCTGTTGGCTATGCAATGTAATGAAAATTATTACATTTGAAAAGTTATTTGGAAAGCCAGTCACAGAACTTCTAGTTTTTTTTTACTTGTACCAGGAGGAGAGGTATTTTTGTATTGGAGTTTGTGCCATTGTTTCTCCATCTGGCAAGATTGTGATTCATCCATGGGAGCAATTTACAGGGCCACCTAGATACTTCACTACAGTGAGGATTGGGCGGGGGGAGGATGGGGGAGGTGTGCAGATAATTATAAGCCTTGAATTATCTGACTTTGTGTACCATCTGCAACCAGTTGCAGAGCAGCATAGGCCAATATCAAGGAGCAGGTAATTTTTTTCCCATCCTTGTTGCAAAGGAATGACATGAAGTAGAGAGAAGAGATAATGACCAACAAAGTTTAACTTGGCCAAAAATGAGAATTTTATATGATAATAAAAATAATTAAATTCAAATGCAGTCTATTCTATAGAATTGGTATGCTATTGTATTCTCGTTACTGTGTTGGTGTATCATTGTACTGTACCATGGACTGAAATTGCATCGCGGGGGCACAAATGAGAAATGCCACTAAATATCCTGGCTTTGGAATCCTTTCACTTCCTGATGATGGAATCCACATTCATTTGTCCAGCATCTTTCATCGGTTTAGCAGCCACCATATGTTAGCTGTACTTAGTATTTCTGTGAAAAATAACAAATGTGTAGGATCTAACTGCATACAGTTTTGTAATCAATACTAACTTGTTTTCCAGAATAATTAAAGCATTTTTTTTTAAATTCCAGCATCCTCAACATCAGGCTCCTCAGACCCTTCACTTGGGTAACCCTCAACAACAGCAAGCAATTTATCACACAACTCTTACACCAACTCCTCCCTCTATGACACAAGGTCCCAGTCCACAGTCTCCTCAGACCAGCTTCCCATCAGCACAGCAGACAGTGTACACACTTCACCCTCAGCAGGTTCAGCATGGATATTCCAACCCACCACATATGACACATGTACCACAGGTAAATGAATGTACCAAAGGTTTTTTGGACTTAAATATTCTTATAAAGCTTGCAGCAGTGCAGAATTCCTTTCTATGGTTGAAAAACTTTTTAAAACTAAAGGAACTGCTAGCTACTTATTTAATAGTAAGAATTTGTTTTTGAGGGTGCAGATTTGGGAAGCAGGCTGTATTATTAATGCTTCCCCATCAGATGGTGGCAGGTTCAAAGACTAGGATTGTTCATCAGTGGGAGAGTGTTTCATCAGTTTGTGGCTCAGTCGCTTCCTTATGGTGAATGTGCTGTTTTTGGGAAGAAGCTGGCTTATACGTTTGCTGCAAGGATATTTCCGTGACTGATTGCAAATTTGATTTTGTTTTTAAATATATTATATCATTGTAAACTTTAGAATTTGTAAGCAGACAGGAAATCTGTGGAGGGGAATTGGATGTTTTTTGATTTATTCCCTTAATTTCTGAAGGAAAAAAAAAACACCTAATTCTCTGGACCAGTTCAAAGCCAAGTTCATAAGTATTAACTTGATGGTTGCTAAATATGAAATAAAATATTAGGATGTCTTATCTTTGGAACACCTCTTTGGAAATGGGGTAGGATTTTGTGTGAAATCAGACTTGGTGCTGATTATGAAGAATTTGTTCTGCCTTAGATTTATATGTGGGTTGGGGCAGCAAGGGGGCATTATATCCCAAAGTACTGTGCCAGGGAAGGTATTTTGTTGTTGCGATGTTGAATCTTAAGATTTGCTTCCAAATTGGAACAATTATTTAATAGAAGTAATGACCTTTTGCTGCTTTATTTTTCTTTGTAGGCGCATGTACAGTCTGGAATGGGCCCTCCACACCACCCTGCTGCTACCCATCCTCCCATGATGCTGATGTCAGCACAGCCACCAGGTGGACAAGGTGCCATCCCTCAGAGTGCACTGCCACCCATTCCAGTTTCCTCAACTACACACTTCTCCTACATGGCACACCCACAGGGTGAGTAATGGCAAAATCAGGAGTAGAAATTCCGCATTCCATTCATAACTCAAAGCTAAAGTTTGACTTGTAGCCGTAGGGTATAGCTAATGTAAGTAAATTAATCCTGTGGAATTTGGTACATCTTTACTGCATTTATGTTCACATTCTGCTACTGATGTAAATACGAATTGTAAAAAAAAGACTGGATTAGAAGTATGCAGTTAGAATTGATTCCCCCCCCCCCCCCCCCCCCCACCACACACCTCCCTCTGGATCTCTCAGCTGGGATTGAGCAGCCAATCTCCCCCTAATTCTGTACCCATGCTGCCTTTAACTTGGGACTGTGTCAGAACAATCTGTTTGATATTAATATGTAATCTCTTAGGCTTTGCCTGACATTTTCCACCGTGTATAGCTGCAATTTTATTTTTAGCTCTTTCATGGAGTGCGAGCGTCACAGGCTAGACCAGCATTTATTGCCCATCCCTAAAATTGAACTTATAAATTGAAGTTTCAGTTGGAAGGAGTGTTTGTGGCCCTGGCCAACAGTATTATTGCAAATAACGTGTCAGCATGACTGTATTTACGAAGTAAACTTGACAACTTGCAACTCTTACTCTTTTTTTTTTCCCCACCTCCCATTAGTGCAAGCCCATCATCAGCAGCAATTGTAGTTCTGTCCCACAGTAAGCAACAGGCTGGCCAATTGATGCCACACATCCTTTCCCGCCCTGAAACCTGGAACCAGAAGCACAGAATACTAAAAATTGTCTTCTCATGCTAAACCATGCGCTGTCACATAACATCCAGTAGGAATGTGTTACCAAGTGATTCGATGGCTGCCCTTGTGAAGAAGACAAGATAGACTGGCGAGAAAGAAATGAGAACCAAGTGGAAATCTGGAATCCGTGTGCCCTATCAACAGCCTTACAAAATGCCCCAAATCTGCTTTCTGATAACTGGAATGTATTTATTTTGCCTGACCCTTCTAAGTTATGAACTTCTCATGGTGAAAGAACTAATAAAGTTGTTTGTTCCTGCTGCAAGCCATCCAGATTTGGCAAACCAGAACCCTCTGCTTCTAACCAAACTTGAACTCCATCTTATAACAAAATCCGGATGTGAAACTGGTGGATTATTTATGAATAGAGGTTGCTGGAGAAGAGCACTGTCACCAGACAGTGGTGTAACTTTTAAGTTAAAAACTTTTACTTTGTAGATAATATAAAAAAAAGTTTAAAAAAAACCAAAAAAATAAAAAGTTTTAAAAACTGACAAAGTGGTGTGATTGTGACTTTTTCTACACGCTGTAATGGTCAGCAGCATGGAATAGAAGATAAACATAAAATTATGGAACATGAAAAGGTTGTTTTGACTACTTGAACCCTTAATTTTAAACAGATAATATACAATTTGCTCTATTTCCTTAACAAAAACATGATCATGGCATAAGAAGAGAAAATGTTGGAAACACTCAGCATTTGTGGATGCGGCTCATGATGTATTTGGGTGCTGGAAAATTGGAAAACGAACTTCAATTGACCAAATGGCCTTTGTTCATTTTTATAATTGTTCTTATTTTTAACCTCATGTAGGGATTTGAGTAATCAAAGATAAAACTTCCTTGAGAGAAAACAGTTAAGTTTCTCCATGAGTCCTGTGAGTAATCTTGGAATTTTCACTTACTTGTAAATCTAAACATTACAATCCATGCAATTAAGTCCTGGTCTGTGATAGACAAGTGGTTCTCAAACATTTTTGGTTGAAGGAGCCTTTTCGAATGGATTAGTAATCAGAAGCACTCCCCCACCACCACCTGCAGCGCCCGCCTCCATCTTAATGATACTGTAAACTTTTTGCACATTTACATTTTTTGACAGTGTCCTGTTACAGGGATTTGCATGAAATTTCTGCCAATGCTTGATGTGAAAATTTCTACGAGTTCAGCACCATAACTGTTGAATACTTCACTTGTGTGACAATACTCTTTTTGAAGTGAGCCTAGACCTGGTGGGTCCTGTTGGTAACACTGGCAGTTTCAGGTGTAACCCTCCACTGCTTGCCTACTCGCAACACATTCAGCAGCTATGTGTTTCCACTGCCCGCCACCCCCCCGCCCCCCTTTGCTGTTTATTGGCCTGTGCTGCAATATTGCTGATATGTACAGTATTTCTGCATCAGGATATCCCCAATGATTTGCGACCGTGACTTTACCCTGACTTCAGTCACAAGTCCAGCTGCCATACTCAACAAAAGCAACTAGGTTTGATCATTGTAGATGCCTGGACAAGGCTGATGTGGAAGTTCCTACCCACTCCTGACCCCAGCCCTGCGAATCCATTCCTGTTCTCTCTGAGGCCCCTCAAATTTGGTTATGTGAACATTTCCAGAGCTGTTTTGGCTTCAGTTACTGCCAGGCAGCTGTTTAACAGTGTCTTGCATGCAAGTGTGCCAGATCCCTGTTCCTGACATCAAACTCCCTGATGCATGAGCTCTCACCTGTGCGACTTGAGATGAAGGAAATCAAAATAATGGCCAACAGCACGGCTGATCCACTATATTGCAGCAATTGGTTCTAATCACATTTTGCAGACCCCCTGGGAATTGTCTATGGATCCCAGTTTGAGAACCACTGTGGCAAACATTCCTGATGGATTTGACAGTGTTCTGTGGAGTTTTTGATGCAAGTCTTTGCAGTCTCCACAACTTGAAATGGGTGTGTTGGTGCGATTTGCTCATTATATACAGTGAGTGATAATGACAAGAAGGCAAGTAACCAATGTGTATTTTTTTTATTAAGCAAATAGCAACTGCTTCTCTTGATTGCTAGCACTTGCATCCAGAATTTCATCACTAGAGTAATCTCATTTTAACGAGATGCGAACCACTCATTGAAACTGCTTAAAGACCTACCTTTGCCTGAAATTGACATTTTTTATGAATCACTAAGCATTAACGTGGTGTGGCCATCTGATTGAAACTTCTTAGAAACCCAAGTTCAAAATCAGCAAAGCTTTTTATAATGGTAAGTACTTATTGAACTACCCAAATACATTGTAAGTGGCGCATTTTTTATTGACTCCTATGCAATGGCAAATGTTTAGTGCTATTGCCTCAATATAGGCAGCTGTCTATATTCCGGTCTAGTTTAATATTAGGAAATAGGTAATGAAAAATTGGGATGCTGAAGGGATGGGGAACAAACATGTCGGCCATGGCTCAACTGGGAGCACTCTTGCCACAGAAGCATGTGGGTTCAAGTTCCAACACAGAAACTTGTGAAAAATATGGTACTGAGGGAGTGCTACCTTTCAGATGAGGCATTGAACTAAGGCAGAATACAGAAGAGCATGCCGGGAGGAGTGCCACACATTTCTAAAAATGAGATGCCAACCTGGTGAAACTACAATACAATACAAACTACAATAGAAAGAGCTAAGTGATTCCACAACCAATGGATCAGATCAAAGCTTTGTCGTCCTGTTACATCCAGTCTTGATTGATAATGGACAATTGAACAACTACCCGGAGGAGGCCCTACAAATATCTCCATCTGGGGGAACCCAGCATTATCAGTACAAAAGACAAGGCTGAAGCATTTGCAACCAATGTGCTGAGGGACCCAGCATCACGGATGCCAGTCTTCAGCCAATTCGATTGACTTCATGTGATCCAAGAAATGGCTGAATGCAGTGGATACAGCAAGAGCTGTGTGCCCTGGCAACATTCTGGCTGTAGTACTGAAGGCTTTTGCTCCAGAATTAGCTGTGCCCCAATCCAAGCTGTTCCAGTACAGCTACAACACTGACATTTACTCCACTATGGAAAATTTCCCAGGTATGTCCTGTTCACAAAAAGCAGGACAAATCCAAACAGGGCAATTACTGCTCCATCAGTCTACTCCAGATCATCAGCAAAGTTGTGGAAGGTGTCGTCAACAATTCTATCAAGTGGCACTTACCCAACAATAACCTGCTCCCCAATGCTCAGTTTGGGTTATGCCTAGGCCACTCAACCCCAGAACTGGGGACATTTGCTAATAATTGCAAGAACATACAAATAGTGTTAAGCATGATTCGCAAACCTCCATCCTTTCATGCAGCAAGACTTGGATATCATTCAGGCTTGGGCTGATGAGTGGGAGTAACATCCAGACAATTTCCATCTCCAATGCGATAGAATCTAACCATCTCCCATTGATATTGAACGGCATTACCATCAAATATCCCTGCTGTCAACATCCTGGAGGTTACCATTGTCCAGAAACTTAACTGGATCAACCATATAAACACTGTGGCTACAAGAGCAGATCAGAAACTGGGAACTCTGGCAAGTAACTCACCATCTGTCTCCCCAAAGTCTGTCCATTATCTACAAGGCACAAGACAGCATTATGATGGAATATTCTCCATGTGCATGCGCCTTAATGAGTGCAGCTCCAGTAACACTCAAGGCTCGGCACCATCCACGACAAAGCAGCCTGCTTGATCGGCACCCCATTAACATTCACTCTTTCCTTCATGGAGCATGGCAGTATCACCATGCACTGTAGAAGCTCAGCATGTCTCCTTCAACAGCACCTTCCAAAGTCCATGACCTTTACCACATAGAAGACCAAGGGCCTCAGACATGTAGGATGACCACCACCTTCCAGTTGCCTCTGAGTCACACGCTATATCCTGACTTGGAAATGTATTGCCTTCCCTTCACTGCTCCTGGGTCAAAATCCTGGAGCTCCCTTCCGAACAGGACTTTAAGTGTGTCTACACCACAGGAACTGCAGGGTTTCTAGAAGGGCACTCACTGCCACCACCTCATGGGGATTTAGGGATGCATAATAAATGCTGGTCTTGCCAGTGATGCCCACATCCCATGAACAAATATAAAAAAAACCTGAAGAACAGGTGAGTTCTCCCCAGTGTCCTGGCCAATATTTATCTTTCAATCAACATCACAAACCTGGTTGTCCTTGTATTATTGTTTGTGAGAGCTTGTCATGTGTAAATTGGCTGCAAATTTTCTACATGACAACATGGACTGCACTTCAAAAAAAGCACTTCCTTGGCTCTGAAGTGCTTTGGGCTGTTGAAGGTTGTGAAAGATGCTAAATAAATTCAAATCTTTCTTTTGATTGTTTACTGCGTTTTAAGTTTATTGCTCCAAGGTTATGTGAGAGCTTTTAGTTTGGAACTCCTGGCTTGGCCAGTTGTATTCCACTTCCTGCATTAAAATACTTAGGCTCCTGTAGTTTTCCTTGAGTGATTTTTCTGATTTAGTGGCTGAGTTTGTTGGAACTGAACTTGCATATTCAACTAAGTTTTAATCCAAACAATTATATTAATACTATTTTAAAACATCAAGCTAAGCATCTCATTTGTGATTGACTAGGAGTATTATCTATCTTTTTATTCATTTATGGGACATGGCTATGCCAGCAAATATTGTCCATCCCTAATTGGCCTTGAGAAGGTAGTGAGCTGCCTTCTTGAAACATTGCAGTCCATGTGATGTAAGTACACCTATAGTGCTGTTAAGTAGGGAGCCCCAAGATTGTGACCCAGTGCTAGTGAAGGTTATGGCAATGTATTTCCAAGTCAGGATGGTGCGCGACCTGGAGAGGAACTTGCAGGTAATGGGTGTTCATATGCGCCTGCTGCCCATGTTCATCTAGGTGAAATAGGTTGCGTGTTTGGAAGTTGCTGTTGAAGGAACCTTGGCTGTGGTGTATTGGATGCCTCAATAATTTCAGGATGAGGTTTAAATGATAAAACTTGTTCAGTATGTCAAAGCGTTTCTAAATTTATGTGAATAACAGCTCAGGTGAATGTTATTGAGACATTCAAGGAGAAACGAGATAAGTACATGATGGAGGAAGGAATAGTGGGCTCTGCAGATCTGGTTAGATGAGGTAGGATAGGAGACCCGTGGAGCATAAATGCCACCATAGATCAATTAGGCCCAATAGCTTTTTTCTGTGCTGTAATCCAATGTACAATAAGTAAGTTGATTTCAATATACAGTTCACTGCTTCTAGGCATTTATTTTGTTTCTAACCTGGATTGGCTATTTTTCTTCTCATTGAAATATGCTGCAATGGACTTCATCACCTATAGGTGGTGCAATATGAATGGCAGATCTAGGGTTTCCTTTCATTTATGGTGAATCCTCCACAGCAACTGCAAAAAGTATGTCTCTGATATCTTACTTTTTAAATCATCTTTTGTAAATTATTTTAAATGGAAGATACTACTCTGCATGCTAAAGGGATGCCATGCAGGTACCACCACACTATGGAGGAATCTGAGAATTTGAGACAATTGAGGGTGTTGAAAAAGAGGCAAAAATGTGCTCTAGTTGTTAACTTCGGCTCATTTAGTAATGCACTCACCGGAGTCAGAAGGGTGTGGATTCAAGCCCCGCTTCAGAGGCATGAGCACATAATATGTAGCAGGCTGACACTCCAGCACCGTTCATGTCTGCAACGTGGTCAGAGGAGCCATCTTTTGGCTGAGATGGGTGAATGTAACCATGGCACTATTTAAAGAAGCAAAGGAATGTTCTTGCCACTAGTTATCCCTCATTTGCGCAGATTTCTGAGCAACATTCTTTATTACTATTCCATTATAATTACCACCAGAACTCTACTAATTCCATTGATTTGTTTACATTAAAAGACTAACTGCTATGCAACCAAATAAAGATCCTACAAGGCTTCCTCTTAAGTACTCACATTATTACTCCGGTAATGAAAGAAGATAAGATTGTTTTATTAATTTCTGCAGCAGATGGTTACTTTGGCAAAATGTGACAATTTACAATAAGTTACTATAGGACAAATAGATATTAGTTTGCACAACATTTGCAGAGTATGCAAAAGAAGGAAGGAAGGAATGGGAAAATGCAGTTTCTATGAAGATAGCAACCAAGCATTTAATAATATAGCAGCTGAGTGTCCTCTACATCTCCAAATGCAAATTAATTCAACTCCATTATGCTTTGCTTCCAGTAGAATTTACTAGGTAGAGAATTACTAATGCTACATTGGAATTTTGTTTTACTAATTGCTATAGGTACAGCACATCAGTCTTCAAATGTATAACAAACTGAATATTGATTTGTTAATACTGAATGACCACAGAGGTGAGCATTTCTGTACTACCACTGTTCCATGGAAATTTAATCTTGAGAGTAACCAATCTAGAGGAGTCTGCAACATGCATCTTCATGATGTAAATCCCCTAATTTCAAACAAGCTGAAGTATAAAGATTTCAAGATCATTAATAGTATTTGAGTGGTTAATGATTTGAATTTTTAAAATCTGATTAAGGTGTTCTATTCTTCATGCAATTTTTTTTATTCGTTCATGGGATGTGAACATCACCAATGAGGCCAATATTTATTGCCTATCACTAGTTGCCCTTGAGAAGGCCAAATTGCCCAATGGTAAATTACATGATTGTTTGAATTTCTAAATGATTAATTACAATTAATCATACTTGCAAATTCTCTTTAACGTTGCTGTATGAATGCATTCTTTACATTAAATATTTAAGAACATTACAAATACTTTGGTGTAGCATTTTTTCTCAATGCTTCATTTCTATGCACAGGAAACCAAATCTATGGTGCCACTGAAATTTAACTTTTAAGGCTAATTTTGTACAATGGGTAGAAATGTAGATGATCAACAGGAGCATATAGTTCTCCAGGACTGAATTTCATACAAAATACAAGACAAATTTTCATAAAGAAATAGTGTTTTGTGAACTTACCATTAAATTCTACAATTGATATGCTGTGTTCAATGCAAATCTATTTTTGCTAACACTCACTTATCCGAGAGAAGCAAAGCAAATAAATCAATAAAAATGCTTGGTGCATCCAACTATTTGAAATCTTCTTTTGCCATTGATTTGAACCAGGTTAATATGTAGAACATGGAGATTGCCACACAGCATTTGAGGGGGGGGGGATAAAGGAAAAGAAAGATCATTTTCACATTTTTAATATCACCTACAACAATTCACTCACTACCTGAAGGAATGAGACACCACACTCCACTTTCTGGACCGGGGGATTGATTAGCTATTGTTAACAATTATTACAAGTAAAAAGATAATTATGCTATTCATTGCTTATATGGTGAGTTTAATTGCTACTTAAGTTGGAAATTCACCGACTTCATGAAAGTTAAGGGGAGGTTTTAGGTGAGAAGCTGCTTTAGTGAATCAAATTGCCTAAGCAACGTTGCTCTCAATTCATGGAGTATTTCACTTGCTACAAATTGATAGCCAATTTGCATATTAATCATTCCATGCATCATTCTCATGCTTTTTTTCCAGCAAATTCTCAGCTATTGTAAAGCGATGGTGATAAAAGATGAAAAGACCGAGGTGGTTTAATGTTACTGTGGCTGACGAGATTAAAGCAAGAGTGTTTTTAAACCTTGCCAATTTTCTCTGAAACCAGTGACTCCACGGAGTATTGGTTCCAGGGGGATTGATCACTCTCCAATATGTCATCCAGGTAGCTATTGGCTCATATTGTGCCAAACTAGTGATGTCAAGGCTGAGCCACTCATCGTTATGACTGAGTGAAACTGAAAGCGATGGCTAGCATCTGCACAGACATAGTTAGACGTGGAAATACAACAGTTGCTGTCAGAGATACCCTGCTTCTCCAAAGTTTGTGCTACTGCCATCTTCACCAATGGAATGAACAAAGAATTAGTAATTTGACATGGCAAACTAATTCTCCTGTATAAATTGGCTCACTGTAAAAACAGATGAAAGACTTGAGCCATGTTCAGTCAGAAGTAGCTGATATTTACTGCTGAACAACCCACTGTGGACTCTCATTCCCTCAGGCAGTGTAAATGTCGCAGAATTTTTTAAAAATTCTGCATTGTTAAAGTTTGTACTTTAATATTTAAATTTCTATTTCATACATTCTATTTTTTATTTAATAACTTAAATGCAATTTATAGTTCCTAGTTTCTATCTGCAAGAATTCTTCAATCTGATCAGTCTTCCATGCTTTTCTTCATTGTACATAGACCTAACATATCCAAGGCAGAAGGTGCTAAATTCAAAACAGATGTTTGAAAAAAGGAAGTCTGCCCACAGCCTGATAAAAATTTTGTGAGCAGCTTTCTTCGAGGTCAGTATTGATTACCATTCCTTCATCGCAGACCACAAAATCCAGGCCAATACTCATGTGAATGTTGACAGCATTGAGAGATTATTATAGCTCACCTTCCCCTGATGTTCACCTATGAGCTTTTTCCATAAGAGAAGAGCAATGATAGTGAGTAGAAACAGGAATCTTGGTCAATTCTTCCCCTCCCAAACCTTTATGTATTGAAGTCACCCTAGATCAATTAGATTTTTCCCCAACTTGTTGAAATGCTGTGGTGTATGTACACATTGCTTGCACTGTGACTGCCCTAATGCTCAAGATGGAATATCAAAATGCTCATAAGATTGACTGCAAAAACTTTTTTGATTAAAATTAAATGTGATTTTGTAGAAAAGATCAGTTCAATCTCAAACTTGGTTCAAAGCTTATAAATTGTCATGTTTATAGCTTTTGAACATCCCTGAGTTCTTTTTCATCCAGTGGTCTCTAACTACCTGCAAAATTCTATCCTGACCACAGGCAGCCAACTGTTGGATCAAATATCCAAGCAGGACTTTTAACTGACTTAAAAAATCAATAGCACTACTGGAGTTTCACAAAAAATGCACTATCTGATTAAGGTGTTACCTTGAAGTATAATTTTGAACAGGACAAATTGGCAGTTATTTTTTTATTACGGGAATGAACATTCTGCTAGTAAGACGGAGCAAGTTGGTTTATACTGTTTTTTAAACTAGCATAACAATTGATTAACTACTTTTGCCTGTTAAAATATACTGACAGATACGCACTAGCATTGTACTGTACAAAGTAGATAAAATAATACATTGTTTTAAAAGGAAAAGGAACATTAGACCATCTAACTTACAATGTATCATTCTGCTGCTAAGTGCAACTGTATGTAACTTTAATGTCCCTTTAAGACCACAAGGTGTAATCGCTGTGCCTTTCAGAGACAATGATCAGTTAATTGATGTTGGGCAGATAGACCATCAGGTCACTTGTGAGTTAGACTGGTTTTCTATTCTGTATGACCCAGAAATTTGCATATGTGACATGATATGATAACATATTAGTCAGATTCTGACCTAGACAAATTTACTAGGTAAAACTATGCAACCACATATGACTGAAACATTTTTTCAGGATGATTAGCTCCTACCCCTGGTTCTCCACTTTCTCAAGAGCCCCAGCAGACCATAATGAAAGAACTAAAAAAAATAGAAAAGCTCTAAGGTAGGGGCAAATGTAGCAAATCATAAAAATTTATGAACAGTGGTTCTTACAATAAAGGTAACACTTTTTAAGTTTCTCTGCTGAAGTCTTTATTTAACAAATGTCAAACGATCTCTCCTAACCTATGTATCAGTTCCACAATGTGTACAAATTCTTAATTGATGACTATGCAAACAAAGTCAGACTTCATGACCTGAAATGTTAAGTTTACCTCTCTCCACATAATGTTGCCAGATCTACTGAATATTTCCAGCATCTGCAGCATTTTGCTATAGTAAGCCAGATTTCTTGTCTGCAACCTAACCTCTACCTAAATTCATCATTCTTTACACTTATTGCCTTAAAGAGACATGTACTTGCATTCCATTTTATTGGCATAATGTTCCTTCCCTCATAAGACTTACTGGGAGCATCAATGCAGGAGATTTGCTCACATAATTATATCCAAAATTATGTATCTAATCCCACAATGGGAAATTCTCCAACTCATAATGGTGAATAAAACATCAGGTTGTACCCTGTAATTTGCAATAAATTTTCAAAATTAGATCACCTTAGTGTTCACATTCCTGCTTAAATACTTGAATTACTAAAACCACAAACCTGAACTGTCAGTTAAGCCTTTAAGTGAAGAGGCAAAAGCACAGAAAAAAATGAGGAGCTCCTAAATACAGAAATCTACTTAAACTGGGACTTGTAAACCCAGCAAATGGTTGCAAACATGTTTTTAAATGCAGCAAGCAAAAATGACTTTTTAAATCATGGCACATTACTGTATTTAAGCAATTAAGTTAAAGTATTTCATAGAATAATTTTAGAAAGGTTAATGGAAATAAACAAATATGCTTAAACATTATATTCAGTTCATATACAATTTTTACATAAGCGAAATGAAAGTAAAGAAAAAGCCTTTTAAAAATTTTCAGTTATGATTCTGACATAATCAAATATCTAATTTTTTAAGAGAAATTAGAAACAAAGCTGTACAACTTAATGCTGTAAACAGGCCCTTCAACAGGCCTAATAGTAGAAGATACCCATTTCAGTGCAAACATGCATTTGCCCTGAAGGTTTCTTGGCTCTACCTCGAAACAGAAATACATTCAGTTTTTGATGGTAACCTGAAAATGTTTCAGTGTTGAAATAATTTTAATCATGGTACACTTTCCCAAGTGTACACCTGCTTGTCTTTTGCCATAGAATCAAAGAAACATGTACTGATTGTCAATGGCCCGTGAATGACCTCTGGCAGCCGATTCCATTTCATAGTCCGAGTCTCGTTGGCGCCTTGTTGGCACAACCACTGAGCCACTTCGTCGCAGGCCAGCAAGAGATTCCTCAGGAGGGGGCACCGTGTGGAATACCTGTTCTGGTGCTGGCCTGGAAAGAAGAGTTTCCGATATGTTGCAGCTGGAAGGGCTTAAGTGAGCAAGACTGGGTTCTGAATTCCAGCGGTGCACAGAAAATGGCAACACTGATGCACTGGTTGGAGAATGAGAGCCTTTGGAAACAAAACAAAAGGTGAATCTTAAAATCACTTCTGGCAAAACTTGCATTTGAAATGACTTAACTTTCTGCATTGTTTGGTTTGTATCTACCACACAAACACACACTTCACATTCGATGCATGTTAATTCATGAGGCAGACAGCAGGTTGCTATTTTTATGAGCTAACTGCAAGCAGAAAATTTTCAAGGCTGGTGTTTAATCACACACCACCTTACCATTTAGTAGCCTTGCCACTGTCCTTACCTTTCTCCTTGACACTTTTAAAATATGATTTTGGGAGCAAATGCCTCACCTACACAATTAAGAAATTACCAACAGAAAAAAAAATTGGAAGGCCAGTCACTCCTATATTGTCTCAATATTTAAATATTTTTACTAATTTTTTGACCATTTTTATACATCAACAAGAAATTCTAAAGAATTGGCAATTGAGTGCCCATGAAATAAGACTGTTATCATACAAAACACAAAGATAGGGGAAGCAGCAGGCATTAATTTTCATTATCTAAAGCCACCAGTTGTTTTATCAATGAAGACAAATCCAGCTCTGGGTAGAAAATTGTCCATGTGGCTCAACTGCACTAGTTAGCTATTGCAATTGCTCACTCTCAAGTTCTGCTTCCTCCAAAACCTATAATATTGCTGCCACGCATCAGGGAGCCTCCATGGCTCATGTAACTTGTACTTTCATAAAAACTTACTGAAAACTCTCTCAGCCAGATTGACACAGCCTTTAAGTGGAGGGGAAGAAATTATGTAAGATGGTGGCAGAAAAAAGTTACAATGCTGAGATCAACAAAGCAGCCAAAAATCTTTTCATTCACAAGGCAGCTGAAGAAATGGTTCATTACATTATAAGCATGATTGAAAGAGACTAGCAGCATTACAGTTTGTAAAGCGTTTAGTTTAAGATGTAGAACAATATAAGTGAAACTATGCTGTAAAATAACGCTCTACATCGACACAAGCAACAGTAACAAGTTTTAGTAAGTAAATGCAACATTTATCACTTCGCCAGCGGTACAAAATGTTTACAATTTTAAGAGAAAGTAAAACTGAAAATAATTGTAGCAGTTTGAACTGGTGACATATTTGTGAGCAAAGCTTCTTTAGTAAATGAAGTTGAGTAAAAGATAAAATCATTTTTGTTAAACTTACTTCAAGAAAGATGGTAATTGCTGGCTGCAGACAGGCATTAAAATGTGATGTGCATTCACTGTGTTTTTATAAATGTGATTTTGTCCAAGGTATTAAAAGCTACCGTAGCTGACACAGTTGTGTTGTATATACTGGGATCCAAATTCACAATTCAGTTAATTAAACATGGCAATTGGTTGCAGATTTCTGAACTATTTATGGCTCCTACATCTGGCTCCATATCATTTCAAGCCTGAAAAATACAGCAAATACTCAAAGCTCACTAGAAGTAGCTATACTCAAGAATAGAGTACACAACAAGAGATATATTTCTCTAAATTGTGCAGAAAACATCTCTGCATTGGAATGCATCCAAGATGTAAACAAAAAATGCAGCAATAATAAAAGCAGAAGGAAGTACTCAGCAGGTTTTATTTCAGATTTCCAGCAGTTGCAGTATTTTGCTTTTGTATTAATGCACTGATAATGTCTGGGCAGTTTCTATTTTGCCAACCCTGGGAAGTTTAGCTTTGCTTTTATGTTGGCCCTATTATTTACACCAGTGAGTGCCAGAATCTGTACAATTCAGTAGTACCAAACCAACTTTAGCACTTCTAGATAACTGTTTAACTTTTAACTTCATGTGTCTCAAACTGTTGTCGGTGCCCCTTTCCTGAAATATCAGAAGAATGGCAGCAAATGTGCTGGGAAATAACAGGATCACTAGCTATTCGTCTCTGGGATACAGTGGTTCTACTGCTCCTGAGGCTTGTACTTCTTTCAATTCAGTATATTGGATTTGTTGCTCACAATTTGACCTCCTCTACATTGGGGAGACCAAATGCTGATTGGGTGATTGCACTGTAGAGCACCATGGTTCGGTCTGCAAAGTTTGAGCTTACTGTCGCTTGTTATTTTAATTTTCCACTCCAATCCCACTCTGACCTCTCTGTCCTCGGCCTCCTATGCATTCTAATGTAATTCAATGGAATCCTGAGGAACACAACCTCACCTTTTCATCAGGCGCTTTTCAGCATACCTGATTTAACAATTTCAAAATCACTGCTAACTTTTTCAGAATGTAGGAGCTGGGAATTCTACTTTAGTCAATTTCAGCTCCTCTAGACCCATCCTTGGCTTCTTTGTCCCATTATCATCCCTTTTTGCCTTGCACCATCATCATTTTTCTCTTACCCACGCCTGTCTTCCACCCTACCACAGATTACCACACCCTTTGTCCTTTCCTCCCCTTCTCTTTTCCCTGGCCTCTTCCACTTACTTAAAGCCTATTACGGTCATTGACCTAGAACCTTAACTCTCTCTCTCCGCAGATGTTGCCAGACCTGCTGAATATTTCCAGCATTTTCTATTTTTAATTCAGGCTTGCAGCATCTGCAGTATTTTGCGTAAGGTTTGCATGTACTTACTTTGTGGAAGGCATGGTCTTGCTGGGCCAAAGGGTATTATTTTCATGTCCTTCTAAACACTTTCCCAAAGTGCCATGATCAAAGGTGAGTGCAAGTATTGCTAAATAATTTTGCCACACTGCATCAATGACAATTTACTATTAAGTGTTCTACACTCCTACCCATTAATGAAAGACTTTAAATGGTTTGATGTGTCTATTATGTCACTGGTACTTAAAATATTGTTCTTTGACATTGTGACTTCTAAGAAATCAGTGATCGTTTTTTTCTAACAATATTACTCAGACATATTATGTGGAATGTTACAGTCCCATACGTGTGAACAAGGCAATGTCTACTCAATGTCTCTTTATACGGTTGATGAACACAACAAGGAAACAGCTTTGTCATTTTCTCACAGTTCTAATTCAAGTACTGTGAACTAATTCCAAATACAAACGTATTTCACCAAGTAGTTTTTTTCGAATTTTAGATTTCAACGCCAGAAATTACAAAGGAGAATGCCATTGTTTTAATGCTTTTTCTTTCATCGTCGTTTTTAATTTTATTTAATAAATATTTTCTTTAACAAAACTGTGGTTCCAATGGCAGCAAATTTAAGTGAAAAAATTCCACTGGGGGCATTCAGAGACTGCTGGATTGATGCAAATGAAAAACAATCCCCACAACTTACATATGTATACACGCAGACAAGAATTAGCAAAGAAGATTTTTCCACTGTCATGTACAAACAGACTTACAATGCAAATCTTGCTTAGCAAGTTTCTGATGCAATAATTTCCTCCTATGGGGAAATCAGCATTATGATAGTTAGGAAATGAAGACAAGGGAAATAATGAAATTCACACCAAAGCCGTAATTTTCCTGTAACTTTTACACCCCACGTGTCCTTTGCCTGCAAGTCTGTCTTCAAGATGAATCTTCAGTTCAAGAAATTTGTGTGTGTAAATGAAGCCAACAAGTTGACTAAGGGGAGTTCAAAACATGAGGTACTCCATGAAAGACTCCAGGAATAATTCATTATGCTGCTAACCCCACAATTACATTATTTTAACAAGTAACAATACTGCCTTTTAGAAAGATGAGAACAAATATTTAATTTTTTATCATGCTTTTTGCACTTCCACTCCCCTTTAGGTTAATTTATGGGGCATCTTGTTTTAAGTTTGGAGTGCTGCACTTGTGCTAAAAAAGTTGTTTACACAAAACATTTTTTCTCTGACCCAATATTATTAATTTTTCTTCCTCTCTGATGTTGCCCCTACCACATGTCATAGAATCAAAGGACAATACAGCACAGAAGGATGACTTTTGGTCCATTGAGTCTGTGCCAACTCCTTCGAAGAGCAATTCAGCTAGTCCCAATCTCCTGCTCTTTCCACATATCCTCGTGACTATTTCTCCTTCAAGTGTTTATTTAATTCCCCATTATAAGCTAATAATGAATCTGAATCCACCATCTTTTTAAGGAGTGGATTCCAAATCCTAACTTCTCGTTGCATAAAAAAGTTTTTCCTCCGCTCGCCTCTGGTTGTTTTGCCTATCATCTTAAATCCATGCCCTCCGATTATCGATAGGCCAGCGACTGCCAGAGATTAAGAATTCCAGACACCTGACCAGCAGCACTGTGGGGAGGGGCAAAGAACTTATCACATGTCATTATCCCCCAATTCACAGCCCACAGCTGATGTGAGGGGGTGGAGGGGGGCTTGCTGCCTGCCCTCAGCACCTACAAGACCTTTGACCTCAATGCAAGAGCCAGGAAGAAGTGTTTGGTTTGAGGCTGCTGCAGCCAAGAAAAGGAACAAGTTTCACTGTGGTAAGCATAAGGCACATAATACCAGATGTAAAGGCATCTGATACCAGACAGTGGACAGACCGGCTAAAAACGGGTCTGTTTGATGTAAAATAGGACTAAAAGCCACTTCGTTATCAACCCTTCAGCCATTGAAAACAGTTTCTCTTTACCTTGGCTTCCTCTGTATTATCCAGGCTAACAGGGAAGGAGCCATGTTCCTACTCTCTACCCATGACATCTTATGACTTTGAGCAGGGATAGAAAGTCCCCAGGATTTACTTCCTAGCTGTCTGGGTGTGCCTTGCCTCTCTCTATCAGATTTGATTGAAACAAACAGAACACTGTGTAAAGAATCATGGGCCTTCCTGCCACTTGAAAGATCTTACTAATTAGACCAAGATATATTTTTGTGCCAACTGAAAGGCAAAACTAAAAATCAGAGCACAAAAATAAATGATATCTTAAGAGGCTCCAATATGTATACATTTATCTCACAGCTACAAAATGCCTGTGCTCCAGATAAAACACTCATGGCAGAGTAGGGTTTGAATTGTTCATATGATGCCAGACAGCGTATAAAGGCTGAAGCCTGTCTATATCTGGTGGAGGAAATATGTCTGTCTGTAGAAAGACAGCACTGCAGCAATAAGCATTAAAATAAAGGCAAAGTGCTGTAGATGCTGGAGAATCAAAATAAAAACAATATGACTCTTGTTCAGAACCCTTCTGAAGACTCTTCTGAAGTCATATTGGACTCAATTTGTTACTGTTTCACTCTCCACAGATGCTGCCAGTCCTGATTTTTTTCCAGCACTTTCTTTTTATAACAATATTAAATACTGCCATTCATTGTGTTCTGCTGGTGAGAGATATTGGTGCTGGGGAATTAAACACTTGTTCATTTCAGGCACCTACTATCATTGCCAGCTTCCCCAACTGAAGTGCAGCTCCCTTTACTCTGTCCCAACAATGTACTGCAGCTCAATCCCCAGAAGAATATTCTTAACTGCACAAGTGCTTTTCTTCCCCTATTTTCCACATCTACTCAGCCTTATCCACATGGCATTGCTATTAAATGGCAAATTGGGGACAATTTTGTGCTGTGCGCCAGTTCTGCAGGAGCTGGATTGAGAATGTCTAAAATCATTTCATATACATATCTCTTACAGCAAAGGAGACTGGTCACGATTTAAAGGGAAAGCAATAGCTCCTGATTAATGTGGATCCAGAGGTTATACTATTAATATATGATTTTAATAATCCTTTAAACATTTAGTTACTACAGGAAATGAGGGATTCACAAATTATTGCAACATTAAAAAAGTTTCACAAGTTGTTTTCTAGTCTGCATTAATTATACTGCCTTTCATAGGTTTCACAAAAGTATAATAATTCTTATAACATTGTGAGTTATTGTAAAAGTATGTTAATAGCGGGGTTTGGATAGTTTGTGTGTGGGAGACAGCTGATCTGGAGGTTTTGACTCACTAAGAGAAGCTAGGTTTGAAATGCTAAATACATAAACATGGCTGAAGTTTTAGAATGTGAGATGAGGAAAATTTACATTTTTAGATAAATTGGGCAGGTTTGAATTGTAAGCTGCTACACCTAGCCATAGAAGCTAGGCCAAGCAGTGTGTTTATTTTTCCCAAAGGTTACTGATAGAATTAGCATCATGAAAAGATTTATATTATGAGAAATGTAAAGTTCCAAAGAAGTAGGCCACTGCCAAATATCAAACACATTCTCTCCTCATTTCATTACTCAAATCCTTCCTATTAAAGGACACAGGTCAATCCAAGCTCCATAGAAGCTGATGAATCCGATGGTACAGTACAGGCAGGCTGAAGAAAACAGAAGCTAGATCCAGAAGCTGAGAGTAAGCAAATATACGCTGCAGTTTTTTCTGTTTCTTGAAGATAATATTGGTGGATCTACACCATCTAGAATGAGTTGAGGAGGTTCTGCAGACCTGTGCCAACATTGGTTGTGTGCTGCTGTTGGCTGGGGATCAGGTTAAATCCTAGGAGAGGAGCTGTAATTCTTTGAGAGAAAGACAGAGTTCTGAAACTGAATGCACTGCTGAGCCCATTCATCGAATCAGTCTTCATTCTATCTGCCATTTAATGTATAATATATGGTTTATAATAGACCACGACTTGCTTGTGAATTTGTGTTTAATGTATGATGATTCTGGGTTTTAGAGGATAGTGGTTAATTCAGGTAAGGCAGCAGTTCTTGGATGTCTGAAAGCAGAAGATCTGAGGGGGAAACTTGAAGTGAGGTGGAATATGAGAGGTCTGTGGTCACACCATCCGCCACTTGCTCCTCATACTATGGGATTTGCGAAGGAGATTAAGACAGGAACATACTGCATTCCTCAATTCCAGATGGTGTGGGCTCTGTCATAGCCAAGCTCACAATGTGGAGAGCTGCTCCTCCGATGATGCAGGAATCCTGTTCTGCTCTGCTCATTTCTATTGAATGCCACCTTGTCTTGCAAGAGGCAGAACAACGTAAGTGATTATGTGGCACTATGTTTGGGTAATCTGCCTGCCACAGCTGAACAGCAGGTATATGAAAGCAGCAGGAGCTAGGTGCAAGGATGAGGCGGAGTATTTGGATATCAGGTTTGAGCCCTGAGTGCCAGGGTGAACGATGGGTATGTAGTGCATTGAGCAGTGTGGGAGGCTGGTGGAGCATTGGGAGGAGGTGTCATGTGAAGATGCATTCACTGACCTTGACCAACGTTATGAGGTCATTGAACTTCTTGCAGCACTGCTGTCAGGTCCTCCAGTCCCGGTGCTGAGAATTGACCTCCCTGGTCACCTTCCAATCCTTTCCAAGCCTCAAATCCTTCAGAGTTGTTAGTGAGTGATTTTAGGTAAATTCCTTAAAAATGCAGCGATGTGTAAACATCCACAACATTAGCTGTCACCAGTTAGGGAATATTCACTTCCCAAGGCTAAGCTTACTCGTCAGTTGATTTTATTCAATGGATATGTACGGATTACACTGCCGGCTGTTCCACTTCCAGTCAAGTAGGCAAAGGAAGTGATACTCTTTATCAGAAAGAGTAGGGTTGCATGTTACGTGAATGAAAGAAGGTCACACTGAAGCTGGGCTGTGGTGAGTGGTTATGGTAAGATGTTCTTGTTATGAGGCTACAGTTACTGAATTTGGGAGAGGAAATGAGAACTGAGAAAGTTTCACCAGTTCCCGAGTGTACAAAGACATTTCCTGCCATCAATATATGCAGAATCAATATATAAATGAACTATGTTGTTGAGTCATAAAAATATAAAATCAAATAGCATAGAATAGCACAGCCAATTATCAGACAGCAGAAGGGATTGAAAATTCAACTAATGCATGGTACATCAGAGTCAAGGTTATGTAACAAGTACATGTCCAATACAAAGCTTTATAATTACCACTGTCGCATATTGTTAAAATTCACCCACTTCATGTGCTAACCCAATTCAGCTGCGTGGCTTTGAATGGATACTATTCTGTAAACAAGGAGGCCTTCAGATTATGGACTGAATAAGAGGAAAAATCACTACAAAGGAAATTACACAAAGGAACAAATGGTGCTTTGTAATCCGGGCCAGGATTTCCTGATGGGCAAGTGGGGGGGGGCAGGGCCCACTCGCCGACACGTAAAATGACGCAGGATGACGTCAGGTGGAATTCCCAACTTCACCGCGCCCCATTTCAATTCTCAGGTTGGCAGGGACTCAGCCAAATCAGCTGTGCGCCTGCCCAACCTGTCAATGGCCAATTGAGGCCATTGACAAAGTAATTAACGTACTTAATGAACCTGCCCATCCAGCTTTAAGGCTGGCAGGTGAGCCGGGAACCCCAGCGGGCATTGAGAAAAGCATGGAACCCTCGTCCACGGGTGGGATGAGGTTTCGTGTGGGTTTTTAAAAATTTAATAAAAGTGTAACTCAAAGTGATGGGCATGTCCCAACTCATGTGACAGTACCACATGAGGGGACATGTCAGGGAAATTTTTGTTTTTAGCATTTTTTAATGTGGAACTGATTCCCCCGAGGCAGCACTTAGCCTCAGGGAGACGAGTGTGCTCTTTCATGTGCATGCGCGAAAGAGGGCACTCTTGGCTCAGGGAATCCACCCTGCCCACACAGGGAGCGCATAGCACTTCCTTGCAGATGTCATGCTGGGCGAGCCTTAATTGGCCCACCCATGTAAAATGGCGGTGCACCCCCAACTGCGCCGCACCTGCTTCTGAACTCTCCCCCCACCCCCACCCCCCGATGGGGGGAAAATTCTGCCCCCTGAGTTACAAGTTCTCTCAACATGAGATTGAACCCACGCCATACCCACTCAGCATTCCATTCTAGATTCTTGTGACATGTTAAGGAAGCATGTTACTAAAATGCTCTAATCAGTAAGCAAAACACCACATTTCTGCATCAAAGAGATTGCGAGGGAATCTGAGCTTGGTAGAATGGGCGCAATTTCAGGGGCAATTTCTGGGTTGCATACCTGCAGGAAATTCTAGACAAGGCTGTGCAAGGAACAAGTCTAAAGGGCTTTTTCTTTCTCCCTGCATTTTTATGCAATATGGAAACTGTGAAGAAAACCGTTCCCGTTCAGAACACCAGGGGGTGGTATAACCCATTGGTTCACAACTGCGCCATTAAAATTGGCACTGAGAGGGGTGCAAGACATGGCTTACCAGGAGTGGGGAGAAAGATCAAAGTTGTTCTACAAAAACACTTTGACAGATTCGTTCAGCAGTAGCTTTAACAGAGGCAGCATACACAACACCCCATGCCCTCTTACATGTGTTGTACATTGGTCAGAAGGCCAGTATGAGATACTTTATATTCTTGTAGAGAATTACACTTTTTTAATGAACTGAAAATACTGTCCTCATATTTATACATGTTTTACATTGGCTTACTGCAATAATAGTCTATTGGGAAACTATACTGAAATGATAAATGCAATGGACAAATAAAATGACAACCAGCTAAAAGCGAAGAAAAAAATCCTAACAGTTTGCCAAATCAATTTGTCTTGTAACAAATCACAGGTGTAACTCATATTTGGGAACCTGCCAAACGCCTAGCAAGAAACATCTATCGGAAGCAGCAAAACCATCAGCGAGCAAAACCTCCAAACTAAAGCAAGACCATAATATAAACAACTTAATGTTCACTGCAGAGAAACTTGCTATTAAAGTTAAATCAAAAAATGACCATAGCAATATTAGTACAGAGGGCAATATCAAGCCATTAGCATAAGGAATAATGTGCAACCCTGAAAGTTAATTAACTAATAACCAAGAAATTGATAGAGATAAAATAGAATACAAGCACCAACAGAGAATATGAGACTAGACTAAGGACAAAGAAAAAAATGTTCTAAAGGCCAGCATTTTCCATGCCAACCAACGTTGAGTGTGTTCAGTGGTGTGAGCGGACAATATGGCGAGAAGACCAAACACTGGTTTCACAACGTCGTGAAACCAATTTGCAATCATCCGACCAGCTTGTCAATGGCAGACCACATTCCGGGCTAAGTTCCCTATCATTGGACATCGGGAACCTCATTGTAGTACATCAGCATATCATTGTATGGCCAGTCTGCCAGACTCATCTGCCCACGGTGGGAAAACACACTGGTGTGGAACACGTCTTGACAAGTGTGACGTGCAGAAGGCGGGACTTACTGTTAGGGCCTTGCTCACATCACGGACATCCGAGGAGCAGAAGATGCTGGAGCCCGACAGCAATGGGATCCTGGAGGAACATCCATGACATGTTGGGTGGATTCTCATAGACATGGCTCTGCTGCGAAGGAGCTCACAGACGTTGCACAGTCAATGTTGATGCTCACAACAGATGATGGTCAAGGATCAACTGGGAAAAGAAGAGGTATCGGGGGAGGTTTGGTGGGGGGGATGAAGGCATCAGGGAGGGGTGAGGTTGGGAGGGAGGGGGATGAAGATGTCAGGGGGATGAGGTCGGGCGGGGAGGGAGAATGGGGGAGGAGGAGGGGGTAATGAGAGAAGATGGCAACTGGGGAGGTAGGTGTAAGAGGGGGTGGAAAGTGTAAGGGAAGAAGTTTGGAGGGGGGGAAGGAGTTGCAGAAAGGGGAGGAAGTCCAGGGGGAGGAAGGAGTGTGGAGAGGGGAGGGAGTCCAGGGGGAGGAAGGAGAGGGGAGGGAGTAAGGGTGGAGGAAGGAATAGAGCTGGGGAAGAAGTGAGAATGTCTAAGGGAGTTGGGAAGGGGGAAGTAGTGAGGCTGGAGGAAGAGGTAAGGCTGGAGGAAGGAGTCAGGAGGGAGGAAGGACTCAGGATGGTGGAAGAAGGGTGTCTGAAGGAGTCAGGAAAGGGGAGGGACTAGGCCTGGAGGGAACTCTTGGGGGTGGGGGGGGGGGGCGGTGAAGGTGTTCTAGGGGGAAGGTGTTCTGAGGGGAAAGGGTCTGGAGGGGGCATGTCCAGGCGAATGAGCAAGGAAGGGGTCTGATGAGTTCTCCTGGGCAGCAAACTGAGGGTGTGTGTGGTAGGAGGGAATGGTGAGAATAATCGAGGACAGAGTGAGGCGGTAGGGTGGGATGGTGAGGATTCGACGCTAGCAGTAGAAGGGACGGTGAGGGTGGTTGGTGGGGACCAGGAGGCAGACACAGACCCTGGGGGTGGGAAGGAGATGGTCAGGGAGGTGAATGTGGATGGGGGTGGGATTTTCGGTAAGGAAGGGAATGTGCATGTTCACCTGGACAACTCCAAAGGACAAGGGTTGTGGCTGATAGGCCATGGAGGGGAGGTGGAAGGCGATGCCAAGGGAGTCAACTGTGATGGAGGAAAGGAGATGGGTGACTGGGGAAGGGGAAAACACAGGGAGCACAAAATAAACCAAATACAGACCATGTTGTCTAAATCGAAAGTGTAATGACAGTCGTGGTGGGCGAGATCAGGTGCTGCATGGGAGTGTGATCATTGGGTGGGCGGAGATGCAGGTCAGCTCAGATGGACAACTGAAAATGAATCCCAGCAGGCAGCATTGAAAATGGTCAGGACATTGAGGTGAGTGTGATACAGGAAGGATCCGTGTGTGTGGGAGAGTGCTTGCACCAGGCTCCGAAAGACCCGGCCACACACACACTTCTCCCTCCAGAATCACTCGTTGGCCAGCTGTTCCCTCTGTGGTGACAGAGGACGAGGTTGAGGGGCTCACAGGCAAAGGGACTTGGAGGGAGAGGGCAGCCTCTGAGATTCCTGAGTTGATAACCCAGGGGTGCCCAGCTACTACTGCTCCTCCCTTCAGGTGTCCGAGCTCCCCAGCCTAACTCCTTGAGGGGAAGAAGCACCTGGAGGGATGTCAAGGTGCCCTATTTCCCTCTCACTTTGCCCCGACAGGAACTCACTCATGGCTCCCACGATGGGAGTGCAGGTCTGCACACATCTCCGCATTCTGCTGGACCAGGGTCCCCATGGGGACCTCCATACGCGCACATGTGGGCATCTCTTCATCAGAGAACAGGCGGATACACTCCTCTGACTCGAGTGCTACTCTGTTGAGGGCTTCCAGCAGCTCTTTGTGATGTTCCCACGCCTTCTGCTGACTCTCCAGGATGAGTTGGAAGGCCAAATCTAGAGACTCATCAGCTGACTTGGACCACACAGATGCCTCTTCCCCAGCAGTCCTCCGAGTGCCGGGGAGCTCACATGAACCTGCCTCCTGCTGCAGACGTGTGTCTGTGTGGTGACCACAAGGTTGTGAACCTGAGGTTGCTCTAGATCTAGATTCCACTGAGGTGTGTGTCTCTGCGCTGGCGGAGGGTGTGGGTAAGCGCTGTGACAGGGTCTTCCAGGCTGCTTATTTTTCAGGTCTTCAATGGAGGAAGTGTCCTCTTGCCTGGAGGCGAGGAAATGGATGGAACTGAGGGACTGACTGGCTAAGGGTGTCGGTTGCTTGGCGGAGCTCCCTGTGAACCAAAGTAGAGATAATTAGTGCATGTTAGCACAGTTAAAAGCAGGAGAAAGAGCACTCACAGTTGCGTTGAGAGAGGGATGGTGTGGTGCAGGATCCTCATGAGGGTCTTCACTGCTGACCTCCCTGTCACCGCAGGCACTGTCCACATCCTCACCAGTCAGTACGATGGCACGTTCCTCAAAGTGAGTGAGGGGCCTAATATGGGTCAGGGTGTGAGTTGAGAGCGATGAGAAGAGTGAATTACCCTGGCGGAACAGAGGAGCCCACTCATCCTACAGCAGCACTAGGCGGCTGTGTGTTTCACGGGACAGTGGCACTGACCACTGTTGCCACCGCCTCCCAAGCCAGGTTAATGATATTGCTGTCCATCCTGCTGCCAGAGCAGGGGGTAGAGGACATCACAGCAACCCTCCACTGCATCCAAAAGGCGCTCGAGGGGGGCTGCAGTCTTCTTACCTTTCATGGTCATGTCTTCTTTGAGCAGCTGTGGGCTGGAAGCGCTGAGAGGTGTGCATGCAGCTGGACTTTAAATATGACATGATGAAGTGACGGGGTGATGGCGTGGTGGGCAAATGAGTGCCCGCCTGCAACGAAAACACCGTGTTTCCTGGGAATGCATAATTAACGTGGTGTGTTTGGGGAGATACAGTATGAAAAGTTGCCATTGTGACTGGCAGATAAACTGTTTTACCCGCCCGTTACCACACTTAGGGCAGAATTGTCCCAGATTTGCACTTGAGTGTACAAGTATGCAAAAAGAGAGTAAAAGTAAGGAAAGTAAATAGGGGTCCCTTCGAGGCTGACGGAGGAGAAATTATAATGGGCATAAAGGAAATAGCCTAGACATCAAACAAATTTTTTTTGTCTGCTTTCACAGTAGAGGACACAAAAATCATTCCAGAAATAGTGGGAAACTAAGGGTTTAATGAGAGTGAGAGACTTAAAATAAAAGCTGACAAATCCTCCAGACTTGATGACCTACATCCAAGGTTTCTAAAGCAGATACAGGTGAGGTGAGAGTGACTGCCCTTGACATCAAGGCCGCATTTGACCGAGTGTGGCATCATAGAGCCTTAGCAAAACTCGAGTCAATGGGAATCAAGGGAAACTCTCCGCTGGTTGGAGTCATACCTAGCTCAAAGGAAGATGGTTGTGGTTGTTGGAGTTCAGTCATCTCAGGAGATCACTGCAGGAGTTCCTCAGGGTAGTGTCCTAGGCCCAAACATCTTCAGCTGCTTCATCAATGATCTTCCTTCCATCATTAAGGTCAGAAGTGGGGATGTTCGCTGATGATGGCACAATGTTCAGCACCATTCACAACTCCTCAGATATTGAAGCACTCCATGTTCAAATGCAGCAAGACCTGGATAATATCCAGGCTTAAGCTGACAAGTGGCAAGTAACATTCGTGCCACACAAGTGCCAGGCAATATCCATCTCCAACAAGAGAGACTCCAACCATTGCCCCTTGATGTTGAATGATATTACTATCGCTGAATCACCCATTATCAACATCCTCGGGGTTACTATTGACTAGAAATTGAACTGGACGAGCCACAGAAATCTGTGGCTACAAGGGCATGTCAGAGGCTAGGAATCATGCGACGAGTAACTCACCTCCTGATTCCCCAAAGCCTGTCCACCATCTACAAGGCACAAAGTCAGGAGTGTGATGGAATACTCCCCACTTGCCTGGATGAGTGCAGCTCCCACAACACTCAAGAAGCTTGACACCAATAAGGAAAAAGCAGCCTGCCTGATTGGCACCACATCCACAAACATTCACTCCCTCCACCACCGGCGCACAGTAGCAGCAGTGTGTACCACCTACAAGATGCACTGCAGGAATTTACCAAGGCTCCTTAGACAGCACCTTCCAAATCCACAACTACTACCATCTAGAAGGACAAGGGCAGCAGATAGATGGGAACACCACCACCACCTCCAAGTCACTCACCATCCTGACTTGGAAATATATCCGTTCCTTCATTGTCACTGGGTCAAAATCCTGGAACTCCTTCCTAATAGCACTGTGGATGTACCTACACCACATGGACTGCAGCGGTTCAAGAAGGCAGCTCACCAACACCTTCTCAAGGGCAACTAGGGATGGGCGATTAATGCTGGCCCAGCCAGTGAAGCCCACATCCCGTGAATGAATAAAGAAAAAAGATAGCTGCAGAGATAGTGAATGCATCGGTTGTGATCTTCCCAAATTCTCTGGATTCTGAAATGGTCCCAACTGATTGGAAGGTAGCAAATGTAATGCTGCCATTCAAGAAAGGTGGGAGAGAGAAAAGAGGGAACAACAGGCCAGTTACTGTGACATAATCATTGGGCAATTGCTGGAATCTATTATTAAAGAAGCGGCAACAGGGTACTTGAAAAGCCATAATATGATTAGGCAGAGACAACGTAGTTTTATGAAAGGGAAATCCTGTTTGAAAAATCTATTAGAGTTTTTTGAGAATGTAACCAGCAGGGTAGACAAAGGGTATTGTATATCTAGATTTTCAAAAGGTGCACCTGGTTTTCAAAAGGATTATGAAAAGAGACTTATGAAACAACTGTAGCAAATCAAAAATGGATTCTAATCGTTTGTTAGCAGGCTTAAAAGTAATGTTTGCACAACTTTTATAAATAAAAATCAATGTTCAAATGATTTCCTAACGGCCTGCTGAACACACACAGGGAATAGCTAAGCAGTACACTTTAGGAAGGTCCCAGGTTCAATCTTCACGCTTTGTTGAACTGATTTCGGCTGGAGCATAGTAGGAATGCCACTATTATCCTCAGTACTCTTGGGTTAGAGAGGGGAAGGTAATGTCAAGTTTCCCTTATCTGATCACAATCCAGCTGTGAACGGCATGGGTGACTGTCAAGCATACAAGAACACACAAGAACACAAGAAATAGCAGCAGCAGCAAACCCATCGAACCTGTGCCGCAATTCATCATGTTCATGGCTGGTCTTGGGCTTCAACTCCATTTTCCCACCCTCTCTCCATATCCCTTGAATCACTGAGAGACTAAAAATCTGTCTATCCCAGCCTTAAATGTATTCAACATTGGAGCATCCGCAACCCTCTGGGGTACAGAATTCAGTATTGAGAATTCAGAGCTATTGCTCCCGTACCAATAAGGCTCAAATATTTGGTGGGGGGGCTGGAAAAAGAGGTTGACTGGCAGAAAAAAATTGACAGAGAAGAAAATGAAATTCCCTGGATGAGCTCAAAGTTCTGTCAACTGTTTCTGGATAATGGCATATACTAACTAAAATCTTTCTATGTCCTTGCAAGAATGTACAAAAATGGGAATAAACATTTCCAGGGAAAGAGTGTTTGAAGCTTTAAAAGAAATTCCATGTGCTACATACAGACAAGCAGTTGAGGAAATAGCATTCAGACACTACCAGTTAAGATATATAGACCAGGTCAATGGTTTACAGCAATTGAAACCACACTGTGCTGGAATATGTAACGAATTTTGGCAAGAATCCAATTGTGTGATAAACCTTCCTGTGGCTTAAAGCTGGAACAGTTACAACCCTCACACCCTGAGTGCACCGAGCCAAATATAGGGAAAGGTAATCAGCTTTCAGTGGATGTGGCCTTTGCTGTTTAGCTAGAAAACTGCATTTGACAGATGGTGTAGATATCTGCACCAGTCAGTGTTTATTTCAGGAACAAATCTGCTTAAGTACATGAATTAAGTACATTGAACCACTATTATACCACCCAATCAATGTACCTTAAATAAAGTACAGGAATGCATTAAAATCTGGGTGCATAATCCTTTATTATAACTTATGATCATCTCACGCATTTCAAATTCCTTGCAAAACATTTGATGTTTTTATATAGGAAGTAGATTTTCAGCCTATTTCTCTCTAATTCTGCAGTTACTATTAATTATCATGCCTCCTTTTTGGAAAGGGAAGATTACAATCAGCACCATTTCAAAATTAAACCTTTACAAAGTGTTATGACCTTCATGAACTTTAATTTTTCCTGTTATTTTTGGAAAAGTAAGAGTCAAGTTTTTTACATATTGGAGCAATTTGCACCGCTGAGGGAATTGGCTTTACTGGTTTTAGCCAGCTGAACTAACATCATTGGACATCACCATTAACCCAGATAATCTCGTCATTTCAACCATGTGCTCTCCTCATACAGATAAATTTCCCCTTCTCTTGTAGCACTCACTGTGTCAAACAAAAATGGCAAGAAAAGAAATCAAATGGAAGCTCATCAGTCTTTTATTTCACTTTTTAGTGGGGGAAATGTAGCAAACATTTATATTCTCGAATCTCAGTACCAGCAAGCACTTTGTAATTTTGATGAGGTTTTGGGTTTTGATGTCATCTCCCCATGCGGCAGGTTGGCCTCAGCAGATAAAGTCACAGTGCCTGGGGATATGGATCGAAACAGATAAATGGAGTTCAAGTACAGATCAGCCATGATCTGATGCTCCCATGCCAATAAGGCTCAAATATTTGGTGAGGGGGCTGGAACAGGCTCGAAGAGCTGAATGACCTGCTCTTAAGTTTCTATGACCTGGCCTGTATTGCTTCCATCAATCAACTACGCCTTTCACACTCATCATCAAGATGCTTAAATTCACATTTAAAAACATGTTCACAGTGTTAGCATGAATGCAATGGTCTGGCTTCCAAAACAGTCTTCAACAGTAACTGGCATTGTCAACCAAATAGAATATAGTTCACAGGATCTTTTATAAAGCAAAATCACAAAAACACAACAAGTGTTAAAATAGAAGAACTGGTGGAATTACAGATCATGTTAGTCTGCGGGCGTAGAGAGGAATGACCATATTACACTGTAATATTAACCCACCTTTCATTTTTTTTTCTCTTTACAGATGCTGAGGGACCTATTTATTTACCTTAAAAAATCTGTATGTATTGTGTAGCTGCACTTGAATCTGTATTTTTATTAATAAAGATGATAGAAAATTAATTCACCCATATGTAACACCCTCAATTACTTTATCAGCCTTCAACTTTACTGATGTAAAGCAACTGTAATAGAACAGTAAGTGAATTGACTCAGCTGCAAAGGTACAGCCATTTAAACACTTTCAAATCTGAATTCTCTTAGAGGAACAGCTCATGGTCACAAAATACGCTGGATCTGAAGGAGTACTGAGACAGATTCTATGCATTTGTAAAGAACGACAGTGATTGAGAACAAAATGCTCAGTATTTTCACTACAGCCAAAACGGCTCTTTAGCATCTTAAAACACCAGAATTTTCCAAAAGTATTTTCTTCTGGCTGGTTTATTCTCATAAATTTAATATACCCTTTTCTGCCGGCTGCATTGCCATTCTTACAACAGACAGTGTGCACCTTCCTAGGTTTCCTCTCTGTCCCTTGAACTTACACTATTTTTGTCCTCTGAGACCATCTATGCAATTTTTTCTCTTTTGCACTGTTGGCCCATGTCTAACCTACACATTTTTCTCAAAAATTTATTTTTAACCTCTCTACATGTATTTTCTTTAATCCAGCCATGGGTCAAACAAGTACTCCCAAAACTTTTATTCAATTTCAATCTTCAAATTTCGAAATAAAATAATATTTGTCCCTACAGAGGATATTTCTTAAAATTCTGATTTGATTTGCTAAAAGGCGCAGTTAAAAAATGTCATTTAAATTTTGTAAAGTTTGTAACTGAGGATAGGTGGAGAATTGGAGTGCAAGCAGCTTTCAGTGTAACTTATTCTCTCCCCATGACGTCTTTATCATCATGTTAGTTCCTTCAGCTGAGAGAGAGGTGGTCAGGACTGAGGAGCTCTCCAGGATCACTGCCAGTAACACTCACTGTTCTACCAACAGGAAGGAAGCTTGCTTGCACAGGGTGTGCTGGACAGCCAGATTTCACTCATTAACAGATGGAAATCATGAAGCAGTACACACTGAGAAAGCCCAGCCAGAAGATAATAGAACTCATCACAAATATGGCAAGCAGGCTGAGCAATATACAGCCTTGGGATTTGAACTTTTGGACATCTAGGTTGGGAAGCCAATACTGTAACCATGAGGCTGCTTGTGAATCCCTTGGTTTCTTTTTAAATGTTGACTTTATAATGCATTACACCATTCAGATTCTGAATCAAAATTTTACTAAGAATTGTGTTAAAATGTTTGATACCTTTGACAGACTTCTGCACTTAATCAGCAATTATGTACCTCAATCATTGGTAGCAACATCACTAAATTCAAAGTTCAAGCTCACAGCAACTCTTAAACATACAACATTGGCTTCTTAATTGACTTCTATTTTTTAAATATAAGACATGCTTGTGATATTCATTCATATTTCAAAAAGGTACAAAATTTGCCATGAAACTAGAGGTTGCACTTTCCTGATATCTTAGTGGGCAAAGAGACCAAGTCATATGAAACAGAAGGCAGCTTTGGTAATTGACCTAGGTATCTCTCGGCTAGAGATGAGAAAATCCTGTTGCTGACCACTGCGTATGAAGACTGGCAACAAAGTTGGAATCTTTTGGTTTTTGATAATACACTCACTAAAGGCCATTATGGAGAAACTTTTGTGGGGTTTAAAAGAAAACACAGGGCAGTTGAAATGTTGCTTTAATTGTTCCTATTGAATAATCATAATTTTTAGCTGGCTATTTTAACCCATTAAGTAGTTTGAGCTTTCCAAATATGCACCACCTCTTTTCCTCTGGCTCAATTTCTCTAAAACCAATTCACTGCGGTGTAAAGACAATTTAAGAAATGTGCAACACTGACGAAGAATTTATTTTGTTTTCATAATGAAACTATCACTTTGGTGTTTCCATAATTGGGTTACACAAATATCACCATGTCCTAAAAAGAAAATCACCTATACAGGTTGACCTCAACTAATAAGGTTTTTCTTTTGTAAGGTGCTAGTGTTTCTTGGAATCCTATTTACTGATAATCATAAGTATGCTGACTAATTGTAATCTAGCACAGATAGACGTCCTTTTTTTTTGCTGATGTGAATTCTCTTTAAAATATTTGTGTTCTTTCTTACCTTGCTGGTGAGGGAATGCCACCACATAGCTAGACAGCTTGACTTCACAGGTCGTGCCACACTCCAACGGGATTGCAAACGTTCCAAAATAGTTCAGCATTTCTGTGACAGATGGGAAACGGAAGTGTTGGACGAGGCATTGCCCTCTTTCTGTCACGAGCAATCGGAGATGCTAAAAAGTTAGAACAAAATTTGTGGATCACTAGGAAATCTTATTTGGTATTAGTTATTGGGCACTGTCTCGTTTAGGTACTTTAGCAAATAAATTTAATTCTCCAATATGAATGGGCTCGAACAAGTTTTATGATATGTCAGCCCGGACAGCAAGTGTTATCAGGTTAATTTACCATGAGCGGCACTTTATCCATACCAGTGCTCTCTGATATGCATTCCAAAGAGGAGACAATGGCAATCAGGAGGATCAACCCCGAGCCTGTCCTTCCCTAGCTCAGGTGTAGAGGCCAATTATTGTACTTAGCCAAGATCATCTAACCCAGAAGAGAGAACCACAGAATCACAGAATTGTTATGGTGCAGAAGGAGGCCATTCGGCCCATTGTGTCTACACTGACTCTCCGAATGAGCATTATGACTCAGTGCCATTCTCCTGCCTTTTCCCCGTAACCCTGCACATTGTTTCTATTTAAATAATCATCCAAAGCCTCCTTGAATGGCTCAATTGAATCTACCTCCACCAGATTTCCAGGCAGTGCATTCTAGACCCGAACCACTCATTCTGCGAGAAAGCTTTTTCTTGCATCGCATTTGCTTCTTTTGCAAATCGCTTTAAATCTGTGCTCTCTTGTTCTCAAACCTTTTACGTGGGAACAGTTTCTCCCTATCTATTATGTCCAGTCCCCTCACGATTTTGAACATCTCTATCAAATCTCCTCTCAGCTTTCTCCTCTCCAAGGAGAACAGTCCCAACTTCTCCACCTTCACCACTGAATTTTCTCATCCCTAGAACCATTTTTATAAATCACTTCTGCACTCCCTCCAATGCATTCATGTCATTTCTAAAATGTGGTGCCCAGAACTGTACACAATACTCCAGCTGAGGTCTAACTAGTGTCCTATACAAGTTCAGTATAACCTCCTTGCTCTTGTATTCTTTTCCCATATTAATAAAGCCCAGGATACTGTATGCTTTATTAACTGCTCTCTCCACCTGTCCTGCCACCTTTAATGACTTATGCACCCAGGTCCCTCTGCTCCTGCACACCCTTTAGAGTTGTACCCCTTATTTTATATTGTCTCTCCATATGCTGGAAGGAAATGAATCACCTCACAGTTCTCTGCATTGAACTTCATCTGCCACCCATTTGCCCACTCCAGCAACTTGCCTATGTCCCTTTGAAGTTCTACACTGTCCTCCTCACAGTTTACAATGCTTCCAAGTTTTGTATCATCTGCAAACATTGAAATTGTCCCCTGCACACCAAGATCTAGATCATTAATATATATCAGGAAAAGCAAGGGTCCCAATACCAACCCCTGGTCACTACAAATCTTCCTCCAGCCTGAAAAATATCCATTAACCATTACTCGCTGTTTCCTATTACTCAGCCAATTTTGTATCCATGTTCATATTGTCCCTTTTAATCCATGAGCTATAAATTTTTCACAAGTCTCTTGTGCAGCACTATATCAAATGCCTTTTGGAAGTCCATCTACACCATGTACCCTCATCAATCCTCATTGTTATCTCTTCAATAAACTCCAACAAGTTTTTTCAAAAACTCCAGAGAATGATCAAAGCTGGAACTTTGCAGTCCATTAAGTTCTGTCCCACACCATCTAACCCACAGTCACCCAATGAGCCATTGGGCAGCAATATATGGTTTATTTACTTATAGAAATGTTAGGAGTTACAATATGCTGTTTGCCCAACTAATCCACCTTAGTGTTTACCCTTAACATAAACAAATAATCCTAATCACATTTATCCATCTTGTTCCCATAATCTATTCCTCCCCTTTTCCTTCATCCACCTTTCCAATCTCAACTTGAATGTTGACTTAAATCCTGTCCCATGAGTCTACAAAAAATAGTTTCTGTATTGGTCACTCAGTAATTCAAATTTAACAGAGCCCTGAAAAACAATTTCTAGGACCTCGACAATTTCTTCCCATTTCTTTCAGTATCCTAGGGTTCTAGTACCTTGTCTTTCATTTATCAATAATGAAAGGAATGATTCCATCATTATTAATTTTCCTTTAGTCATCTTGCTCTCAACTCTTATGAATTCTAAAGCTCAAATTCAGGAATTGTGCCTTTGGATTTGAAAACTGTAAATGATATTCCATTATTTAAAAGGAGGAAGAAATCAGGTAACAACATCAGTTTAATGTTAGTTGTGAGGAAGCTACTGGAATCAATTATATGGGACAGAGGACTGAGCACTTGGACAAATACAGGATGATCAAAGTCAGCATGAATTTGTGAGGAGTAGGTTCTGCCTGACTATTCCACTTTGTGGCAATGGGATCTACACTGGGCTTTCAACTTGGATAAATGGATAGAGTTATGTATTGGAGGTTCTATCTTCATTCCTCTGCTTTTCCTCATTTATCTATAGTTTATCTATAGGCATACATTTGCTGATGACATCCAACTCTTCTCTCCACTGCCGGTATTCCTGTTCCACACAAAGTCCCATTCTCCCATCTTTCCCATCCTCAATGATCTTCATTGCTTCCCCTGTTCTCAAATGCATCAAGTACAGAATCAATTGACTCATTTATAAATTCATTCATAAATAATTGCATGATCTTTCTTCTCCCCTTGCCTCATCTAGAAATCTAGGCCAACGTCCCAGCTTATACTTCTCAGTCCTCCAACTTTGGCTTTTCCATATGTCTATGGATAATCTCCACAATCAGAGCAGGTCCTTCAATTATTGTGAACCTTTTCCGTGGATCCTTTCACCTTGCAGTTTTTTGCGCCACATTTAAGAATCTCAATATAATCTTTGGACGATGCTTTAGATCATCTCTCCTAATGCTTCACACTGCTTAGCATCTATTTCTCCTCTGTAAAGGACCTTGGGAAGCTCTCCACATTGAAGCCACCGTATAAATGCAAGCTGTTATGCATTCGCATCTTTTACCTATCCTCCTATCCATTAACATGGTACCATAAGCGCATCCATCCTTGCTCAACTTAGATTACGGATATTTTAATACATATACAAGGTAAAGTTGATTCTTTATATAAATTTTCATTACCTTGGCTCTCCCTTGATAGTTGAACGTGAGGACATATTCTCCCCGCTGTGTTTCACTCTGGCGCACAAGGAAGACCCCATGACCCTCGGTTCCTGGAATCTGTACCAGCTGAGCTGCTTTAAATCGGGAGATTGGTCCATGAAACCAGGCATAGGATGAGAAGAGCCGGTCCGTCTTGTGGTAGGACTGCTCTGTTGAGCAATGATGGGCAGCTCCTGAAAACACAGTCAGAAAGACAACAATAGTAACTTGTCTTCAGAATATTAGAACATCCAGGGGGAGGGATGGAATTCTTGTTGATGATTTTTAGTAAAAAGTTAGAGTGCGAGTGAGACTGAATTTCCCATTTTTCAGATAAAATCAACAACAGAATCATTTTCAGTCTAGATAGTGAATCACTTATGGCAAATAATATCTAGTGGACTCTTTTATATCAGATGTTTAACAATTGTTGGAAAGATCTTTAAGAAAGACAACTAAGGTAATGGGTTGCATAAGCAGAGGGCAGAAAAAAATATATTTTTAAAGTTATATTATTTCTATACATGGCCTTATTCAGAAACCATTTTAGGCTGCATTTGGACCACCTGATCACCGAAAGAATACTGCAGCTTTCCAGATGGTGCAGAGATGAGCAGTGTTGCTAATACCAGGTATCTTGAATTTGAATTAGGAGGGAATGTTAAGTTGTGCTTACTTTTTTGGTAAGAGGAGACATTGTGTTGATTAAGAAAACAATTAACAAAAGCCAACCCAGTCAACTTATTCAAGGCATTGAAAGGTTCAAATGCCAAGGGATACAAGCCAAGGGTAAGAGAACTTAAATAAAAGCTTTTGCCAAAGAATAATAGTATTGGGGAATATGTAAACAGGGATGAGCAAGGAGCTGAATAGTATAAATGGGCACAGGAATATATTTAAAGAGATTGAGTAGTATGGTGGAAAGGCAGGTAAATAGGCCAATTATGCAATCTCAGTATAGGACTGCTGCAGCTAGGAACATTGGAACCCAAATGTGGGTTCGTGACTTCCTTTATCCTGCCATCATTTTTTGGTACAGCTGTGGGGCACTAACTGCTAAATTGCAAATTGTCTCAAAGGCCTTCTCAGGGGGTGACAATGTAAGGGTGGCCCTCAAAAAAGGAAATGAAAATTCAGGATTGAAATAATAGAATCATACAGCAAAGAGGGAAACCATTCAGCCCATCAAGCCTGAGCTAGCCCATTGAAAGAGGTATCCAATTAGTCTCACAACCCTATTCTTTCTTCACAGCCCCACAAGCTTTTCATTTCATGTATTTCTCCAATCCACTTTTGAAAAATACTTCTCAATTTGCTTTCATCATATTTTTAAACAGTGCTTTCCAGATCACAACAACTTGCTGCATAAAATAAATGTCACATCTTCCTTCAGGTTCTTTTGCCAATGGTCTTAAACCTGTGTCCCCTGTTACCAACTCTCCCACCAATGAAAACAATTTATCCTGATTTAAACCCCTCGTAAATTTGAACACCTCTATTAAATTCCCTTTAAACATCTCAGCTCCAAGAAGAGCAAATCCAGCCTCTTCAATCTCTCCACTTAATTGAAGGCCGTCATCTTGGATGTCATGTTTTTAAAGCCATGTTCAGCACCCAGACTAGGTTTATTATGCCCCAGCTACATCATAGGAAGCCCCCTAACTTGTGCAGGAGTTTGTGCACAAACTCCAGAATACTACATGCTAGCCCACCACACAGGCAATGTCAAACACACTGGGTACATACCAGGCTTTGGGCCTTCAGGTAATATATTACGGGACTCCTGTACTTTAACCACAGCTCTGCTTCAGGTGCCAAGGATCACATTAGTGGTTCCACACTCTCTTTGTAAATGTGGATATACATATAAGAAGCTGTGTTCTCCATAACAGCTTGCTATCCATTACACTTTTAATAGTTAATCAATTTTGAGAAGTTTCATGCTTGGTCTGAATCAATGCTAATTTTTTTTTGCCATATTATTGTGAATTGCCGTACATCCAGAACCGAACTTAGAAATTCCTTCTTACATTATTAGTATCTGAATGCCTAATATGTTTGTAGCATGTTCTTCTGTTGCTTTAACCACTTGAAAGTAACCCTTTGAATGAAACAAACTGATATACTATTTGCAACAGTAATTTCAAGGCTTATATGAATATATAATAAACACTTCCTTATTTCAAATTTTCCTCCCTCTTGCCCTCAAGGTGCTAACACAACTGGGGTAGCTCTCAGCTCCTTCCCCCTACTGATCAAATTTCATGTGTGGGACAAACCACAGTGAACGGTGGCAGACTATTCAGCTAATGGAAGACGGATATAAAATGGGTGTCATGGGGCCCAATTTTGAGAACCAAAAAACCCACCCAAAAAGCTTGAAAGAATTTCCTCCCGGAAATGGGTCAGTGTCCCTAGTGTCTGCATAAAACTGTTGTTTAGCTTCTCAGTTCCATATGTAAGTGACCCAATGCCCAGTTTAGGCCATTTATAGAAAACAGTCTGTATTGAGGTGAGCAGGAATCAGGCCTGTTCCACCCATGGTTGATCAGCAGACTAAACAGTGGCTGCCAAGGAAAGATTAGATTTTAAAAAAAGATTTCTAGAAATGTTGCTGTGCACCAGGATAAGCAAAAACACTTTCTCTGACTCCACAGTATTCCCGGTTGCCCCTCACCCCCCAACCCTGTACTGCTAACCCCACCTCCCGGGAGTTACCTTTGGGTTGCAGGTAGAGAAGCATATTGTCTAAGTGTCCGGCAAAATGGATAAGGTGTGCACAAAGTGTTGGCAGCACACACAAGGTAAACACTGGGCCAATTAATTCTAGTTTCACGGTACTATTTTTGCTTTTGTTTGCTGAGAGTGGGTGATTAATGAAGAAATGGAACAAACTAGGCCATAAAAGCTTGAAAATGCAATATGTTTTCTAATATTCATGTATCAGTTGTGGCTCAGTTGGTAGCCCTCTTGCCTATGAATCAGAGGGTTGTGGCATCAAGTCCCACTCCAAGGCTTGAGCATAATACTTTGGTGCTATGATCCTGGACCAGACCCCCAAATCAGGTAGGATCCGGTTCAGGATAAGTAGATAAAGTTTGAGATTGAAGATACTTACCAAGAGAATAAAGCCACAAGATTCCACGGGTTTTAAACAAAAAAAAATCAACTTTATAAAAATAAAAATAGACAAGGTCGGAAAGATAAAATAATTTACAATATCTATCTTATACTCTAACATTCAAGGTTAATATGAGGTAAATGCGACTCAACAAACTGTGGTCCAATACAGCATACTGCACAATAAAGGGCAGATGCGACTAAGGCAGATTCCATGGATTTCTCAACAACACACCCAGACATCAGTAAACACAATAAGTCAACCAATATCATTGAAACTCTGTCTCCCTCATGAGGGATTCAATCTTCACCTTCGAAGATCTCGCCTTGGAATTCTCTCCAAAAGTCGCTCCAACTTGGGTGGCCTCAATGATGGCACACATCCCTGCATTTCAATCTTGTCTCCTGAATCTCTGTTCCCTTGGATTCCCAAGGATGCAGTCAAGCACCCACTCACAAGCACTTCAACTCTTCAGCCACACCGAACAGAATACTACTGCTCCAAAGGGTTACCTTTGACCCAACGGCCCGCAGTATGGAGTCAACAAATCTCTGCTGCTTCCTTTGATTATCAGGTCTCCTCCTGAGCTCTTTTCGATTGCTAGGGCTTCTCCTGAACTCTCACCACTTAAAGCCTGCCAACTGCAGCCTTTTTTCTGCTTGGAGCCTCTATCTCTACTCCTCTTGCTTCTTAACTGGGACATCTCCCTGTCCCCTCTACCTTTGCGACCTCTCCCTGTCCACCTCTGGAACTTTTCTTGATTATGGCATGCCGCTTCCAGGTCACATGATCCCATTTGCGACTGTTTTCTTTTTGCGCAGTGCACTGGGCCTATCCTCAACTCGAAGAACTACGAAAATGCTGGATTTCACTCACCACTTAAAGTCTGTCAACCGCAGCCCTTAATCTGCTTGAAGCCTCTCTCTCTGCTCCTCTTTCTTCTTTACTGGGACCTCTCCCTGTATCCTGCCTGAGACTGTTTTTGATTATGGCACTCCACTCCCACGATCTCATTTTTGCACTGTTTTCCTTCTGCCCAGGTGCATTGAGCCCGACTTCAGCCAGAAGAACTACAAAAACATCAGACTGCGCATCCGCTGCCCATGTCCAGCCTACACAGGCACAAAAACCCCAATGCATGCTGGGAGTTGTAGTTCTTAGCCTCTGCTCAGGATGATTCCACAACACTAGACCGACAGCAAGCGAAATAGAGTGCTACACTGTCAGAGGTGCTGTCTGTTGGATGAGATGTTAAACAGAGGCCCCCAAGTCCCCGTTCATTCTCTCAGTTAGATGTAAAAGATCCCATGGCATATTTCTAAGATGAGCAGTAGCACTTCGAAAGTGATTTATGGGCTGTGAAGTGCTTTGGGATGTCCGATGGTTGTGAAATGCACTTTCCATTCAAATGCAATATTTTCTTTTTTGAATTCACAATATTTTACTGTGCATCCTCCAGATAGTGACACTACTTCAGCTACATAGGGACATAAAGCCATGATACACAAGTAAATTGGTAATTTTGTAAAATGTTTTAGTGCAACACCTTGCAACGATTACAATATCCAGCAACAGCTAGTTTAATATTTTGTCAAACTTCAGCTAACAACCAGTGGTCTTTAAGCAAGTCACTGCTTGGATTCGTGGTCAACAAACTTTAGTGATTACTTTGACTTAATGCAATGTTCTCCTGGCTTACTCAGTGAATACTGCAACAATGGTCAAACTTCCAGTTATATGTAAATATATCCCTGGGTGTTGTAATACTAATACTTTCTACCATCCTCCATTTTTAAACTTTTCAAATTGAAAACCTCTTGTGGGTAAATTTAAGCATTTTTAGACCCAGCCACTAGGTGGAGCACCTGGCATTATGGATCAAAAGAGCAAATGGAATAAGAATAGGAGTAAGCCATTTGACCCATCCAGACTGTTCGCCATTCAATAAGATCATTGCTGATCTGACTGTGGCATTAACTCCACTTGCCTGCCTGCTCCCTCCATAACCCTTGACTTTCTTGTTGATCAAACATCTAGCAGCCTTGAACATATTCAATGACTCAGCCTGCACTGCTCTCTGAGAAAGAGAATTCCAAAGACTGACTGATTGTTTTCGCTGTTCAGGGAATCTAAAACACAGGGCAGTTTCAGCATAAAGGGCCGATCATTTAGGACTGAACTGAGGAGAAATTATGTCACTCAAAAGGGTTGTGAATTGTTGGATGCTCCATTGTTGAATACATTTGAGGCTGGGATAGACAGATTTTTGGTCTCTCAGGGAATCAAGGGATATGGGAGCAAGCGAGAAAGTGGAGTTGAAGTCCAAGCTCAGCAATGATCATACTGAATAGCTGAGCAGGCTTGCCAGGCCATATGGTCTACTCCTGCTCCTATTTCTTGTGTTCTTGTATTATTTCTCATAAGTCAACCCCTTTATCCCAGGAATCAGCCTCCTGAACCTTATCTGAACTGCTTCCAATGCAAATATCCTCCTTCTTCAGGTACCATGCTCTAAGAGGGTTTTGTCAACCATGTACTTCCATTGGATTGGTCCATAATTATTCTTGGCAAAGTATTGCAGTGGTTGGTCATTGCCTTCTGCAATATGGCTGATTAGGAGACTCTAATGCATGTATATCCCTCCTTAAGTAAGGAGATCAAAATTGTACACAGTACTCCAGATGTGGTCTCACCTGTACAACAAACTTCCCTTATTTATGCACCATCCCCCATATAATAAAGCTAACATCCATTTACCTTCCTAATCACTAGCTGTACCTGCGTGCTAATTTTTTGTGATTCATGTACAAGGACACTCAGATCCCTCTGTACCGCAGGATTCTGCTATCTCTTTCCATTTAAATAATATTCTGCTTTTTCTATTCTTCCTGCCAAAGTGGACAATCTAACATTTTTCACATTATACCCATCTGCCAAATTTTTGCCCTCTCATTTAATCTATATCCCTTTGCAGACACTTTGTATCCTCAATTCATTCGGTCCCATCATCCAAGTCATTAATATAGACCATAAATATTTGAGGCTCAGCAATGGTCCCAGCATTCCTCCACTAGTTATAGTTTGTCAACCTGAAAATGACCAATTTATCCCAACTCTCTGTTTCCTGTTAGTTAGCCAATCCTGTGTCCATGCTAATATATCACCCCAACACTGTGAGCTCTTACCTTGGGCAGTCGTTCTTTATGTGGCACCTTATTGGATGCCTTTTGGAAATCTAAATACGCTACGTCTACTGGTTCCCCTTTATCCACACTGCTTGTTACAGCCTCAGAGAGCTCTAATAAATTTGTCAAATTCCCTTTCAAAAAACCATGCTGACTTTGCCTGATTTTGTTGCGATCTTTTAAATGTGCTTCTTAATGGATTCTAGCATTTTCCCAATGACAAATGTTAGACTAAATGACTTACAGTTTCTGCTTTCTGTCTCCCTCCTTCCTTGAACAGTGGTGTTACATTTGTGGTTCTCCAATCCACTGGGACCTTCCCAGAACCTACAGAATTTTGGAAGATTACAAACAATGCATCCACTATCTCTGCAGCCACTTCATTTAAAACCTTAGGATGCAGACCAACATGTGCAGGAATTTGTCAGCCTTTGGTCACATTAGTTTTCTTAGTACCTTTTCTCTAGTGATTATGATTATTTCAAATTCCTCCCTCCCCTTCGCCCTACTTTTCTACTATTTTTGGGATACTTTTTGTATCTTCTACTGTGAAGCCAGATACAAAATATTTGTTCAAAGTCTCTGCCATTTCCTTGTTTTCCATTATTAATTTCCCAGTCTCATGCTCTAAGGGACCAACGCTCACTTTTGCTACTGTTTTCTTTTTTATACACTTGTAGAAATTTTTGCAGTCTGTTTTTAATATTTCTTGCTAGTTTTCTCTCACACTCCAAATTCTCCCTCTTTATTATTTTTTAGTCATTATTTACTGGTTTCTGAACTTTTACCAATCTTCTGACTTACCACTAATCTTTGGAGCATTGTACATCTTTTCTTTCAATTTGATACCATCCTTAACTCCCCTAGTTAGTTACAGATGGTGCATCTTTTTCATTGAGTTTCAATGGAAGATATCTTTGAGAGTTATGAAATATCTTATTAACCGTATGCCACTGCTTCTCTATGGTCTTCCCTTTTAACCTATTTTCCCAGCACACTTCAGCTAACTCTGTCTTTATACCCTTGTAATTGCCTTTATTTAATCTAAGACGCTAGTCTTAGACCCTTGTTTCTCATCCTCAAACTGAATGTGAAATTCTATCATGTTATGATCACTCTTACCTAGAAGGTCATAGAAACATAGGAGCAGGAGTAGGCCATTTGGCCCTTCAAGCCTGCTCCACCATTCATTATGATCATCCAACTCAATGGCCTGCTCCCACTTTCTCCCCATACCCTTTGATCCCTTTCACCCCAAGAGCTATATCTAACTCCTCCTTGAAAACATACAATGTTTTGGTCTCAACTACTTTCTGTGGTAACAAATTCCACAGGCTCACCACTCTCTGGGTGAAGAAATTTCTCCTCATCTCAGTCTTAAATGGTCTACCCCATATCCTCAGACTGACCCCTGGTTCTGGACTACCCCCCCACCCCCATTGGGAACATCCTTTCTGCATCTACCCTGTCTAACCCTGTTAGAATTTTATAGGTTTCTCTGAGATCCCCCCTCATTCTTCTGAACTCTAGTGAATATAATCCTAATCGACTCAATTTCTCCTCATATGTCAGTCCCGCCATCCCAGGAATCTGTTGGGTAAACCTTTGCTGCACTCCCTCTACAGCAAGTACATCTTTCCTCAGATAAGGAGGCCTAAACTGCACCAGGTGTGGTCTCACCAAGGCCCTGTACAATTTGAGCAAGACATCCCTGTTCATGAACTCGAATCCTCTAGCTATGAAGGCCAACATACCATTTGCCTTCTCTACCGCCTGCTGCACCTGCATGCTTACCTTCAGCGACTGGTGTACAAAGATACCCAGGTCTTGTTGCACATTCCCCTCTCTCAGTTTATAGCCATTCAGATAATAATCTGCCTTCCTGTTTTTTACTACTAAAATGGATAACCTCACATTTATCCACATTATATTCATCTACCATGCATTTGCCCACTCACTCAGCTTGTCCAAATCACACTGAAGCATCTCTGCATCCTCCTCACAGCTCACCCTTCCACCCAGCTTTGTGTCATCTGCAAATTTGGAGATATTACATTTAATTCCCTCATCTAAATCATTAATATATATTGTGAATAACTGGGGTCCCAGCACCAATCCCTGCGGTACCCCACTAGTCACTGCCTGCCATTCAGAAAAAGACCCATTTATTCCTATTCTTTGTTTCCTGTGTGCCAACCAGTTTTCTATCCATCTCAATACACTACCCCCAATCCCATGCACTTTAATTTTACACGCCAATTTCTTATGTGGGACTTTGTCGAAAGCCTTCTGAAAGTCCAAATAAACCACATCCACAGCTCCCCCTCATCAACTCTACTAGTTACATTCTTGAAAAATTCCAGTAGATTTGTCAAGCATGATTTCCCTTTCATAAATCCATGCTGGCTCGGTCTGATTCTGCCACTGTTTTCCACGTGCTCAGCTGTTAAATCTTTTATAATGGACTCTAGAATTTTCACCACTACCAACGTCAGGCTGACTGGTCTATAATTCCCTGTTTTCTCTCTGCCTCCCTTTTTAAATAGTGGGGTTACATTAGCTACCCTCCAATCTGTAGGAACTGTTCCAGAGTCTACAGAATCTCAGAAGATGACCACCAATGCATCCACTATTTCTAGGGCCACTTCCTTAAGTACTATGAGGTCATTAATCAATCTTATCTCATTATACATTACCAAGTCTAAAACAGCCTAGTTGGTTCCAGGACATATTGTTCTAAGAAACTTTCCTGAATACACAATGAACTTAACCGCCAAGCAACTTTGCCAATTTGATTCATCCAATTTATACGAAGATTAAAATATCCCATGATTATTACAGTACGTACTTACAAGCCCTCATTATTTCTTGATTTATACTCCATCCTACAGTGTAGTTATAGTCAGAGGGCCTATAAATAATTCCCACAAGTGACTTCCTCCTTTGCTATTTCTTATCTTCGCCCAAACTGATTCTACATTTTCATCCTCTGAGCCGAGATCATTTCTCACTACAGTACTGATCTCATCCTTTATTAACAGAACTACCTGCTTCCTTTTCCCTTCTTCCTGTCCTTCTGAAATGTCAAATACCCTTGAATATTCAGGTCCCAGCCATGGTCACTTTCCAACCATGTCACTGTAATGCTATCATATCATACTCATTTATTTCTACTTATGTTCTCACTTTGTTCATCTTGTCCCAAATGCTGCATGCATTCAGATAAAGAACCTTTCACTCTGTTTTTTTACTATTTTCCCCTATTTTGACCTTATTTGCTGGTGCATTCTTCTGTTTGTACATTCCAACTCTTCTTGTTTCACCCCAGTTATCATTACCTGCAGTGCTACCCTGCACTACTGTCTTGTGCTTTCTCTTTAACTTTCCAAATCTCCCCTCAAATGATCAGGAGGCATTTGTTTGTCAATTTAACTGACTAGAATTATGTAACATTTATTTTTTGTTGTACCCAAGTCTGCAGTTACAGAAAATGCTGTCAAAAAATAAAGATATTTGTAAACAAGACATTAGCTCTTGATATTGTAAAGTGCCAGCAGTGCCCCCATGACAGTGCTCACAATAGGTGAGGCCATATAATATTCAATCAGGAGAGGAGTATCACACTTTACAATGTGCAGCTAAGTGACAGATCCTAAAGGCCAATTTCTCTGTAGATTGTCAGTTGCTTTAGATCCTGGCCCTTACACCAAAACAGAAATTTTGAAAACCCAAGGAAGAAATTAATAATCTTGTTGTAAAGGAGCCTTGAGGGACTATTGACTATAATATGATAGAACTTTGCATTAGGTTTGAAAACAATGTTGTTCAATCTGAAATCAGGGTCTTAAGTCTATACAAAGAAAACCATGAAGGTATGAAGAGCAAATTGGCTGTGTAGATTGGGAGACTACATTAAAAGGTATGATGGTAGACAGGCAATGGTTAGCATTTAAAGAATTAATACATGGTTGACAACAAATTTACATTCCTTTGAGGCACAGAAATGTAGCAGAAAAGATGATCCAACTATGGCTAACAAGAGAAGTTAGGAAGGAGCCTATAAAGTTACCAAAAAAGGTAGTAAGCCTGAGGATTGGAAACATTTTAGAATGGACTGTAAAAGCTTCTATAGATATGTAAAAGATAAATGTTGGCCTGCCACAGGCAAAGACAGGAGAATTTATAATGGGGAATAAAGAAATGGCAGAGAAACTAAACAGATACTTTGTGTCTATCTTCATGGAGGAAGATTCAAAAAACCTCCCAGGAACACTAAACAACCAAGGGACTAGTGAAAATAAGGAACTGAAATAAATTAGTATTAGCAAAATAGTAGTACTGAAGAAATTAATGGGACTGAAAGTTGATAAATCCCCTAAGCCTGACGATCTACATCCGAGCATGCTGAAAGAGGTGGCTGTAGAGATAATGGATGCATTGGTGGTCACTTTCTAAAATTATATAGATTTTAGAATGGTTCCTGTAGATTGGAAGGTAGCAAATGTAACCCCACTATTTAAGAAAGGAGGGAGAGAGAAAACAGAGAACTACAGACGAATTAGCCTGGCATCAGTAGTAGGGAAAGTGCTAGAATCTATAATAAAGAATGTGATAACTAAACATTTAGAAAATAATGGTAGGACTGGGCAGAATAAACATGGATTTATGAAAGAGGAATCATGTTTGAAAACCTGTTAAAGCTTTTTAAGGTTATAACTAGCAGAAAAGATAAGGGGAACCAGTGGATGCAGTGTATTTGGATCTTCAGAAGACATTCGATAAGGTCCCACATAGGCTACTAAGCAAAATTAGAGCACGTGGGATTGGGGGTTATAAACTGGCATGGATTGAGAATTGGTTAACAGACAGAAAACAGGGTAGGGATACACAGGTCATTCTCAGGTTGGCAGGCTGTGACTATTGGGGTATTGCAAGGATCAGTGCTCAGACCCCAGCTATTCACAACCTATCAATGATTTGGATATGGGGACCAAATGTAACATTTCCAAGTTTGCTGATGACACAAAACTGATAGGAATGTGAATTGTTAGGAGGATGCAAAGAGGCTTCAAGGGATTTAGACCAGTTGAGTGCATAGGCAAGAACATGGCAGATGGAATATAATGTGGAAAAATGTGAGGTTGTCCACTTTGGTAGGAAAAACAGAAACACAGAGTATTTCTTAAACGGTCAGAGCTTGGGAAGTGTTGATGTCCAAAGGGGCCTGGGTGTCCTTATTCATATGTCACTGATACCTAACAAGCAGGTGCAGCAAGCAATTAGGAAGGCAAATAGCTTGTTGGCCTTTGTTGCAAGAGGATTTGAGTACAGAAGTAAAGAGGTTTTGCTGTAATTGTATGGACCCTTGGTGAGTATTGTGTACAGTTTTGGTCTCCTTACCCAAGGAAGGATATACTTGCCAGGGAGGGTGTGAAACGAAGATTCACCAAACAGATCTCCGAGATGGCGGGGTTGTCCCATGAGGAAAGATTGAGGATACTGGGCCTAAATTCTCTAGAGTTTAGAAGAATGAGAGGTGATCTCATTGGATCATACAAAATTCTTACAGGGCTTGACAGGGTAGAAGCAGGAAGGATGTTTCCTCTGGTTGGTTGGGGGGGTTTAGGACCAGTGGACAAATTTTAGAATAAAAGGTAAGCCATTTGGGACTGAGATAAGGAGGAATTTCTTCACTAGGACGGTGATGAATCTTTGGAATTCTCTACCCCAGTGAGCTGTGGAGGCTCAGTCATTGAGTATATTCAACAGAGATCAATAGAGTTCTAGACAGTACAGAAATCAAAGGATAAGGGGATGTTGCGGGAAAATGACATTGAGGTAGATGATCAGCCATGGCAGAGCAGGCTCGAGGGGCCAAATGGCCTACTCCTGCTCCTATTTCCTATGTTCCTATGAAATAAGTGGTGACTGCTTTGTTTTAAGTGTTTTTTTAATAAGGACTCAAACATAATTCTGTTGATAAAGTATAGTGTTATGCCATTTCAAGACCATAAAGTCTTGTTGATAACACTGCAAAGGTCAATGAAAAATCTGTAATCAGTCCTATATATTTTATATTGCTGAAAAGTTTGAATCTTTTTTTTTAAAAGTTGTGACAGAAATATACATTAAACAGTGTGCGGTACCTTCACTTTTAAAATGAATTCTCAGGGGTTGCACGTCACTAGCAATGTCAACATTTATTGCCCATCCCTAGTTGCCCTGACAACTGAATGGGTAATTAGTAAGTAATTAAGAGTTAACCACATCGTTGTGGGACAGGAAATGCACACAATAAATTTAGACCTGTCTATGTTTCATTTCTATTTCTAAAGCTCTGCCACAGCTTCTGAAAGCATTTACATATAAAAATATAAATAATTCAAGTATGAACATAAAATAGACCAAATCAACTCTCTAGAGGTGGCAAGTAACTAAGCTTATTTACTTGTGATCTTAAGCACCTTAAGCAACCCTTTAGAGCAGCAGAATGAAGAGGTGGATTAAGAGGTCTGCATGCTGTTTGTAGGTGCCACGTATGATCAAAGATAATCACCCCAGGAATTGTCCAGTCCTGTTGCGCAAAACATACCCAAGCAGTGCAGATTACACAACATTCAATAATTGTTCTCAATTGCATCAAAGATGAGCTCGACAATAAAGTAATTGGCAGCACAATATCCATCCGCTTCAAAGATGGGGGAGAAAATTGGTAAAGAGAGAGCAAAATTACAGACTACAATTTAAGAAAGACAGGAAACTAATTAATATTATGTTGTAGTAACATTGTTAGGAGGGCTGATATGCGATTCCACCCACTTAGACCTCTGAGAGGTATCATTAGACTATCGAGGCAATGCCAGATAAGGAAAGTGTAGGTGGGTGGTGAACAGCATTGTCTCTGTGCAAAGTAGTAACATGGGGTTATGTTAGTGTTTCTAAAATACCTCAATATTTAAATGCAATCCTCAGTAACCATTTAATTAAACCATCTGAGAAAATATGTGCAAAACTGCCAGTTACCTTGGTGTATAGAATCTGTACTTCCATCAACAGAGACTGTCTGCATGCTGTTGGAGTGAGGAGCAGTGAGCAGTTCCACATCCACTCCATCAGACCTGCAATCAAACAAGAAGAAACATTTCATTCTGTCTTAGCTTGCAGTGGAATGCATAGTGTCTGTTTTTGGACATTTAAAGGATTTCAGTAAATGGCCTGTTGGAGTAAATGATAGGTGATGTCAAGCAATATCTCATGATCATCATATTTTTCAGATTTATCATTATCTGTACCTTCTTTGAACTTCTCCTATTCCTAAACTTGCATATACACAATCCAGCTCAAATATTGGGGCAATTATTTCCCAGGGTTTGATTCAGAGCTTTCTCAAATAAACGTCAGAAAATCAAAAACAAAGCACAATACTTTTTATATAGAACTACCTGATAAGATCTTAAGATCACTTGTATAAATAGTAGACAGACATTTCAAGAGTGTAACCACATACTGCGCTCAGCCTCATTATCCCCAAGAACAATAATCAAGTTGGTGAGCTTTCTTTTACTAATTTCTCCTGCTGCAAGTTTTCTCCTTTAGGTTCAATCACTACCCTGCAGTGTCTACTACAGTCTAACCAAGAGCACTGGTAGCTGAGGTAGAGTTATTCTCAAAATGACACCCTTAAGTTAACTGATAAGAGAGTAATATAAGATGATAACACATTTGTTACTTTTTTCTCCCAAAATATACTTTATTCATAAAATTTGTGGAAGTACATTGTATAGCAGTTCAGATTTGACATCACAAAGTATAATACAGATCAGTTTCTTTCAATCTAGTACATGAGGTTTCTCACTACACTTGCCATTACAGGTTATATTTACACTGTGCATTTACATTTTATGTTAAACATTCTCTGGTGCATATAGCCGGAGGGTTTTTACACAGTTTCCAGCCCCTTGGTATACTATGTGGCCTTTCCCCATTGAACCTTTGCGTGGCTGCCCCAAGCTTTACTGTATCACGCAACTAGTAGTCCTGGACCTTGGAATGTCTGCAGCACTCAGTTGTCTACAGCTCTTTTGCACTGGAAGACCAGAAAGTTCCAAACGGACCAAAGAGCTTCAGTTGACGGTCCTCCAGCAGTAGTTGATGTTCATCGCGATGTGCATCCCTGGGAACAGCCCTAGAGCATTCATTCAGTCCTGTGTTACAGAGCTGCTTGGGATGAACCTGGACAAAAGCCACCACATCTCTTTCCAGACCTGCTCTGTAAAGGGACAATCCAGAAGGAGGTAAGGAATGGTCTCTTCCCCACTACAGTCACCTCAAGCGTGCAGAGGTGACGAGGCTCTGGGCAGAATTTTGCCGTTGGTGAGCATGGAGCATTGTCACATGAGGGGGACATGTTAGGGAATTTATTTTTTCTAATTTTCATTAAGAACTGTCAGTGATCGTCCTGAGGCAGCACTTAGCCTCAGGGAGATGTGCGCTCTTTCGTGTGCATGCGTGAAAGAGCGCACTCTCGCTTTTGGGGAATCCCCCCCCAACACAGGAAGTGCATAGCGCTTCCCGCCGGACATCATGCTGGGTGGGCCTTAATTGGCCCGCCCATGTAAAATGGCGGCGGGGCCCACTTCTCCGGTGGGGATCGGCTCCCTGCCCGCCGGAGATTAGGTTGGGCCCGCCTGCCTGACAGGCAGAAAATTCTGCCTTCTGAGCGTGCAGGAAGAACCCAAATGGGAGGGCCCATCTCACCACTACACCTTGGTGCTTGTTGGAGACTTCTGGCAATGAGGTATTCTGCCAAATGACCTTGACGGATTGCTTGGGGAACCATCCAACAGGATCCACCATCTCCTTTTCCCGCAGGTCCTCATGGATGTTACATGCTGACCACTGCCTTATGGACTTCTTGTCAATGGTATATTTCTGCACAAATTTTTCCACTGGAGTGGGTGGTACAGTTCAGTTGAATGCAGCATTCGGTGGCAAAGTGACCAGACCCTATTGTTACTGTTGTTTCTGCCTTTTCCTCCTCCTGCTGCCTTCCTATGAAAGCATGACAGATGATTAAATCCTTCCTGTCTTTACATTATTGCGCTGCCAGTAGAAGCAGTTCTGTAAGAGGTTAGCACTCCTTGCGTTCTGAAGTCCGCCAAGCTAACTCTGCATGGTGGATCTAATTGCATCAGCAGAAAAAGACAAATGAGCATGTAGAGTTTTTCTTTTTGAAGTTCATGAGTCATTACTGGGAAAAAAAAACCCTTACAGGCCAGGGAGCAGAAAATGGGTAGCATTGGTAAACCTGAACTGCCATCCAGCCTGTAATGAGTGGAGAGCTCCCAGCAGGAGCTGTGTTTGGAGGAAGCACCTTGAGACCATTCTCTGTGCCACCTCGTTTGCATTGCGGTCCTGCTATCAAAAGCAGGGCTGCTGTCGGCTCAGCACAGTCACATAAGTTGGACAATACTGGCACTCTCCACTTTATAACCTACAGTTATATGCTTCTTGCCCACAAAGTAGTATCAGAAGGCAGCTCTTTTATTCAATATCTAGTCAGAGAACTTAATTCATTGATTAGCTATGAAGAAGAAAAGAATATATAAAAAGAAGGAACTTTAATAGATTAGACAGGCTTAAATAAAGGCACAGCAACTAAACAAAACCCAAACTAAAGCCTCACTTACACTCCTCAGCATAAGAGTTGCTGGATGGAATGATCAGACAATGACAGTCTAGAAATTTTTATTCTATAAGGAATATATAAAGCATCCTACTCACTACTAATGAACAAATACATTGATAATTCACAGAAAAAGTTTAGTTCTGTAGCTCATTACTGATTGGATGTCAGAATTATTACTGCATCTTAGTGGTAAGATGCCAAAATAAATACTGAACTTTACCAGCTCACGTCACAATGGAAGGCGACTGTCTATATTTCAATACACCACGAACATGTGAAATAAGGCTTGGAAAAAGGAGCCAAGTATTCAGGATATGGGTTATAGGCAATCTGTGCGTCAGTGGGGTCTGGGCCAAGTCAAGCTATCATTAGTTTTCACACAGCCAGTCAGGAAATGTGCATCTAATTCATGGAAACATAAGGAAAGCGGCTGAGAGAAGACTGAGTGCAGAGTTCTGTAAATCACACCATGATTAATTGCTGACACAGTTCTCGGTATTTGAATAACAGGAAAAGCCTCTCACTGAGGCAATCAGGAGGCCCAGATGATATACAAACCCTGCAGGCCAACATGTGCTTCCTGAGTTTCCTGCGCTAGAGGCAGCTATTGTCACCATCGATCGAGATAACTGCAAAAAAAAATCTTTTTTGCTGTTATTCCTTTCCTTCATTTAGAACTTCCAATTTCAGATTTAAACATTGCACACTTTAAAAATGGAAAAAAAATCTGTTGTACTCTTTTGAAATTCTTGTTATTTCAAGTTATTTATGGTTGAAATTACACTGTTGAAGTTAACCAAAGTTGCTGGCCTGCAGCTAAACAATGAAATACATAAGTCATTAAAGGTAGTAAGTTCATTCACATTCATGAAAATAACTGCAACAGGGCAGTTAATTCACTGAAATGGGATGGTGTCCTTTTAACAGTTTAATTCAGGGTCAGTCCCTCAGTTTAGTTTCTAAAACCACGATTTAAAAAAACTGCAATAAACCTCAATATTCTCAGAATCATTCCAAGGATCGCCACCTTGACGTGGCAGAGAAGCCTGTGAGTTCTGACGATCCCTTGAACAATTGTGCAGGCAACAACGGTGCCCCAAGATCCCCATGTTAAACAAAGTCACATGTTCATTTCTACCAGGGTCCATTTGCCAAGTCCTGTGGCGATGGAGAATTGGCAATAGGGACAAGGCTGTGAGCCTGGGAGGCCCTAGTCAAGAATTTGCACACAGGAGACAGATGCATGAAGATCGTTGGATGCCTGTATTGGGACAGAGGTGTCTTTGAGCAGCAGCATCTGTGACTGAACAATCATCTTTCAGGATACCCTTTGTTCACCCTAAATGGGGAAGGGCTTAGAAAAGGTGCCCGAGAAATAGGCTGTCTCACTTTCTCATGGCTGGGGAACCACACCCCATGGTCAAAGAAATAAAACTCTAAAATTTGTAACTTGGAATGTTAATACACTCATTCCCTTCAGGGGGGAAGTTGATGGGCGGGCACGTATGGGCGCGCTTCCAATCGGCACCCCCAATCGGAGGTGCGCCACCATTTTACGTAGGTGGGCCAATTAACGCCCGCCCAGCGTGATGTCCACACAGAAGCACTGTGCGCTCCCTGTGTAGGCAGGGGGGGGGGGGAATGCCTAAAATTGGCAGTGTGCTCTTTCGCACATGCGCACGAAAGAGCACACTCATCTCCCTGAGGCTAAGTGCTGCCTCAGGGAGATCGGCTCTAAATGTGAAAAAGACAAAAATAGAAAAATAAAATTTCCCTCACATGTCCCCTCATGTGACAATGTCACATGAGTTGGAACATGTTCATAATATTCACAAAACCTTTATTTAAATTTTTAAAATCCTGCATGAAACCTTATCCCGCCCGTGGATGAGGTTTCATGTTTTTTCTAGTTCCCGCCAACCTTAAGGTTGGACAGGCAGGTCCATTAATTACTTAATTGACTCTGTCAATGGCCTCAATTGGCCATTGACAGGTCGGCGGGCGGACAGCTGATTTCGTTGTGCCCTCGCCTTCCTGAAAATTTAAATGGGGCGTGGTGACCTCAGGAGTTCCCCCCAAACGTCACTGCATGTCATTTTACACGTCGGCAAGCAGGCCCCACCCCCACCCCCACCCGCCAACTCGTAAAATTCTGCCCATGGATAATCTCAAAACTGACAGTCCAAAAAGAAGAACAGTAATTGTATCAGGTGAGCTAGCAAGGCTCCAAATTGACATCGCTACCCTCAGAGAGACCTGCCTTCCTGGGAGGGGCAGCTGAAGGAACAAGCAGGGGGATACACCTTCTCTTGGAAAGGAAAGGCTGACAGCAGCCCTCGTGTCCATGGTGTTGATTTTTCCATCTGGAATAGGTTCTTGGGTGCACCTCCAGAACTCCCCAACTATACAAATGAAAGACTGTAACCAACTATTCTCCCTCTAAAATCCTTGCCATGGAATATTTATTAGCAAAAAAAATCCCCAGCACCCTAAATTTGAAAAAATATTTAAAAATAAACCCGTTTTTTCAAAATTCTCCAGTAAAAGTTACAGGCAGTAGGTCCTGGGATTTCGGGTTAAACAAAGATACACAACAAGGCAACTTCAAATACAGTGCAAAATACTACAGCAACAACTTAACTTTAAATAGTGTCTTTAATATAGAACACCCCATGGTGTTACTTTGAAGTATAATAAAATAAAAATTCATATTAAGCCTAGGAAGGACATAATCAAAGGAGTTACTAAAACATGGTCTAAGAGGTCAATTTTATGGAGGGTCTTAAGGGAGGCGAGAGAGGCGAGACTTAGAAGGAAGCCCTTATAAGTCCAGACCTATGCCTAAATACCAGAAGGCATGGCAACAATAATAGGGTGGAGGGAATAGGAGAGGCATGAAAGGCCAAGAGTTGGGGGAATAGAGTTTCCAGAGTATATGGATTTAGGTTAAGATCAGCCATGATCTCACTTAATTGCAGAACAGGCTGGAGGGGCTGAATGGCCTACTCCTGTTTCAATGTTTCCAGACAGTAATAAGGCTAGAGAAGGTAACACAGAAAGGGAGTGGCAATCATGGAGGGATTGAAAATTTTAAATTAGATGCACTGATGGACCAGCAAGTACAGGGATAGTAGGTGAGCAGGATTTGGTGTAGGTAATGATGCAGGCAGCAGTTTGGGATAAGCTCAAATTTTTGGAAGGTGGAAGATGGGAAGATGGCCAGGAGAGGATCGGAATACTCAAGTCTGGGAATAACAAAAGCTGTTCGAGGGTTTTAGCAGCAGATGAGGCAGCAGTGAAGATGGACAACAGTACAAAGGTTGAAGTAGGCAGTTTTTGTAATGGGGAGGCTATGGGGTCCGAAGCTCAACTTGGAGTCAAATAGCATTTTTGCAAACATGGTCGAAGAGCAGAACAGAATTGGTGTCAAGAAAATATAGTTTATGGTGAAGACAATGATTTGGGACTTTGGGATGTTAACTAGAGAAAATTGTGACTCATTCCAACTAATGACAGACAAGCAGGCCCATACCACAAGATAGTAGAGGAATGGAGAAGAGTGGTGGGGAGGTGGAACTCAGTGGTCAGACTGCATGTCTTCAGAAAATGTCACCAAGAAGCAGCATACAGATGAGGAATTGACACGGACAAGTATAGATCCACAGAGGGGCACCAGAGATAAAGGTGCGGCGGCAAGAAGGGAAGTTATTGCAAGAGATTCTCTGGCTACAATTGGAGACGTAAGAGTAAAACTAAGCAAGAGCAACTTCATTGATCTGGAGAACACAGGAGAGGTGTTGGAGCAGGATGCTTGTCCTGTCAAAGGCTGCAGATTGGTGGAGAAGGTCAAGGAGGCATTGTGTACCTTGGTAACAGTCACAGAAGATGTAATATGTGACTTTGATTAGGGCTGTTTCAGTCCAGTGGTGCTCCAATTCAGTGGCTCAATGCAATGTGCTGAGCTTGGAAAAACAAGGGACTTGATTTATATGTTAGATATAAGAGACCCATTTTATAACTGAACATGTATCTGCACTGTTCAGTATGATACTGTATCTCATAGATGTTACAAGTTCTTGGGTTCAATCTTGAGTTTGTGTTGATTTCAGCAGGAGTTCCAGTAGGCGAGTTACACTTAGATTCAGAAATAGAAAAAGAGAGTAAAAGGCCTGATTTTCCAGTCCTGACCACCATCCAGAGATCCTTCCTGGACAGTGTGCATTTACTGGCATCAGGTGAGGAGAGAATCAAGCTTGGCTGTGCTGTATGCCATTTACTGTTCAGGCCCATACATGAACAGTATGGTCTTGGAGAACATAAAAGAGCAGAAAGACTTAAAAAATTGTGGTGCAGGGAAGCTATGGGTATTTTCCCTTTGGAAACTCAAGATCAAGGTTGTTGTCAAGCATTCTATCTTCCAGTTTCCAGTAGATGGTCTCCCATCCAAGCTGCGATTTTTCTAGTTTCAGAGAGGCTAAGGTGCCTAGAACTCACACATTGGTGCATAGCCAAATGTACCCTAAATGCTCCACTCAGCAGTTTGCATGGATCGTCCCTCTTAGCCACTGAGGGATGTAGTCCGTTATTTTAAATCATATCTAGAAAATAATTTTGAGTAATTCCCCAGTTAACATTTCTTTTATTTCAACTTTTTCAAATTTACATATCTGGTCCAACCGATTCTGTAATGTTGGAGCTGTCTCTTCCAATTTTACTACCCCTCCTAGTTTTGTATCATTTTCAACTGTAACCACTTCTAAATCCACTCCTAAATTTGCATAAATTCAAAAAAGTCAACCTCCCAACAAACCATGAAGAATGAGAATCAGTACTTCTCCTACTCTGACTTAATTCCTCTAATGAGTACTCATTTCACGCTGGTTAGGCAGTTTCTTATCAATACACGTTGCTTACGTTCAATCATCAGTTTTGAGTTGAATTTTATGTGAAACCTTATCAAAACACTTTTTGGAATTCAAGTTACAGCACATCATAGAGCTTCACACAGTTTACTTAGGTTGCCTGTGCATCCTTTTTGAATATGGGCAATCTGTCACCAGTGTGCTTGCACACGAACAGGAGAGAGAGCACATCCTGAGTGGGGCACAGCCAGAGAGGGTATTGGCAATTTGGTGCAAAGCGGGAATTAAACTGGTAAGTCTTTCTTTTTTAATTTCTCTTTAACTTTTGTAAGTTCAATAGTCTAGTTAAAGCGGGAATTTGGTGCATAGGGGACGAGGTGCTCTTTGCATTTTTTCCTTGCTATCCAACTTCTTAAATCTTCAGAGCGTGCTGCAGCATAAGAGGCTACAAGGGAAAGGAATCACTGGCAAGTAGTGAGTAAGGTATTTACTACTTTAATCGCTTATAGTTTAAGGTCTTTTGTGGTTTACAGTTTGTATATTCTACAGTAACGAGGATCAGGAAAGGAGGGCCCTAGAGTAATTGACTTAAAAGGTTTAATTTAAAGGGATAAGTCGTAGCACAAGCTCTCAAAGCCGTGGTGTGCTCTTCGTGCTCCATGCAGGAAGCCGGGGACATTTCCAGTGCCCGGGACCAGCACGTGTGCAGGAAGTGTGTCCAGCTGCAGCTCCTGGAAGCTCGGGTTTCAGAGCTAGAACGGCAGCTGGGGACACTGTGGAGCATCCGCGAGTCTGAGAGCATCGTGGATAGCACGTTTAGAGAGGTGGTCACACCGCAGATGAAGAGACTTGAGGAAGGAAGGGAATGGGTGACCACCAGGTAGTCCAACAGAAACAGGCAGGTAGTTCAGGAGTCCCCTGCGGTCCCGCTCACAAATCGGTATTCCATTTTGGAGGCTGATGAGGGTACTGGTTCCTCCAGGGAGTGCGGACAGAGCCAAGCTTCTGGCACCATAAGCAGCCTGTCTGTACAGGAGGGGAGGAAGGGAGGAAGAGCAATAGTAATAGGGGATTCTATAGTCAGGGGAACAGATAGGCGCTACTGTGGCCATCAGCGTGACTCCAGGATGGTGTGTTGCCTCCCTGGTGCCAGGGTCCGGGATGTCACTAACCAGCTGCAAGACATCCTGAAGGGGGAGGGTGATAAGGCAGAGGTCATGGTACATGTTGGTACCAATGACATAGGCAGAAAGAGGGATGAGGTCTTGCATCAAGATTTCAGGGAGTTAGGCAGTAGACTAAAAAGCAAGACCTCTTGGGTTGTAATCTCTGGATTACTGCCAGTGCCACATGCTAGCAAGGTCAGAAATAGGAGAATTGTGCAGATGAAGACTTGGCTTAAGAGTTGGTGCAGGAGGGAGGGTTTTAGATTCCTGGGTCACTGGGACCGTTTCTGGAGAAGGTGGGACCTGTTCAAGTGGAACGGTCTACGTCTGAACCAGAGCAGGACTAACATCCTTGCGGGTGGGTTTGCTAATGCTGTTGGGAGGAGTTTAAACTAATTCAGCAGGGGGAGGGGACACAGAATGTTAGCAGAATAGGGACACATCATAATACAGTAAAACAATCAAGGCAGAGGGAGTACAGCTGCATTAAGCTTCAAGGGAGTAAGGCAAGGCTGGATGGCCTCTACTTTAATGCTAGGAGTATTACAGGTAAAACGGATGAGTTAAGGGTGAGCATTGACACTTCGAATTGTGATATAGTAGCCATCACTGAGACGTGGTTGAGGGAGAGGCAGGATTGGCAGCTCAGTTTCTGGGATATAGAATCTTCATGCAAGACAGGGGAGGGGGTAAAAGAGGAGGAAGCATTGCATTATTAGTTAAGGAGTCAGTTACTGCAGTAAGGAAAGATGATATCTTAGAGGGGGCATCGAATGAAGCTTTGAGGGTAGAGCTTAGGAATAAAAAAGGGGCAGCCACATTATTAGGTGTTTATTATAGATCCCCAGATAGACAGCAGGAAATTGAGGAGTAAATATGTGCACAATTTGTGGAGGTGTGTAAAAACAATAAAAATAGGGTAATTATATTAGGTGATTTCAACTTTCCCAACATTAATTGGGATAGACATAGTGTTAAGGGCTTTGATGGAGTGAATTTCCTAGAATGTGTACAGGAGAACTTTTTAGGTCAATACATAGAGGGTCCAACAAGGGACGGCACATTGCTGGACCTAAATCAGGGGAATGAAGCCGGACAGGTGGCTGAGGTGGTGGTGGGGGAGCATTTTAACGATAACGACATAGTACAGTTTAAGTTTGTTGGGACAAAGAAATCGACAAGTTGCAAAAAAATGTTTTAGATTGGGGGAGAGTGGATTTTAGTAAAATAAGGCAGGATCTAGCCAAGGTAGGCTAGGAACAGTTACTTGTGGGGAAATCTACAGGGGAACAGTGGGGGATGTTCAAAAAGGAAATGGGGAGGGTACAGGCTCAACATGTTCCCTCTAGGGTGATAGGAAGGAGTAACAAGCCCAGAGAACCATAGATGACCTGAGATATTCAGGTTATGATGAGAAGGAAAAGAGAGGCTTTTAGCAGGTACACGGGAAGCAAATCAGCAGAGGCATTAGTGGAGCACAGAAAGTGCAGGGTGGAGCTTAAGAAAGAAATTAGGAGAGCAAAGAGGGGATTGAGAGAGCTCTGGCTGGTAAAAGTAGGGAAAATCCCAAGATATTCTATAAGTATATCAGTGGGGAGAGGAAAACCAGGGAAAGAGTAGGGCCCATAAGGGACCAAGGGGGCAATCTATGGGTGGAGCCAGAGGACATCGTCAGAGTGTTGAACGAATATTTTACATCCTTCTTCACCCAAGAGAATAAGAATGAAGGTATCAAACTCGGGGAGAGAGACTGCGAGGTTCTTGAGCAAATTGATGTGGAGAGTGACAAGGTATTGGAGGTGTTGGCAGGCTTAAAAGTGGACAAATCTCCAGGTCCAGATGATTTGTGTCCCAGACTGCTGAGGGAGGCAAGGGAGGAGATCGCAGGCGCTCTGACCCAAATTTTTAATTCCTCTCTGGCCACAGGGGAGCTGCCAGAGGACTGGAGAACAGCTAATGTGGTTCCATTATTTAAGAAGGGTTGTAGAGATAAGCCAGGGAACTACAGGCCAGTGAGTCTCACATCAGTGGTAGGAAAACTATTGGAGAAAGTTCTGAAGAAGAGTATTTATCTCCACTTAGAGAAGCAAGGTTTGATCAGGGATAGTCAGCATGGCTTTGTCAGAGGGAGGTCATGCCTAACAAATTTGATTGAATTTTTTGAGGAGGTGACCAGTTATGTAGAGGGTAGGGCAGTTGATGTAGTTTATATGGATTTCAGCAAAGCTTTTGAGACAAGGTCCCACATGGGAGACTTATAAAGAAGGCAAATGCACATGGGATACAAGGTAATTTGATAAGGTGGATTCAAAATTGGCTTAGCTGTAGTAGACAGAGGGTGATGACAGAAGGATGCTGTGACTGGAAGCCAGTGTCCAGTGGCGTACCACAGGGATCTGTGCTGGGTCCCCTATTATTTGTCATTTATATAAATGACATAGATGACTATGTGGTGGGTTAGGATTAGTAAGTTTTCGGATGACACAAAGATTGGCCAGGTGGTTAACAATGAGGTTGAGTGTCTTGGTCTACAGGAAGATATAGATGGGATGGTCAAATGGGCAAAGTGGCAGATGGAATTTAACCCTGAAAAGTGTGAGGCGATACACTTTGTAAGGAGTAATTTGACAAGGAAATATTCAATGAACAGCATGACACTAGGAAGTTCTGAGGAACAAAGGGACCTTGGCGTGTGTGTCCATAGATCTCTGAAGGCAGAGGGGCATATTAGTGAGGCTGTGAAAAGGGCATATGGGACACTTGCCTTTATCAATCGAGGCGTAGATTACAAAAGTAGGGAGGTCATGTTGGAGTTGTATAGAACCTTAGTGAGACCACAGCTGGAGTACAGTGTGCAGTTCTGTTCGCCACATTATAGGAAGGATGTGATTGCACAGGAGGGGGTGCAGAGGAGATTCACCAGAATGTTGCCTGGGATGAAACATTTAAGTTATGAAGAGAGGTTGGATAGACTTGGGTTGTTTTCGTTGGAGCAGAGAAAACTGAGGGGTGACCTGATCGAGGTGTACAAGATTATGAGGGGCATGGACAGAGTGGGTAGGGAGCAGCTGTTCCCCTTAGTTGAAGTGTCAGTCACAAGGGGACATAAGGTCAAGGTGAGGGGCAGGAGGTTTAGTGGGGATGTGGGGAAAAACTTTTTTATCCAGAGGGTGGTGACTGTCTGGAATGCACTGCCTGGGAGGGTGGTGGAGGCGGGTTACCTGACATCCTTTAAAAAGTACCTGGATGAGCACTTGGCACGTCATAACATTCAAGGCTACAGGCCAAGTGCTGGTAAATGGGATTAGGTAGGTAGGTCAGGTGTTTCTCACATGTTGGTGCAGACTCGATGGACCGAAGGGCCTCTTCTGCACAGTGGTTCTGTGATTCTGAATTCATTATAAGACAAAGTATGCTATTTTGTTAGTGTTAGGCTTTTGGTTAGGCTTCAGTTAGAATGCCGCGCCCAGTTTTGGACTGTTCACGTGGTGGGTGACATTGAGGTTTTGAAAGGGTGCAGAAGAGTCCCATAGTTTATAATATAGTAGTTACAGGTTAAAGGAGCTGGGACTCAAAAGGCCAGTGCAGTATACACTTAGGGCTCATAAAATTGACACTTATAAGATGTTGGTGTCCATGCCTTCAGCTTCATCCTTAAGTTGTGGAATTCCCTATCTAAACCTATCCACCTCTCTCTCCTTTGTGAAATTCCTAAACCTTCTGACTTTTTGACCAAGCATTTTTTTGTCATCCGACCTAATATCTCCTTATGAGGCTAAGTGTTACATTATGTTCTAGTATGCTTTTGTGAAGCACTTTGGGATGTTTTATTATACTAAAGGAGCTATACAAATATAAGCTGTTGTTGTAAGTAGGTTAACGAGGACCAGGGTCAAAATCTCAAGTGATGCAAGGGCAGATTAGGCTGGACTACCTTTCCTGAAGAATAATGGAACAGGCTGGAACATGTGGTGAACTTTAACTCGCTGAGTAACTTCAGGTGAGAACTGGAGCTGTTTCTGACAAGGGGTTGGTAATGCATAACATTAATCAGGTTCAGGATCCCTTGGGCTAATTTTGATTTCCAAAGTAGGGTCAGAGAGAAATTTTCAATCCCCACCCCCCTAACCAGCTGCTCAACGTTTTTTTTCTGCATCTTTCGGAAGATTACATAACTTTTATGTAGAGTTGGGTCCGTGTATATTTTGATGTATGAGGCATTGCAGTTGTGTGGATAGACCAATGCATCTTTTCCTGTCTGACATTGTTGGTTATCCCGTTTCTTATCCATTGTTACCCCTTCAGTGTTCACTGACTCCTTGCACCACATGAAGTGGTGTAGCCTGGGTATTTGCCAGCGTGGGTACAGGATTAATTATTGATGATGTTCAGAGCAATAAAAAATCTCATGGTTTATATTATTTATCTTGCAGCATTACATCCACAGGCAACAATATTGTTAAAGGTAATCCACTAAAGTAAATGATTTGATGTTAGTGCATCCAAGATCCTCTATGTGAGGCAATTTCACTGGGTACCTATGACTGTTGAGTACAGACAGTGGCACTTGCATCAGGTCTGCCACCTGTGGACTGGGCCACTGGTGAGTTGGTCTCTTAGCATGACAATGCCGACCGACAGTATTCTGAAGGTGCCCTTTTAGTAGTTACAATATCCAGTTGTTCGATTATTGTGAATCTAACATGCAATATAACCACCGACTCAACAGTAAGAACTCTGGATTACCTTACATCTCCACTTCCATTGGAAGTAGTTATAAATGGGATATTAGCATCCCATGTATTGCATAAAAATAACATCACTTTGCCGAGGTAAGTTAGTTATAACCCCTGAATCGAATTCATTATTTTTAATGCTGATCATTCCACAAATATATACAAGTTGCCAATATATAACAAGTTGTACCATTTTTACCTATAAATGTGTAAAGATCAAGTCCCACAATTTGCATTTCTTTTACAGTTAAATCCTGGTAATGTATTAACTACACGCAAAACCTTCCAGTTTACTTTGGACTTTTAAATAATAGGAGTTGATAAAAAGGAGATACAACTTGAACCAAGTGTCCATTTATCCACCTGACCATCAATGATCTGCTGTTGTAAAAGAAACAGGAGAACTTGCTATTCACAAAAAGAATAAAGTTCAGGTGTCATTTTGAATCACAATGTTTCACCCTTGCAAAGCCCCAGCAGCTTCCTGTTACACACAACAGTCTCAATGTACTACTGAAGTGCAATCGTTTGGATTCAATTGTGATTAAAACAGCTTGAAGTAAGTACATTGCATGACTTTTCCACTGGGGAACTAATTTCCCTTGAGTCATTCAACATTATACTGTGGCCATTTTGCCCTAAATAGAAAACATGATTCACAACAACCATTTCCTCCAAGGCTTGTCCAGTGAATCATTCCAGTACATGTGACCATTTTTTACGCATCAGCTCAGTCAGTGAGGATTTTAACCAATGTCGCTACAAAGCCCAACTGTGTTCTCAATGAACATCCAAACACAAAAAGGAATCTCTAGATAGTCAACAAGAGCAGGAGGAAAGGCTGATATCTCTCATCCAAGGAGACATATGTTGTGACAGATTGTAGTCTTCTCACCACCACCCTGTGTGTGAGATTACAGACCTCAGCACAGGCCAGGGATGAAACTTGTGATATCCTTAGTCATGGTCCTCTTCATCACATCCTGGTCTTTAACTAATGAAACCTAATTCTGAGAAACCAAGACTGGAGAGGCTACCTCAATTCCTTGGCTTACTTGTCCCCAACACAAGCACAATCAGGAAACCCAGATATATCTGAGCACCATGTAATCAAACATCCACTGGCACCATAAAATATATAAGTAAATGTAAATTCTCAGGATTCAATACAAAAATGGCAGATTTCTACCACTGAAGTTTGTGTTTATTGTTCTCATAATAAGACACTACACTGTCATTTTTCATTGCAAAAAATTATACTAGTTAAAAAGAGATGCTTTACATTTCACAACATGAAATATATTTAGAATTCTTATAAGAGCATAAGAAATAGCTGCAGGAGTACACCTACGCCCCCTCAATAAAATCATGCTGATCATTCACCCCATCTCCACTTTCCCATCCTACCCCCATATCCCTTACTGTCCAAAATTCTACCCAAGTTTTACAATAAACCATCACTTTAATAAATAGGAGACTCAACAATGTTACCTTATCCAAACATTACAGCAAGCTATGACTACAATGCTTGACTTAACCATCTACTTAAATTTATAGGTCACAATTAACCCAATGGTAAATTCAGAAGAAGAAGACAAAATTAGCTCCCCAGTAGGTTAATAGTGGGTAAAGGCACTATACTATAAATGGCAGAAAGCTCCCGGTTGAATTTTCAGTTATCTGATTTCAGAGGGGTCCTATTGAATAGTGGCCATCAGGTAAGAACAGAACCAGTTCAACTGTGATAAATCTCCTTCACAACTAAATAGTCATCTAGACTCACCAATAAAGAATGGTCACTTGGGTGAGATAGCAGAGACTGTGGGTGAGCACCTAAAGTCACTGCCTTCAAGAAAAGGGGAGAAAAATATGTAAATCTAACTCAGTTCTATTTGTAGCCTGTTCCTGCCCCACGGAATTCATTTCTTGCTATCTTGACATCATTCTCTCTCCCCTTATCCAGTCCCTTCCCACCTACATCCGTGATTCCTCTGACACCCTACATCATATCAAAAATTTCCAGTTCCCTGGCCCCAACCGCCTCCTCTTCACCATGGATGTCCAATCCCTCTACACTTCCATCCCCCACTGGGATGGTCTGAGGGCTCTCCGCTTCTTCCTCGAACAGAGGCCCAAACAATCCCCATCCACCACTACTCTTCTCCGTCTGGCTGAACTTGTTCTCACACTGAACAATTTCTCCTTCAACTCCTCTCACTTCCTCCAAATAAAAGGTGTGGCTATGGGTACCCGCATGGGCCCCAGCTATGCCTGTCTCTTTATGGGGTATGTGGAACATTCCTTGTTCCAGTCCTACTCCGGCCCCCTCCCACAACTCTTTCTCCAGTACGTCAATGATTACTTCGGTGCTGCTTCATGCTCTCGTCTGGACCTGGAAAAATTTATTAATTTTGCTTCCAATTTCCACCTCTCCATAATTTTCATATGGTCCATCTCTGACACTTCCCTTCCTTTACTTGACCTCTTTGTCTCAATTTCTGGTGATAGACTGTCCACCAATATCCATTACAAGCCTACCGACTCCCACAGCTACCTCGACTACAGCTCCTCACACCCCGCTTCCTGTAAGGACTCCATCTCATTCTTTCAATTCCTTTGCCTCTGACGCATTTATTCTGATGATGCCACTTTCAAAAACAGTTCCTCTGACATGTCCTCCTTCTTCCTTAACCGAGGTTTTCCACCCATGGTGGTTGACAGGGACTTCAACCGTGTCCAGCCCATTTCCTGCGCATCCGCCCTCACACCTTCTTCTCCCTCCCAGAAACATGATAGGGTCCCCTTTGTCCTCACTTATCACCCCACCAGCCTCTGCATTCAAAGGATCATCCTCTGCCATTTCCGCCAACTCCAGCATGATGCCACCACCAAACACATCTTCCCTTCAGCCCCCCTGGCGGCATTCCACAGGGATCATTCCCTCCAGGACACCCTGGTCCTCTCCTCCATCACCCCCTACACCTTAACCCCCTCCCACGGCACCTTCCCATGCAACCACAGAAGGTGCAACACCTGCCCCTTTACTTCCCCACCCCTCACCATCCAAGGGCCCAAACACTCCTTTCAAGTGAAGCAGCATTTCACTTGCACTTCCTTCAACTTAGTCTACTGCATTCGTTGCTCCCAATGAGGTTTCCTCTACACTGGAGAGACTAAATGCAGACTGGGTGACTGCTTTGCAGAACACCTTCGGTCTGTCCGCAAATATTACCCAGGCCTCCCTGTTGCTTGCCATTTCAACACTCCATCCTGCTCTCATGCCCATATGTCCGTCCTTGGCTTGCTGCAATGTTCCAGTGAAGCTCAACGCAAACTGGAGGAACAGCATCTCATCTTCCGACTCGGCACTTAACAGCCTTCTGGACTGAATATTGAGTTCAACAACTTTAGATCATGAACTCTTTCTCCTCCATCCCCACCCCCTTTCCAATTTTCCCCCTCTTTTTTGTTTTTTCCAATAATTTATATAGATTTTTCTTTTCCCACCTACTTCCATTATTTTTAAGTGTTTTCCATCTATTGTTTTATCTCTACCTTTTAGCCTATTTTGATCCCTTCACCCCACCCCACCCCCACTAGGGCTATCTGTACCTTGCTCGTCCTGCTTTCTACCCTTAATTAGCACATTCCTTTAGATAATATCACCACCTTCAACACCTCTTTGTCCTTTTGTCTATGACATCTTTTGGTTATCTCCACCTATCACTGGCTCTCTATCCAACTCTTCTTGTCCCACCACCCCCCCACAACCAGATTATATTTCACCTCTCTCTATTTTTACTTAGTTCTGTTGAAGGGTCATTCGGACTCGAAACGTTAACTGTGCTCCTCTCCACAGATGCTGTCAGACCTGCTGAGTTTTTCCAGGTATTTTTGTTTCTGTTTTGGATTTCCAGCATCCGCAGTTTTTTGCTTTTATCTATTTGTAGCTGCTGACCCAGTTTTATGTATTGCCTTTGGATGCTAATAGCAACACAATGTCGAGCTTTTCACCAGTCTAAGGATACAGTCTCTCCTACTCCTTCATTATTTCTGTTAAAATAGTGATACTGTAAAGTTAGCTTCTGCTGGAGATTTCACAAGATTTAGGTGACTGAAACTGTCGAGTTTTTTTGTGAGAAAGATAAAGAAATGAAATGTGCAGCTCCAAATGTTTGTCACATAACAAATGTTGTGGTTGTAGCTTTTATCACTGAGTAATGCTGTGGTTTCCCGCCTTGCTGGTCTACATGATCTATTTTCAAAACTCTCAAAATGCATCGTATGGGGTCTCTTTGGTAGCTGATAAACTAAAAGATGAAGTGGGTCTTGTAGTTTCAATGCAGAGGAATACATAAAACAATACAGTCCTCAAATGATATGGCAAATCAAGAATTTGACACAAAACACCATAAAGGAGACAATGGGGGGACGGGAACTATCATGTTGCTCCTACAGGTTATACTGCCCCAAAGCCAAGGTTGGTGTTGATGCATGTTGTCAGGGTAATGAAATGAAAATAATCCCATACCTGGCCTATACTATATATAGCACAGACTGAATTAATGCTATCACTCAGTTCAAATTTGACATACTGTATTCTCTCATTGCAAAATTTCACTGCTCAACCCATAGTTGCATGTACCAGGCACAATCATGTGCAAGTTCAGGCTATGAAGAAAAGCTACGAATACAAAGAGCAAAGCAGATTAAAAAAGGAGAAAATAAAGCTAATGGAATAAATGGAACCATCACTTCTGAAGATAGAGATTCTCCACATGCAGGAAACGTCAAATCTTCTTGAAAATTAGACTACATCAGTACACAAATTGTCAATTTCATGATTTGTTTCTTCTATATTCTTCTATCTCAAACATTATTAACCTGCTGCACCAAGCAAGATTTACTTCAAAGCATTTGTCTATTGGTGCAAATTCAAAAACAAACAAAGGGAAAGGGAAAGAAAAGCTTAGGGCTGGGAGTGGGTTACTCCTTATTCAAATAATTCCCCTGTTTTCTAATTTTTTTTTGCCGTATTCCATTTTTAATTCCCCAACTAAAGTTCTTCCATGCCACCCATCTGCAACAACAACAACTTGTATTTATATAGTGTCTCTATCATAATTCAAAGATGCTCAAAGGAGCATTGTGGGACAAAATTTGACACCCAGCCACATAAGAATATATTAGGACAAGTGACCAAAATCTCAGTCACAGAGGCAGGCTTTAGCTGCAACTCAAAAGGAACAGAGAGGCAGTGAGGTTTGGGGATGGAATTCCAGAATTTATGACCTAGGTGACTGAAGACGCAACTGCCAATGGTGCATTGTTGAAAATCAAGGGGCCAGAATTGGAGCAGCGCAGACATTTTGGATGGTTTTAGGGCTGGAGGAGGTTACAGAGGTGGGGAGGGGTGAGACCATGGAGCAATTTGTACACATGGATGTGAACTTTAAAATCAAGATTTTGCTGGACCAGAAGCCAACATAGGTCAGCGAGCAATGGGGTGATGGGCAAGCAGGACTTGGTGCGAGTTAGGATACAGGCAGTCGTGTTTTGGATGAGTTCAAGCTTATTGAAGGAAGGTGGCAAGCCAGGGAAGCATTGAAATAGTTGAGACTAGAGGTGACAAAAGCATGGATGAGGGTTTCAGCCGCAGATGGGCTGAGGCAGAGGTGGAGTCAGGTGAGATGAGAAACTTTGCTGCATGACAATCTTGACACCAGCCCAAGGCTTATCACCCCTTACATGGTGCTACGTCAATTTATTAATTGGCAATGTTACATTGATGTTATGGCTGACCCAAAGCCTGTGCTACTTAAACATATTTATTTTTATTTTAACAAACCAAAATAATCTTGTTGACATTCGAAATGCTGTATCCACTGTGTCTATCCACCATGTGATGTGATGACCATCAACATCCTTTTAAAGAACCGAAAGTCATGTTGTAACACAGTAGTATACAGTAACAAACATGCAACAGATAAACCTGATTTACAAAACAGTGGCATTGCCTTACACAATTGCGAACACATTAGGGCAAGCAAAAGTTGTTTATCATAGATTTAAAACAGAAACAAATTAGAATTTGATGAACATTTTCTTATTTCCAGTTTTTGCCAGGAATTTCCAAAAGAAGAGCACTTTAGGACATCCTATGGACTTTGATGAGATGCTATAGAAATGTAACTTCTTTATTTCCTTTATCTTGTCCAAAATACATATCTACAAATTGTACTATTTCCTACTCTGAAGCAAAGGAAGTCCCGAAAAGGGAATCCAGAATAAATTCTTTATCTCTTGGTTATTGCTCTCAAAAACATTTAGGAACAATGAGGTAACAAGACGCAAACAAAGTTGGGATCTTGTTTTGTACATATAAATCACTTCTGCACAAATCCTATTGTCAGTGCCACGTGAAAATTCTTCCAATGTATATCAACTCACTGCCTTGAGCCTTCTTACCATTACAATGTCTGATTGAGTTACCAAATTAAATGCTTTCTCACTGTGAATTCATGCTCCTGTGTGCTGTGCTAGAACAGATAGTGAATCAGGGAGCTGGCTGAAACCCAGAAAGAAACAAAGAAGAGCTTGAGGCAGTGCATTAATTAAGCCCTTTGGAAGGGATTTCATATCCCACTGACAAGATGAATAAAGGTGAAAAAGTAATTTATTGCACAGAACATTGTGTGCTCCAGAAATCCAATTTTCCAACATTTATGTAATTGTGCAGTTTCCGTGATGGTACCAGGATATACATTACAGTATATGAAATCTCAGCATTCAAATGCTTAAAAAAAGAAGAGAATTAAATCTTACCATGCATTTATACATTCTCTAATATCTGTTGTCCATAAATTCAATTGTTGATCATTGACAGCTTCAAAAATAACTTCTAGGAAACTGTTGACCTAGTTCAGGGCAAATAAAAGAGAAATATCAAGATTCAACAACAGCTTCAACAAAGGATAAAAGAGCAAAAATGCAATCTTGCTTCCTCAGCTGAGACTCCACGGTCCATTTCACATCAAAGTCACTTCCGCATCCTTTCTGAGAATTATCGCTTTTACAATATTACTTGTCTTGATAAAGGATTTGTTTAACTTGTGGGATCTCATTATTTGTTTTATTTCCTACTTTTCATGACAGGTTTGTTTTATTACTACTAAATTATTGGTTTTTTTCTGTTCTAGTGAGGGCAACTCAGGCAGACAGTAAAGTTTACACAATATAACTATAAACAGTAATCCCTTCACCTTCCCAAGACTACTTCTTTAGGCTGCCCAATGACATGCACCTTGCCCCATCCAAAAGGGCAGGCAGACAGACAACCTCCTCCAAAGCCTCTGTCAATGCTGTTCTGTAACAGTCTGCTGTGAACTACAGTAAAAGGGTTGCCAACTGTGATTATATGTATTTCTCAAGGTTTCATTGCATGACTTACCCCCATGGTCTAGCCAACTCATCCATTGTGGTGTACTGCCTACGTACACCAATTGGAAAGCCTGTGTGTGTCTTAATTGGATTAAAGACAGCTAGTTTGGGTGCTTTGATGTATAGCAGTTTTGAGATGTTATACAGTTAAGCAAAGAGTACATTTGCATTTTGTTGAATAAACCATTCAAAGACTGGAGGTGAAATCTTGCACCTAGCTAGGAGACACCAAGCAATATGTTTATATTACTAATAAAATTGGTACTATGAAAGGGGTTTTATTGTTAGAAGAGGTGGAGTTCAAAGGGCCTGGTGATATAACTAGAATTTGCATTCAAAGTGAAGGCTAGGTATATACAGAATTTTGTGTGTGGAAGTCGGAGGCAAGCCGCCTATAAGCCTACAATTGTGTGAAGGAACCAAACTGAAAGGAACCTTATTTTGAATTCATAAGATAAAATGTGCTTTGCCTGGTGACTATTTAAGTCTACAGGTTATTGTTGCCTTGGTGAAGATTTACCTAGGAGTGATTAATTTGGAGTTTTGTTTAAATGTTATTATGGTAGTAATTTGTGAGCATGTGTATGCGTTTAAATTTGTTGTTAAATTAATAAATGATTAACTTAATTTATATAACAAATCACTGGAGGCTTGGTGGTTTCACTTCCGAATTCAAAGCTGCATCTCAAACATACCAATTGAAAATATGGGTTATGACACTTGTTTAAAGTTTCCCTCCAGAAATAACTCAGCCTTTACCAACTGCTGTGTCATAACACCATCTAATTCTCTCTCTGGTCTTGTGGTAAAGCACCTGATCTCCCTCCTGCTACCATCCCTTGATGACGCAGATAACTCACTACATGGGTAACTGTGAATGCAAGCATGCATCTGGCCAATCTGTGCCTCAATATGTCAAATCATCATCATACTGAATCGTACATGGTCAGAAAAGGGTATGTTTTGAACCAGTGTTAACCATTTGGATATTTTGGACAGTGCAGATGTACAGTTATTATTTGAGGGGCTGGGTGTATTTTGCGTAGAAATAGAAAATTACCACCTGTGTTGGAAGAAAACCACTTAAAAGTTTGATAACTTCAATATAATAAAAAAAATAAAATTTTATGTCATTTATTAGTTTTTTTATTCTTTCATGGGATGTAAGCACCACTGACAAGGTCAGCATATGTTGCCCATTGCCCTTGAGAAGGTGATAGTGAGATATATTCTAGACCCACAGCAGTCCATTGAATGTAGATTCACCCACACTGCTTTTAGGAAGTGAGTTCCAAGATTTTGACCCAGTGACTGTTGTGCTTTTATGATATAGAGGTGTCAATCACTCATAAGGGATTGGATAAACATGTTGTGGGTTCATTTATTTAGGCTAGGCACATAAGAACATTTATACAAAGGTAGAAAGCTTGAAGACATCAGCAACACAGCTATGTGTGCTATGCTCTGCTCACAGTCCAAAGTGAAACTGAGACTGGATGACATGACATACTTCCTCTCTAATGATGACATGCTGCTATCCCTTAAAGGCATATTACAACACCCCCTTTCTTTATAAAGATATTATCCCCCCTTCCAAACAAGTGTAACTATTTATAATACATATTCATGTTTAGTTACCATTACATAAGTATCTAGGACTGTATGGCCAGACTTTGTAATGGTAACCTTGTCAGGAGGTGTCTTTAATTGCTCACAGTGTTCTATGGATTGTCATTCTTGGATGTTGTTCCAGGTTGCTTTGGGATCTTTTCCTAGATGCAATAAGACTGTACAGTAGTTGAGGAAGTGGGATGGATTTGGTTTGTCCTCCATCACATCTCACCATTAAGCTTGTGTGTAATGACTACATAGGACCTTAGCTCTGAACAAATCCTTGTCACCTCGGCTGATTGTCACGTACCTTCTGTGGGATCCTGGATGCGAACTTGTTGTCCCAACTATAAGCTAGGCAATTCTGTACCCACATCTTTATTGTACATGTTAGTTGCACACTTCAGACTATTGAACACTAATCCTTCGTTACTTGCCGCTTGCATCAATAAATGCAGATTTTGATCATGTTCTTGCTTTATTCTTCCCACAGCAGCAATATTGTCGGCGATACAGAGACATCCTGGAACAGTGCATGTGACACGGTCCATGTGAGCTTGAAAGAGCTCCTGGCTAACAGAAAGCCTATAAGGAAGTAATTGAAAACAGTATCGTCCAAATAAGATACAAAATATTGTACGCTTTTGGGACCTCTCTGCAAGATGTCTTGACTAGTAGCCATGCTTGGCATCAAGCTTCAAGAAGAATTTTGCGCCTGCAAATCTTGAGTTAAACTCTTCTAATGTGGGTATTTTGTAAGGACAATGCTTCAAAGCTGCGTTTCAACATCATGGATCAAGGCATACTCTCAATGATTCATCCTTCTTTATGATATGTAATTAAGCTGCACCAATCAGTGTGCTCTTCTAATGATTCCATCTTTCTCCATTTTGTCTACTTCGACCTTCAATTTGTTTTATAAATGGATGCTGCATTTACGTGGTGGATCTATCGACAGACTTGCATTCACCTGCAAGTGTAATGTTGCAACTCCCTTGAAACTGCCGATTTTGTCAAAACATTCTGGATATTTTGAAGGTAGATCATGAACTGAAATGGTAGGAGTAGTTTCTGAGGTTGAACTGCCTTGTGAGATCTGACTGATTCTATGGATTATCACTAGTGCAAGGTCATAGCATGCCGGTAAACCTATGATCACTGGGCCTCTAGCCTCAATGATGTACAGCATCTGCAACACCAGGAGGACTGATTGTACTTGCACTCCAGGACTATGGATCCCACACATGGAATTAGTGAACCGTTGTACGTCAAAAGTTTCGCTGTAGTAGGTTTCACTATGGCTTTCACATTTGTGGATACATGTCTTTTAGAATTCGCAAGGAGTAGCATGTTGGCACTTGCTCCTGAGTCAATCTTGGCCAATAATGAATAGTTGCCAACTTTATTAGGGCAGATGATTTGAATCTTGGCAACTGTTTCGGATGAAGTGATGGCACCTAAGTCTTCCACGAGATTGACGGTGTGAAACATATGTTCACCGCTCTTCGTTTCATTGTTCACAGTCATTTTCTGGCTTGTCAGTCACCTCATGTATATCTTTCTGATGGGATACCGAATGGTCATTCTTCTTGCCTGAAGGTACCAATTGTGTATGGTGTATTTGGGTCAGTACATTTCTCTTTGTAGCTGCATCAGTCTTTGCTCTAGTGCACTGCAGCTGTCAATGGCCCTTTCTGCCACATGCCTTGTAGGATTGCTGAAAATCTGGTCATTTCTTTGGTGTATGCAGCAGGCCACAACTTGTACATGTCTTGCTAGGTTTGGATATTCTAGTGAATGTGTCAACAATTGGGGTCGTACTTTTTTTGTTTGACTCTCCCTCGCTCACTATCTATCTGGCCCACACTTGGCCACTCGCCTTTCTGGATTCAGCTAACCCAATGATGGTCTTCTCACGGAACTGACAGGCTATGAGCTGCAATCTCATCATGAGGGATCATCTGCTTACCAGTTCTTTACTTGAGCACCTTTTCAACACTGTGTCTTCAAAGCTATCCTGACTTGGAACTATATCCTTCAGTCACTGGGTCAAAATCCTGGAACTCCCTATCTGCCTACACCACATGGATTGCAGCGTTCAAGAAGGCAGCTCATCACCACCTTCTCAAGGGCAGTTAGGGATGGGCAACAAATGCTGGCCTAACCAGCGACACCCACATCCCATGAATGAACTCTTAAAAAGCACCAACTATTCGCCTTCAATTACAACATGACATTCAAATGCTGACATTGGTTTTTCCCTTTATAAAACATTGACATAAAAAACGTAACTCAAAAATTGCAACATGAAGTGAGTGCTATACACAATACTTTTAATACATTATAGATACAAATATATTCAAGTGACTTGTTTTTCCAAGAGTATGCATGAAAACTAACTCCCAATTACATGAAGGCAGACGAGCAGGTCTAGATCATGATTAAACTTGTTACCATTTCACTTATGTCCCACCACCTCTGACACTTGATGTTTGCACTTATTAATTACATTATAAGACTCTCTCAACTGAACTCTTATTGTGTACCATGCCCTGTTTATCCTGTATATATTTTGTATGCAATGTACAGAAGTTCAGGGCCATCACAGTCTATTAGCTACATTAATAAAATATTTGATATATATGAATATGAGTTATGAAATACAGTGAAGAAGTACAAGTGGAATCAGCGCACTGCCAGCCCTATGGTACTTTGTACATGTAAGCCTTGCTGGTGAATGTTGGAATGTTGTTCAATTATTAGTGAGACATCAGAACCAAGCCTCAGCCTTTTCTCACCCAACACACAAATGCAGGTACTTTCCAGCTGGGATACCTGATAATAATGAGGACTAGGAACCTGGGACTGATTTTTCCCTTCTCTGGCCCACTCTACTTCTGCCTGGGCTGAGGCCAGATACCTCAGCACAGACCAGGAGTCAAGTTTGGCACCTTCGGGCCAGAATGGCTCAGTACCATGTATCACAGAAGAGTACTGGTGACACGCAATGCAAAATGCAGGGTCGATGCATTTTTTGGACTGGAAATGATGAATGAATACATAAGGGAAAAAAGGAAAAAACTTAGGGAAAAAAAACTGAGGAAATTAGCCTGCTGGAATCAATAATTTAGAGTAAAACAAAATGGGTAATACCTGTTGGATCCCACAATAGCTCTGAATGGGATGCTCTTGATGATTTTTTTCAGTTGGGAAAGTATCACGAATACAGGGCAGTTATCAAAGGAATTCATAAATAACAGTTCAGTTATTTCTCAAAATTACTGTATATTCTGGTCATTACTCTGGCCTGTGGTAGGCACTTGGTCTTTACCTCCAGAACAAAAGGTATTTAAATTCACCAGGAACCAAGTTAGACAAATTTTAACCCTATTTTGGTATTTAGAAAGGAAAGTTAACAGGGTCTTTCTAACAGCATGAACATTGATGTAAGTACATGATGCGATTAGACTGCATTTATAGCTGAGGTTATGAGAAAATCAGCTTCATATAGGTTGTCTTAGGGAAGCACTGTCACACCCAGCCCAGTTTAGCCATGGTATCAGGGTGATGTAACGAAAACATCCTGATGCCTGTGGCACATACACCAGGAAGAATTCAAAAGCTTCAGAAGAGTAGGTCAGCAAGTGAGAAAAATCAATGAGGCAAAGGAGAGATAAAAGCCATAAAAATGCTTTATTTATTTATTTTTAACTCACTTTTTAATGAGGAGATATTTTAAAAATGGAAATAGTGTACAGCAGCTTTATTTTCAAAACTGAATTAAAACTGTGTGACGATAGTTAACTTTATCGTTTTCTGCTTATTCCACTGTGTTTTTTTCATATTTCCCATTGTTTCTTTTGAGTTTTCATAGTTTTCTTTGAACTACGCTGTCAAAAGAATGAAATAATGTAATTCAATACAACCAACGCGTTCATTCAAGTAATTTAGATGATCATTGTTCCCTCTAGGTTTTTTTTTAACCTTCTGAATATGAAGAATACCAGTGGACCAAACTTAAAAATAAACTTACAGACATAATTGAGCAAAATTTCCCAAGATATCAGTGTAACGTTAGATTCCACATTATTCAACCAACCCACTCAATTTCCTTCTTCAACTTGCTTTTGGGACATGAGCTTGTCAACATCTGCTCTCTGTTGTCAACAACAAGCTGAAAGGAAGGGCCTTCGTCAGAGAGAGACAAGTCCCTGAAGCAAGAGTTGAAGGCCTCTGCAATTGTAGAACACAGCATCTACAAGTGTTAGGAAATAGAGACAGTTTAAGTAAGTTATATTTGTATTTGCAGGTTTTAGGAATGAGTTTTAGCTTTAAAATTTAAGTTTGATTTATATTTCTATACTTGTGTGCTAAGAAAAGGTTGAGTTGAGTTTTAGTTTCACTTTAATAGGTGCCTGCATTCCTAATGAGAGTTTTACAATTCTAAGGGAAGTTAAAGCAAACACAAGACTAGAAAAAAAACTGGGCTGTGGCCTAGCAACAGGGTTCCAGAGAGGCAGGCCCCACCCACACACACAGAAAAATTAAAGAAACAGCTATTTTGAGTTCAGTTTGAAGACAGCTGCCAAGCAGAAGCAACCTAGAAGGGCAGAAAGCCAGTCCCAAGCTAAAGAAGAAAGTCCCCAAATCCAGGGGAGCGGAATAGGAGAACGTCCCATGAAGACCTTCCAGTCAAAGGAAGGACAAAGACCTGGAAAAGGTCCCGTTAAGTGAAGTTAAGAATGAGGAGCAGAGAAAGGCTCTAAGTTTCAAGCTTAAAGAGATAAAGGCTTGTGAGAAGTGCTATGGTACAGCCAGTGGTCAATGCTCAGTTGTTCAAATCCCAGAGGGAAACTTGAGAAAACTGCCACAACTATTTTTGCAATTTGTATGTTTTGAGATGTGGACCTTGAATTCAGTAGTAATAAGACCACTGTGCCTTATGGCTTGGATTTTTCCTATGGTGGGTGGACTGGGTGGGAGCAGGCGCGGAGCCGATTGCTGCCTGCGATCGGCTATGCACCACCATTTTATGTGGGCGGGCCAATTAAGGCCCGCTCAGTGCAATGAGCAGCCGGTAGCGCTCAGCACTACCTGTACGGGTGGGGAGAGGAGGGAGATTCAGGGCATGCGCTCCCAATCTTCCTGAGACATGGAGCTACCTCAGGGAGATTGAGTGTATAATAAAATCATGACAGAAATTATTTTAAAAATTATTTAAACATGTACGTTCATGTGACTTTGTCACATGAGTGGGACATGTTTGTAAATTTAAGTCAATTTATTTATTTATTTAATAAAAGCTTCAGGAAATCTCATCATGCCCATGAATGAGGTTTCCTGATAAACACGAAAGCCATTGGGCTTTTCACCTGCCTGCCAATCTTAAACTTGGATGGGCAGGGTTCTTAACTGCTTTAATTCATTTCTTAATGGCCTTAATAGGCCGTTGACATTTTGGCGGCGCACAGCCAACTCTGGCGCACACCCGCTGAATGAAATATTGTGATGGTGTGCGATGATGTTGGGACACACACCCAAGGTCTTCGCACATCATTTTACACGTTGGTGTGTCAGACCTGCCCCGCACACTGACCAGAAGATCCTGCCCTATAAGTTTTTACAAAACTAGGTTAAACCTTTATTAATAAGAATAATTATTTTAAACACATACATATGTCTACAAATTACTACTATAATGACTTCTACATCCCCTAATTAATATGATTCCCAGTTACACGTCTGTTAAGGCAGCAGTAAAACATAGATTTTAAAAGACCCAGGCAAAGAAACATGATTATCTGAACAATCTAATTCAAAGTGAGTTACCTTAACCTCAGTTCTTTGTAGACAGCAGCTTGAGGCTTAGATGCTGAAGGCTTTCATACTTAGATCTTAAAATGCCTGTCTTTATACACAGCCTTCACTCCTTTATACATATTTTCCCCTCTGAATGCAAATTCCCATTGTTTCAGTATGTCTTCGGACTTTAACTCCCTGATCATAAACATTTATCATAGTACCAATTTTACCAGTATTCTTTGAGAAAAATAAACACACTGTTTTGGAACTTCACCTGGTTGGGTGACACATTTCACCCCTTCTTTGAAAACAAACTAGTCTGGTTCATTTAAAAATGCAAATGTCCTTTTACACCTTACATTCTAAACTTCCCCCATGTTTACCTACTTAGCATTTCAAACCTAGCTTATCTTTTGTTACATCAAAGCCTCCAGACCAGCTGCCTTTAATCCAATTAAGTCACACACACACACACACACACACACACACACACACACACACACACACACACACACACACACACACACACACACACACACACACACACACACCACTATTTTGCAATTAATTCCATTAATATTATTACATCTTCCTGACAGAAGCCAGAAGGTCCAAAGACACAACTGGAGGTCTGTAACATTTTGCTGTGGGCATGTGAAGCAGTGGTGTACTGTTGACGGTTAAATTGGTGAGAGTATGGAAGAAAGCTTGAATGCATGTGATGGGCCAGGGGAGAGGAACATCGGGAGGAGAGTTCAAAACCCTGGAGGTGAAGGCATCTGAGAGAAAGCATCAGTTTGGGAGAAGATTCCAAGGCGAGTTCTTGGAGAGTGGAGGTTGGAAACCCTTGTGTGAAGGACGGAGTTCAGTGAGACTGGTTGGTTCACGGTATGACAAGTGTCTGTGGAAAGTTGAGGAGAGATCCATAGCATCTGTCTGGGGTGGTATCTGTCACTTGGTTTCAGAGTGTGGTGTGCCTGACCTTAGGTTGCCTATTGGTTTACATGAACAGTGTACTTACTGTCAACATTAGAGTATAAGATAGCTTTTGTAACTTGTGTTATCCTTACAAATCTGTATATATCTGTAAAGGTATAGTTGTGGGTGAAGGAGATCTGGCTTGTCCAGGTGTAGCATCAGCTGGGATCATAACACAAAACTAACCAATAGCTGGTAAAACTAAAACATTGAAGGAAGATAAATTCGTGTGTCAGTCAAGGCTGGGATTCTTAACCAAGATCTTCTAGAACCTTAAGATCTACCACTATGATTGTCCAACATATGGCTTAAAGTAAAAATTGTTTTGGTATGATGTAGTGCTGCAGATATGTGATGTTGGAACCAATGAATTAACTGACATTAACTTCAATGAAAACATAAGTGTCACAAAAATATAATAAATGAGCATTTTTTATTTGGTCAGATGTGCTGTTGCTTTGTTGTAACTGTGAAACATTTCTCAAGTGAAATTAAGGATGGGCAATAAATGCTGACCTAGCCAGCAGTGCCCACATCCCATAAATATTTAAGAAAAACATCTGTGATTCAGTGAGAATAGATTATGATGAAAGTCACAAGTTAAAAGACAGAGATAAACCAATGCCACCAGCACAATAGCATCATTGTTTGACTGACACTTATACAATTGCAGAATGCAGCTCATGATGCATCTTTTAAATAGAAACATAGGGCAGGATTTTCCCGCTCTCCAACGCTTAAATGGAGATTATAGGCATGGAGCAGAACTCCCAACATCACCGCGGCCCATTTAAATTTTCGGGTAGGCGGGGGCGCAGCAATATCAGCTGCGCGCCCACTGATATGTCAATGGCCAATTGAGGCCATTGACAGAGTCACTTAAGTAATTAAAGGCCCTGCCATTCCAACCTTAAGGTTGTCGGGCAGGCCAGGAGCTCCAGCGGGAACTAGAAAAAACATGAAACCTCATCCACCGGGATGAGGTTTCATGTAGGTTTTCAAAATTTTTAATAAAGTTTTTGTTAAAATTATAGACATGTCCCAGCTCATGTGACAGTGTCACATGAGGGGACATGTCAGGAGTTTTTTTTTCTATTTTAAATTTCTGTCAGCCGATCTCCCTGAGGCTGCACTTAGCATCAGGGAGATGAGTGTGCTCTTTCATGCACAGGTATGGACATTGCGCTAGGCGAGCCTTAATTGGCCCACCCATGTAAAATGGCGCTGCACCCCCGATCAGGGGCACCTGTGCGCACCCACCCATCAACTTCGCCCCCGACGGGGGAAAATCCTGCCCATAGGAAATAGGAGCAGGAGTAGGCCATTCGGCCCTTCGAGCCTGCTCCGCCATTCATTATGATCACGGCTGATCATCCAACTCAATAGCCTGCTCCCTGCTCCCGCTTTCTCTCCATATCCTTTGATCTCTTTCGCCCCAAGAGCTATGTCTAACTCCTTCTTGAAAACATACAATGTTTTGGCCTCAACTACTTTCTGTGATCGCAAATTCCACAGGCTCACCACTCTCAAGAAATTTCTCCTCATCTCAATCCTAAATAGTCTACCCCGTATCCTCAGACTGTGGCCCCTGGTTCTGGACTCCCCCACCAACAGGAACATCCTTCCTGCATCTACCCTGTCTAATCCAGTTAGAATTTTATAGGTTTCTATGAGATCCCCCCATATTCTTCTGAATTCCAGTGAATATAATCCTAACCAACCCAATCTCTCCTCATATGTCAGTCCTGCCATCCCAGGAATCAGTTTGGTGTATGATGTATCGCATGGATCACTAATGAGTTCCTTATTACAGCAATCACCTCAGCACCAGCAATGGTGATTACAGTAATAAAGAATTCAATGCTGCACTACTGCCGTAATGCCACAGTACAAAACTGTTCCAAGGCATTTTGACAGTGCCCTAACCAGTACCATTGCTTTACTCTTTTAATAGCTCTGCCAATCACCCAACCTCCCCTCCTGGTCCATGTGTTCGCCGATATTCGCTGTTTCAGATGTTATTCCTCTCTTCTTTAAATCGGCCGTCATAACCCCTTTGCTCAAAAAATCAATTGCTGATCCCACTGTCATCGCAAGCTACTAGCCCATCTCCAGCCTCCCTTTCCTCTTCAAAGTCCTTGAACGTGTTGTTACCTCCCAAATCAAAAATCACAGCATTCATTTTCACATGTATGTTGCTGATACCCAGCTCTACCTCAGCACCATCTCTTGATTCCTCCACTGTTGCTAAATTATTGGACTGCTAATCTGACATCCAGTACTGAATGAGCAGAAATTTCTTCCAGTTAAACATAGGAAAGAATGAAGTCATTGTTTTCAGTCTCTATTACAAACTTTGTTCTCTAGCTACTGACTCCATCCCTTGCCCTGGCAAATGTCTGGGATTAAGCCAGTCACATTTGGTTTGGCGGTGAGCTTCCAACCTTATATTTGTGCCATCACTAATACTGCATATATTCACGTCAGTAACATCACCATCACCTGATTTCACCCCTATCTCAGCTCAACTGCTGCTGAAACCCTCATCATGTCTCTGTTACTCTAGACTTGACTATTCCAAAGCACTCCTTGCTAGGTGCTCACATTCCACCCTCCGTAAACTTGAGGCCTTCCAAAACTGTGCTGCCTGTGTCTTAACTCATACCAAGTCTTGTTCCTTTATCATCCTGTGCTCACTGACCTACAATGGCTCCTGATCAAGCAACGCCTTGATTTTAAAATTCTCATCTTTGTATGACTGTGACTTTGTGACTTCTATTTTCAAATCTCTACATGGCCTCATACCCCACTCCCACACATCTCTGTAATCTCCTCCAGCCCCACAACCTTCCAAGATATCTACGCTCCTCTAATTCTGGCCTCTTCAGCATCCCCAATTTTAATCCCTCTGACATTGGTGGCCGTGCCTTCAGTTGCCTAGACCCGAAACTCTGGAATACCCTACCTAAACCTCTCCACCTCTCTAACTTGCTTCCCCCCTTTAAGGCATTCCTTAAAACCTAGCACTTTGACCAAGCTTTTGGTCATCTGATCCAACATCTCCTTATATTACTATGTGTCATATTTTATTTTATAGTGCTCCAATGAAGCACCTTGGGGTATTTTGATACGTTAAAGGTACTACATAAACATGTAGTAGTAGACATCAACAACTACTTACCTTTAGCACAAATGTGTTTGTGTTGTCTGGCATCTCGAGCTGAGTACAAGTTCTTATCTCTGTAATTGCAGAACAAGGAGTACTGTGCTTCGGTTTGGAGCACTGAAAAAAAATCATACAGACAAAAGAATTTAAGGACATGCTCGTTACAAGATTCATTCTTCTGTGATTGTAATCCAGCTCCTGAATCTCACCGCTAGTGACATAAAGTCTACACTGAAGATTTTAATGAAGTCTGCTTGCCTTTTCTGCACTCTAAAGTAGGTCTCAGTTCTGTCCAATATCATTGGAACCATAGTGTTCAGATAAACATTTGCGGAGTTTTTAATAATCTGGGCTCCATACAGAATTCAAATCAGGTTTTTAATTTGACTTGTGAAAACAATTTGCATAATTCGCTGGGGAACAAAAGCCAGAATGTGCAGCTGACCGAAAATTGCTCCCTGCTTACTGATGGGAAACTCATCACCATGTATTTTGGCTGCACTGCTTTAACAAACTAGAAATATGTGAATACCGTGAAACTAGAATCTTATAGAAAATGAACTGACAAGAGCTGCACTGAAGCCCAGATTGTACAATGGCAGGTACTGTGCTTAATAACCCATTACTGACTCACAAGCAGGAAGTCAGGTTTGTTCATAATATCCTTTAATTGGGACATAAGGTTGGCCAGGACTAGACTGCTGGCTAGGTCAGTGGTGTCATTTCATAATCACAATGCCATAAAACACCCAATTATAGTGCAAACTGATGCCAGATATCTGAAGCAGCAAAGAAATTAGCACATACTGGAAGCACACTTAGTACTTTGTAGTGATTCTCTAATGCATATTTCTGGATGACAGGGTGGCAGGCCTAAGTGTTCTGTCTGCCCACGGCTAGAAAAGAAAGTGTGAGCCCTTGCTCCCAGAGCTAATGTTATATTGCTGCCACAGTACTTCAGCCAGTGGAAATACAGGAAAAAAAAAACCCTTCTGAAACCATCAGCGCTTTTTCATGAGCCTGATACTGGTGCTGTTAAAGAAAAGATAGCTACAGGCAGCACTAAGCCAAATGCATCGTTAAAAACCTCATCACCATGGAAACAATTTGGATTCTTCAATAGTGCATGAATAATCCAAATGGTCAGCAGGGTTACAGGTGTGCTCTAAATAGGTTCTTCTTTTCCATCTTACGTTTCAGTCTGTTTGCATCATGAATCTTTCATCTATTTTTCCCAATTTACAAAATCCATCTACTGCACATGCTGCAGTTCTACGCAATTTATATTTGGTGCCCTGCAACTAGCAATCTCTGCCACATCTATAGATTTTTGATCATGCAGGAACAATATTACAGAATAGGAACTGCAGAAAATGACATCACAAGATCTGGATTTCTTGACCTTTAAGATTTAGGTTAGTTGGTGGAACTTAGCGCTTGGGCAGAAGCGGGCACACAGTACAAACTACTCTGAAGGATTGGTGATATAAAAATCTCATTAGGCTGTAACTTCCGAGCTCCAGGGCAACTTGTTGGGGGGGTGGGGGGGGGGGGTTGCGCGCAGGGTACGTCAAAGATGCGCTGGGGAATCCCCTTCAGAAGATCTCAGGGAAAGTTTGCACAGCATTTGTCCAGAAATGCAAACTTCCCGCAGGTAATGGCCCTTCACAAGGAATCATCCAAAATTGCGATTTAAATCACAAACTTCCGATGGTTTTGATTTAGTTACACCAATAGATACCCAGAGAAAGTTATAAGAATTAAGCCTGTGAGGCCCGATCTGATGCTCCGCCTGCCCCATAGGCCCAACCCAATTCAACCCGACTACCCTCCACTCCGAGGCCTGACCTGACCACACCCCCACGGCCTAAACCCCATCCCCCCAGGCCTGACATCCCACCGCCTGAGGCCCAACACCCCTCCATCACCTCCCCCCTCCCCCCACTCTGGGCCCGACATCCCCCCTCACCCGAGGCCTGACACAATTCCCTCCCGAGGCGTGACCCCCTGCACCCACCCCTGAGGCCCGACCCCCAACAACCCCTTCCCGAGGCTCAATACCCCCATCCCCCTTCCCCCCCCCCCCAAGTGGCCTGAAACCACCCCCCCAACCCCCCACTCCTCGACATCTCCCAGACCACAAATTCTACCCAACCTTATACACTTACCTTTTCCCTGGCCAGTCAAGGATCTTTTAAACCTCAGTGGGCCTTTAACCTACCTGCTTTACTGTAGCTAGTGCAATAAAATAAGGAGCGTGGCTTCCCTCCCTTCAACAGAACTGCATTTGACCCTAGGCCCAGGGACATGCTGCACTGCCTGGCCTGAGTCAATAGTCAGGCAAGACATGATTTCTGGTAAGAAACTGGGAGCCAAGTGGCAATCCGCACTGATTGCCACTTCAAGGAAGTTCAGGCCCATTATAATTCATTTCTTCAAGTTTCTGTTGGATCTCACTATAATATATCTTTTCAAACTTCCAAGAGAGATCTCAGTATATCAGGAGATGACGACATTTAATACCAGGCACTTCTAATTTGAACACAATTCGCCATATTAGGATTTACAGTATGCATAGGTTTGCAAGTGCATTGCATGTGTCTGTAAACAAAATTATGAAGCTATTCTAAGTAACTTGTTATAAAAAAAACCTATGCAATCCATTTGCAGATTATCTTGAGAAGCGGTGCAAAAGGAAAGATTCCAACAATCTGACAGCTAATGGTTTGCATCTGAGCCACCTTCATTCACTGTATTAACTCCCCTGCCACCCACAAGTGTACAAACACACACATACTCCATCACATCAACAAAATCCCAAGTGCTGGAGAAGGTATAAGCCAGTCTAAATATCTAGGAAATATTCCATGTGACGAGATTCATGATCTGGAGTCAAGGAAGTATTTTTCTTTAAGGAACCATTTCAGAAATTGAAATATAGTTGTCGGCATATTTGTTAACAAGAGATTAGGTGCAAGTCATTTACAAAATCAAACAATTGCTTAAGAAGGGACAGATCAAATAAAAAAGGAACAGACTTTGATTTATACAAGGCTTTTCAAATCCTCAGGATATCCCAAAGCACTTTACAGCCAATAAAAGACAAAGCAGCTTACTAGATTGGCATCTATCCACCTTAAACATTTACTCCCTCCGCCATTGGCACACTGCAGCTGCAGTATGTACCATTACGAGATGCACTGGAGCAATTTGCCAAGACGTCTTCGGCAGCACCTTCTAAACCAATGACCTTGATCACCTAGAAGGACCAGGGCAGCAACTCCAACAACATTCAAGAAACTCCACACCATCCAGGCCAAAGCAGAGCTGAATCAGTACGCTATCCACCAACTTAAATATTCACTCCCTCCACTACCGGCGCACAGTTGTAGCAACATGCACTATCTACAAGATGCAGTGAAGCAACTCACCAATGCTCCTTTGACAGCACTTTCCAAGCCTGCAACCTTTTTTATTATTCATTCATGGGTTGTGGGCATTGTTGGCTAGACCAGCATTTATTGCCCATCCCTAATTGCCCTTTAGGAGGTGGTGGTCAGCTGCCTTCTTGAACTGTTGTGGGCCATGGGGTGTAGGTACACCCACACACCCACAGTGCTGTTAGGGAGAGAGTTCCAGGATTTTGACCCAGCGACAGTGAAGAAACGGCGATATATTTCCAAGTCAGGATGGTGAGTGGCTTGGAGGGGAACTTCTAGGGGGTGGTGTTCCCATCTATCTGCTGTCTTTATCCTTCTAGATTGTAGCAGTCATAGATTTGGAAGGTGCTGTCTAAGGAGCCTTGGTACGTTTCTACAGTGCATCTTGTAGATGGTACACACTGCTGCCACTGTGCATCAGTGATGGAGGGAGTGAATGTTTGTAGACGTGGTGCCAATCAAGTGGGCTACTTTGTCCTGGATGGTCTCAAGTCTGTTGAGTGTTGTGGGTGCTGCACTCATCCAGGCAAGTGGAAAGTATTCCATCACACTCCTGACTTGTGTCTTGTAGATGGTGGACAGGCTTTGGGGAGTCAGAAGGTGAGTCACCCACTGCAGGATTTCTAGCCTCTGACCTGCTCTTGCAGCCAAAGTATTTATTTGGCTAGTCCAGTTCAGCTTCTGGTCAATGGTAACCCCCAGGATGTTGATAGTGGGGGATTCAGTGATGGTAATACCATTGAATGCCGAGGGGTGATGGTTAGATTCTCTCTTATTGGAAATGGTCATTGCTTGGCACTTGTGTGGCACAAATGTTACTTGCCACTTGTCTGCCCAAGCCTGGATATTTTCCAGGTCTTGCTGCATTTGGACATGGGCTGCTTTTGTATTTGAGCAGTTGCAAATAGTGCTGAACATTGTGCAATCATCAGCGAACATCCCCACTTCTGAGCTTATGATGGAAGGAAGGTCAATGATGAAACAACTGAAGATAGTTGGGCCTAGGACACTACCTTGAGGAACTCCTGCAATGATGTCCTCGAAGTGAGGTGATTGACCTCCAACGACAACCATCTTCGTTTTTGCCATGTAAGGCTCCAAAGCAGAGAGTTCTCCCCCTGATTCCCATTAACTTCAGTTTTGCTAGGGCTCCTTGATGCCACACACGGTCAAATGTTGCCTTGTTGTCAAGGGCAGTCACTCTCACCTCACTTTTGAAGTTCAGCTTTTTTGTCTATGTTCGAACAAAGGCTGTAATGAGGTCAGGAGCTGTGTGGCCCTGGCGGAACCCAAACCGAGCATCAGGGAGCAGGTAATTGTTAAGCAAGTGCTGCTTGATAGTACTGTTGATGACCCCTTCCATCACTTCACTGATGATCGGCAGTAGACTAATTGGGCAGTAATTGGCCAGGTTGGATTTGTCCTGCTTTTTGTGTACAGGACATATCTTGGCAACTTTCCACATAGCTGGGTAGATGCCAGTGTTGTAGCTGTACTGGAACAGCTTGGCTAGATGCACAGCAAGTTCTGGAGTACATGTCTTCAGTACTATAGTTGAAATATTGTAAGGGTCCATAGCTTTTGTAATATCAAGTGCCCTCCGCCCTTTCTTGATATCACGTGGAGTGAATCGAATTGGCTGAAGACTGGCATCTTTGATTATGGAGACCTCCAGAGGCGGCTGAGGTAACTCATCCACTTGGCACGTCTGGCTAAAGATTGTAGCATAATGCTTCAGCCTCATCTTTTTCACTGATGTGCTGGGCTCCCCCATCATTGAGAATGGGGATATTTATGGAGCCTCTTCCTCCACTGAGTTGTTCAGTTGTCTACCACCATTCACGACTGGATGTGGTAGGACTGCAGAGCTTAGACCTGATCCGTTGGTTGTGGAATCGCTTAGCTCTGTCTATTGCTTGCTGCTTATGCTGTTTGGCACACAATTGCTCCTGTGTTGTAGCTTCACTAGGTTGACACCTATTTTTTAGGTATGCCTGGTGCTGCTCCTGGCATGCCCTCCCGCACTCTTCATTGAACCGGGGTGGAAATATTAAAAAAGAAAGGGGAGCAGATGCATGGGAACACCACCACCTGTAAGTTCCCCTCCAAGTCAAACCATTCTTACTTCAAAATATATCACTGTTCTTTCATCATCACTGGGCCAATTTTCTGGAACTCCCTTCCCCACACCACAATGGTTCACCACCACCTTCTCCATCGCAAATATGATCGGTAATAAATTCTGGCCTTGTTGGTTACACACAAGTACCATGAATGAATGAATTTTTAAAAATACTGTAAATGGAGGCACTGTTGTTTTGTAGGCTGATATAGCAATCAATTTACATAGCAAAGTCCTACAAACAGCAAGAGATGAATAATCATTTAAACTATTGTTGCGAATATCTGGTTTGCGGTTCATTTTAATATTTTAGAGGCAATTTTTAGCTCTGGGAGTATTAAAGATAAGACAATTAAAATGCTGGACTTTAGAGATTGCCAGAAAACCTTAAGAAATTGCAGTTTAAAACTTGACCCATGTTTGTGAAATAAAGTCGGAATAGAAGAGATTGAGCTATCAAACAGTAGGTGGGCTAAACAACTGGAGACATGATGTCTGCAATCCTCGCAAGAAGGACATTCCAAAGAGATGCTTTTGTTTTGGGAGTTAAAGCTAACTTGGTTGAAAAGCATTCAGTGAACCCTGAATGGTTATAAAACCCACTTAGTTCACCAGATCAAAGAAGCAATTGTAAATGAGAGATAATTAAAGACCACTTTGAGGACAGCCCAGAGCAGGCTACGTTATTATGGAGATGGACAGAGCCTGGAAGGGGGGCGGTGCATTGTGGAGGGGATTGTCTGGTTTCAATTTATCTGGGTGTTTGTTGAGAGGTTTGCTGCAGTTTCGACTTCATGTGGTTTGCAGCTCACTGAGAGAAGATAGCCAAAGTAAATGACAGTTAGTTAGACCTGCATTGTAAGCAGAGTAAAAACCTAACTTCATCATTCACTGCATGGAATGCGGGTAGGGCTTAATCTCAGTTTGAATTTTGTGAGGGAACAGAAGCTTGAAGATTGCCTAGTTTGAAACTTGTGGAAAAATCTACAGTGGTCCTCGCTAAGTCTTGTGCCAAAGAAAGTAATGAGCAGATTAGATTGGATTTATTAAAAAAGTAGCTGGAATGGAGGCAACCACAGTCAAGAGATAGTAAATGAAAATTTTACCTCTGAGAACAGCTGAAGCTGAGCAGAATTCTCCAGAGGACTGTGGCATAATTATGGGTGGTCGCTACAGAATTAAATGACTTTTAGATTAATGTGTCTTATAAGAGAGTTATCAGGGGAAGTAAGAAATGAACCTGAGTGCATAATATGCATGGTTATAGATCATATTAAGTTAACAGTGCTTGTTTTGTTTAATTCTTTTATATACAATAAAGTTTGTTTAAAAAAGTGAAATCTTGTGGTGTAGTTCTATTGGTTAAAATAAGGTGTTCGGATTTCTCTATAACTGTTAATGGTCCCTAACTAGATTGTAACACTATCTTTGGCAGCATTGATTGAGCGATAAGTGTTGACCAGGACACTGGGGAGACTTTCCTCTCTTTGAATAGTGCCATGGGAGCTTTTGCATATGGTAGGGAGGGCCAGTGGTTGAATGAGCTATGGTTGAATGTCAATCTGAAATTTGGCACTTCCCAATAATATACCGCTCCCTCAGAAGTGTACTAAAGAATTAGTCTGGATTATATGCTTAAGGCCTGGAATGAGGCGAGAATCCTCAGAGAAATCAATGTTACCACGGAGCCAAGGCTGACAGTAAATTATTACTATGTAAAACCATGCGGCAAATTTCATCTTGGAAATAAAACCAGGATGCCTGCGCCAAAGGCTCTTCAGTCAAAGAAGTACTTTCGTGGTGTAGTCAGTTTTTAATATAAGCAAATATCGGGGCTAATTTGCAAACAGGAAGATCTCACAAAGAGAAATGCTATAATTGACCAGATAATCTGTTTTTGGGAGTGCTGGTGGAGGGATAAATATTAGCCAGGATACCGAGAGAACTTCCTGCCCTTCTTCAAACAGTATCATGGGATCTTTACATCTATCCGAGAGGGTATATGAGGCCTTGGTTTAATGTTTCACCTGAAATAAAATATCTCCAGCAATGCAGCATTCCCTCAATATAGTATTCCCCCAGTAGATCATTAACTATCAGCCTAGGCGATGTGCAAAAGTCTCTCAAGTGAGGTTTGAATCCATGATCTGCTGACTTGGAGTCCAAAGTGCTACAAGGAGCCAAGGTTGACATTGTATTTGAATTGTTCTACACCCCTATTGATGAGCTTTGCTGTTCTGTCACTAGGTTAAATAACATTAGAACTAAAATTGCCTCACTGCACAGTACCTAGTTTTTTGTACCCTCAAAGAATGGCACTGCAATCTTGGAGACTGCTCTTGGCAGGAAACTACAGAGGAAGGAAAGCCGGGGGAAAAAAATACTGGGAAAATATCAGTACTCAAACCACAATGAGAGCCAAATGGGCTTATGCAAAGTGATACAGGCTTGAATATATTTGTGATATATTATCCTACGGGGTTAAATATAAAACAATTGAAACCAGAGTGATGTATAAGGCTGCACATAATTGAAAACTTTGTTACTTTGAGCACAGAGAGAGAGACTTCGACACAAAATGGGCTGGCTGAAGTCCATCATTACTGGAAATGCTACCTTGTTGCCTTTACTGTCAATACTTTCTATCCGTACTGCTTCTGTTATTTATTCCTATGTTATATTCCACCTTTTTTAACTGTTAAATTATCCTTCCCAACAAGCTTGAAGCTCCATACTTGTAGGACGATTAGTAATTTAAGGGATATTATCAGTTATATCAGGAAAAGTCCTGGAGAAACTGTCTCCCTCTCTCTCTCTCTGGGTAGAATTTAATGCCCTCTCCTGAGGTGAATTTGATGGGCCTTTCCCAAAGGTTGGCAATGTGGGGCCCTCACTGGCTCTCCAGCCAGCAGGTGAACCCCTGTCGCCTGCTTTAAATACTGCCCTCTCTCTGCAGGACCCCCTTCCAGAGTATCCACAACCAGAGGGAGCCTGGTGTCAACTAACGCTTAACAAAGCCAGTGCACTCCACTGCTTATTTAATAGTTCCATACTTACCTCCCTTCTTGATTTAATCCTGTTACTGAGGAATGCCCTTTGTCCTGACAAAGCACAATGTATAATGCTACCCACATGCAAAATTATGAAACATCCCCACCGCAGGTTACTACGAACACTATTATCTGTAATCTAATACCTAAGAACGTGAGTAAATTTTGCACAATTCTGTAAGAGGCTGTTCTTTTGCCTCTGAACTCTTTATGTCAAGTCATTATAATGTTAGCAGGGCATCAACACCATGGAATTATAAAACAGTACAATTTGAAGGAACCTTGATTGTGGTGCCTGACCAGAATTGCTAGTCATTAACAACGACTTGCATTTAAAAAGCACCTTCAAAGTTCAAAATAACGTCCCAAGGTGCCTCACAGGAGTGATAGCTAACAGAATTTGACACCGTAAGGTGATATTAGGGCAGATGACCAAAAGCTTGGTCAAAGAGGTAGGGTTTAAGGAGTTTCATAAAGAGGGCAGAAGCGACAGGATTTAGGGAGGGAGTTCCAGAGCTTAAGGCCTAAGTAGCTGAAGGCATGGCTACCAATAACAAACCACTAATAGAATTGTCCCTGGAGTTAACATAAGAATCTTTGCTAAGTTTCTTGCTTTTAAAAAAAATTAGGCCAATTCTTTCAATATGAAATATGGTGGTGACTGTGCTGAAAAATTAAAGTGCTTTCCCCCTTTAGCTCAGTGAGTCCACATAGAAATCCCAGGGTACGTATGACAAAGATTATGTACAACAAGCTTCCTTCTGTCTAAACATTGTGTCTCAACACTGATCTTGGAAAAGGTCTCCCTTGTCTCACTTATCAGTGAAACTGTTATACCCCAAATCATCACTGATTATTCTAATTATTTTTATTGTGGTATGGATCTTTTACAATGGAGATCTGGACTGAGAATTTGAACCGAAGTTCCATCCCATTTAAGTAAAATAGGTTTCTCTTCATACACTGGCATTCAGTCTCCTGATAATCATTAATTGAATACTATAATTATATTATCTACTCCTCATTGAGTTTAAATGTTTTAGCAAGAACTCCATCTGTGCTATTTATTTAAATTCAAACATATTAGATAATTGCATTTTTTAACTGAATTCCAACTCTGAAAGAACATGGTGACAAAAAGCTAATGTTATGGTTACCATGGACTGCAGCAGTTCAAGAAGGCAGCTCACCACCGCCTTCTCAAGGGTGATTAGGAGTGGGCAGTAAATGCTGGCCCAGCCAGCGAAGTCCACATCCCTTGAATAGATAAAAAAAAAATTTTAAACCATTATAGGATTTTAACATATTTCTGGTAGCAAGTTTCATTATGAGGCATTGTTACACACTGGTTAGAAAATACTTTAGGGCTCAGACCAATTGCATTATGGTGATTGAATAAGTCAAATTCCATTCTTATTATGAGATTTCAGGATTTATACTAGTCTTTTGGCAACCGCATGCTACAAATCTTTCTGTTTATAGTTAAGCTCACTGGTAGATGGTGACGGTTTCTGTTTTTAACTACAAGATTATAGGATTTTCACAAGTGTTTTGGAGATCATGTTCAATTATCCTGTTCATATGCGTCAACCTGAGTCAGCTGAGAGCGCGCTGTTTGAGTCAAAAAGTTGTGGGTTGGAGCCCCCAATCCAGAAATTGAGAATGTAATTTAAGCTAATGCTTCAGTGCAGTAGAGAGAGAGTGTGCAGCATCAGAGGTGTTGCTTTGCAGAAAAGACCTTAAACCAAGAACCCATCACACTATCAAAAGAACAAATGTCTCAGTTTCCTCGTCAGCATTCTTCCCTTAACCAGCACTGCTGAAAATGAATAAGATGGTCATTCAACTCATTGCAGTTTGTGGGATCTTGCTGTGTGCAAAAGGGCCAATTCAATTAATAACAGTTATACATTATACGTGTAGAACTTGTGACCTGAAAAACGTAATTTAAATGCAAGTTCTTAATTCCTTTAACATTTTTGTGAAAAACAAAGGTCAGTGAATTTAATAAAATCCCAGCTAGTTCTTAAATTAAGAATGAACATCAATGGCCACCAATTGTTAGAGCAAGAATATTCCCTTAAGACATTCCTCTTTCTCAATATTTTCCAATGAACATTAACTCCAAGTTTCCAATAAAATAGTGTTATTGTTCCATCCAGCCATTGTACACCAACACGTCTGAATATAGCAGATTAATGGCTGTGCAGTGGGAGGGGAAAATATATGGTTTCAGTCACAATGTTGTCACAACATGTAATTAATGTACCGTAACAACATGTAATAAAATCTATTGTATGCATTTTCAAATTTATTTATCTACATATTAAGCTGGGTGTGAACAGACTCCGACTTATGACTTCGCACAAGCCACAACTTATTCCATGTTCATGTGACAGTGTGTTTAAACTGTTCTGTGGCTTAATTTAGTTCCTCATCAGGAACGGTTATCAACTTCATTTTTAGTACAGATTTTAGCAAGGTCAGAATGAAATTTTGACTACAGTGCAGAAGCTGAAAATTAAGCAGTTTTTTTTTCTGATCAATGACAAGTCGTCAAGATCTGGTTGCCCAAATAGCAAGCATTTTCCTTTTTTGAGGAACTAAAATTCTATCAGTAGTGAAATTGTAGTAACTGAAGGCATATCTGCTGTTTATTAGGGGTCACATGATGTTCTGGGAGGCTCCAATCAATTAATTTTAAGCGTGGGCAATCTGGGGGTTGGTGGGGTGGGGGGGGGTAGTGGGGCTCCCTGATGAGAGTCCTCATCGAGCATATAGCACCTGAAAGGCTCTTTGCAATAAAGTTTATCTGTTTCTTGTTGAAACCTGTCGTCTCTGTCAAGTCATTACAGAAATACAATATTGTTCACATTTTAAAATTCTGATTAAAGTTTCTAATGTTTCCAGGAAAGCATTCCTTAGGGTGCACCCTTTCCCCCTCCCCAACCACCAGAAACGTGCCAGCATTTGACCCAGCTGAAACAAAGATTAGGGTGGGGGGGTGAGGGGGATCAGGGTGGTGGAAAACAGCATTTCAAAGGACTGGACACCAATCCAAGCTTGCTGCTTGAAGTTCTGATGCATAAATCTAGCCAATTAGATCAAATCTGCTGATGGCCATTTGTTTTAGAAAATGTTTTAATTAAATCTGTCACAAACAGATTATCTCCTGCTACTAGAAACTGTAAACACAAATAATTAATTCCCAAATGATAAATACAATATGATTTGCTATGCAATTGCGTAAAAATGCAATGCACATGTTCATTATGGATCCCAGAATACTGAAAAGTGCATAAAATAAGTGTTAAAAGTCTCAAAATATTCCAGGCAAGGGAGTGCCCTGAAACACATCTGAAAAATAAATCTGTTGCCTTTCAATATTTGTAACATTGTTGGCTCTGAAAAAGTAATTTTATATTTGTTAAATGCCACATGGCTCAATTTTGATAAGAAAACACACATTTTAAAAATAAAAGTATTTTACAGCATTTTGTCCTCCTAAGGTTCTGTGTTAGCCTTTTTGAAACTGCTGGCCAACTTCTGGTGCTTTCCTAAGTTGGCACATCTATTCATTCCAAACTTTTTAGCAACGTGCTTGGAGCTTAATTATGAATTAATTCATGTTGCATCAAATTTACTTTGACGGAAAGTAATTTAAAAAATACAGCTTAAATTTAACAATGGTTGAAGTGAAGAACTGAAGTAATAATAGTAATGATAATAATAATCAATCATAAGCAACCTTGCTAACAGTATAAATTTATTCTTCAGTCACTACAGGAAATAGGGATCAAGGTGTGGATGACTCACCTAGATAACATTCATAACAGTATTTCTCCAAGAAAACCACAAAGCAATGACCTTACCGATAAATATTGCGCAAATTGTACAAGCTTAAGAAAATGAACGTATTAGAATCACTGCAAACATTAATGCACATCAGCACTTTTATACACAGACACACTTGAGATCTCTGAGTTTCAGCAGGAAGGATTGAGTACCGAATAGTTCAAAAGGAAAAGTATAACTCTTATGAAAATACATGTGCGAACTGTTCCATTTTGCTAAGTGGCCCCACAACACAGTAAAACTAACCCAAACATCATGCCCCCTCATTAGTCATGTCATTCTCTTTAACATGAACTGCATAAAAGGAGGCCAAAAGAGTAGTTTTTCACAAATACACCACCTTAAGTGCACAACACATCTAAGTTCCAATTACTCAGTATCAAAAGCTTAGCGGCCTATAATGAAGGAAAACAAATGGTTGCAAGTTTAATGTGAGCCAACCATCAGATGTTTAATAAAATAATTGCTGCAGGGTCTTGGCTTTTAACCATTTTAAATGTTCATTGATGGGTAGCTTGTGGCTTTACAACACAAACATGCTTAACTTCTCAAAGTAGGGCATCCCCAAGCTATTTTTCATGCGTCAGCCTTACCAGAAAATGCTGATCAGCTATTCAACTAATGCAGACTCAATCCTGTCCATGCCTGGGGCAAAATTTTTAGCTTGGCGGGCAGGCGTGTGCCTGGCCTACTTGAGAGTAAAATGAGGTGCGCTGACATCGGGCGAGCATCCCAACATCAACACGCAGTCGAGCGACATTTCAGTCAGTGGGCGCGCGCAGGAATTGGCAGCACGGCCACCAACAATTAAAAGGCCTGTTAAGGCCATTAAAGCATCGATTGACTGACATTTTTCGCTGCCCATCCAACCTTACAGTTGGCGGCCTTTGCACTTTTTAGGAAACTTCATCCATGGGCAGGAAATAAAGCACTAAAGCAAATAAAAATAAAATTTTAATTTTAAAATTTAATTAATAACATGTCCCTGCTCATGTAACAGAGTCACATGAGCGGGGACATGTTTTATTACATTTTTCATATCTTCATTTTTATTTTTGAAAACTCTTCATCTCCCTGAGGCAGCTCTGTGTCTCAGGGAGATTATCAAGCGCGCACTCACATGCATGCGCGAAGATTGCACTTGACCTGCTCACATTCTCCCCCCCCACCCCCACATGCATCGCTGAGCGTTGCCGCTCGTGTTGCATGCTGGGTGGGCCTTAATTTGCCCGCCATCGTGAAATCACCGTCCGGACTCGATTGTGGGCGGCGGTCAGCTTCCCGACTGCCCCCACCGAGCCCACCCAACAAGGGCAAAATTCTGCCCCCGATGTCCACAACTGTACAGGAGGGGCTCAATAGTTAGCAATTAAGAGCCAAGGCCCTGTTAATTATTTCATTCTTAGCCCAGGGATGCTAATGTCAACTAACTTTACACAGGTCAGAAATGAAACATGTTGTGGGAAATTTTATGGAGGCCATGGGGGTCTCAGTGCCAGCTGAGGAGCTGGCGAGAGACCCATGTTGTGTCCTCATGGGAAGACCCACCCAGTGTTGCGTGCCAATCAGGCAGTTGTGAGGTTACTGGCAAGCCTTTCCCTGATAAAGGACTCTGGGGACAGGGGTCGCCGCCTGCCAAGAGGTGTGCCACTGGGGAGGTGATGGCCGCTGCAGGGGAGACACCCATCCAAGGCCCAGGTCTTCAATTGATCCCTGGACTCAGGTGATTGATGACAGGAGGGGTTTCATAGGCGGAGGAGGTGGGTGTAGGGGAATTGGCAGCAAGGACAGGGGGTTTGCTTATCGCGCTCCCTGTATGGTGACAGGCTATGTTTAATATCAGTGGCGACGAAATGAGGCCCATAGTTGGGCATGAATTGCTCACAAGGGCCTCAATTGACAGTGGTGCAGGTAGGCTGTCCAAGGGCCTTCCCACCACAGACTTAATCAGGATGGAGATGGGATGGTGGCAGGGTCCCCATCCACCATCATCCCGCCTGCCCGTTTAAATGTCCTGCCTGCCTCCAAACTCGCCACAGGGTGAGCATAAAATGCTGCCCATTATCTTTCTGACGTGTATAGTCCAGTTATTTACCAGCTTTGCCAAATGAGCCTTCAGGGAACTGAACGGGGATACATTTCAGTAGAATATGCTGCTGAAAGACAATATTGTCAAACTGAGAGACTGTATTGGCCCCAGCCACTCATTGCATTATAGCACATCCAGGGAGGCCACTGCAACAATAGTCAGCTTGATCGTTGAACAAAACATAGTCAAAGATGAAAAATCACAACTGACTGAAAAGCAGCTCATAATAGAGGAAATATATTTCAACAGAACTCCATTTTGCTGATCTCAGCAAACATCATGCCACATATGATTAAAAGTAAAAGCTATTAATGTTACTAAAATAAATAAAAGTGTAGAAAAGTATTAGTAATTATTTCCACATTCATTTCAATCAGATATTGCCTTCCAATACACTATAAATGAAATAGTACTTTGTGTCAAATCATATATTCTATGGATAGCCTTTTGGTCTCTGTTGTTCTTTCATTTCACATAAACCCTCATAGCTTTCCAATTACATTTCCAATAACTTGCACAGATTTCAATGTTTGTCATTTTGTTTTTGTGGTGATTATAAAAGGGGGAAACGATATAAATAGCACAGAAGTATTTGGTCCAGAAAATATGTCCTGAACTTGTACAGTATTGTTACTTTGTAGAATCTTATAGCACAGCACAGAAGGGGGCCATTCGGCCCATCGCACCTGAGCAGGCTCTTTGAACGAGCTGTTTAAATTTAGCCCCAGCTTTCTTCCCATAATCCTGGTAATTAGTTCTATTTAAATACATGTCCATTTCTCCTACTGTCATTAATTTCACGTAACTGTCTGCACTCCAGTTCCATAGCCTCCAACGGGCGTCTATCTTCTCTGACCCTTTAGTCATAAATTTCCAGCAAGATGGGTTTCTCTATAGCCACCATTAATTAACATCTCACGATAGGGGCACCACTGCTAAGAGGGCTGGAGTGGATCTGTGGGTAACTCACCTGCTTCTGAGCCAGAAGACCCCAGGTTCAAGTCCCACTCACGGCTTGTTTGCCATGAAAGAACCCAGCCTCTTGTGCAGACAAGTCAGTGTGTATCACTGCCAGTCCCCAACCTAATTAAATGGGGAGGGTGAGCAGCCAACAAGGGCATCCAGCTGTAATACCACCTGCCAAATCCAAAAATGATGGTTGACATGAAGAAGTGATGAACCAGCATTGTGGGTGACCCCCACGTAACATGAGAAAAGCCAAAAGAGAAAAAGGAAAGGAGGGACACTGTGATTAGTGGAGAACACATGCAGTTTCAGAGAGTCTATTTCCTTTAACTTCACCACCTAGCTGACCTTGGAAAGTGCAGCCAAATTTTCCTATAACAGGACCAGTGGCATTGTGTAGAATTCTGAGATATTCTGAAAAGTGCAATTTTACAACATTTGTCCATTCGTTCCAAGAGACTAATTTCCTGTTGAGTCTGACTCAATCTATTCCTAAGCTGGCTTCTGGCTCTTTAGTTACAAATGCACAGGACAGAGCACAGAAACAAAAGCAAAAAGAATTCCTGTTGGATGTTGATAAGCTAGAATGCATGTTAATGTTCTTCCCCTTTCAACCATACAAATATTTTGGCGCATATAACGTTTCTGAATCTTGGTTGAACTGAATATGAACCAAACACTGTAGCCTAATGAGAAAATTGAATCAATTTAACTTGAATTTCTTGGGTTTTGTACTAAAATATATTAACCAAAAAAATACATTGAAAAATACATTGAGAATGTCTTACTCTGTGACAGTAAAAGCAGTTAAATCTCATTCTAAAGAGTCAAATATACATCGTGCGGTAAAACTGTATATATAAAACAGACTATGATATCCGCAGCATCAAAATGTAATAGAGTGGAGAGTTTGAAATGATGGTGATTTTGGGCCCAGCTCAATTTTCCTTGAAATTTTTGTTGGCACTTCCCATGACCGGATTGAGATTCCACTCCAGTAAAACACCATCTGATCTCAGGCCACCACTCATTCAAATGTAACGAAAGTTACACAGCAAAATTTCTGCAGTTGTCGAGTTCATAGCTACAAGCTCATCTCAGTATGTTTGTTACATCACTGCTTATTCTCAAGCTCCCTACTGCCCGGGGAACTGTTCAATTACACCACAGCGCTGTAAGCAAACTTATATGTCACATTGTGCACCGTGAGCTACCAAACTAAAATACTGTTGTATTGATACCATTTTCACTGCGTCATATAACGGCTTTGACATGTTCAAAAATGCACCATCTTTTCACACCAATTCAGTGCCAGCTTTTTTATGATACTAAGATTGGCAACATTAAACTAGTAAAGCTTAATGGTGCTTTCATAAACCCTGCTACTGAAACAAGGTAAATTGATTTGATCAAATTAGAGCTCAAAAGGTTTCTCATTAGGTCTATGTTGGAGAGTCAGTAAGAGTCACCTTTGTGCTATATATTCCACTTGTAGCAATCTTTGAGGAGAGATGGCCTCCAACATCACTACCAAATTGAAATAAACCACCTAGGGTATATTTTTTAATTGACAATGCAAAACAGGCAATAGCAATTCAAGAGCCCGTTTCACACTCTGCCCAATTTATTTTCCCCATTAAGGTCAACAGAATAGAATTCAGGTGGATTGCAAAATTGGCTGTGTTTCCCTATTGCTAATGTTATGTTGCAATCCATGTCAAATTTATATCCCAGTCTCTGAAGTTCAAACTTTATCTCAGGTCAATGGGCTGATTCAGATTTTATTTCCTGGCCAGTTTTATCAAGACTTTTGTTCTTTTTATCTTGATTAAGTTGATTTTTCCAACAATAAAAATACATGCGAAGGAGTTATTTCATGGGCTGAGGGCAATGGGTTTACCAGCATCACTGACTTCTTTTGGCAGGGTAGTAATAACAAATAGGGGGAGGCGATGGCTTGATGCTTTTGTTGCTGAACTAGTAATCCAGAAAACCAGGGTAATGTTCTGGGGAAGGTGGTAGAATTTGAATTCAATAAAAATCAGTTGTTGTAAAGACCCATCTGGTTAATGCCTCGGCCTACATGTGACTCCAGACCCACTGCAATGTGGTTGACTCTGAATTGACCTAGTAAACCATTCAGTTATCAAATCACTACAAAGCCACAAAAAAGAAATGAAACCAGACGGATCACCTGGCATTGACCTAGGCACTGGAGAAGACAATGGCAAACTCAGCCCCGTCAAACTTGCAAAGCCCACCTTACCATACATCTGAGGCCAGTGCCAAAATTGGGAGAGCTGTTGCACGCACTAGTCAAGCAACAGCCTGACATGGCCATCCTCACGGAATCATACCAAACAGATAAAGTCCCAGACAGCACCATCACTATTCCTGGGTATGTCCTGCCTCTGGTTATGTCCTGTCCCAACATCAGCAGAGGTGGCAGCACAGTGGTATACAGTCGGGAGGGAGTTGCCCTGGGAGTCCTCAACATTGACTCTGGACCCCATAAATTCTCAGCAGATCAAACATGAATGAGGAACCCTCCTGCTGATTACCATGCACAGCCCCACCTCAACTGATGAATTAGTGCTCTTCCATGTTGAAGCACTGAAGGTGGCAAGGGCGCAGAATGTACTCTGGGTGGGGGACTTCAACATCTATCACCCAGAGTGGCTCAGTGGCACCACAGCCAGCCAAGTCCTAAAGCACATAGCTACTAGACTGGGTCTGCGGCAGGTGGTGAGGGAACCAACAAGAGGGAAAAATATTCTTGACCTAATCCTCACCAACCCACCTGCCACAGATGCAACATGCTAGGACAGTACACGTGGGAGTGACCACCGCATAATCACTGTGGAGATGAAGTCTCACCTTCACATTGAGGACACCCTCCATTGTGTTGTGTGGCATTACTACTGTGCTAAATGGGATAGATTTTGAACAGATCTAGCAACCCAAGACTGGGCATACATAAGGCACTGTAGGCCATCAGCAGCAGCAGAATTGTACTCGAACACAATATGTAACCTCATGGCCCGGCATATCCCCCACCCTACCATTACCACTATGCCAGGGGATCAACCCTGGTTCAATGAAGAATGCAGTAGCAGCACCAGGCCTGACTAAAAATTAGGTGTGACCTGGTAAAGCTATAACACAGGATTACTTGCATGCCAAACGGTATAAGCAGCAAGTGATAGACAAATTTAAGCGATCCCACAACCAACAGATCAGATCTAAGTTCTGCAGTCCTGCTACATCCAGTTGTGAATGGTGGTGGCAATTAAACAACTCACTGGAGGAGGAGGATCCACAAATATCCCCTTCCTTAATGATGGGGGAGCCTAACACATCAGTGCAAAAGATAAAAGCTGAAGCATTTGCTACAATCTTCAGCCAGAAGTGCCGAGTGGATGATCCATCTCTGCCTCCTCCAGAGGTCCCCAATTCAACCAATTCGATTCACTCAACATGATATCAAGAAATGGCTGAAGACACTGGATACTGCAAAGGCTATGGGCTCTGACAATATTCCAGTGCTTGTGCTCCAGAACTTGCCACACCCCTAGCCAGGCTGTTCAAGTACAACTACAACACTGGCATCTACCCGGCAATGTGGAAAATTGCGCAGGTATGCCCTATACACAAGAAGCAAGACAAATCCAACCCGGCCAATTACTGCCCCAACAGTCTACTCTCCATTATCAGTAAAATAATGAATGGAAGGGGTCATCAACAGTGCTATCAAGCGGCACTTGCTTAGCAATAACCTGCTCACTGATGCCCAGTTTGGGTTCCGCCAGGTCCTCTCAGCTCCTGACCTCATTATAGCCTTGGTTCAAACATGGACAAAAGAGCTGAACTCCCGGGGTGAGATGAGAATGACTGTCCTTGAAATCAAGGCCGCATTTGACCAAGTGTGGCATCAAGGAGCCCTAGCAAAACTGGAATCAATGGGAATCAGGGGAAAAACTCTCCACTGGTTGGAGTCATACCTAGCACAAAGGAAGATGGTGGTGGTTGTTGGAGGTCAGTCATCTCAGCTCCAGGACATCACTGCAGGGGTTCCTTAGGGAAGTGTCCTTGGCCCAACCATCTTCAGCTGCTTCATCAATGACCTTCCTTCCATCATAAAATCAGAAATGGGGATGTTCGTTGATTGCATAATGTTCAGCACCATTCGCAACTCCTCAGATACTGAAGCAGTCCACGTCCAAATACAGCAAGGCCTGGACAATATCCAGGCTTGGGCTGACAAGTGGCAGGTAACACCACACAAGTGCCAGGCAATGGTCATCTCTAACAAGAGAGAATCTAACCATCATCCCTTGACATTCAATAGCATCACCATCACTGAATCCCCCACTATCAACATCTTGCGGGCTACCATTGACCAGAAACTGAACTGGAATAAAAACTGAATGAATAAAAAAAAAAAATCCTTGATCTTCCGTGCATCTTGGAATGATACAATGGAGAAAGAAAATGAAATCACCATCTGAATTCATTCAGCGGTTATTTCAGCTATCAGTGACAACTCAGACTAACTGCATTTTTGATCATGAGCCAGTCCATTTTTAATGCTGGCATTAAAACACAATGGCCAAAATTGGGTAAAACATCAACATTTCAGACTCACTCCACTATTACATTTTGACGTTGTGGATATCATAGTCTGTTTTGCACATAAAATGTGTACCGCACAATATACCTTTGACTCTAAAGAGTGTGATTTAACTGCTCTTACTGTCATGGAGTAAAACATTCTCAACACATGCAAATATTTCAACAGACTGCAGACATTATGTCTCACACAAATGTCTCACACAGTGCCTGATTGTGCTCCAAAGCATTGTCTTTACAATGCACAGAAGTAAAACCTGTGTCTCTGCCATGCGGAAGCAGTGGTATTTACACACTATATTTGAATTCCTAGCAGCACAGTGATGGCTCACTATGGTACCATAAGAATCCTGGTTTACTCACAAATAAATCTGATATTTTAATCTTTGTTGGTGGTCCTCCACTGAAACATGTGCCAGAACATATGCATATGCTTTTATGACTGGATGAATAAATCAGCTTAAATAAAAATGTGATTGAATCATAATAATTAACTTGGAGGTCTGCATGTAAATAGTTTTTGGTAAGTGAGTGGCAAGACTCTTGCTCTCCAGCCTACTTCACCCTTCTCAAACTGTAGAAATTGAACAGGTACATGTTTTTGCCACTGAATTATTTTTCTGCCATCTATTAGATAAAGTTACATAAAACGGCTGTTGGGAAAATCCAGAGCCAGCCAGTGGATGCTGAACATCATTAAACACACCAACTGAGAAAGCAGGCAGACAGACAACCTCACCCACATTTTTACTTTCTACCTATTTGTAGCAAGTATGAAACAGTCACCTGGCTTGACCCAGGTTGTGATTTTCTTCCTTTATTCATTGCCAAAGGTTTAGTCTTTGTTCTGCGTTTGATTTGTAAGCCCGGTTGAGAAGAGAAACCTCTATGTGGAGAGCCAGTGGTACAATGTGTCCAAACACTCCAGGCAGAAGAATTTGGAAGAAAAAGTCAAGTTACACTAAGCTGATTAGCTTGCAGAATGCAAAACACACTATTTTTGTTGAGAGCTGTGTTGCTGTGGTTTGCATTCTGTTTCCCCTCATTATTAAAAAATCTTTTGTTAATATGACAGCACTAGACTTGGAAACAAAGAAGAAATTAGTTGGGGGTGGGGATGGAGGAGGGTCAGGGATCAACAAAAGAGCTATGGGTTCCTACATCAGGGTCAAACCAGAGCAACGTCAACCACATATGTGGACTGACCTGTGCCATAATCACAAATAAGGGGGTTACCATGGATGTAGAGGAAGAGAAGGAAGAAAACTGGGATCATCCAATTAGAATACTAATCTCCTGTTAAAACAAAACTTTTGATAGGAGACATTGAGAAATATTGGTCTTGGGTATCTTTCAAAAACTATATACATCAATATTGTAGGGATCAGCAAAAACTGAATCAGACCCCAGCTACATTAAGGCTGTGACTGCCAGAGCACATCAGAAGCAACGGCCCAGATCCTCTGGTCTCTGGGTGGTTGGAGGCCGGACATACCCTGGAAGATATGCTGTGGGACTCCTCTGCAGCCCAATGCAATGACTCTACAAGAATTTTCCAGGAAGTTTGAACTTCCCTTGGGCAATCCCCCTGCTCCGCGGTACCCTCTGAAAAAGTACCCAACTCCAAGTTGGACTCGGAGATTTCTGGTGGTTCTGGCTAACCATACAACTGACCTCACAATCACTCACACTGACCACCACCTCCAACCACCCACCATCTACCCACCTGCGCCTCCAACTACCTCCTGACTATCACAACTATTACCCTGACCCACCCAACTACCCCCCCCCCCCGCCCCACCCACCCCCCACCCCAAAAAACTGACCCAACCTGACTAGTCCCCAAGACTGGACTCTCCCCAGCTCCACAACTCTCCCCCAACCCAACCTGACTAGCTCTTGATCTGGCCTCACTAGCACCCCACCCACCCGGCACCTCCCTGACCCGAACTCACTTGACCCCCACTCCTAACCCACCTACCCCCTCACCCACCTATCCGTCTGCCACCCTGCTCAGTCAGCCACTTCACCTATCTATCAATCTACTCACCTGCTAACCTACCCACCTACCACCCTATGCACCTTCTGCACTATCCACCTGCTGCCCTACCCTCTTACCCACTTACTTTACCTACTCTATCCCATACCCATTTATCTTATCCACTCTACCCTTACCCCCATATCTCATCCACCCTACCCTCTTACCCAGTTACACACTTAACTTCTCCTTGTAGCTGTTTTCAAGGTAACTTTGGGACATTTAAATTCTTTACTTACTGGAATACGGCAGCTAGTGCTATGAAAAGGGGCTGTGGTTTTTGTGCAGATTCTCTGTGCTGCTCCCTACAAGGTTTGCAGCACTAGGTTGGATGTGAAGGATCCTCCATTGGAAACCTGCCCTGAAATATCGGGGGAAGGTAAGTGTGCATTTTTTGTCTGATGAGGGTCGGAAAAAGGGTTTCCGATCCTAATCGGAAGATCTGGGCCTCAGTACCCTGTGGCAAATGGCTCACCTCCCTACTCCCCAAGGCCCTTTTACCATCCTGCAAAGTGCAAGTCAGGACAGTGATGGAATTCTCTCCATTCACCTGGATGGTGCAGATCCAACAACATTCAGGAAGCTCAACACCGTCCAGCTTTTTTGATTGGCTTACCATCCATCATATTAAACCATCCATTCCCTCCACCACCTGCCTACCTTGGTAACAGTTGACACTATTTACCGGAACAAGTCACCATGGCTTCTTGAGCAACAGGTCTCAAACCCACAAACTCCACCCCTAAAAGGATAAGGGCGGCAGGTGCATGGGAAACACCTTCAACATGGGTACAGGAGTAGGCTATTCAGCCACTTGGGCCTCTTTCACCATTCAATTCGATCATATCTGACATGTATCTTAATTCCACCTACCCGCCTTGGTTTTGTAACCCTTAGCACCCACGTAAAACAAAGTCTATCAATTTCAGTTTTAAAATTTTTGATTGACCTAACCTCAATGGCTATTTTGGGGGAGACTTCAGCTGCTCTGTTGTGTCCTTTCTGAGAACACGCCTAACATTTTAGCTCCAATTTTAAGGTTATGCCTCCTTATTCTGAGCTCCCCTGACCAGATGAAATAATCTCTCTCTGGCCATCCTTTGATCATCTTGATCACCTTCAATTCCAACTTCAAGTCACACACTATTCCAACTTGGACATCTTTCACTGCTCTTTCACTATCGCTTGGTCAAAACCCTAGAATGCCCTATCTAACAGCAAAATGGGAGCACCTTCACTGTACGGACTGCAGGGGAAGAACTTTCTCCTCATTGGGTGGGTTGGTCAGGAGCAGGCGCAGGCAGGCATACCGCCATTTTTACATGACACGTGCCTGGTAGCACTCAGCGCTACCTGTATGGGCAGGGGGAGGAGGAAGAGGCGGGGCCTGCCCTCTTTCGCACCATGAAAGAGCACAGAAATCTCTCTGAGGTACAGAGCTGCCGCAGGAAAATTAAGTTCAGGTTTAAAGTTTAAAATAAAGGAAGTTAAAAATCATTAACGCATGTCTCCTTATGTGACAGTGTCACATGAGCTGGGATATGTTTATGAAATGCTTAATAACATTTTTATTCAATAAAACCTTCATGAAACCTCAACCCGCCTGTGGATGAGGTTTCATGCAAAATACAAAGGCCGCTTGAGCTCTTTGCCTGCCCGCCAACCTTAAGGTTGGACGGGCAGCCCTGTCAATTTGTTCAACTGGCTTATTAATGGCCTTAAGAGGCCTTTGACAGTTCGACAGGCACGCAGCCGACTCTGGTGCATGCCCGCAGAACGAAAGTTCGGAATGACGCAGGGTGAGGTCAGGACATCATTTTATGCGTCAGCATGCCCCAGTCCTTCAAGAACGCTCACCACTACCTTCTCAAGGGCAACCTGGAGTGGGGAATGAATGTCAGCATCGCCAATGATATTCACTCTAGAGAATGACATTTGAATATTTAAACCACCCTGCTAGGAACTGTTAATCTTGCTGCACAGGGAGGGGTAAAATAAAAGTACCAGAGGATTTTCGAGCAACAAAATGGCAGGTGCCCAAGGAAAACATTTGCTTTCAAAATGGTAGGAAAGTCATTTTATTAAATTAAATAATTTATACAATGCTGTATAATAAACATTTCTTGCCACTGGCTTTGAGATTCTCTCATTCACCGGAACAATCTCATATCTTACCCCTGCCATAATTTGCTTATGAATTGTATGCCTGTTTATCGCTCACAAAATAATCTTTGTAATTCACCTAGTACCACTGTAGTAGCTCATATCAACTGGGCAGTACAGTGGCTGTCTGAACTTGTACTTGGTACAGCTATGCTAGGTATGATGAGACCATCATTTACTGTCCATCATTGCAGTCAAATTTTTTGTAAGAATTAAGTGTTCTAGTGGGCATGCTTAATTATTCTGTGACAAAAAATCTGCACTGAAATAGCACTGAATTCAATCTGATAACATGTATTTTTTAACCATTTGCGCTGGAGTTGTTTGGGTGCATTCGTAGCTACACACACTTGCTAAGAGGCTAATCTAGAGAATCTGGCAGCTATTATATATCTTTGGGCAATATGCTGTAACATCAAAGGTATTTTACTTGGCACTCAGCAAAAGACTGGACGTCGTACACACTACAATATAAACTGTTCAGTAGGATACCCATTTTTACGAGAATGCCTCTTTTAATTTACCCACATATAAGGCAGAATTTTTCGCTCAGCAGGCAGGCACGCACCCGACCGGCTCAAGCGTAAATGACATGCGATGATGTCAGGCGGGCATCCCGATGTAATCGCGCACTTGTGTGATATTTCAGTTGGTGGGTGCGCATGGGAGTCAGCAGCGTGCCTGCTGACAATTAAAAGGCCTACTAGGGCCATTAAAGATTTAATTAAATGTTATTTTTCACTGCGGTTGGCGGGCAGGTGAAAAGGCCAAGTGACAATTGCACTTTTTAAGGAAACCTCATCCACGGGCAGGTTGAGGTTTCCAACAGCTATTAAAAATTTAAACATTTCATTAAGAACATGTCCCTGCTCATGTGCCAGAGTCACACGAGGGGACATGTTATTTAACAATTTAAATTCCTTTATTTTTATTTCTTAAAATCTTAATCTCCCTGAGGCAGCTTTGTGCCTCACGTGCATGTGCAAAGTTGCGCACTCGCCATCCTCCCCCCCCCACACAGGCAGCGATGAGCGCTGCCATGCACGTTTCACGCTGGGCATGCCTTAATTGGTCCGCTAGTGTGAAATCGCGTTCCGGCTCCGATCACGGGCAGCTCCGACCACTCCCACCCACCCCCGCCAAGCCCACCCGACAAGGGAAAATTCCTGGCCACAGATATACTAATCACTCGGTAGTACAGAACTTGAATATTGCTGAAAAGAGAGCTATTTTGCCATCTTGCACTCACCAGGACAAAAGCAGGAATGCGAAATTTCAAATGATCACAACAATTCATACTACAGGAGAAAAGGTTGCTGATTGGTTGGCAAATCGACTCTGATTGTCTGAGGGTTGCCATGGAGAATGCAACTGGGAAATGTGGGCTCCCCAAAAAAGGCACCAGCTCGAACATATTCCTTGTGTTTGCAGAGAATGCCTCCCTGCATATGAATACATGCAGTTTCTAGCAAGCATAAATGAGCCATGTTAAGAGCTCGACTGATTATCTTAAATTGGTTATTAGTGTAGTTATTAGCGCACTCAGGAATGTTTAGCAAATGCTGCCCAATTGCAGAATCAAATTCAACAGTTTTGGGTTTTGCAAGTATGGGTTGTTTGAACCATCCCAAATCATGCCATGTTGCCATAGAGATAATGATTCAGGGCGAAGTCTTAATTAGAAGATTCTTTTCTTTACTTATGTATGTGCATTTGTTGACAGAAGCAAGCAATTCAGTTTCAGGAATAGACAGTGGCAATTGTAGCTTTGCATCTCACCAGATCGAGAATCCAGAGCAGATGGTAGTCAGTTAGGCCTGTCCTTCAAGCAGGGAAAATACTAACTTCATTGTTCATTGCATGGAATGTGGAAATCTACAGTCATCCTCACAAAGCCTTGCAGGAGAAAGCAGTCAGTAGAGTTAGCTTGTAAATTTGTGGATATGCAGTTGTGTATCTGCTGGCAACCCAAACAAGGGGCTGAGGCATCCACAGTTGCAAGGCCTATAAAGAAAATGTGGCCAAAAAAAAACTGCAGGAAAGACGACCAAAGAACCTTACCTCAGTGGATAGCTGGAACGCTGAGGAGAATTGAAGTGAATTCTGAAGGGCTGTGGCATAGCTTTGGGTTGGTCCCAGGAAAGCTGAATGAACCTTCAAGATTTTGTAAGATAAGGGAACTCTTGTGAGGGGAAGTAAAAAATATAACTGGGTTTATAGCACAAGTCTTTAGAAGCTACAGTGTTAAGTTAGTGATGCTAGCTTTGTTTAATTTCTCTTTATGTACAATGAAGTTTGATTTTGTTTAAAAAGTGAAATCTAGTGGCGTAGTTCTGTTGGTTAATTGCTGGGTGTTCGGATTTCTTCTTTAAAGGATAACGGTCCCTAACAGGATCATAACAGGAGGGAAAGAAGTGAAGATTGTGAAATCAATATTAGGGCAAAGGGAAACTGGTGGGCTGGGGAAGGGAGGGAAGCAGCAGAGACAGCTGGTTGGATGGTCTCGATCTTTGTTATAAAATAGTCCATGAGTTCATTGCACTTATTGTTGGAAGTGAGGGTAGAGAAGGTGGGTTAAGTTGGTTGGTAGTGGAGAAGAGAAAATCAATTGATATACTATCCTTCCTGGATGATCTCTGAATGGTGGGCAGTTTTAGTGATGGAGAGCAGGGCCAAATATTGCTTTAAGTGATCTAGCCAGATTTGGTGATGAATGGTTAAACCAGTTGTTCCCCTAAGATGTTGAAGTCAGTGACTTTTGCAATAAGAGAGTGGAGATGGGGGATCTGCCAGGGAGAAAAGTTATGGTTGGAAACAGTAATAGTTTTAGTGGGGCAAGGGCATCAAAGTGGTGGAGAGGGTGCGATTTTGTGAAGCAATATCTGTTGAGGCATCATGATGGATTAAAGGCCAAAGGCTAATAGGTAGGACTTTGAGAGAGGTGAGTGGCATGGGAGTAGAGTTTTCTTTTCCAGCTGTCGGACACAGGAAGAAGTGGGCTTGGGAGGTGGAGGGAAATGTGGGTAAAGAGCAATACAAGGAAATGATTGTAAATTGCTTTATGTGATCGTGAGGCCATGTGAGATGATGAGATTGAGGGAGTGGCTGTGTATGTGGGTAGGGGAGCTTATATGAAGGGAGAGATTTAGGGAGGAAAATAAGAAAAGTAAATTCAGGGGAGAAGCAGAAGAGTTGAGGTGGAGGTTGAAATCACCAAGGATGAGCTTATTGCAGAGGAAGAGGGAAGGAAGCGGAGAAGATATCTCAAGGAGAAATTCAAAATGATATTTAGGTGGGTGGCACAGAACAAGGATTTTAAATGAGAGTTGAGAAGAGCAGAATAAGGTGAGATGCTCAAAGGAGGAGAAGTTGCCTGAGAAGTAGGGGACCAGACCAAGGTATGATTTAGAGATGAGGGCTACACTACTGCCACAAATAGTCCAAGCGGAGCAAATGGTGGAAGGTATAGCCAGGCAGGGAAGAAGCATCAATTAGGGGAAGGCACCCTCAGCATGTCTCTGTCAAGGCAAAAGGTCAACATGATCATCCGCAATAAGCTCATGGATGGCAAGGGCTTTGAGAAAGTGAGTGTACATTTGGAGGGAGATGCAGAAGGGGCAGTGATAACTGGTCTCATGCAGAGTTTAAGGGTCAGAGCTGGGAACAATAAGGAAGATGGAAAAGAGGTTGGCAAGATTTATCCACAGGAGGCACGGGGGTGGCCCGGGGAAGAATAGGATTGGGCAACTAGAGTTGCTGCCCTTTAGGACCTTTCTGAGGATGGCAGGAGAGGCATGGAGGGAGGCTATAGGATTATTAAAGACAACTTGGCACACCTGCATTATTGGTCAAAATGGGTCACAAAAAAGATCTGACAATTCAAAAGTGATTCTGAAAAGGGATTTTTGCAGAAACACAGAACTCCCTGAACGTAGTTGCAAAAATGTACCCCTACATATACAGAGAGCTTATACAGAGAAGCATTAGTGGTAGGCTTTATTTGTTACAATAGTGGCAGTATTAGTATCCTCTGCTGTTAATTCAGCTCCACCAGAATCAAAGATTGAACACAAATCTGTAATCTGTCCCAGTACAATTTTGTTATGACTTTAGCTCTCAGCAAAGACCAGAGTCAAGTTTGCATGCAATGTAACACAGAATTACCTGGAAAAACTCAGCAGGTCTGGCAGCATCAGAGGACTCGAAACGTCAACTCTTTTCTTCTCCGCCGATGCTGCCAGACCTGCTGAGTTTTTCCAGGTAATTCTGTTTTTGTTTTGGATTTCCAGCAACCGCAGTTTTTTGTTTTTATCTTTGCATGCAATGTTCTTGGCCGACCATGTTGAGGTATTCCCCAATCAACCAAAAGTGTACCCATTGTTCTTTTTGAGGTGCACTTAGTGCGTCAGGGATGTGCAGCAGCAAGATAGTCAATGCTGGCATGCCCAACTTCAGAAATGCTCAAATGTGCGTCCATATAGATCAGTACAATTTCTGTTGCCAAACACAGAGACAATATCTGGTTGTTCCTGTGTTTATTTCTGTATAATTTTAAGAGGCTATTTAGTGTTTGAAACTCTGTTTACAATTCACAGTTTATAAAAAGATTACTGCTTGGACAGTGACAGGGGTATGACTGAGCCAAGTCAGGAAAAGCACATCAGTGAGAACTTTTAATTTTTGCATTGACAACAAGTCAGCTCTGTGTCAATACTGCTCATAAAGAAAAAGAAACTATTGATGCAGATAGGTAGCTGTTAGCAAATATGAAGCATCCTTAGGCAAGTTCATTCAATTAAATCACAATGCATTGATTTGGAGTTTGGACTATGGAATGTTTCTCGTATCTTATAAAGAGCAATTGTTCAGTGTCCAACTTTCTGCTTCAAAAAGTCAGCATCCATGGGATTCAAACTGATAGCACATCAGAAAAGATGCAGGTGCACATTTGTTTCTCTGTGCATGTTCTGTCCAAAGCACAAGTACTGCCATAGTAACTGAAATCACTACCCCACCCCCACCACCCCATCCTGGAAAAGTGGATTTAAAAAAAACTGTTGCTTGCCTGATAGGCACATTTGTAATAATTTACTACTTTATACTTTTGCTAGCAAGAGAAGGATGTTGACAACAGTACAAGGATACGATGCAGCCATTAAAGACACGAGGGCCCAGATTTTTGAGAAGTCATAGTGACTCCACTGAGCTTCCAAAATGGCAGGCTGGACACGAAATGTGAAAATCCTGCCCCTGTTCCTGACAGATCCACCTTTTGCTGCTAAGGGAAAGGGGGGGGCATGATTTATACATGAGGGAAACCCAAAGCCAGCAGGGCAATTTGAACTCAGTGCTGAGTTCAAACAGACCCCATCTTGGCTGCTGCAAGGGCCTTAACCCGCAGTGTTTAAGTTATGAATTAGTGAGTAGATGTAAATGCTCTTGAAGAGCAGATAAGGTCTGCATAGCTTTCAAGATGTGAAGTTGCTTAAATCCCCAGCCCTTTAGAAATGAAAGAAAAACAGGCGAAGGTGTCTCAGAGTTTAAAAAATCTCTGTTTTAGCAGTTTCAATAGCTGTTTGTTGACATTTCTCCAAAATCTTTTTATGAACGTTGTCTGATTTTCAAAAACCACAATTATCTCAGCTGGGGGTTCCGAGTTCACCATTTGACTGACAGCTAATAGAGTCTATTAAAGGATTGTTTTTAATGTGGGGCATGAATCGAGGTTTGTTTTTATAAGAGATTAACCACTTGAGATTTAAAAGGTTTGAATGAGCTTTCAAGAATGGGAGTTTTTTAATATAGTGAAATCTGTATAAAATTTTTAGAACTTTATTATTTCATCTCCACATGGCTCCCGAGGTCTGCCCAGAGTGGATGCTGGGTGAGTTGGCACAGGTGGGTGGGGGCATGAGTTGGCATAGGACTATAAAGAGCCATGGGTGGGGGTGAGAGGTGTGGGGCTAGAGGGCTTAAAATTTTATAACACACTAGGACACCCGAGGCAGACCTTTCAACTGGCCTGTCTTGGCACTTGGCTGCCCTTGTGGCTGCCCACACTCTGCTTCCGGGGCGGTGAGCCTGACACCATCTGACAACTGACCCCAGAGTGAAAATCAGAACATTCAGGGGCCTTTTCTCTGGAGTGGGTGTGGCAAACCAGGAAATTTCCCAACTTGTAGCTGAAGTCCGGGCCAAGGTCTCTGCCAGCCACTTGCTCATTGCTGGTGCAGCTTAATGTTGTTCAGACTCCCCAAAGCTTGTCCACCAACTACAAGGCACAAGTCAGGAGTGTGATGGAATATTCCCCCATTTGCCTGGATGAGTGCAGCTCACAACACTCAAGAAGCTTGACACTATTCAGGAAAAAGCAGTCGGCTTGATTGGCACCACATCCACAAACATTCACTCTCTCAGCCATCAACACACCGTAGCAGCAGTGTGTACCGTCTACAAGATGCACTGCAGGAATTCATCACACAGCACCTTCCAAACCCACAACCATTACCATCTAGAAGGACAAGGGCAACGGATAGATGGAAATCACCACCTAGAAGCTCCCCTCCAAGTCAGTCACCATCCTGACATGGAAATATATCACCGTTCCTTCACTGTCGCTGGGTCAAAATCCTGGAACTCCTTCCTAACAGCACTGTGGGTGTACCTACACCACATGGACTGCAGTGATTCAAGAAGGCAGCTCACCATCACCTTCTTAAGGGCAACTAGGGATGGGCAATAAATGCTGGCCCAGCCAGCGAAGCCCACATCCCATGAATGAACAAAAAAAAATGCAGTGTGAATACACAGAATTCCATAGATAAAAACAGGAAAGCCCCTACTTTTGGCATCAGTTAGAGAGTATGGCATGCATCGTTTAAGCAGTTGCAGAACAAGACTAAATTAAGCTCCAACTCTGTAGTACTAGATTATGCAGTTTATGTTGCACTGTCTTTACTGACACTGGTCATAAAGATAGTCTATCTCCCCAATGCACTGCTCCAATGCACAACCCCCAGGAACTTACAGGTTCATAAGAAAACAAAGAGCAAGAAAGCACATTAACTTTTCCCACATATCCCATACAATATTTTCCTGTCATAATTTTATACCCAAACAACCTAATCTCTTGAGGGAAAGTTTTGAAAGTATATTTGCTCATCCCAAGACCAGTCAAGAACTCCAAAGTATTTTCCATGCTACTGCATCCATTTTTATTCTTTAACTGCGGCCAACTACTCGTCATTGACCATCTCTTCATTGTCCTACCCGACCAATGCAGCCTGCAATTAACCTGTATTCTCTAACCTGGGCCCAAATATTTAATCATTGACTGTAAACTGCAGGTGTGAGGTCACTTACATGCGTGCGAAAGAGTGCAGAGATCTAGATTTGTTTCAGTATTAAACCTTTAAATAAAGGATTTTTAAACTTTTAAAACATGTCCCCTCATGTGACACATGAGCTGGGACATTAAATAATAAACGTATACATTTTTATTAGATTTTAAAACAGCTCATGAATCCTCATCCCGCCCGTGGTTGAGGTTTCATGAAAAATACGAAGGCCGCCTGGGCTCTTCGCCTTCCCACCAACCTTAAGGTTGGACAGGCAGCTCATTAAATTGAATTAATTAGGTTTTAAATGGCCTTAGAAGGCCTTTGACAGTTCGGCGGGCGCACGGCTGACTCGGCTGCGCGCCCGCTGAACTGAAAATCTAAATGATGTGCGGTGACATCAGGACGCGCATCGTTTTACACATCGGCGCGTGGGCCCCGCCCCCCCGCTCACCAACGGGAAAATGCTGCCCATAGAAACATTCATTCTCCTAACGATTGGCAATTTAAAAAGGTAGAGTGTTATCTTTGTCACAGACATGGACGCATATTGAAACATTGCAAAGCGAGATTTAGACAGGCTTCCAGGCAACAATCGAAGTCCAATGAAGTCTATAAGGTAGAATAGCCAGAAACAACCAATTCTGACATTTATTCATTATTCAACATGAAAGTTGGGAAGACAGGGTCAATTATTGTCTCAGTGCAAGTGAACGGTAAACCCTTAAAAATGGAAGGAGACACGGGTGCTTCTACCACTGTAATAGGATAACACACTTTCAGATACCTAAATAAAGATGATCAACAATTACATTTAGGACAAACATCTACCAAGTTGAAAACCTACAAAGGTGAAGAAATCCAGGTAAAAGGTATCACCAGAGTAACTGTTCATTCTAGACACCAAACAGCTCAGCTACCAGTGATCTTGGTAGAAGGTGAAGGACCAAACCTTGTAGGTTGTGATTGATTGAAAGAGATTAAATTAAATGGGGCCAAAATCTTTCATTTGCAAGCCCCCTTGCCAGAGGTGCTGAAAAAAATGACACGGTCTTCAAGGTTGAACTGGGAAAAGTCCAAGGCCTACTGGCCCAGATTTACATGGATCAACTTCTGGAAAGCAAGACCAGTGCCATAGGCCCTGAGAGAGAAGTTGACGCTGAGCTGAGCCGGCTAGAGAGGCTGGTGTCATAAAAGTGGTTCAGTTCTCAGAGTGAGCCAAACTGGACAGGTACCCTATTCCCAAGACTGAAGGCCTCCATGCCAAACTAGCAGGAGGGACAACATATACAAAGCATGAGTAACGCACATCAGCAACTAGAGCTGGGTGATGCCTCCCGAGAATTTGTGACTATAAATACCCACAAAGGGTTATATAATATACACGCCTGCCCTTTGGTGTTTTCTCAGCCTGTGCCATTTTTCAGAGGACAATGGAGAGCTTCCTATAAGGACTACCTCAAGCTGTGGTCTACCTGGACATGTACTGATAACTGGATTCACAGAAAAGGAACACTTGGCTAATTTACAGGAAATCCTGAAATGCTTTTTAGAAGCTGGAGTGCGCCTAAAGAGGGAAAAATGCACTTTTCAGGCAAATGAAATCATTTATTTGAGGCATCAGATAGATGCCCAAGTACATCCTGTTGAAGAGAAGGTTAAAGCAATCAGAGAGGCACCTGCACCTAAGAACATCTCTGAACTTAAGTCATTTTTTGGGATTGTTATGTTCCTTCTGTCAAGATGCTTTGTTTGCGAACACGTTTGCACGCCTATCTACCGGTGGGTGAGTTGGGAAACAATATACTGCAGATGCAGAGACCAATATAAGATAAAGCACATGCTGTTTATTAACACAAGTAACAGGGCACTAACACAATGAGTGCTTCTCCAACCAGACCCTATTCTAAACTACTGATTAACACTGTAGCCCGCACTACACAGCCATTGGGTAATACAGTCACGTGGTCAATCTGCTCACATTCTCTTAAAGGTCTATTGCACCTCAAATTACCACAGGGATGGTAAATTATTATGGCCGATTTCTATCAAATTTATTTACAGTTCTAGCCCCTCTACATTCACTTCTAAAGAAAAACTAGCATCGGGTTTGGAAGTCACCCCAAGAAGAAGTCTTCCTGAAAGTAAAACAGCTCTTGCAGTCTTCAAATTTGTTAGTGCACTACGACTCGACAAAGGAATTGGTACTAACCTGCGATGCGTCCCCCTATGGAGTGGGGGCGGTATTATCTCTCATGATGGACGACGGTACAGAGAGGCTGATAGGCTATGTATCCAGGACACTTACCACAGCTGAAAAAGGATATTCTCAGATTGCAAAGGAAGGTCTGTCAATTATTTTGGTGTAAAAAACTTCCACCAATACGAGCATGGGCGACATTTCATGACAGTATCAGAACACAAACTACTTTTGGGTCTGTTTAGTGAGGAAAGGGCTATCCCTCCCATAGCTTCTGCATGAATTCAAAGGTGGGTCCTAATTTTGACGGCATATGAATACCTTTGTACATAGACCAGGGATTCATATAGCAAATGCAAATACCATAAGTCGCCTTCCTTTGCAAGAGAACAATGACCATATCCCAATTCCCCAAGAGCTCGTATTAGTGATGAATTTCCTGGATTCCTCAGATAAGAAACTGGACAAATTGCAATCCAGTCCTGTCTCGAGTGAGAGACTAAGTGTTACATGGAAGCAGGGACCAGTCTCTGATGAATTGAAGCCATTTTTCAACTGAAGACACAAGATGAGCAGTCAAGATGGTATTCTATTATGGGGTGCACGAGTAATAGTTCCTTCACAAGGAGGGGAGCCACTCTTAGTAGAGCTACAGACTATCCATCCAGAATCTCACAAATGAAGACGATAGCATGAAGCTAACTATGGTGGCTGGGGTTGGATGGCAATATTGAAAAAGTGGTAAAGCACTGTGTGCAATGTCAACAGCTACAAAAGTTGCCAGTGGCAGCCCAATTAGACCCATGGGAGTGACCAGGTAAAACCTGGGTAAGATTGCACATAGATTTCATTGGCACTTTCCTTGGAACCATATTTCTGCTGATTATAGATGCTCATTCCAAGTGGTTAGACTTTTATGAGGTTAAGTCGCCAACGTCAGGTGCTACTAAAGAAAAGCTACGCCAAAGCTTCACCATCCATGGATTGCCAGAGGTAATCGTCTCAGGTAATGGTACTGCATTTACGAGCGCTGAGTTTCAATGATTTGTCAGTATCGATGGTATCAACCACGTGAAGACTGCACAGTCCCATCTGGCATCTAATGGACTGGTGGAAAGAGCAGTATAAACTTTTAAGGTGGGAATGAAAAAGTTAACAGCTGAATCATTGGAACTAGACTTGCTGGTTTCCTATTTCACTACAGAACAAACCCCCACACGAAGGGCAGAATTTTTTGCCTGCCGGGCGGGCGGACCTGACTCAATCTCCGGCGGTCGGGGAGCCAATCCCTGCCGGAGAAGCGGGCTCCGCCGCCATTCATGTGGGTGGGCTAATTAAGGCCCGCCCAGCGTGACGTCCACCAGGAAACTCTCTGCACTTCCCCAAATGCGAGAGTGTGCTCTTTCACACATGCGCACGAAAGAGTGCACATCTCCCTGAGGCTAAGCGCTGCCTCAGGGAGATCACTGACACTTTTAAAGATATGAAAAATATTTTTTTTAAATTCCCTAACACGTCCCCCTCATGTGACAATGTCACATGAGATGGGACATGTTCATAATTTACATAAGAAATTTATTAAACTTTTTAAAACCCAACATGGAACTCATTCCGCCGGTGGATGAGGTTTCATGTTTTTCCTATTGTCTGCCAGGGCTCCTGGCTGACCCACCAACCTTAAGGTTGGATGGGCAGGTCCCTTAATTGTATAATTGATCCTGTCAATGGCCTCAATTGGCCATTGACAGGTCGGTGGGCCCACAGCTGATTTTGCTGCGGGCCCGCCTACCTGAAAATTTAAATGGGGCGGGGTGACATCGGAGGTTCCACCTGATGTCATCCCTCGTCATTTTACCGTCAGCGAGCGGGCCCTGCCCCCTGCTCACTGATGGCAATATTCTGTCCTAAGACAGGAGCAACACCTGCAGAATTACCGATGAAGCGCTGTTTTTGAACAAGGCTAAGCTTGATACTTCCCAATTTGGAGGGGAAGGAGGGAAAAAGGTCAAGGGAGCCAAAAAGTGACTCATGATTTGCATAGTCGTGAGTGACAATTTACTGTTGGAGAAGCAGTATATGTAAGGAATTTCGGTGGAGGACCGAAGTGGTTACCTGGTAAGTAAGCTCTGTGACCGGACCATTGTCGTACCACATGGAAGTGAAGGGCTGGATCATGCATAAGCATGTGGATCATTTAAGAAGAAGGGAGATACCCCAACAAAATGATGCTCCACCTGTAACCATTGCTGAACATGTGGTTCCTGTTGAAGTTGCTCAACCAAGAATAGACATGCATTATGTCTATATGGAGCAGAAAACACTGAACTGCCTGTGCCTAATGAGGTACCTGGTGTTAATGCAGTTCCAGAGAACGTGGTTCCTTTCAAAGAATCTGAAGTTGTGGAGCTATAATGTTCCACATGGATCAAGCAACCAGCTGAAAGACTGAACTTGTAATTTCATGACCTGTGTAAATATTGTAATGTCATGAGATAAATATCCTTGTGAATACAAAATGTACAGAAAAGTTAAAGGGGAAGGAATGTTATAATTATAGTTCTGACAGTAGGGCTGTAGCATTAAGAATAATCCTGTGTTGTAAGATCACACAATCTGTGTAAAGCAATGGGTTAGCAGCATGGGGAACCTCTAGGAGGACAGTTCTTCTTTAGTTATAGAGTTTGATGCACACAAACTGCTGCTGCTGTCCTGTAAATAAAGTTAAATATGTCCACCAAGAAAAGTTGCCCGGAAGATCAACTCTATATCCCCTCCAGCAAAATGCTTGAAGCTGGGCCTGTGCTGAAGTATATAGAAAACTATCCTAGCACTGAATCAGACTAGTGAAAAGAATGATAAATTACTGATCCTGGTCAAACACATGTTTCTTTAAATCAGGTTCTGGATAAGGGTTCCCATCTGTGCTTGCAAAGTTAGTGCTTGCGCTGGGTAACCTAGCCCAGAGTAACCCCTACTCTGTGGTAGCCAAACCCAGATTAAGACTGACAGCACATAAATCCAGCATACACTGAACACATCAAACATCAGTCTTTCACTATATATACTTAGGAACTTTGCATAAAATAAAAATAAAAAAGCAGGGCACAAAGCAGGACAAATATTAGTGGGCTTGATCTGTGTACAATTTGTTCAACACACCCGCAAAATGAAAATAATAGTAAGCAGCATAGATGAATAGAGCAAAATCTGTCTTCCAGATGATTCCATCAAGTTTGCTATATAGAAAACAAATCGTGTTAGAGATGTCAACATTGGAGGAATATTGGAGATTTATGATCAAAAAGAATGAGACACCACTTAAGGGTTAAGAAATATTTCAGAATGTGTTTATGATCTAGCTATTTAAAATAAATCTTCAGAAACAGGTTAACAATGTACTTACAGATACTGAGCAGAGGAAGTCTTATCACATGGAGGTGTGTTTATTTTTAGGAGTGAGATATGTCAGAATATGTGAGACACCTCTAAAATTATTGTGATTTCATTGGTCCGCCACTTGCATAACACCAGTACAAGCAAATTAATTTTATTCTAACATTAGATTCACGAGCTAGAAATCATCGTCATGCACCGGACTACGGATGAGAGTTAAAGAATGTTCAGAGACTCAACTAAATCAATTTAAAATTAAATCTGAAAAATACGCATATTTTGGCAGCACAGTAAAATGTTCACACAACTTAATACAACAATCTGTCATGTATGAAATTAATTTTGAAACATATTTTCAGGCAAAATCTGCAACCAATACATACAGCTTGCACAACAATTAGTGTAACCTCTACTCAATATGAGCTACTGCTGCACTGTTCTGCTAACAGGATTTCCTTTGGCCTCCCCTTGACAACACAACTTCTGTCACCAACATTAACCAACCTCTTTTTCACTAAAATCTGTAGCAGTGCAATGTCACACTCACTCAGCCATACGCGGTTAGGGCTTTCAAAACAAAGATCGGAATAGGAAACTGATGTGGACCCCAGCCCCTCTCAAATTCTTACCTTAATCATCAATCTTTTTCTCAGACTGTCAGCTTTGTTTTCTTTCTCAGCAAAATTCAATGCAAATAAATGCATGGTGGCCAGTGTCACGCAACATTAACTCTTAAAATCAACTTTTTGAGGCCAGTTTGTGGATTGTACAGCAAGAAAAAACAGCCAGAGATAAGCAGCCATTACTCCAGTCATTTGTTTTCCTTTAAAAAAAACCCAAATTTAATTCAAATTGAGTGCAAAATGTCCCTCTCCCACAATACTTGTTATTCGTGGAAAACACACAATCACAAAATCTTTCCCCTCATTAGGTATGGTAACCTCCTGTTATTGCTCACTGGTTGGACTCAGTCTCTTTATTCAAATAGAGTACCAATTATGCCAACTCTCATGCCTCATCTATAAATTCCTATATTACAACAGTGATTACTCTTCAATAGTACTTCATTGACTGCAAGGGCTTTGAGATGGTGTGTGGTTGTGAAAGGCGCTTATGTAAATGCAAGTCTTTCTTTTTGAATTAACTTCATCTTCAGTCTTGTGACCAACATTTCAGTAAAAGCATTTATCATTTAAAAATATTTTAATCCCAATATCTCCCTGACTGCTCCAATTCCCAGCCCCATTTCTCACTCAACTCTTCAGTCTCCCTCCCAACTGCTCCAGTCCCTGGCTCCAGCCACAAAATCTACCCATACAAATTTAATGGCAACAGTGGTCAAGTATCAAGAATCACCACACAACCATACTACAATCAATGAAAAATGACTTTTAAAGGTATCATCCAAGCTGGTATGCATAATCCAAACAGGAAATACAGGATATGTGATAAACTTTTCCTAAAAGATACCACTTCAAATTCAATGAATTTGTCTTGGGGCTTTATGCTAATAATTTGAATATCAATTCAATGGATTTAATATTGATTCCTATCCAAAACAGTAAACATCATAAGCCACATTTCAGGGCTATAACTACCCATGAGCAATACCGCAAAAGGTCTATTAGTTCAGAAAAAAAACACAATTAAAATGCAATAAACAATTAATGTAAAGGTTCTGGACAATGAAGATAGAGTCCAGCTTTAGGGCTCAATCTGTAGTCAATTATATGATGATCACTGCGGACAATAACCCCAATGTGTCCCAGTAGCAATAGTAATAGGAGATTCTATAGTCAGGGGAACAGATAGGCACTACTGTGGCCGTCAATGTGACTCCAGGATGGTATGTTGCCTCCCTGGTGCCAGGGTCCGGGATGTCACTGAACGGCTGCAGGGCATCCTGAAGGGGGAGGATGATAAGGCAGAGGCCATGTTGGTACCAATGACATAGGTAGAAAGAGGGATGAGGTCTTGCATCAAGATTTCAGGGAGTTAGGCAGTAGACTAAAAAGCAAGACCTCTCGGGTTGTAATCTCTGGATTACTGCCAGTGCCACGTGCGAGCGAGCTCAGAAATAGGAGAATAGCACAGATGAATACGTGGCTTAAAAGTTGGTGCAGGAGGGAGGGCTTTAGATTCCTGGATCACTGGGACTGTTTCTGGGGAAGGTGGGACCTGTACAAGCGGGATGGTCTACATCTGAACCAGAGCAGGATCAACTTGCGGGTGGGTTTGCTAATGCTGTTGGGAGGAGTTTAAACTAATTCGGCAGGGGGAGGGGACACAGAATGTTAGCAGAATAGGGACACATCATAGTACAATAAGACAATCAAGGCAGAGGGAGTACAGCTGCACTAAGCTTCAAGTGAGTAAGGCAAGGCTGGATGGCCTCTACTTTAATGCCAGGAGGTTTACAGGCAAAACAGATGAGTTAAGGGTGAGGATTGACACATGGAATTGTGATATAGTAGCCATCACTGAGACATGGTTGAGGGAGGGGTAGGAATGGCAGCTCAACATTCCGGGATATAGAATCTTCAGGCGAGACAGGAGGGGCTAAAAGAGGAAGAGGTATTGCATTATTAATTAAGTAGTCAGTTATTGCAGTAAGGAGAGATGATATTTTGGAGGGGGCATTGAATGAAGCTTTGTGAGTACAGCTTAGGAATAATAAGGGGCAGCCGCATTGTTAGGTATTTATTATAGAGCCCCAGATAGTCAATGGGAAATTGAGGAGTAAATAGGTGCTCAATTTGCAGAGGTGTATAAAAACAATAACAATAGAAGGGTCATGAGGACTCGAAATGTCAACTGTACTCTTCTCCGCCGATGCTGCGAGACCTGCTGAGTTTTTCCAGGTATTTCTGTTTCTGTTTTTGTTTTGGATTTCCAGCATCTGCAGTTTTTTGCTTTTATGGTACAATTTAAGCTTGTTATGGACAAAGAAATAGACAAGTTGCATAAAAATGTTTTGGATTGGGGGAGAGCGGATTTTAGTAACATAAGGCAGGATATGGACAAGGTAGACTGGGAGCGGCTATTTGTGGGGAAATCTACAGAGGAGCGGCGGGGTGGTGGGGGGGGGGGGGTGTGGTGGTGTTCAAAAAGGAAATGGGGAGGGTACAGGCTCAACATGTTCCCTCTAGGGTGATAGGAAGGAGTAACAAGCCCAGAGAACCATGGATGACCAGAGATTTTCAGGATACGATGAAAAGAAAAAGAGAGGCTTTTAGCAGGTACACGGGAAGCAAATCACCAGAGGCATTAGTGGAGTACAAAAAGTGCAGGGTGGAGCTTAAGAAAGAAACTAGGAGAGCAAAGAGGAGATATGAGAAAGCTCTGGCTGGTAAAAGTAGGGAAAATCCCAAGATATTCTATAAGTATATCAATGGAGGGGGATAACCAGGGAAAGAGTAGGGCCCATTGGGACCAACGGGGCAATCTATGGGTTGGGCCAGAGGACATCGTCAGAATGTTGACCAAATACTTCAAATCCGTCTTCACCCAAGAGAATGAGGATGAAGGTATCAAATTTGGGGAGAGAGACTGCGAGGTTCTTGAGCAAATTGACAGAGCTAGTGACAAGGTATTGGAGGTGTTGGCAGGCTTAAAAGTGGACAAATCTCCAGGTCCGGATGATTCGTGTCGCAGACTGCTGAGTGAGGCAAGGGAGGAGATCACAGGGGCTCTGACCCAAATTTTAATTCCTCTCTGGCCACGGGGGAGGTGCCAAAGGACTGGAGAACAGCTAATGTGGTTCCACTATTTAAGAAGGGTTGTAGAGATAAGCCGGGGAACTACAGGCCAGTGAGTCTCACGTCAATGGTAGGGAAACCATCAGAGAAAATTCTGAAGGAGAGAATCTATCTCCACTTGGAGAGGCAAGGTTTGATCAGGGATAGTCAGCATGGCTTTGTCAGAGGGAGGTCATGTCTAACAAATTTGATTGAATTTTTTGAGGAGATGACCAGGTGTGTAGATGAGGGTAGTGCAGTTGATGTAGTTTAAATGGATTTCCGCAAAGCCTTTGAGACAAGGTCCCACATGTGAGACTTATAAAGAAGGCAAATGCACATGGGATACAGGGTAATTTGATAAGGTGGATTCAAAATTGGCTTAGTTGTAGGAGACAGAGGGTGATGACAGAAGGATGCTTTAGTGGCTGGAAGCCAGTATCCAATGGCATACCACAGGGATCTGTGCTGGGTCCGCTATTATTCATCATTTATATAAATGACATAGATGACTATGACGGGGGTAGGATTAGTAAGTTTGCGGATGACAGAAAGATTGGCCTGGTGGTTAACAGTAAGGTTGAGTGTCTTGGCCTACAGGAAGATATAGATGGGATGGTCAAATGGGCAGATAAGTGGCAGATGGAATTTAACCCTGAAAAGTGTGAGGTGATACACTTTGGAAGGAGTAATTTGACAAGGAAGTGTTCATTGAACGGCATGACACTAGGAAGTTCTGAGGAACAAAGGGACCTTGGCGTGTGTGTCCATGGATCTCTGAAGGCTGAGGGGCATGTTAGTGGGGTGATGAAAAAGGCATATGGGACACTTGCCTTTATCAATTGAGGCATAGATTACAAAAGTAGGGAAGTCATTTTGGAGTTGTATAGAACCTTAGTGAGGTCACAGCTGGAGTATTGTGTGCAGTTCTGTTCGCCACATTATAGGAAGGATGTGATTGCAATAGAGGGTGTGCAGAGGAGATTCACCAGGATATTGCCTGGGATGAAACATTTAAGTTATGAAGTGAGGTTGGATAGACTTGGGTTGTTTTCGTTGGAGCAGAGAAGACTGAGGGGCGACCTGATCGAGGTGTACAAGATTATGAGGGGCATGGACAGGGTGGATGGGGAGCAGCTGTTCCCCTTAGTTGAAGGGTCAGTCACAAGGGGGCATAAGTTCAAGGTGAGGGGCAGCAGGTTTAGGGGAGGACGTGAGGAAAAACTTTTTTATCCAGAGGGTGGTGACGGTCTGGAATGCTCTGCCTGGGAGGGTGGTGGAGGCGGGTTACCTCACATCCTTTAAAAAGTACCTGGATGAGCACTTGGCACGTCATAACATTCAAGGTCAAGTGCTGGTAAATGGGATTAGGTAGGTAGGTCAGGTGTTTCTCATGTGTCGGTACAAACTCGATGGGCCGAAGGGCCTCTTCTGAGCTGTGATTCTGTGATACCAACACTGTGCACAGATACACACATAAGCAAATTAAGATTGTAGAATCATTCCTGTTCAGAGGATTCAAGCTTACTAGTTTGGCCTAAATTCTGAAGACTTACATTCTGAACCCTTCATTCACATTTTAGAATCCACATGATAAAGACAGACACATTTGAACATGTAACAAAATAAAAGCAAAATACTGTCAATGTTGGAAATCTGAAATAAAAACAATGTTCTGGAAATACTCAGCAGGTCTGGCAGCATCTGTGGAGAGAGAAATAGAGTTAACGTTTCGAGTCCAAAATGACACTTCTTCAGAATATTTGAACATGTTTTGTTAATTACATCAATCTCAGTACCAGTCTACCCATTAAACTACAGCAGTTAAAAGTGTTAAGTAATAGCTGAGACCACATAAAGGAAATTTATTGCTGTGTAAGATTAAATAGCCAAGTTCAGTTTCACTTTGACTACTGCAATATAACAGCTGTGGTAATTTCAGAAGTATTCATTCAATTAATCACATGCTGAGAAATTGATGCAAAACTTCCAACATTGCAAACAATAATGACTTAGCTTAAAATTCTTCTTTCATAGTTGCTTATGTCTGTCAAGCCAAATGTGAAGCTAACAGCTTTATGGCACATTGACAACAATTCAGCGATCAGTCTCCAGACAAATGTTAACAATATGATTACTCTTGCACACCAATGAAAAATAATTCTCAAGCTGAAGTAAACTTTTTTTTGTTAGAATGCGTAGGTTGTATGCGAAACAATAAAGTCCCTTTCTTAACAAAGTGCATCCATGAAATTATTCTGATTCAAGCTGAACGTTAGCCTTTTTTTAGAAAAAAATTCTAGTTGACAGAGCATCTGTGATGTTGCTGAACTTGCTGGTAGCTGCACCGCAAAAAAATATTTGCATTATTTATTCTTCTTGTTCCTGTGTGAAAACAGGTTTTCACTGCAATCCTCAATCTAGTGAAATGTGGCAGTGGATTGAGACCAGGCAAACACATTTCACTCAAGGCTTTTAGTGGTTTTTAACCAGAGATCTTCATTCCGTGAGAGAAGATGAAATATAATCTAACGGCCCACTTTCTGGAGAAAGTGGAATCTGGTCCCAACTCGCATCTGCGCTCATTTTAAGATATGTGTGACTCTAACTGAGCAGGACTTGCTGAAGTTGAACAGTAACGTTTCAGTGTTCCACTGATCACCACTCTGCACAGATTATACAGTACAATCGGTCAATAAACTAACAAAATTTCACCCTCTGACTGTGCACAATGAATACAAATCATGGCTACATGTGTCATGAATTCTTCAATGAACTGTTGCATTATTCCCAAAAGGAAGTTCAAAATGAGACCTTCCAATGAAGCTAAGAGCGGGGAGCAAGGAATGAGGAGGCTCTGTGCTTAAGTCAGAAGTTTAAGAAAATAATGGCCAACACTTGGATTCAGGAGTATCAGGTTTGCCCATACCAGTCCTGTCTTGAAATTAGTTAATCCTGCCAAGTTCAATCACACAGGGGCATTTCTGAACATATTTTCCGATATGTGACTCTTGAATGCACAGTTCTTATTTCATAATTCATCAGGTAACCCCAAAAAACCTGTCACATGAGGCTTGCACCGAAAAGTTACTTGCAGGATGCTGCAATAACGAGTACTTTTGGCTTCTGGATGATTCTAACTTGTAGCTTGTGGATTAAGAAAAAGCAAAATAGTATCAGTGAGTTCAAATGATAACCGTTGACTTATGTCACCAAGTCAAAGTAAATGATTTAATTCTGTCAACTTTTAACCTATATATCAAAAAGCAGTTACATTTCTCTTCATTCTTAAACTAGTTAAAAAGATGAGAAGGTACACATTGTGCTTGTGCAGCTTTGAATGGAAAATAGGCAGGAGGCTACATTTAAAAATGCTAAAACGAAGCTGGATTTCTACAGGAGTAAAATGTTTCAGTAGTTTACTGAACTCTCCAATGCTGATATCTGTCAAAAATGATAAAACTATGATAAATTCATTTTTCCTTCTTCATTGCTACCTTTATGAGTGCTTACACTGATCTCATACATTGATCCATAATGTTGAGGAGACGGGCTCAATTCCAAGCTTGACAGGCAGTCTCCTTGCTTTGAAGATGACAAGTTACAAGTGAGATGCATCTAAGCAATCTTCTTGCAATTCCTATAGAGGCAAGTCTATAGCATGAACTTGATCCAAGTCTGGCATTTCATTCAACAGAAAGTAGCCTCACCAGACAGCAGGCTCAGCAAATACAGATTTCAGGCCGCTAAACCTCACTTACTTTCATAAAACGTGACCCATTTCTATTGTCCCGTTTAAAGTTTAGCTCAAAGTTATATTTGTAATTGCAACGCAATTTCTAAAAGAAAAGGATGTTGACTCAACATCCTCAGCTGGTTTCAGAAATAAACAAGTGAAGAGGGCAGTCAGTAGAGTGCATACCTCTGCCACGCAGTATTAACTCAATAATTACAATTATGCAGCCTTCCTTGAGGCTTTCCCCTGCCTTTTCCCTGATGCTCTGTAGCTACAATGCTGAAAAAAGAAATCTTTTTATTAAGAGCTTCCATTTCACTAAAGAGGCTCCAGGCCAATCCACACCCAACAAGCTGCTCTGAAAACTCTGCTCACATTTTGACAGCTGTGACAAATGACACCACAGCAGCTGAGACAATCCACAATGTTCTAAAACAATAAACAGCATTTTAAATCAAACAACCCACAACATTCTAAAAAGTCAGTTTGTCATATCTCCCAATGTTAACTGATCCTTCAAAACATTCTGGGATCCACATCTGCATCTTTGCCAAAAATTAATCAATTCTTCCTTGGGCCGTACCCTTTCTGTGTACCAAATTTTGTTGAAATATATCCATTAGACAAACTGACTAACAAACAGCAGTGAAAACATTACCTCCTCCCACCTTCAGTGGCGGAGGTAATTAGCTGTATATTGAGAAATTCTCATTAGGATGGCACAAACATTCAAACATGAATTGCCTTTGGTAAACAGACAAAGGCAAACTGTTCCCCACTAGTGTTAGCAGTGGCTCAGCTGTAGTGCTCTTGCCTCTAAGGTTCTGGGTTCAAGTCTAGAACAGCAAAAGAAACTGCAAATAGTAGTGCGATAGATGCATCAGCCTTACACTGCTACAGCTGTTGCAGGAAGACAGCAAAGACAAAGGCAAGAAGAAGATGGGGGTTAGGTGGTGAGGAAGGTTTGGATGAGAACCATGAAGATCCAATACCAGTCAATACTTAGTGCTGGTGACAGAATTACATTATTTTTCTCTGAGTTACAATTGTAGAGCTTTAGTATATTGAAAATATATCACTATTCCTTCATTGTGACTGGTCAAATTCCTAGAACCGACTACCTAACAGCACTGTGGGAGTACCTCCACCACATGGACTATAATGATTTCAGAAGGAAACACACCGCCACTTTCTTTAGGGCAACCAGGGATGGGCAATAAACGTGGGCCTTGTTAGTGATGACCACATCCCACAAATTAATTTTAAAAAATATTAGTTACAGCAACCATTTCTTGTGATATCACATAGCTCTATATGTTCAAAAACCAGCATCTCTTCATGCTAAATTCACCGAGGGCTGCGTAACTCTACTTCAAAAATTATGTAGCAGTCTTCCGCGATATAACATCCCTGAGGAATACAGCAAATGTTTCCTCTGATAGCTTTACAAAATGAAAAATCTTGTAAAACCAGAAAAAAAATTACAAAACATAAGACACCCAATGGGACTTGCTTTATGTGGAAATAAGCCGCAAAATGAACTGAACTTTTAACCCATTCATTCTTTGACTATAAATTACGTTCTCATCAATACTTGGTGGTTTTGTTTTTGGTAAACCACACAGTCCTGCCATATATGTATATCTTCTATATAATTACAAAACAAGAAAGCACCACTGCTGATGCATAAAATATTTAAAGAATGTGACAAACAGGAATAAGTTGTTCAACTAATGTCATCATTGGGACTCTCAACAAGCAGGTCCACAGGATGAAAATGAATTAGCATCCTTTTCCATCTCAGCTCAGAAATGTTTAGCGCAGGATTAGCAGATGACACTTAAAGTTGGATGGTTTGAGATTAGCATCCAGGATTAAAAATGAAAGTAACTGCTGTTGATTTCTTGCACAACACATCAGATCTAACCTTGAAGTATTTCCAAAAGGTACAATGCCAGGGTGTGGGAAGGGAGAAGATGTGGCAATGGTTTAAAATTGAAACTTATTTTCACTAACTGTTTCTGTTCATGCATCATTGCCAACTCAAGAGGTATATTGTTTAACACGGCCTAAGGGTTTGGATAATCTTGCTTGGAAATGGGTGAGAAGTGCATAAGGGCTGCCTGGAGTGAGCAGATTTAGATTTAGATTACAGATTTAGGTCTGTCATAGATGCCTTCTTGGGTTCAGTGGTGTCATGCATTCCATTACTCAGATCCATCATTTCTTCAATTCCAGAACTGATTCACACTGTCTAGATCATAAGCTCACACATGCATCTGCATGGACTTCTCCAATTTTTTGGAAAGTGGAACTGAAAAGTACGCTGTTAGGGCAAGATTTGATGACAAATCAAGAATTCTTTGTGCAGAATCTAATTGGCTGAACAAAAGTAGTAATTCCAGTCACTTAAAAAAACTTACAACAATGTTTCCTGTAATATAAAGCAAATAATAAATTTGTCACGCTATTCCATATGAAATCTCTGACTCATACTTTCAGATTTTCACAATTCTTATACTTTCAGTGTAGTTACTGATGATAAAAAGCTGAACTCCAATTTTTAGACTTTCAGAACCTCCTCTCCCTGCTGCCTCCTGTCCTTTCAGAGTCCTTTCTTTTGCTGCCCTGTTCTCCCACAACCACTCCCACACTCTTTGTCCCATTTTTCTCTTTTATCTCGAGGGCAGAGGTCAAGTGGTTTTCCAACAGAGTGCAAGGAAAGTGTATTTCTGATGAGCAACATGAATTGAAAAATTGTTTATTGTTAAATCTATATGATAAACAACTTTTAATCAGATTAACAGAGTTTTGCCTAGGGGCCTTTTGTTTTTAATAAACTTTTGAGAATGCAGGTTTTCTATTACATTTGCTATTATTAAATCATTTTTTCATATGCTGTCTGTGGAGAAATGGTCAGAGCATGCTAAAACATAAAATCCACCTCGTGATTTCACCTCCTTCATCACGTGAAAATGCTTCTCTATAAGGATACAGCCAAAAATCAAGATCTCATTAGCTGGGAGAAGGGGGCTCTTCCACTGTGAAGGGCTTCACAGCCAATCCCAGTCCTAAATCTGTCCTCATATGCACACTATCCAGTTGGAGTAACTGTATAGCAATGAGGAGCTGGATCAATGTTGAAGCTATAGGGCAGAAATTTTTCGTATGGTGGGCGGGCTTGGCGGGAGCGGGTGGGCATGGGCCCGGAACCGATCGGCACCCGCGATTGGCTCCGCGCCGCAATTTTATGCGGGCGGGCCAATTAAGGCTGCCCAGCATAATACGCGGCCGGTAGCACTCAGCACTACCTGTGCAGGCCTGGGGAGGCACAGAACTGCCTCTGGGAGATTGAATCAGTATTGAAATTATAAATTTATTTAAACACGTCCCCTCATGTGACACAGTGACATGAGATGGGTCATTTTTTTATATTTATGAAAATGTCTTTATTTATTTAATAAAAGCTTTAGGCAACCTCATCCTGCTTGTGGTTTCCTAAAAAGGGCCTTAATAGGTCGTTTATATATCAGCAAGCACATAACCGACTCTGATGAACGGAACATCGCAACTGAGCACGATGATGTCAGGACGCATGCCCAACGTCATCACGCGTCATTTCACCCGTCAGTGTGTCAGGTCTGCCCCTGCATGCCGACTGAAAAATTCTGCCCATAGCATTTCTGAATAATTTGTTCTTGACTTTCCTTTCGTTACAAAGGCAACAAAAGGAAGTTCAGGAACTAGGGGGCAGGGGGAGGGTTACAGTTATGGGTGGGAACAAATGAGAGGGAATTCACCTGAAATAGTTTGCAGAGGCAACCAGTGAGAGGGCAGCAGAATGGAAAACTTGCATTGCTATTTTATTCTCCTCTAATGCCAGCCATCTCCTTCACCTGGTCAATGGTGAAGCAACAGCAATAGCAACATCTGCATTCTGGACGTCACTCACTTTATCTGACTGAGGGAAAATGCAGGGACGTGAATGGAAACGTGAGGATCAATAATGGAGAAAGTCAGTTGCTTTATTAATATGGTACCAATGTTTAACCTTTGAATACATTTTCCTGAATTGACCATCAGCTGAATTGCACTGCCTTCTTAAATTTAAGCTGGTGCAATGGAAAAATAATATGAAATCCCATGCACACAAAACATCAGAGGAACTGTAAGGAAATTCTGTTCTATTTTTAATTTAAATAGTGATGTGCAATGAACTATTCATAATTGATATTTTTCCTTCTCAACATTTCTATTAATCATAAAGGAGGAAATATAGTTATATACAACTAGTTGCCATGCACTGCAACCACCCTGAAGATTCATTGACTAATCACTTGGGGTGGAACGTGAGGCTGAGAGTTTCATGGATAACACGTTTTGAGACGTGATCACCCCACAGCTTTCAGAAGACAGACAGCAGCAGACAGAGAGGGAATGGGTGACCATCAGTCAGAAGAAAGGTGTCAGGCAGGTAGTCAGGAAATCCCCAGGGTACATCTCGCTCGAGAACCGTTTCCCTGTGTTGGAAAATGGTGAAAGTGACGGTTCCTCTGGAGAGTGGGGGGAAGGGGGGAAGAGCAATAGTGGTAGGAGACTCGATAGTAAGGGGAACAGACAGGCGTTTCTGCGGCCATAGACGTGACCCCAGGATGGTATGTTGCCTCCCTGGTGCCAAGGTCAAGGATGTCACTGAATGGCTACAGGGCATTCTAAAGGGGGAGGGCAAACAGACAGAGATTGTGCTACGAATTGGCACCAACAACATAGGTAGAAAGAGGAATGAGGTCCTGCAAACAGAATTTAGGGAGCTAGGAAACAGATTAAAAAACAGAACCTCATAGTAATCTCTGGACTAATTCTGGTGCCAGGTGCTAGTGCGTATGGAAATAGGAGGTTAGTCCAGATGAATGTGTGGCTGGAGAGATGGTGTAGTAGGGAGGGCTTTAGATTTCTGGGACATTGTGACTGTTTCTGGGGGGGGGTGGAACCTGTACAAGGTGGACAGGTTGCACCTGAACTGAAATGGCAGCAACATCCTTGCGAGGAGGTTTGCTAATGCTGTTGGGGAGGGTTTAAACTAACTTGGCAGAGGGATGGAATCCTGAGAGGAGGTTCAGCAGGAGAGGGTGCACAGCCAAAATTAGAGGAGAAAGCAAGTGAGTCTGGAAGACATAGAAATTATAGGCTAGATAAGACACAAGGGAATTTGGCAAGGTTGGATGGTATTTATTTTAATGCAAGGAGTCTGACAAATAAGGCAGATGAGGTGAGGGCACAAATTAACACATGGAAGTACAATGTTATTGCTGGCACAGTGACATGGTTGAGAAAGGGCAGGATTGGCAGCTCAATATTCCAGGATATAGGGTCTTCAGGTGAGACAGGGAAGGAGGTAAAAGAGGAGGACATATCGCAATATTGATCAAGGAATCAATTGCAGCAGTAAGGAGGGATGACATCTTAGAAGGCTCCTCAACTGAAGCCATATGGGTAGAACTGAAAAACAAAAAAGGAGCAATCACATTGCTGGGAGTGTACTATAGGCCCCCAAACAGTCAAGAGAGAAATAGAAGAGCAGATATGTAGGCAAATTTGAGAGACGTGTAAAAATAATAGGGTAGTAATAGTGGGGGATTTCAGCTTCCCCAACATTAACTGGGTTAGTCATAATGTGATAGGTTTTGAGGGAGTGGAATTCTTAAAATGCATCCAGGAGAGCTTTTTAAGACAGTATGTAGAAGATCCTACAAGAGAGGGAGTGGACCTGGACTTAATTTTAGGGAATGAAGCCAGGCAAGTGGTAGAGGTATCAGTGCGGGAGCATTTTGCAGACAGTGATCACAACTCCATTAGATTCAAGGTTGTTATGGAAAAGGACAAGGAAGGGCCAGAAATCAGAGTGCTAAATTGGGGGGAGGCCGATTGTAATAAGATCAGGTATGATTTGGCCAGAGTGGACTGGGAGCAGCTACTTCTAGGTAAATCTGCATCAGAGCAGTGGGACTCATTCAAGAAGGAAATAGGGAAAGTACAGGACCAACATATTCCAGTAAAGGCAAAGAGTGGGACCAACAAGTCCAGGGAACCCTGGATGTCGCGGGATATACAGGATTGGATAAAGAGAAAAAGAGAGGCTTATAGCAGATACTGAGGGCTCAAAACAGCAGAAGCTCTAGAGGAGTATAGAATGTGTAGGGGGGAACTTAAAAAGGAAATCAGGAGAGCAAAAACGGGGCATGAAAAAACATTGGCAGGTAAAATAAAGGAAATTCCAAAGTTATTTTACAAGTACATTAAGAGTAAGAGGATAACTAGGGAAAGAGTAGGGCCCATTAAGGACCATAGTGCTAATTTGTCTGTGGAGCCAAACGACATAGGTAGAGTTCTAAATGAATGCTTTGTGTAGGTATTCACAAGTAAGAGGGACGACATGGGTATGGAAATCAGGCAGAAGGACTGTGATAAAATAAAATAAATTAGCATAGAAAGGGAGGAGGTTCTATGCGGTGTGGCAGGCTTAATAGTAGATAAATCTCCAGGCCCGGATGAAATATATCCCAGGCTGTTGAATGAGGCAAGGGAGGAGATAGCAGCGGCGTTGGCAATAAGAGGTGAGGTGCCAGAGGAATGGAGGACAGCCAAAGTGGCACTGTTATTCAAAAAGGGAGGAAGGGATAAACCAGGGAACTACAGGCCAGTCAGTCTGACCTCAGTGGTGGGGAAACAATTGGAAGCAATTCTGAGGGACAGAATTAATCTATACTTGGAGAGGCAGGGATTAATCAAGGACAGTCAGCATGGTTTTGTTAAGGGGAGGTCATGTCTGGCCAATTTGATTGAATTTTTCGAAGAGTTGACCAGGTGTATAGATGAGGGCAATACATTTGACGTAGTCTACTTGGACTTCAGCAAGGCTTTTGATAAGGTCCCGCATGGGATACCGATAACGAAGGTTAGAGCCCTTAGGATCCAAAGCAATTTGGCAAATTGAATCCAGAATTGACTGAGTGGCAGGAAGCAGAGGGTGATGGTCGAGAAGTGTTTTTGTGACTGGATCCCTGTGTCCAGTGGGGTTCCACAGGGATCAGTGTTGGGTCCCTTGCAGTTTGTGGTCTATATAAACCACAAATTATATCAATTGAGTGTAGGAGGGTTGATCAGTAAATTCGCAGATGACACTAAAATTGGTGGGGTGGTGAATAGTGAGGAGGATAGCCTTAGATTACAGGAGGACATAGACGGGCTGATCAGTGGCAAATGGAATTTAATTCGTAAAAGTGTGAGGTGATGCACTTGGGCAGGACAAACAAGGCACGGGAATGTATGATGAATGGTAGGACCCTGGGAAGTACCGAGGATCAGAGGGACCTTGGTGTGCATGTCCACAGGTCCCTTAAAGTAGCGGGACAGGTAGATAAGGTGGTTAAGAAGGCATATGGGATACTTGCCTTTATTAGCCGAGGCAAAGAATATGAGAGCAGGGAGGTTAAGATGGAACTGTATGGGCAGAATGTTACGAGTCAGCGAGCGGGGGCAGGGCCCACTCACCGACGCGTAAAGTGACGCGCGGTAATGTTGGGAGGAACTCCCGACGTCACTGCACCCCATTTAAATTTTCAGGAAGGCGGGAGAGCAGCAAAATCAGCTGCGGGCTGGCCGACCTGACAATGGCAATTTGAGGACAGGGTCAATTAAATAAATAAAGGACCTGCCCGTCCAACTTTAAGGTGGGGGGGGGCAGGCCAGGAGCTCCGGCGGGAACTAGAGAAAACATGAAACCTCTTCCATGGGTGGGATGAGTTTCATGTAGGCTTTAAAAAATTTAAATAAAACTTTTGTGAAAATTATGGACATGTTCCAACTCATGACACATGAGGGGACATCTAAGGGAATTTTTCTATTTTTGTCTTTTTCATATTTAGAGCAGATCCCCCTGAGGCAGCACTTAGCCTCAGGGAGATGAGTGTGCTCTTTCGTGCGCACTCTCAATTTTGGGATTCCCCCCGCCCGCTGCACAGGGAGAGCACAGTCCTTCTGTGCAGACGTCACGCTGGGTGGGGGCCTTAATTGGACTGCCCGCCCATGTAAAATGGCAGCATGCCTCCGATCTGGGGGTGCCAATCGGAAGTGCACCCGTACGTGCACCCCCCCCCCCACCCAAAATTCAGCCCTACAAACACCGGTTAGGCCGTTAGGCCACAGCTAGAGTACTGCTGTGGAAGGATGTGGTTGCACTAGAGAAAACGCAGAGGAGATTTACCAGGATGTTGCCTGGGCTGGAGAGTTTTAGTTATGAGGAGAGATTGGATAGACTGGGGTTATTTTCCCTGGAGCAGAGAAGATTGAGGGGGGACATGATTAAGGTGTATAAAATTATGAGGGGCGTAGATAGGGTAAACAGGAAAGAACTTTTCCCCTTGGTGGAGGGATCAATAACCTGGGGGCATAGATTTAAGGTAGCGGGCAGGAGGTTTAGAGGGGATGTAAGGAAGAAATGTTTCACCCAGAGGGTGGTGGGAATCTGGAACTCACTGCCTGAAAGGGTGGTAGAGGCAGAAACACTCATAACACTTAAAAAGTATTTGGATGTGCGCTTGGGATGCCATGGCATACAAGGCTATGGGCCTAGTGCTGGAAAATGGGTTTAGAATAGTTCAGCGCTTGTATGACCTGCGCAGACTCAATGGGCCGAAGGGCCTTTTTCTGTGCTGTAGACCTCTATGACTCTATCTAGAAAGAAGTACATTACAGAATCAATACTATAGTATTTTTATTGCATCTCTGACTCCTGCAGTCCTTCACAATTAACATAACAGTATCAGTTCTGAGCCCTGTGGCTCTCTAGTTATAATCACCATGTGCATTGAGCCACACATACACACCCCATATTTGGCCTTAATAGTTTAGGTTATGTCAGGGGGAATCTGTCAGGGATCCTGTTTCAGAATACTAATCAGTGACCTCTGCTAGGAGTACATATGTACAGTACTTTGGGTGAGGGCAGGATTGGGCCTGGCTCCATTGTCCTCTACATTCAGTGATGGCCAGATTTTTGTCGAGTTGGGAAGATATCGCAGACCTTTAAAAATGGTGGAAGGGACCTGGATGCAGAAGTCCTGTCCATATTTTCTAAAGATCCAATTTTTGCCGGCTGGGTAAAGGGAATGGGGTGTAATTCACACATGAGGGAAAGCTGAAATCAGCAGGGTCATTTGAACTCAATGCTGAGTTCAAACTGACCCTATTTTGACTGTTGCAAGGACCTTAACTTACAGTGTATGAGTCATGAACTTATGGAGTCGATATGAACACTTCTTGAAAGGTGGCTATGGTCATTTAAATCCCCAGGCCTTTAAAAATGAAAAACACAGGCTGGGGGTGCCCATGAAAGCTAAAAAAAAAACCAACTCTGCTGTATTACTTTGATTGACAGGCCAGGTGGAGTAGCATCTGTTCGAGCAGTTTCAATAGTTGTTTTCTGACATTTCTCTAAGGGCTCTTTATGAATGCTTGGCTCATTTCCAAAAGCTACAATCACTTCAACAGGGGGTTCTGAGTTCACAGTTTGATTGACAGGTTAAGGAGCCTATTAAGGTTTAACTGTCTTTGTTGTGGGGTATGAATAGACATTTGTTTATTTCTATAAGAGATTAAGCTCTTGATATTTAAAAAGTCTTTGAATGGGCTTTCATGAATGGGAATTTTTTTACTATCAAATCTGTATAGTGAGAACTGTATTAGAGTCTTAGGACTATATTTTATTTCACCTCCTGAGGTCTGCCCAGGATAAGTGGGTTGTCATGAGTTGACATGGGGGTATAAAGGGCCATGCGGGTAGCGGGCATGAGTTGGGGTAGGGGTATAAAGGGCCATGTAGGTGGCTGGGGGGCATGATAGCATGAATTGGCATGGAGAGGCCATGGGGTGTGGGTGGGTGGGGATGAAGAGGTGTGAGGAGTGAGGACTAGAAGGCTTAAAATCTTATAACACAACTGGGACAAGGTCCCAGAAAACAGAGGTGACCTCCTAGCTAGCCCACCTTGGCACTCAGCTGCCTCCATGGCTACCTACACTCTGCTTCCATGACCGGTGAGCCCAACTCAATCCTGCACCCGTCCCCCCCAACCCCAGAGCGAAGATTGTGATATTCGGGGGCCTACTTTCCAAGGCAGGCCTGGCGTGTCTAGTTTCAGGTAGAAAGAATGCCACCTGGGTGAGGCTGCCAGAAGCCCTGTGGGATCATACCCCAGGAAAAATCAGGGTAGTTGGGCAGAAAGCCGGTGGAAATTAGATAAAAACCTTGCACACTCGACACTTATCAAGTTTTCACCACTATTTCCTGTAACAATCTAGCAAGGTCTGAATGGTCTAAAAGTACAACAAAAAGTCAGCAAATTAAATTAGTTAATGCATTCACTGACCCAAAATTTAGATGGAGTCAAGAAGATTCCTGAACTATAACATGCCTGGGTTCCACTCATTAGTATTTAACTCTCAACTGTAGAAAAACACCGATACGAGAACAGTCAAGACTAGTTGCGGCAATGTGTTATGAAGAAAGAGGTCAGATAAAGGTCAGGCTTGTGAGATGTAAATCACAATGGGATTTTGTAACTATTATCGTATTAATGTTCTTTTTGTTGATTTGATTTTCTAATATTTGATATTTATTCTTCAATCTTTTGATGGTGAATAGTTTTTTTTCTGAGTTTGAGTGTGTCCGATACATAATTAGGGAGACATTTCTTGAATAGTGGAGAGTAATTTTAGACAAACACATTTGTATTCATGTGTTCATATCCCAACATATAGTTGCAGAGTTATTATTTTTAAAAACTGTAATCAAACTGAAGGATGTTATTCAAAAAAAACGTAAAAATTCTGAAAACACTTAATAGGTCAGTCAGCATCTGTAGGGACAACAGGCAATAACATTTCTGGTATAACCCCTCTTCAGAGAGGTGTTACCATTGGAGATTGAAACATGTTCCATTTCAGACATCCAGTATCAGCCACAGGCATTCCCTGGCCACGTATAGCATAGCCAGATGTAATGTAAACCTCCCTCTAAGCTGCCCCAAACCATGCACCCCAATCACAACTTGAAAGGCATTGCAACAGTACAATTTTCCAGTCTCCACATAGACAATACTTAGGCCTCTGGCATTGCCCTTTAGTGCTGAGTTAGGGCAATTTTGTGCCACAGGATCATATTCACCCATTAGGGAGCTAGACTGAGGCTGGCAAAATCATTTTACACAGATAGTGACAGCCAGCAGGCAGAGTAAACTTCTATACCTTCAGTTTAGGCTGGATTTGCACACTATAAACATGAGCTGAAAGCCTAATCCCCCAGCACCAACCAGTTCCTGGGGGTTATCATCTTTGAATGGAAGAAAGATAACAAAAGGGAACAATAGCACGATTCCAAATGAAGAATTTTCAGTATTACAATACCCTAAAGCACTGATTTTCTTTTTGCTTTTAAAATGTGAAATGATGTGAAACTTGTTTACATATAACATTTCACAAGCTTCCACTATGCAATCTGCTGTCTGCTTTAGGCAAACTATGAGTGATTGAAAACACAGTGGCCTTTCACAGAAATCCATCATGACATGCCATGAAATGCTGCTACTTAGCCTGCACAACAGCTGCTTAGGAACATTTGATGAAGATAAATATCAAGGAAGTAACTAAATTTGAATGAGGAACTGTCTCATTAGAGGGAAGAACTCAGCACCATGCCTTTGTCAGCTCAAGAAAACAAAAACAAGCCATGACTAAATAAAAGCTAGAATGAAATTTTTGCCACAAAGTCTTCTGTGGAATAAAAGCAGCTCAAATGAATGGAAAATTGCTCATTCATGATAAATACATATCCTGAGAGTTTAATAAAACAAACTGACAGTGAGTAAGAGGCCCTATCGCACAGAAAGGAAATGGTATGATATGCTGATAAATCGATATAAGGTAAACTGTGAGTTTGTGAAAAAGGTTAGCCACAGGCTGCTGCAGAACTACCCCACCCAATTCCCTTGAAATAAGCACCTCATAAGTGCTTCGTAAAACACAAAAATAATCTGATGAACAACGTCTAAATGCCTAACAGCAGCTTCATAGAAGACTTGACTGCATTCACTTTAACATCTGAAATTACAGTGAAAACCTGAAAATGAGATTGCATCACCAACACAGGATACTGTGTTCATGTATCAGCCACTTTTGGCTTTATTGTGTTATAAACTGTGGGAACAAAATTTGACCTGTAAAAAGTGATGCAGCAACAACTGGTTCATCAAATAATTGTTTTTTTTAAATGGGAACAAAGGGAGTAGTGAAGGTATAGACCCTCTTTGTTAAAAAAGTTATTTTCTGGGCAGACCTCCAAAATTTCTCAGGCTGTACACCGACTGTGGGAGGCTTCACAGAGCAAGTGGGTAATCAATCTGCTCTTTGGCTTCTGCCAATACCAGTGTGAATCAGCTGCTGTAAACTGGATGCTTGAGAACACTCAATGACTTCCCTTCCCTCTCATAGCGGGAGGCTGGTCTCTCTTCAGCATTCCTCACAGGAACACAACCATGTGGGAGTTTGTGTGCATGAGTCCAGATCCACTATGCTGTGGTGCTCAGATATGGTATGGTGATAATCAGATAAAACTCTGATGGAAACCCCATTACCAAGTGCATTGTTTGGAGAAGATTTTGACCTGCTGTGTGGCTTAGACCATTTCCTAGGAATAGTCAAAATCAGTTAGAAGCTTCTGAATGGGAAAATCCATAGAAAGGGAAACATTCCTTTTATCCACTTGTTCAAATTAAACAAACAAAGTTAAATGTACTGGAAACTTACTGGTGCTTAATTAAGTGTTTCACGGAAATAAGTACATCCATTAACTGTTCCACTGACAAGAGCCTGCATGAAAAACTAAGTGGTTACAGATAATTTTTTGTAAAAGGTGGTTGTCACCCCAAAATACCAAATGACCAGTTATTAAAAATTGTAGGTCTCCAATGAAATAAAATCACACAATGTAAAAAATGCCTGTTTACATAAGAAAAAGTAATTTGCCGTAAAAAGTCAAAAAGCCAATTGCAGACTTCAGCATGTAATCTAAGCTGACACTTCTATGTCAGCTTTTAACTGATTTTGACTATGTAGTACTGAGCATCATTCACAGGGTAGGTCTGCTGCCTTTTAGATGAAACATTAAACTGAGGCCCTGTATGCCTGTCAGGTGAATGTAAAAGATCCCATAGTTTTACTTATTCTTTTAGGGGATGTGGACATCGCTGGCAAAGCCACAGTTTGTTGCCTATCCCTAATTGCCCTTAAACTGAGTGGTTTACTAGTTGAGAGTTAAGAGTCCACCGCATTTTTGTGGTTGTAGAGCTGACCAGGTAAGGATGGCAGACTTCCTTCCCTAAAGGGCCATTAATGAACAATCAATGATAGTTTCATGGTCACCATTGCTGAGACTAGCTTTCAATTCCGTATTTTATTAATTGAATTTAAATTCCACTAGCTGCAGTGGTGGGATTTGACGTTAGTTTGGGCCTCTGGATTACTAGTCCAGTGACATTATTACTATGCCATCGTCTCCCTCCTTAGTACTGGGCTGCTCAAAGAAGAGCAGTGAGCTCTCCCGGTCTCATGGCCGACCTTTGACCTTCAGCCAACAACAGTAAAAACTGGCTGTTTGGCCAGTCATTCAGTTGTTATTTGTAGGATATTGCTCTGCACAAGTTGAAATGCTGCTCCAGCATTTGTCTAAACAGCAAAGGTGCACTTCAAGGCCTGGTTGTAAGGGCTTTGAGGCTTCAGGATGTGATAAGACCCTGTATAATTAAAAGTTGTTTCTTCTATCGATATAAAATATTAAAAGTTTAATTTTAGTTCAAAATCTTATGTTTACAAGGAAATCATTACATTACTTCCATTACTCCTGGAAGTTAGCTTTAAACTGTAATATATGTACATGACTGGATGTACTTATTAGACTTAATTTTCAGTACTCCTGAACCTAGGTGACAATGTGCCTCAAAGAGCATCCACATCCTTAGCCAGGGCAGATCCCCTCTTATTTTTCAATTCGGCCTCCCCCTCCCACTGCCTACACTTATTTAATCCTTTATTTCTACTCAGGAGGGCAGACGGGCCCTTGGTTTAATGCCTCATCTGAAAGATGGCACCTCTGATAGTACACTTCTCCCTGTACTACTGGGCATGGATTGCCTTATATACGAACATACCAAATAGGAGCAGAAGTAGGCCATTCAGCCCTTCCAGCCTGCACCATTCAATAAGATCATGGCTAATCTGTTTGTGTTTCGTGTTCCACATTCCCATCTGCCCTTATCTATCTCTGCTTTAAAAATGACCCTGCCTCCACTGCCTTCTGAGGCAGAGAGTTCCAAAGTTGCACAGCCCTCAGAGAAAAAATTTCTCCTTATCTCTGTCCTATAAGGGTGATCCCTAATTTTAAAACAGTGCCTCCTAGCTCTGGACTCACCCACAAGAAGAAACATCCTTTCCATGTCTACCTAGTCACGACCATGCAGGTCTTCTCGTGTGTTGTACTGGGGACTGAACCCACAACCTTCTAGCTCAGAGGAAAGAGTGCTAAGGATGATACAGTGCTAAGGATGATACCGCAAAAGAAATTGTGGCAAGCTTTGTTACAACAAAAGAGGTTATGGGATGATTTGATAAAATTGTTTACAGTAATGAAGGGATGGGATAGAGTAGATTTTAAAAATTGCATTCAATGACTGAAGGGTCCAGAACGAGGAGGTATGAATACAAGATTAAATGTAAGAAATTTGGGACAGAGAGCAAGAGAAACTTTACTAAAAAAAATCACTGTGGGGCTACGAAATGCACTCCTGAGTTATTGATTTAAGAATTGATTAAATAGGTGTTTGAAGGAAAGAGGTTTAGGAACAGGGTGACACATGGGTTAAAACTACTGCTGGTGTGAAGGATAAATACCAACATGGACTGGTTGAACCAAGCAGGTTGTTTCAGTCTGGTAATTTCTGAGTAGTTCTACGTATGCACCCTTCCCCCACCTTCCCTCACCCAGACACTGCCTAAATTCTCAGCTGCTGTGTTTCCTGTGTCCTAACCCTCCTGAACCTACTGCACTTCCTCTTTCCCAGCACTTATTTTAAAGTTCACAGTGAGCACCAAATGTATATGCTGACAATACAAAGTGGTGCAAAGGAGGTGGAAGGCCCATGATTAAAAGATTCCAAGGCAGGGAGGAGGAAAGAAGACAAAGAAAAATGACAGTCAAATAGGCAGGGTAGCAGATTGAAAATGTGGAAACCGACTTTGGGGTAATGGGCAAAGGATAGAGGGGCAAAATGGGGGGGGCATAAAGCTGTTCATAAAGCTGTTAAAAAAACGTATAGGAACTGTTGTAGGGGGTTGGATACTGTTCGGTAGGTCTTAATGAAGTCTTTGTAGTTTTTACGTAGGTTAACTGTATGTGTTTATTAACTATGAGAAATATGTACATATATACAGTAAAGGATTCAAACCAGAAGCTGTCTCCATGCTTGCTTGTGCACACGGCTCTGTCCAACACTAGATTGACCCCTAGGTGCGGGTCATGTGTTCTCTTACATCACTGTATAGGTGGCACTGTATTCAGTCCCACATTAACTCTAAATGTGCCAGATCCTTATACTACACCACTCCCCAAAACTTTAACCAATGTATTTCAAGGTATTCTAGTTTATCCCATGTATTCACATCATTATTACTACCCTATCTCCCCTATTCAAGTCTCTGGGTTTATACGTTCAGGCAGTCTGGAAGTCTTATAATCCTTCCATATCTCATTTTCACTACTGTCAGAGGTGTGGTAGGCTCTGTCGTTGCAGGTATACTTGTTGATTTGGAAGTTGTTCTGGCATCTGGGTATCTTTTCACCCTCCTTTTCCATTCCTTGGTATTGAACCACTCTTTGTAGACTTGGCAGTTGTGGTGATAGGTGGTTGTTGCTCCATCCCATTTCTTGCAGGTTGAACGAACATTGTGCTCGCCTCCATGTCGTTTTTTTCCTTTTCTTCCTTTGTTGTGATGTCATCTGTGACAAGATGATCACTCCTGTTATGAGGATTTGGTTCTTTTAGTGAGCCTACCCTTGTGCTTGGCTGTGTGGTGTGCTGTCGGCTATGGATGCTGCTAGTTGGTTCCGGCATCATCTGTGGCACTGTCATGCTGGCTGGGAGTAAGTGTTTGCCCTGTAGTCACAGCATTGACCTCATCAACAACCATGGGAGCCAGAGGTTGAGGCTCTTCTAGTTGTTGTTTGCTCTCTTGTCTATCCTCCACCGGAGACGTCATGGTAACCATCTGAGTGTTTGGCTGGTCTGACCAATGAGGGCTTCCTGGCACCCAAATGAAAATGAACAAACTGCTCTGCAAAGAGAGAAGACAGTTCAAAGCTGAAAGTCCCAGTCAGGATGCTCTTTCGCATTTGAGCTCTTGGGAACTTGTTGGTTGTCTTGACACCTTCTGGCGTTTGGAGGAGATTCAGGGCTACACAGGTATCTCTGCTTGAGAGAGAGAAAGACTGGTTACAGATGACATACATCAGCTCAAGGATTTCTTTGCTGCCATACCTTAATAGTTCCAGAATCATGCCTATGACCAGGATCTAGATTCCTCTGAGCCCATAGAGTGTTTTGTCTGTTGTTAGAAGCCGGAGGTCTCTCAGCCACAGCTCTTTGTCCGATATGACCATAACACTGGCTCCTGTGTCCAATTTAAAGTTTGTGAGATGGCCATTAACCGAAATGTCCGCATTCCAATGCGAAAATCCAGGATCTTTCACCTCACCCAAGAAGCATGGCTGTGTGTCCTCTTGGTGTACTGTCTCGACTTCATGAATCATCTTTGGGTCATCTGTGTGTTTAGATGTTTTGGTCTTGCAAAGTTTGCCGAAGTGTCCAATTTTCTTACATTGGAAGCACTGGGATGAAATTGCAGGACATTGATCTCACCTGTGGGGGCACTTTGCTCCACAGTGTTGGTATGGTGGCTCTACTGAACAGTTAGGCTATTATTTCCCTTGGCCTGGAGCGTTCCTGTTTCTATGCTGTTTAACTAATTGATCTGTGGGGTTTCCTTTGTACCATGATTTACTTTCTCCACTTAAAATGGACCTGGACTGCACACGGAGTTAAACATAGAAGCATAAAAATAGGAGCAGGAGCAGGTTATTCAGCCCTTCAAGTCTATTCCACCAATCAAGATGATCATGGCCGATCCTCTCTCTCAACACTATACTCCCTTTGGCGCTTTTAGAGTCTAGAAATCTATTTCCTTCTTTCTTCTGTGGGAGAGAATTCCACAGGTTCACCACCCTCTGAATGAAGAAGTTTCTCATCATCTCAGTCCTAAATGGTCTACCCCGTATCCTGAGACTGTGACCCCTTGTTCTAGACACCTCCAGCCAGAGGAAACATTATCCCTGCATTCAGTCTGTCCATCCCTGTCAGAATTTTATGTTTCAATGAGATCTCCTCTCATTCTTCTAATTCTCATTCTCCAGTGAACACAGGCATAGTTGGCCCAATCTCTCCTCATACGAAAATCCTGCCATCCCAGGAATCAGTCTGGTGAACCTTCGCTGCACTCCCTCTATGGCAAGTATACCCTTTCTTAGGTAAGGAGACCAAAAGTGCACACAATACTCCAGGTGTGGTCTCACCAAGACCCTGTACAGCTGCAGTAAGACATCCTTGCTCCTGTACTCAAGTCTTGCAATGAAAGCCAACATACCATTTGCCTTCCTAACTACTTGCTGCATCTGGATGCTTGCTTTCAGTGATCTGTGTACAAGGACACTGAGGTCCCTTTGTATATCAACATTTCTCAATCTATCATCATTTAAATAATACTCTGCCATTCTGTTTTTACTACTGAAATGGATAACTTCACACTTATCCAAGTTATACTGCATCTGCCATGTATTTGCCCACTTACTCAACTTGTCCAAATTGCCTTGAAGCCTCTAAACAGCCTCTTCATCGCTCACATTCCCACCAAGTTTTGTGTCATCAGCAAATTTGGAAATATTACATTTGGTTGCTTCATCCAAATCATTGATATATATTGTGACTGCTTAACAATCTGGATAGCTTTCTCAAGGGTTAGATCTTCCTTCCTTTGTAGCATATCTGAGAATGTGTCATCCATCTGATGAGTTCAGATTTTAGGTCTCTGTATTCACAGTCTTCAGTCATCCTGTACAGATCATTATTGAATAAACTGATAGGTTCTCCTGGCTGCTGTACACACTTATTAAACTTAGCCCTTCCAAGCATTTTGTTGCTTCTTAGGTTAAAATAAACATCAGATGATTTTAGTACTTCTTCAAATTTAGCAGATGGTCCATTGATTCCTTGTCTAGCAATGATGTTGTTTGCTATCAGGCCTACCGAATAAATCAGTGTGTTAACTTGTTCAGCTTCTATTTTTTTATCCAGACCTGGAGCAATCATGTATCCAGTGAATTATTTCTCCAAAGTGCCCAATTATATGATTCATCTGGGCATTGGAAAAGTCCAAATTGATCTGGAAGAGGGGATTCATGGTTAAAAAATTTTAAGTGTAGGTTCAGCTTTAAGAAATTGCTGAAATTCAAGATGGTGCCGCTGTTCGTTTGAAGACAAAGGGTTTACTCGCGCTTGCCAGTTTTGGCGGGCTCCTGCTGCAATGGTGTTCATGCTCAACCTTGAAAAAAATTTTAAACAATGGCCGCTTGGATCCGCTAGCTGCAGACCTCGCCGTTTCTGTGCTATATTTTAGGGTCATGAAAGCACTGAATCCTGGCCTTTTCTGGTCTTTAAAGCTGACTCTTTAGTCACAATTCTTCTGAATTAATTAATCATTTCTTCCCCTTTTTCAGAGCGAGTTCAGACACCGATTTGGGAATCTGGTTTCTCCAACAGAGTTTTTAAACGGCAACTTTTTAATCACTGAACTGGTTAAAAGTTTCTCAGGTCTTGCTGCATCCTGAAATTTAAAACATTTAGCTCACCCCTGCTGATTCTGCAGGAGATCCCGTGGAGTCTTCTGCTGCAGTGAGTAGTTTAAAATTCTGCCTTCAGCTTCCAACCTTTCTTTGAAGCTTTCTCTGTGCTTTTCTTCAGGTCAGAATGCTTCTTCGAATTTATCTTTAGTCTTGCAGGATTTTAGATTTTCTCTGCATTTTTTGGTGAGATTCTGGGTTTTTCCATTCGCTGCCACCATGTTGTAGGATGTTGGATACTGTTCAGTAGGTCTTAATGAAGTCTTCATTGTCTTAAGTAGGTTAACTCTATGTATTTATTAACTACAAGAACTATAATGTACATATATACAGTAAAGCTGGGAGCTGTCTCCACGGTTGCTTGTGCAGACGGCTCTGTTCAACACTTGACTAACCCCTAGGTGTGGGTCACATAATCTCTTACATCACTGCGTAGGCAGTCTAATACTCAGTCCCATGCTAACCCTATATGTGCCAGACCTTTATATTACAGGATCATAGGTTTTATGAAAAGTACATAAAGTAAAATCATAATGCTAAATCTATACAAATCATGGACTAAGCTAAAATTAGAATGTTGTTCCCACCTTTACATTTATATTTCACGAGGAATGTCAATGCCATGCAAAGTGTACAGGAGAGATATGATATCAGGATGAGAGGCCTTAGATAAAAGCAGACATGAGAAACCAGTACTCTGGCCATTAGAACATAATAGGTTGAGATTTGATAAACATGTTTAAAGCTATTGAGCTTTATGTAAATAGGAAAAACTACTTCCACTGATCAGTAACTACAGAGAATTTTACAGTATAGAAACAGGCCATTTGGCCCAACAGGTCTGTCCTGGTGTCCGTGCTCCAGAAGAGCCTTATTTCATCTAACATTATCAACATACTCTTCTATTCCATTCTCGCTCTTGTATTTACTTAGCTTAAGGGACTCCCCCACCTTCCTACCTCCACCCTGATTAAGGGACGGCCTTTCTGCCAATTGAAGTCCTTAAGTGGGCAATTAATGCCCACTTAAGGACCTCATCCCACCATTGCTGGTATTAACCCAGTACTGGGCAGGGGGGCTCACCACGTGGGAGCATGACAAGCAAACCCGGGGAGTCTCTCACTCGAAAGCACTCGGTGCCTGACCGAGGGACCTGACATCGGGAAGGAATGAGATCCACCTCCCTGACCTTGCTGCCAAACCCTCCCATCCTGCGACTCTCACCCCCGACACCCCTCCTGTTGCCACTTGCCTGTGGCCCAAGATCCAGTGACGATTTTAGGCCTCAGGTGGGTGTCATACCGGTAGCAACTAATGCCTCTCCTGTGGCACTTCTATTTAATAGATCTGCTGGTCTCTGATTGGCCAGTAGCTCCTGGCAGGCATTTCCTCAGATCAAGGCCAACCCCGGGCAGCCTTGATCCCAGCAAAGGCCCGCAGCTGTCCAGTTAAGTGCCTGAAAGGCACTTAATTTCCATTCCTTAAAATATTGATGTGAGACAGGCAAGACCCCGTCAACTCCATTAAATCAAGCCCAATGTGTTTTATAGGTTCAGTCCAGAAGCCAACTAAACAGGAATAGACCACTGATTTCAGACTAACATTTTGCAGAATGGTGCAACATGCAGTGCTTCAATTAGCACACTGAAAGAACCAAGTTCAGTGCAGGCCCCTTCCAATTACTAATTTGCAAAGTAAAACTTATTTCTTTGAATTATTACAAATGTACCTTAAAATGTCTGCACATAGACATCTCCACTGATATACAGATCTGACTATTTTGATAATACTTCATACCCGATTAGATTAAATAATAAAGCAAAAGGTCACAAAACTACAGAGACTAAGGTGCACGGGGAAGGAGTTAATTGTGTTATTTTTATTCATGTCTGGCAAATCACCCCCAACTGCTAAAACTGATTAAGTTTGTGTGATTTTATTTAGCGCAGTTACGCTGATAATTTTGAAAGCTGACTCTAAAATGAATTTCTGTGAAATATTTGTCTGAGGTTGTATGCAATCTTGCCTGAAAACAATGTAAATTACCATTCGCAGCATTTATCTTTGTAATTAAAAGTTAAGTATACATCATGTAATGGATAAATGCATTTCTAATTTTTTTTTCTTTCTCTTTACTTCATCATTCTCTCTTTACCTCTGGTCTTTGTACATTCTGGTGTGGATCTGAAGGTGCCATTAATTCTGTACTATCTTGCCAGCTCTCCAAATATGCGTGATTCTGAATAATGAGTGTTGTTAGCCGACTGAATTGGGAGAAATCAGAGTCCAGATTATTCTTAATATCACCTCATTGGAAAAAATCAGGGATGGGATTGTTTTTTTTTCTGTTTAGGTACGTGTTACAATTATGAGGTTTTTAAGATTGTTATGTTTTAGGACAGTGCCTTTGCTGCTCCTGTCCTGCTTCTAGCTGCTCCTACCAGGTCTGCTGTCATGATATGTAATGCTCGTCTGTCTTGCGCCATCCTCACACTCCACTGTAGCTCATTTGCAAACACTCTGTGACATCCGTCATCCAACTATCTCCAGGTCAACCTTTCTTTCTGCTGCCCTCCAGTGTGTTGTCCAGAAGAGATCTCTGTAGCATTTCAGCTCTGATCAAATAGCCAAAATTTTCTTCTCCGAATGTCACTTTTCAGAGTTCTTTTTGCTCCTGCAATTTCAAGCATCACTTCATATGTCTTATGATCTGTATATGGAATTTTAAGCATATGTCTTAGTATCTATTTCCAAGGTCTATTTTCTCCCACAGATCTTTATATTTATTGTCCAGGTTTCTGAGACATACAGGGAAGTGGATAGAATTTAGCATCTTATGAGTCTTTTCCTTGTTGCAAGCTTGTGTTTTCTTGTTGTTAACACATCCTTCATCTTCACAAAATTACATCTGGCTATCTCTATCCTTCTTCTAATTTCAGCATCGCATCTACCATCTTGCGTTATCATTTGTCCTAAATAGACAAATTTATCCACTTGTTCCAGTGTGACACCATCCACTACAATCTTCACTCTAGTTTCTTCCAATATAATTCCTAATAATTCCTTCGACCGTTGTTTTTGTCTTTTTTGGTGTTCATACTCCAACCATATCCTAACTTCTAGATTTTACTTGATCTACGATATTTTGTAGCGCCTCTCCTGATTCTGCATGTAGTGCTGTGTCGTCAGTGTACTGCAAGGTTGTTATGTTCTTGCTTCCAATATTTAGCCCCAGAAGTACAATTCATTCCCTGAATATTTGTTCTGTGTACCAATTGAATAATTTTGGTGGCAGTACACACCTTTGACATACTCTTCTCTTCAGCTGCATATTTAATTTAAGGTAAAATGAAGGGAGAGTCATTGAACTGTTCTCATGTTGGTCTAAAGCAAGCCTGGGTGCTTTGCTTGTTAGAGGTTAAAGTGGGGCCAGATTGTTTTACTAGTAAGAAGTGCAAGGCTGCTGCCATTCTCTCCAACAGTGGATAGACAATGAGTCTCCAAAGTCCCATAAAAGTGTTGAGAATATCGGGTTGCAAAAAGCATACTTTAAACTGTCCAAGGATCTCAAGGATAGCTAATCAGCATTTCTAAATGGATACAAAGCCTATTTGACTTACATTGCCATGGAGATGGGCTTTGGGAGGGTAAGGGTCTTAAATATCCCTGAAAACTCACAGAGAAGGTTAGTCTGCCAGAATTCGGGAGAGGGACAGCAGCTATCAGCAGCAAGACGCTGTGGCTCACCAAGCAGGAATGTGGGTGGGAGCTCATGCTTGGATTTAAAAGACCAAATTCATGAGGAATTAAAATAAAGCTGGAAGATTTGCCCAGCTTGAGCTAGAGGAAGAAGCTCTAGGGAAAACCATCAATGGGAAAAATAATTCTGAGATTAAAAGTTCCCTGGCTGATAAAGGAAAAGAACAGAAGTAAACCCTTGGGAGCTAAGAATCACATTTGCCTGGTTCTGGGAGAATTGAATGTCTACTTAAAGGACAGTACAATATATTTCTGTGAAGTGTGTTTTTGGTTGTGCCAAAAGAAAAAGGGATGTTTTGTTTTGTGGTTTAAAAGTATAAGTTGTCCATAAGATGGTGTTTAGTCATTAGTATTTTATTCTTTGTTACAGTAAAGTTTTAAAATGTAAAATCTTGTTGTGTCATCTTTTCAGCTATTAACTGAAATTTCTTTTTAAAAGTTATTGGTCTCTATGGAGATCATAACACATCAGAAGACTGTAGCACTGTCACTAACAGCAACTAGGTTCAGGCCAACTCAGCACAGAACAAGCACAAAATAGAAATGTTCCAGGTCTATTGGCTCAACGCCAGATTCAGCGTGCATCTGAACACTGAGCCACTCAGACAGCTTTTTAATGAACAAGGTACAAAATTCCAGGTTTGCACCTTTGAATTCTACCATTTAATGAATCCCATCATTATTCTAACAATAGTGTGAATTTAAGGGAAAAATAAAGCAAATAGGGGAATAAAACAGAAGATACAATGTGTAGTGGACTAAATTTTGGCATAAATAATGAATGAAACAGGATTTTTAAAAAATTACATTTGCTCCATTGTAAATTCAGAATGCAACATTATAATTTTCTTAAGTTTTTGCTGCTACGTTCATCTTCACCTCCACACATCAACTTACGACTTGTGGAGTCTATCCTCGATAACAGAAGCTCTTTCCCTAGGGATTGAGAAGACCGGCAACAATGTTAGTTTAGAACTATTCTACACTTGTTTGAGGCTTGATGCCACATCCAGTTGCAGGATTCACCCTGTGTATTATCAATAGTTACCAATATTCTTCATCAGTTTTATTCTTTGTATTTATTACATTATTTTGCCAATCCCCTTTTTCTATCTTTCTCCTTTTCTCAAGTTGTTAACACCTGCATAGTATGACTCCACTGTTGTCAGAGGTCACTTGGTGCAAATAGTGATCTTTCACCTAGGAGTCTAAACAGTCATCATTGATAGATTACTTGGCTATGGCAGGGCTGAGACAAGAAAAACAAATTCATTGCAGAGATTCAATCAAATACTTTATTTGGACTTTCATTCGAGGTCCACACACGTGGATTTTTTACAGCAGGAAATTGGATAGCAATCAGGAATGTGAACCCTTATCAATTTTGCTCCTCCCTAAGCCAAGGGCATCAAAGTCAAATGTAATGCCCTTCTGCCAAAATAGCTCAGGTTGGTTGATCCCAGTGGTCAAGCTTGTGAACTTATTTTCTGTATTTCTCTGGTTGATGTATTTAATATTATCCAGAGGTACAGGGTGTTTAGAAAGTCATTGTGCAACTTTAATAACTGGACGTACACATGATCAAAACAAACTGCAAATTATACATAAAAGCACAATTCATAAAACAATGAATTCAAATCCCTAGCCTTCGACATAACTACCATCTTTTGCTATACATCGTTCAATCCAATTTGCCAACAATTCACTTTTTCTTCTGCTGTCACCATTTTCTACAGTTTCAGCATCATTAGCATGACATTAACATTGCTTACATTAGAAAATTATGAATTATGCTTTCATAAGCCATTTACAGTTTATTTCCATCATGTGCACATCCAGTTATTAAAGTTTGACAAGGACCCTGTAGAATCCTGATTGAGCAAATAATTGTTAATGCAATAACTTAGAATCACATAAATTTTTATTAAAATAATTACTTGACAATGTTAATATTAAAAAGTGGAAATTCAGCCTCGGTTTAGTATGTTGACATAGCAATAGAAAAGGTTCTTTGGATCTTAGTGACTAAATGCATCATCACACAATGTCAGCCATATTGACCAGGAAGGTCTTGGGTTTAATCCTGGTAAGCAAAAATTTAGCTGAATGTAACCGGAACTGTGATGGGGAAGAGCATAGTTGATTTTGAATGGCCCCAGGCAGGTAACGCAAAATAAGCTGGGGATCTCACTCCTGATTGGCACGCTGACCCTGCTGGAAAGTGGATGCATGTGTGGGCACTGGGTAAGGTCAGGTCAGGTGTTAGGCTTCAACTCCCAATCATCTTACTGACACAATAATCCAATCTACATGGTCTGGATTCAGCCATGAAGAATGCTACTATTAATACTAATTAATTACTAATTACTAATACTAAATAGTTACTAATACCCATTAAATCATATAGAGGCATGAGACACTGCCTTCCAGGAAAAAAAGAAATAAAACCAGGGAGACTGAAAAGTCAAGAATCAACCTTTCAGCATTAAATATATTTCTTCATCACAATTTCTTACCTATTTTACCAAGAGTTATTTTAATACACTCAATTAAGATGCAGAAGTTAGCAAGAATGATAAGATAGATCTTTATCAAGTGATTGTTACAGATGAGAGCATATGTAGACATAATAAAAGTTACACTGTACTTGATAGGTAATAGATATAGAAACATTTGTGGTGTACATTCATAGGCAGTAATAGATTTGTGGTCAAGAAGGGTTAGCTCATTAAAGTGAACATTTTCACTGCATTAGGACAGTGTGAAGAAAATTCAATAACCTATATCCCTTTACAGCTGTTCATCATTTCATTTATGTGAGTTTTGTATTTAGTACAGCACAGGATGCATGATGGGCATGTGTCCAACACTAGAATCTCCGTGGTCTTCTTGACAGATTGCATTGCCCCACAAATTTTACCATATGGTACGGCATTCCTCTTGTAAAATCTTGTAGATCCATTTCTAGTCAAATTTTCTACTTCTTTTAGTTAATCGATTCAGATTTTGACAGCCAAGCTCATGCTGCCCACTCTGTTAACCCTCTCAGTCTACCATGCCTCCTAATTTTGCTTTATCAGTAAACTTCAAAAGCACTCCTGGCATCCAAATTCAAATCATTTATGTAACAGAAAACAATATAGGTCCCTGGACAGATCCCTGGGACATATAATTCCACAAATCTAGCTAATCAAAAGAACATCCATTTTAATTTATTCTTTACTTTCTGTCCCTTTATAATCTTTGTACCCATGTGGCTAGATTTCTTTTAATACCAGATGCCTCGATTTTTGTAACAACCCTTTTGCAGCTTATCAAATACCTTTTGAAATCCCATATGTGCAATATCTGCCTCATAACCTTTGTATGTTATTTCCTCAAAAACAATAAACATAGTCTAAGCATTTATAATCCATGTGGGCTGCCCCCAAGTCAACCATGCATTTCTAAATGTACAATACTAATCTAAAATGGATTTCCATATGACCCAGTTATGCAATATATTGGTATAACATTGTGGTACTGCTTAAAATGCTGATTCATTCACGCATGCCTCTAAAGGATGCTAATTTGTCTATAAGAAAGTAGAGACCAATGTATCAGCAGCACTGACACATGCCTGTTCTAAATGTAGAGGTCTGACATTGTGGACCCTAAGGAACAATGGGCAGGTTTTTCCGGTCAGCAAGCAGGGGTGGAGCCTGCTCACAGACATGTAAAATGATGCACGGAAACGTCCTGATTTCACCCCATGTCATTTAGATTTTCAGTTTGGCGGGGGTGCAGCTGAGTTGGCTGCGCACCCACCAACCTGTCAATGGCCTGTTAAGGCCATTAAAAAACTAATTAACCTCATTGATGGACCTGCCCATCCAACCTTAAGGCTGGTGGGCAGGCCAGGAGCCCAGGGGGGTCTCAGAAAAAGCATGAAACCTCATTCACGGGCAGGATGAGGTTTCATGAGGGTATTTAATTTTTTAAGAAAGGTTTCAATAAAGCTTATGGACATGTCCCAATTCATGTGACAGTGTCACATGAGGGGACATGGCAGGGAAAAATTTTAAACATATTTATTAAAAGTTTTAAATCAGAGCCGATCTCCCTGAGGCAGAACTTTGCCTCAAGAAGATCTGTGTGCTCTTTCCCATGCACACGTGAAAGAGCACACTCCTGGCTGAGGGAATCCCCCCGCCTGCACAGGGAGCACATAGCGCTTCCTGGTGGATGTCACGCTGGGCGGGCCTTAATTGGCCCGCCCACTTAAAATGGCTGCGCCCCTGGAGGCCTCCCGCCGGCACTGGCTCCCACAGCTCCCCCCCAACGGGGGGAAAATGTTGCCCAATGTTACACACCAATAGTTATTTTTTCCACCCCACAATATAATCAATTGCAACAGAGAGTTGCAGGTGCCATGACCCCAGTCTTTAGTACAGAGTTGGCTAGTAAGGATACTAGGTGGGAGATGGTAGCGTGGGGACATGGGTTCAAATCCCACCATGGCAGCTGGTGGAATTTCAACTGAATTAATAAATCTGGAATTAAAAGCTAGTCTCAATAATGGTGACCATAAAACTATTGTCAATTGTTGTAAAAACCCATCTGTTTCAATAATCTACTCTAGGTATAAAAATAGTCATTTGGTAGTACAGAACTTGAGTGTTGCTGAAAAAAGAGAGACATTTTTTGTCGAAGCTTTTCATTTTACGCTCATCAGGACAATTTGCAAGTATACCAAATGTAAAGGGAATGACAATTTATACTGCATGAGAAGAGAGTACGTTTTGGTTGGCAAATGGACTCTGCTTAGTAGAGGTGTTGACATAGGGAATGCACCAGTTGATGGTGACTGACAGTTAACTGCCAAGCATTTAAAAAAAAATAAAAATAAATTTTAAACCTGGCAACTTTACTCTGATTAAACAAGGCAGTGCCCTGAGGAATAAACCAGCAAATGACTGTCACTTATTTTGTTTGGCTTAATTTACACCTGTTTGTGCTAAGAATTATGCTGACAATCAGCTTAAGGTTGTCAGACGGGCTCGCAACGTGATACATTTACGTGCACTGGAAGCTACATATATTAATATACAGGGCCCTGTTCTTTGCAGACAGAAAGAATATGCGCACACATTGCACCTGTTTCAGCTAAACAAAATAGAAGTGCCAGCCTTTTGCTGACTCATTCCTCAGGGCAATGCCTTGAACAATCAGGTCAAGCTACCTGGTTTAAATTTCAAACAATGCTTGGCAATTAACTGTCAGTCACCATCAACTGATGCATTCCCCATGGCAATGTCTCAGAGTCCACTTGCCAACCAATCAGCACTTTCTTCTCATACAGTATAAATTGTTGTTCCCTTTACATTTGGTATTCTTGCAGTGTCCTCATCAGTGCAAGACATAAAGCTTAGACATGTCTCTTTTTTCCTTCTACTCACTTCTCTGCTGTTTTTTGAAGTCATTGTTTGTACTTCATGGCAATATAAGATTAAAACAAAATTTGCAATAAAACTCAGGTGGCAGCATAGGCATTATACTAAGCATGGTCTTTGGGACCTTGCATTTGAATGATTATCATCTAACATCACTTTCTTGGGAACATTGTGGATTGATAACCATTTACTGCAATTTTTCCTTCTTTGTCAGGATCAGAGGTGTGTTCTTCTGCCCTTAGGTCCAAGCACAAAAAGACACATAAAATAAAATCAGTGCCTAGGATAACAGGTATAGCTCCCTCATTGCAATTCATCCTCCAGCTCCTCCTAATGTCACCACCTTCCCCATACCAGTTGTTACAAGATGGAGGAGAGTCAGTACAAAATGGAATGAGTAGATGCCGTGCATGCCCTTAAAGAACAAATTTGCCCCACCCAAAATCTGACATTGGGATATGTGCATAGACCCGCCTGATGGTGCTCTTATCTGTGTCAAGCAGCCAGAGTTAGGCTTTTTGGAGAAAGAAAACAGGCTTGTCTCTACAAGGGCAGATGTGTGCAGCAAATTATTAGGACTACTTGGGAAAAAGTTGTCACATAATGTTCTGAACAATGAAGCAGTTTGTGACTTATTTCAGGGTTGTCCATTTCTCCCTCACGCAATGTAAAAGGTGGCTGATAAGCTTTGTAAAGACACATAGCCAACTAATTGGTATGTGCACCCAAGGAGGGATACAAATTTGGGGTCTTCTGCGATATCACAAAGTTAATGAAATTAAATCAAGAGTTGTGGAACAGGACTGGTTTCTTTTATTTCCTTCATCTCACTCTGCGTCTCAATTACTGAAAGACTCTAGTCAATGGGTTTATCAACAGGCATTAACTTCTCTAAAACCATTACCATTATTCTCTATAAATTCTAATTCATAAAGTCATCTTTATTTGCATTAAGTCCCTCAATCTCACTTTTCATATATTTGCCAAGTTCCAGTGCCCCAATAATCAGGCTTCAAGAAACTTGCTGTGCAGAATATTAGAGTGGGGGGGAGGGGGGTGTGGGCAATGGCTCACCCCTCCAAAAGCAAAGTTGGCATAAAACTGATTCACTGGATGCCAGCCTACCCTGCTGCCATAATGTGTTGCTGATGGGCTAAATAGGCAGCAAATGGGACTTCTGCCGTTCACACGGGAGTAAGCACTACCCTCAGGAGCTGCCGGCCAATGAGATTGGCCAGCAGAGCCAAGAGCATGCTAGTGGGCGCTGCCAGGATTGCCAACAGGCCCAAGAAGGCCGGCCATGGATCCTGGAGCAAGGTAAGTCTGGGTCTTGGGCGGGGAGGGTTTGCGCTATTTAGGGAGGTGGGGGTGGGCATGGTGTATTTTGTAGAGCAAGCAGGTAGGATGTGCCAATGTGCAAAGAGCATCCCCCAAAGATAGTAATCCCCTTCCTTTCCACCCTTTTAAAAAGCTTTCTTAAAAAAACGGCCTGCCCACTCCCACCCGAGTGTCCATCACAAGTGTGCTATGGTGTTGGTAGCACATTATCGAGGTCAACTGGTTTGTTAACAAGCTCAGTTGACTGTTGATTACTTAGTTAAATATGGCAGATGGGCTGCCAATTTTGGCACCCACCCACCCACCCCATATTATGGAGGTGAGCGGGGTGGGTGGGAAGGTGGTGCAGGTTGGCACCCATTCTACTTTATGTGCACCCCCTCCCACCGAAAACATGCCCGGTGGGAGAACGCAAAATCGAGCCCGCCTCAGTGATCTCCTCCAACCACTGCACCAAGGCTCCATCTTCCTGTCCGCACAGAGCCTTCTTTCAAGCCACTGCCATCTTGTTGGTTGGTTTGTAGCATTTGGTTGTAACTGAAAAATGTGATTCGCTTAAAATTATTTCACTTAAACTCATGCTTTTCAGGAACGCAACTACAACACTAAGCAAGGAATCACTATAATTGCTACAATATATTTATGCCCATCAGGGGGCCATCTAGTGTTCAATTAATAACATGCAAGTACCCCACCACAGTCCATTCTTTTGCAAGTACCATATATACTAGGGCTATCTGTACCTTTATCATCACATTCCTTAGATAATAGCACCAGCTTCAACACCTCTTTGTCCTTTTGTCTATGGCATCTTTTGTTATCTCCACCTATCACTGGCCCTCTATCCAGCTCTACCTGTCCCACCCCCTCTTAAACCAGCTTATATTTCACCTCTTTTCTATTATTCCTTAGTTCTGTTGAAGAGTCATACAGACTCGAAACGTTAACTGTGTTTCTCTCCACAGATGCTGTCAGACCCGCTGAGTTTTTCCAGGTATTTTTGTTTTTGTACCATATATTCCTTCTCTTTTGAACCCCCATTGTCTTTTCCACCTGCTCACCACCCACCATTCTTCCTTTATCTTTAAAGCTCTGAGAGGCCACTGGAATCATGGAAAGCAACAAAAAGGCAAATTGTTTTGATAACTATCTTCCCTGTCCAGGTATGTTAGAAGAACCAGATATTCTGGGCTTTAATATACATAGAGTAAAAGGAGTTACAATTTGAAATTGATGTAGCTCTCCAATTTTATTTATTTTTCTCCATTTGTTGAAATTTTTTCAAACCATTTTCTTCGTCAGTTTGAGTGCCTCCTTGCCTCCCCTGCCATAGTACACTATTTCACAACTTGTTATACTGTTCTGACACAGGAGTTGTTGAGAAGCGCTTGAAAGTAGCCTTTGGTGATTATGTCCACGTGGTCATAGGGGAGATGTCGATTCTCTGCTTCATGCTCATCTTTGAGCTTACAGCCTAGATCAGGAAATCACTGTGTGGAGACTAACCCATATCAAAGCTCTTCAAATCACAGCATACTGGAGACCCCTCCAAACCATGTTTCGTCTTACATCATCAACATTATCAACAACATATATTTTTATGTGCACATAATATAGAAAAACATCCCAGTCTTTCACATATCAGTAACTCAATGTCTTCTATTTTTTTTATAACATGCTGATTTTAAAGGGCATTGTTTTCACACAATAATGTTTGACACATCTTTGTGTATAGCAGTAGAACTGTGCTATTTTACTCAAATGACAATACACAAGTGACATGATGAAGACTTGCAATCACCTTTGGCCAAAACCAAAGGCTGCCTCATGATATCCAATAGTCTGGCAATTTGTATTTTTACTCATAGCAGAAGGTTACATTAGAAAAGATGGGTATTTTACAGTTTAAATCTTAAAGAATGAACATCTCAAATTTTTGTACATGGAAGAATGATGCCTAAGCCCATCATTTAGTTCTGGTGCACAACCAATTTAGGCATATGGAATAAAAAGATTCAGCAAATTGTGACATTATAGGTTGTTCAGTGGTTGGGAGAGTTACTGCTACTTTTGACAGTCTTCTCTAGCTCAAACCTTTTGCATCTGGTTCCTTTATTCTGCTGTGTGTGATGTATTATTCTCTTGTTACAGATTTGCCAAAGCCTCTTGATTGGAGACGAAAGGTCATTGTTGCCTTGCTTTAAATGTTTGTAGCAGGAATTTGGACCCCCTGACCTCCTTAACAAACTGATTACAAGAAAATGAAAGTAAATATAGAACACATGTTACACAGAGAGATAAAGCAGCAGGTTCCTCACCACTATAAAGGTAGAGTTGATTAGGGAAACAGGTACAAAAGAACCAGTTTTTCAACAAAGTTAAAAAAACGTTCGCCAAGTGTTGATCAAGGTCACTAACAGCATGAAAGAAGGAATTTATTGGAAGTTTCAGAAGGCAATCTCTTAACTTGAGCTCAATTTGGGCTTTATAGAATCAGCTCTCTTTAGAATGAAGTAATCTAGAAATATTACTGATTGTTTTACAAATGAGCTGCATCTTCTAGCTGTGTTGTTCTATGTTGTCTCATGAAGAGGTCTAGAGGCTTGTATGGTAAAACAATAACTGTTTATTAATAACACATCACTATATGCATATACACAGGATACAGTCCTGATGAGGTGCTATCTTCATGCTGACTTCTACCAGACTCACCACTACCCTCTACTACTCTCTTGTGACTCTCTATATCATAATTTGAGCAGTATTGTTTCCCCAGTCCCTCATTAAACCTTACAGTCCCAAACACCCTAATACTACACTAATGGGTTGGAAAGGTTCACCATTTTCATCTTGTATTTCAAGTTAAGCATACATCTCCCAACAACTGAATCTGGAAATCACATCTGGATTTGTGGGATTCAATTCATTGGTGTGAACCAAATGTTTTAACAAAGCTGGTGGGAACAGCATCTGTTAAGTCAATTGTAAGCTGGATGCATAAATTAGACCACCAAGGACTTGTAAGAACACATCGTTGCTTGACCCTTAGCTATTGTTTCGTTGTGGGAACTTTGCTCCTTCTGTTACTTTTGATAGTTTGGCACCCTAAATTCTCAATTCCTGCCATTTAATGACAGTGCTTCCTCTTACCTCATTCCTGCTACCATAAAGCATCATTTTTTGAAATCTAGGACCACTGTGACCTCTGATTTATTTTCTATAACATTACCTTCCTTTTCTGCAATGTGTCACTTTACTACTTCAGTGTGTGAGGAATCTGAAAGGGCTTCCAGTGGTGCTGGGTTTAAAATATCAGGGCTGCTTTTCCTGCAACTTTTGGCAGTCGTGTTTTGTGAGAAAGGTATACCTCACTTTTGACTGGATACTTTCTAGACATTTAAGCTTGACTGGAGCTGATCTTATCTGCCTTATTCATTCTGAACTTTCTTTCTGAGCACCCATTATTTTCACCAATCTAGCTTCTTAAGTATAACATGTTGTACAAATCCTCAAGTCTTTATTTGCAATAATCACATCCAGTCTGCAGTACCAAATTTTCTTTTTGAAATACACTTATCATGCCAGAAGTTTCATTTACCTTCTTCACCCTCCCGAGTTGATTGATTTTTCCTATGGTTGCCAGGTCATACAATAATGGGCAGGATTTTCGTCAAAGATGCCTGCTGTTGGCAGGGCTGGAACACCCTGGCCAATGGCTTTCCATCACAGAATACAGACTACTAAAGAAAATCGCACCTTTGGCATCTTTCCCTTCTGGATGACTATATGGGATGTAGGGGATTATAAAGTGACATTGTTCACACGTGAACTGCCACAAATTGATAGTTTACTTTCAGAAGAGATGGGCATAGCTGATTGAACATTTGTAATTAGGCCAAAGATTTAATCTACAGAATTTTGGCTCAGTTCATTTGGGGTCAAACCCAATAATAATGGCCTGGTTTACAGCAGTATTAGCTGCTTAAATCATATGTTACCCAGAAATTACTTAAGCCCCAGTGCTACAAACTAGCATGGTAGTAAAGTACAGAGTTTGACATCTTACCTCATGACATTACCATGCAATTAATACATTCTTCGAGAAGTGTAGCATGCCACCGCATAACACATTATGAATGAGCAAATACTCAATTCATTCCCAAATTTAACAGCACAAATTAGAATCAGATATAAATCAATTGGTACTTCTAGAATAACACAATTTCTGAAGAGCTGAGATAAAATGCAGCTGAGTTCAAATGTTGCTTATTGTAAATGTAACAAAAGGCCAATATAGATACAAATACTCAGATTCCAGCAAAAAAAACACCAAAAAATCCCACATCAGTGAAAATCTCCCAGAAGGCAAAAGCTCAATATGCATAAATTAAAGGTTTCAACAGACCTCGGTATCACCATTACAGGCCATCATTTTTTGTGAAGAATATTGACAACTAAACCCCTGTGACACTGCAGACATTCGAGGGAGATTGTATTAGTCCTAACCTGTCTGCATTCATATATTTTAAAAACAGTACCATACTTGCAATGATTTCCCTAAAGTGGAACAATATTCTAGAAAAGTATTTTTAGTAGGCAATAATCTTATGAATACTGGGGAGAACGGCCACAGAGAAAATTTCTTCTCTAATGGCAGATATTCCCCATTTTAGCACTGTAAAATTCAGCTGGAAAAGACACACGCCATTACTGAATTTGAAAGGGCACTTCTTGTGAGTAGGATAGCCTGCTTCTCAATATGTCCTCTCCTCCTCTTCCTCCTGCAGCACTGTTCTTGCTTAATTCTTAAAACATTTTTAAAACTACTCCATCCTCATCCAAATACTGCTTCTGCTAAATTACTTTAAAAATAATTATTAATCTTAAATTAAATGCACCAGCCTACTTGGTTATTTTAGCAACTCAAAATGCACAGTTGGTTCAAAGCCAGTATTTACTGTTGTCAGCAATTGGACAATATTTCCCATAGTACAACCAGAATTTTTCAGTGTTGATTATACAAGTCTTATAGCTATCAGGTGAGCACAGATCAAAACTGTTCCATGCAACTTTATTTTAAGGGTGTTCATAGCCACAGCACTGAAACAGCTTTAATCAAAGTCACAAATGACTTCCCCTGTGACTATCATCACCAGTGTATGGCAACAAAGACCCTGTTGATGGATGAGTGAGACTTGATGCTATTACAGGGTGAAAGCAGCAGAATTTGGATGTTGAAGTTTATGAAGGGAGAAGGATGATAGATTGACAGTGACACAGATGAGGATGAGGCAGAAGTGGAGACAGGCAATGTTAGAAGTGGAAGTAGGAGGACTTTGAGACGGAGTGTAAAAGGAGTCAAACTGAAAATTGGAATTTGCAAACAGTCAGCATCAACCTGAGATCGTGGCAGGGGGAAGAAGATAGAATCAGTGGCAAAAGTGCAAAGCTTGTTGCAGAGCAAGACAGACAGTTTCAGTCTTTCCAATATTTAACTGGAAGAAACAATGACTCACCCAGCCTAACGAATAAAGTCAGAGCATGTGGAATCAGGGGATATACAGCACAATAAATAGCTGTTTGACTGAAAGACAAAAAGGAGACACTAGGAGTGAAGGGTATCTATTCACAGTGGCAGCCGGTGGAAATAGGGTCCCACAAGGACCAATGCTGGGACCACTATTATAACAAGCTAAATTTATTTGGACTTTGGAATCAAAAATAATTTCCAAATTTGCAGATGGCATCAAATTGGGAGAGGTTGTTAACACCAAGAAGGATTGCAACAAATTACAATGCAACATTAATAAACTTGCGGAATGGGCATATAAGTGGTAAATGAATTTCCACACAGGAAAATGTGGGGTATTACGTTTTGGTAAGAAAAATAAGGTGATCATGTTACTTAGGAAAAAGAATCTAAAGGCGGTAGAGAGGGAATAGGATTAGTGAGTACAAATACTCAAATCACTAAAAGTAGTGACATAGGTCAATAAGGGCCATAACAAAAACAAACCAAGCTATTGGGTTTATTTCTAGAGGGATAAAATTTAAAAGGAGAAAGGTCATATTAAACTATCAGCCCTTGATTAGCCCACACTTGGATTACTGTGTACCGTTCTAATCACCAAATTGTAAAAAGGACATAGAGGCAATGGAGAGGATACAAAGAAAGATTTACGGGGTTGATACCAGAACAGTGAGGCTGTACCTATCAGGAAAGGATGAACAGCTGTGTTTCTTTTCTCTTGTAAAGGGAAGGCTGAGGGTTGATCTAATACAGGTCTTTTAAAATCTTGAAAGGTTTTGATAGAGTATACTCAAAGGGCTTGATTTTTAGGTCCTGCCACCCAGAAGGGAAAAAACATTTCGGACCAATACTCTTATTCCACAGTTTTTATTGTTGTTCCTTTTTAAGGCATACAAGTCCAGTTCAGACCAGTATTCTTATTTCCCAGTTTTTACTGTTTTTTTCCTTCTGGGTGGGGCAGGATTGGAGATGGGCAGGTGCTAAAAATAACCCCGCCGGCCTATCTGACGGTTGTCTGGCTCCATCCTGCACCTGGGCCATTTTTGCAGAGGAGAGGAGTGGTTGGCACAAGGTTACCTGCTCACATGGGTTTTTTGAGTTGGCCTTCTGATTCCCTGAGGTGGTTGGAGGCGGCCTCCCAATGGCAGACCGGTGGGCCTACCCTCCAGGCAGCTTTAGAGACCCTCCCTACATGCCTGGGTGCAACAGCAACCAGAGGCTGCCCTGTAGAGCGGATCCCCCTCACCCCCAACAGTGGTGTCTGGATGTCAAAGTCATTTTGAAGCACCCTCTCCCTCACTTGTAGTCTGCTGTTCCTTTCAAGCTGGAAGGCCTTTGATTGGCTCTTCAGCCTCAAGAAGCTGCCCACTATTCTTAATTGGATGGCAAGCCCATCCTCTGGCTATTAAAGGATGATTTCTTAAAAGTAAGTGAACAATGTGTACACTTTCAAATTCAAATCCATAGACAAATGAGTAAAGGACATGTGAGTTCCAAATATCTATTAAATCATGTGCAAGGTTGTTTAATGTTCAAGAAAGAAGTCAAAAACTAGCCAAACTAGAATTATTCTGTAACAAAAACAAAAATAGCTGGAAAAACTCAGCAAGTCTGACAGCATCTGCAGAGAGGAACACAGGTAACGTTTCGAGTCCGAATGACTCTTCATCAGAACTAAAGAAATATAGAAATGTGGTGAAGTATAAGCTGGTAGAGGGGGCTGGGACAGGTAGAGCTGGATAGAGGGCCAGTGATAGGTGGAGGCAAAGAAGAGATTGTCAAAGATGGCATAGACAAAAGGACAAAGGGTTGTTGATGGTGGCGATATTATCTAAGGAATGTGCTAATGGTGATATGAAGGGTAGAAAGCAGGACAAACAAGTGGCAGATGGCCCTGGTGGGGGGGGAGGGATCGAAATGGGCTAAAATGTGGAGATAAAACGATAGGTTGAAATAAATTTAAAAATAGGTGGGAAAAGAAAAATATATTTTAAAAATATAAATTATTGGAAAAAGGGGGATCGGAGAGGGAGTGGGGATGGAGGAGAGAGTTCATGCTCTGAAGTTGTTGAACTCAATATTCAGTCCGAAAAGCTGTAAAGTGCCTAGTCGGAAGATGAGGTGCTGTTCCTCCAGTTTGCGTTGAGCTTCACTGGAACGTTGCAGCAGGCCAAGGACGGACATGTGGGCATGAGAGCAGGGTGGAGTGTTGAAATGGCAAGCGACAGGGAGGTCTGGGTCATGCTTGTGGACAGACCAAAGGTGTTCCACAAAGCGGTCACCCAGTCTGCATTTGGTCTCTCCAATTAAGAGGAAACTGCATTGGGAGCAGCGAATGCAGTAGACTAAATTGAGGGAAGTGCAAGTGAAATGCTGTTTCACGTAAAAGGAGTGTTTGAGCCCTTGGACGGTGAGGACGGGGGAAGTAAAGGGACAGGCGTAACACCTTCTGTGGTTGCATGGGAAGGTGCCGTGGGAGAAGGTTGAGGTGTAGGGGGTGATGGAGGAGTGGCCCAGGGTGTCCTGGAGAGAACGATCCCTGCAAAATGCCGCCAGGGGGAGTGAAGGGAAGATGTGTTTGGTGGTGGCATCATGCTGAAGTTGGCGGAAATGGCGGAGGAAGTGGCCATCTGCCACTTGTTTGTCCTGCTTTCTACCCTTCATGTCACCATTAGCACATTTCTTAGATAATATCGCCACCGTCAACACCCCTTTGTCCTTTTGTCTATGCCATCTTTGACAATCTCTTCTGTGCCTCCACCTATCACTGGCCCTCTATCCAGCTCTACCTGTCCCACCCCCCTCAACCAGCTAATATTTCACCAAATTTCTATATTTCTTTAGTTCTGATGAAGAGTCATTTGGACTCAAAACATTAATTGTATCCCTCTCCGCAGATGCTGTCAGACCTGCTGAGTTTTTCCAGCTATTTTTGTTTTTGTTTCAGATTTCCAGCATCCGTAGTATTTTGCCTTTATCTTAGAATTATTCTGTAATTGACAAACTATAATCAATTTTCACTGTTACTCTTGAACAAACCCTGCTTAGTAAGGATCTCTTTAGCCAGTTTAATTTCTGCAAGTTCTGCTTCACAAGGTGCCATATTCCATTTGTATCGATTGTTCAAATATATAATTCTACAGCAATTTGGCATAGTGAAAAAAGGAATCACTTTTTTTCAGCAGGAAACAGTTAAGATAATATACAAGAATAGGCTGCTACAGGAAACCAAATATTTATGTTCATTTAATCTGTTACATGGAGCATTCTTATCCACTACAAAGATTATACTGCACTTACAAGAAATGAAAGGGGATGTTGATCACATATGATACAAAAATTCTAACGACTGCTTAAATAAAAGTCAGTGAAAGAGGTACTGCAGCCACAGTAAGAATGAAACTTAATCTTCTGATGATCACCTGATTACTATAAGAGTTAAAAACTGATAAGCTTCCTAAATTTCTGGAAATCAGTTTTACAGGGCTTATATAATTTTTGCACCACATTGAATGCATAGTTACCTTGTTCGTGCAATGCTTTCATTCAGGACCTTAGGGTAAGAATTCCCTTGGATTTCCTGTATTTCAAATCTAAAATAGATTTGCAACAGCAAGGTACTTTACAAATTCATTTATAGCTTTTGTTATTTTGCTCTTTGACTGGAGCTGTGATAAACAGTTACATAAATCCCTGCCCAGATTACTTAGTGGAGAGGCAACAGTGAAAACCCGCCCACATATTCTCTCTCCCTCACCTTCTATCCTGAAAGTGCTGAATCTTTCCAGGGGTTTGGTTCTGCAGATGCCATTTGTCTACCTCACCCAATTAGCACCGTTCAAAAGCAGAATACTGTGAATAAAATTATGGAAATACTCAACTGGTAGGACAGCAGCTATGGCGAGAGAAATAGAGTTAACATTTCAGGTCCATGACCAATCATCAGAATTGGAAACATTACAGATGTACCAGTTTTCAAGCAAATATAAAGGCAAGGAAAGGGGAGGAAAGAACAATTGGGAAGATCTGTCATAGGGTATCAGGCAGCAATGATTAAATGACAAAGGGATGATGGTGCAAGCCCATTTTCATAGGCTAGAGACACAAACATGCCCTTGACTTTTCGATATCTATCAGAAACAAAATATTGCTGAAAGAAAGTGTGTGCTAGTCACTATACCAGCTAATTTTTAAAAATGTTTAAACTCCGAAATGGCAAATAATACAATAGGTACTTTGTTAATTATTTACACAAATGGCACACTCAACAATAAACAAGTCATACAGTGCTCAGATAAACTAACCCTTTGAGAATTAGAGCAGGATGAGATTTAACAAGTCTCAGTTCTCTCAAAGGATAACACAACAAGATTTTTCAGCTTTGTCTAGTTTGGTTTCCTAATATTCAGTTTTATAAACATTTGGGGCAGAATTCTCTGGTGGGCGAGCAGGGGCGGGGCCTGCTCGCCAACGTGTAAAATGATGCACGGTGACATCAGGTCGGGCGCCCCGACATCACAGCGCGTCATTTAGATTTTCAGTTTGGCGGGCGAGTAGCCAAGTCAGCTGCGCGCTCGCTGAACTGTCAAAGGCCTATTAAGGACATTTAAACAGTAATTAATTCAATTAGCTGAGCTGCCCGTCCAAGCTTAAGGTTGACGGGCAGGCGAAGAGCCCAGGCGGCCTTCGCATTTTTCATGAAACCTCATCCACAGCCGGGGTGAGGTTTCATGAAGTGTTTTCAAAGTCAAAAAAAATGTTAAAAATAATTCTTTCACATGTCCCAGCTCATTTGACAATGTCACATGAGGGGACATGTTTTAAAAGTTTTTATTTCCCTTTATTTAGATTTACACATGCCAAACCGATCTCCCTGAGGCACCTCCGTGTATCAGGGAGATCTCAGTGCTCTTTCATGCGCAATCGCGAAAGAGCACAGGGAACCACTCAGGGAACTCCCCCCCCCCAACCCCCCAACCCCCCCTCCCGGCCCGCCCACACAGGGAGTGCTCAGTGTTCTGGGCGAGCGTCACACTGGGCGGGCCTTAATTGACTCGCCCACGTAAAATGGCGCTGCATCCTCGATTGGGGGTGCTGATCAGGTTCGCACCGCCCCCCCAACACAACTTGGGGCGGGGGGGGGGGGCAATTTCTGCCCTTGAAATATTTTTTTGCAGTGGATTTCACAATGACAGATATTCTGTTCCACAGCCCAGCACTCCCTTAGAACAACTTAGCATTGCTGCTTCTCTTGTTTCATGACTACTAATCAAATGAATTACATTGGCAGGCTTTCCTCTGTTGTGCATTTTCATGTTTCTATTACTGCCCAATTGAACAAATATCACATTGTATCTTCAAGCTCTCACCCCTTAGGGACTGTGAAAGCAGCGCAACTAAATGCCATCAATTTCCCCCCAGTTTCTGCCTTCTTGAAGAACGTCACTCATGCTGAATTATGATTCCATAAGCACAGTACCTTTACCTCAGCACAAGTCTAAACAGGATAATCAACTGCAGAGCATCAACCCAGTCAAATTCTGTCCCCATCAGGTGCCTTTAATTACAGATCGATAGCTTTTTCCCTTCCCTTGTGAAGGGTCACCACGGTCAACTGTAATGCTCCAACCCTCAACTCTTTGCAGGGGGAGAATCATTTCTACACAGTTCTTGCACCTTTCAATTGGTTACCTCAAAGCAGCACTGGCAAAATCCTAAGGTCACATATCTACTCACAACATTCACTTGACCAAATATGGTGTAAGGAAGCAGCTGTTAATTAAAAATTTTTTAAAAGAACTATAAACGATAGAATAAATAAAACTACAAAGATTGGCATATATACCATGTAAATATTTGGTGCTATATAGCCTAAATTAACCCATTAATATGAGTGTGATGAATTAGATTTACTGTGGTTGATTTCATATGGTAAATTGCTCCCCTCCAGCATATCACCTCCTGCAGTTGGCCAACCCACGCCATCCTCCAAACCCAAGATCCCGAGCTTTCTGCCCCTTGATTTCTCCTGGTCCCCTCCCAAGCAACCTTCCTGATTGTTTGTCTGATCATCACCCCTACCAAATCCTGATCTTTTCCAGTTGCTGGTACAACACCCGCAGAGGCCCAGGATCATCATGGCCCACAGGTGAGTGATGGTGGGATGGGGGTCATGGGTGAGGGGGGGAGGTGTTGGCAATAAGGGGCAGGAGGGATCTCAGTGAACCCACCCCCCCGCCCAAGAAGCACACAGGCACCCCTCATGGGATGCTCATCATACTCCCCAAATAGCAAATGCCCCACCCACTGCTTGATTCAAAGCAATGGTGGCAGGATGAGGCCCTTTAATGGTCCATGATGATCCTGGGCTTCAGTGGGTGTCATACAGTAGCAGCCACCACCTTACCAGTGATCCCTGATCCTGGGGAAGGTCCACTGCTGCCCGGTTAAGTGCCTGAGTGTCACATAATGCAGCAGACTTTCCCAAAAAGATGTGACACGGGGCTTTCACCAGCTCTCCTTCTCTATACCTCCCCCACCCTGAGGTTAGGCTGACCTATAAAGAAGAAGTGTATTAGTCCAACAATAATGGAAATCTTCTGTCTTTTCCTAAAGGCCAGGGAAACTCAATGCAGTTTTCTTTTTACAGGCTCATACTTTAATCTCACCTGCCATGTGAGCTGAATTTGGGCAGTTCCACTTTTTAAAAAATTCATTCACAGGATGTGGGCTTTGCTGGCTAGGCCAGCATTTATTGCCCATCCCTAGTTGCCCTTGAGAAGGTGGTGGTGAGCTGCTTTCTTGAACCGCTGCAGTCCATGTGGTGTAGGTACCCCCACAGTTCTATTAGGAAGGGAGTTCCAGGATTTTGACCCAGCAACAGTGAAGGAACGGCGATATATTTCCTAGTCAGGATGATGAGTGACTTGGAGGGGAACTTCCAGGTAGTGGTATTCCAACTATCTGCTGCCCTTCTCTTCTAGATGGTAGAGGTCATGGGTTTGGAAGGTGTTGTGTAAGGAGCCTTGGTGAATTCCTGCAGTGCATCTTGTAGATGGTACACACTGCTGACACTGTGCTGTGGTGGTGGAGGGAGTGATTGTTTGTGGACGTGGTCCCAATCAAGCAGGCTGTTTTGTCCTGGATGGTGTCAAGCTTCTTGAGTGTTGTGGGAGCTGTACCCATCCAAGCAAGTGGGGAGTATTCCATCACACTCCTGACTTGTACCTTATAGATGGTGGACAGGCTTTGGGGAGTCAGCAGGTGAGTTACTCATCACACGATTCCTAACCTCTGACCTGCTCTTGTAGCCACATTATTTATATGGCGAGTCCAGTTCAGTTTCTTGTCAATGGTAACTACAGGATGTTGATAGTGGGGGATTCAGTGATAGTAACGCCATTGAACATCAAGAGGAGATGGTTGGATTCTCTCTTGTTGGAGATGGTCATTGCCTGATACTTGTGTGGCGTGAATGTTACTTGCCACTTGTCAGCCCAAGCCTGGATACTGTCCAGGTCTTTCTGCATTTGGGCATGGACTGCTTCAGTATCTGAGGAGTCACAAATGATGCTGAATATTGTGCAATCATCCACACTTCTTAATGCCAATTTTCCAAATTCATAATGTGTCTAATATCTGTGGAAAATTCAAAAATAAACATGACTACCTGGATCACGTAGGAAAGCCCAGTTTTGGTTCATTTAAGTTTATTATAACATACTTCTGGATAAGTTTAAAAAGAGACCATGTAGGGTAAGCAAAAGGACCAACTTTCAAAAGACAGGCATATATACAGGCACCTTATTACTTAAAATTCCCTTCTAAGATGGCCAGGTACCTTCAACAGGAGAATGTTGGTCTTCTGAGCTAAGACTCGTTTCTGAATGAACATGTTTTCAATAACTGAACTTTAACAGTTCTCAGCTATGTTGCTGTATATATATACTATATGTGATGGAGGGGGAAAATGGGAGGAAAAAGCTTCCATTTTATTCCAGTATTTAGTAAATTGACTTTTTTTTTGAATGGCAGCTGTTTCTTACATTTGTCCCCACTTGACTATACTGGATCTAGAATTCTGCATTTGTGGTGAGAGAAATTCCCTGTTCAGATTCAGTTCTTTATTCCTTTGAATAGAGCTTTGAAACCGGACATTCGCAATGATTTGCGTTTCATGTGCCAAAAAAGTAATTTACATGAGAACACAAGAATGAGATTAACACAAAGAACCTCATAGAAGAAACAAAGGTCTGTAAATAAGATATAGAATGGCGCAGGGAAATTGAAAACAGGAAACAATTTAAAGAATGACAAACCCACAATAAGATTGTTTGCCTTTACCATACTTACTTTAACTCTGTTTTAAACACTAAATCTGCACATTTTAGACTTTCTTCACTGTAATGTTAGTCTTATAATTTACAACAGAAAATAATTATCATTTATCACTATTATTCTTAAGCATTTCACAAACCTTCCCTATTAAGTGACAGTCAGGGTTTGTTTTGAATTGAAGTATAGACGGGCCAATAATGTGGTCAAGTAGCAGCAAGTTAATTGCAAAACAGTGCATTGCCCTATCATTTGTTTAAACTATATGGTTTACAGAACATCACTAGAGGATTTTATAAACCACTGGAATTATCAGTGGACCAAAACACTTCCTTTTGGATAAACCTCTTTGCCACATGTTTAAATACTTAGAAAAAAAAACACATGGCATAGGCAATAAACACTTTTCCAGGCTCTCACAGCTTTCTAGCTAAATCTTCTTTCCAATTTGACCTGCCATATTTTGCCCATGCAGAGGTTTCCAAACCAGAGCTCATTTTGTTGTTGATTGAGAATAAGTATTACTGAAACTGAGAAACAAGTACAGGTAGCTGCTGGAAATCAAAAAAAAATGAAAGAAACATTTGCTAAACCACAGGAAGAGAAAATAGTTTGTAAGCCACACCAAGCGCATGGAGACAAGCGTATTGACAGCAGAGACCATCCTCAAATTGAGATGATACACATGCAGCACAGGTACAACATCCAGCCATGGAGTTCATCAAACCATTGCAAAACATGTTTCAACCAATAAAGAGATGGAGTAAAAAGACTAATACGTAGAAGGTGGAACCTACAAAAGTTGAAAGAGAAGCAGATGTGAATATAAATACCTTCACCAGAAAAAGACAACAGAGAAAAAAAATATTGCTGACAGGCTTCTCAAGTAAGGGGGATTCCCCTGGTTCTTGTTGAGTAACTGACTTCCAGGTTTTGTTTCAGTTGTGCTTTCTGTCACACTGCTAGAGCGCAGAAATTGATGATTCAAGGGAAAGACTTGCTCACTGCAACCCCTCATTCATCTTCAAGAGCTGAGACACAAAGCATTTTAATCAGTAAAGGTAGGCCAGCAGTCCCACCTGGACAGTGGCAGCTCTCAGCCCATTTGTGGCAAATCCACTAATATGACCAAAGCCTAGTGGAAGTTTTCTAAGTCTTTTTAGTGCAGCTTCAACTGCTTATCAAATTCCCTAGCCATTTTCTTTCCTCTTTGTTTTCTCCCCATCTCTGCTGCCAGCACTAGCTCTTGCTGCAGTGTGGTTCTGTGGGTGGGCATTTTCATGTACAAGCCTCGACAGCAGCATGTGATCACAGCTTGGCCTGCTCCTGTCTCCCCCTGATACCCCGGCCCAGCAGCCAGTACTAAATTGTGATAACAGATTAACATGAAATCCAACTCTGTTAAATTAATTAGGCAATAAATTTAATTCAGCAGCACTGCACTTTCTTTCAGAACTATCTCAGTTACTTCTGACTATTTAGCCAATATCATCTCCTAAATTTATTTTTGAGGAATCCATTGCAAATTCTAGTAATATTTAGTCAATTTGAGAATGCAGCCATCAGTAGTGAGCTGAATTGATACAGAACCACTGGGAAAAGGATCATTATTTTCTGATCAGAAGCAATATCCCTCTTTGTTGGCCTGCTCAGTTTGCATTTCAAATGTCGAGCTACAGGTACTTTTCTAAAATGCTGCAGCTTTCCTGTGGGCTGGAGGGGAGGGGCAGCTGCACACTCTGAATGTTTGCAATGCAAATTCTATATTTTGTAGTCAGTGGTTATTAACTTAAAGCTGCTGCTTTCACAAACCATTCCATCATGGCAGCAATACCACCAGCACACACCAGTACACACCATACTGATTTGGAACTCTATCACCATCGTTCTTTTACTGTCATTGTGTCAAATTCCTGGAACTGCCTTCATTAACAACAGTGTGAGTGTGCCTACACCAGATGGACTGCAGTGGTTTAAGAAGGCAGCTCAATGCCACCTTCTCAAGGGCAATTAAGGATGGTCAATGAATGCTGGCCTTGGCAGTGATGTTCACATCCCATGAAAAAATGATAAAAATAAATATCTGGACTCTCCAGAACATGATTACAGTACAGCATTTCCACAATGCATTTGGATTTTCTTTTGATTCCTCAGTTTTAGTCAACTCCAATTAAATTCATCAAGATGAGGAGGCAGATAAGTCAAGAACTTCCTCATGTCCCTCCCGAACCCAGCAAAAGCCCCTACAGAAGGAGGCAGATAGACCGAAATTTCAGTTGTGGCTCAGTTGGTAACATTCAAGTCATAAAGTTCTGGGTGCACCCACTCCAGTGCTTGAGCACAAAAATCCAGGCTGACTCCAATAAAGTGCTGAGGAAGGTGCTGTCTTATGGATGAGACATTAAATGGAGGCCCCATCTGCCTGCTTGGGTAGATGTAAAAGATTCCATGGTACTATTTCAAAGAACAGTAGGGGAGTTATTCCCAGTGTCCTGGCCAATATTTATCCCTCAATCAACATCACAAAAACAGATTATCTGGTCATTATCACACTGCTATTTGTGGGAGTTTGCTGAGTGCATATTGGTTGCTGCATTTTCTACATTACAACAGTGACTACACTTCAAACAGCACTTCATTAGCTATAAAGTACTTTGAGATGTCTGATGGGTGTGAAAAGTGCTATATAAACGCAGGTCAGACTTTTATGTTATGGGTCTTGGAAGAAATGCACATCACTCCACTATTGAGATCCCTTAAATATGGTATTGATATGTATTGCTAAATTCATGAACCACACCACAGCCTATTAGTTGTATAACTTTTGAGATTTCTAAAAGAACCACTTATTCAAAGGTAAATATTATGTTGCTCTCTGGACCATGCACTAATTGCAGTAGAAGGCAGGTAATCAGCTCTGGGGCCATCAACATTGTTGCTCTGAATTTGAGGTACAGAAGGCTAGAAGTTATGGAAAAGGATCGGCAAAGTCAAATTTGAAATGGAGCTCAGAGGGTTATTTTCACACAAAGGATGTCCAACCCATAGAATGTACTTCCAGAATGGAGGCAAAGCTCAGTTGGCTAGTTGGTGAGACTGTAATGCAAAATGATGCCAACAGCATGTGTTCAATCCCTGTTCCAGCTGTGGTAGTTTGTGGAGGTCTGCCTCCTTTCCTTGCCCCACGCTTTTTGCAGAGTGGTGCCCCTCAAGATAAATAACCTCTCTCTCTCTAATGGAGAGAGATGCCTACGGTCCCTCATGGACTGTGACTAATTACCTGCCTACTTACTTGACTGAAGCAAGCACAAAGACATCAGCTCATCATTGGGTGCAACTAGGCACAGAGTGTGAACTTGGGAATTTGGGGCAGTGAGGAAGAAGGGAAACAGGTAAGTGATTGGTTGGGGAGTATTGTGCTCATTTATCTTTCAAAACCTGTATAATTTATTAATAATTGTAAGGTTTCATTAGTAGTAGTAAGGTTTACTATCAGTAGTAAAGCTCAGTGGCAGTAGTAGAGTTTATTAATTATAAATTAAGAAAATAATAATTAATTAACACATAATAAAGATGGCAGGACAGGTGATGTTTTGTGGCTGCAGAATGTGGGAATTCCTGGACACCAGTGTGACCCAGGCCAAACACATCTGTAGTAGGTATCAATGGTTTGAGGAGCTTCGGCTCAAAGTCATTGAGCTGGAAGCTGAAGTGCAGACACTGCAATGCAGCAGGGAGGTGGAAAGTTACCTGGACACTTTGTTCCAGGAGGTGGTCACGTCCCTTAGGTTAGGAGCTTCTGATTTGTTCAGTGGTCAGGGACAGGAGGGTGTGACTTCGAGGGAGGCAGGTAAGGACCATAAGACCGTAAGACATAGGAGCAGAAATTAGGCCATTCGGCCCATCGAGTCTGCTCCGCCATTCAATCATGGCTGATAAGTTTCTCAACCCCATTCTCCCACCTTCTCCCCGTAACCTTTGATCCCCTTACCAATCAAGAACCTATCTATCTCGGTCTTAAATACACTCAATGACCTGGCCTCCACAGCCTTCTGTGGCAATTAATTCCATAGATTCACCACTCTCTGGCTAAAGAAGTTTCTCTTCATCTCTGTTCTAAAAGGTCTTCCCTTCACTCTGAGGCTGTGCCCTCGGGTCCTAGTCTCTCCTACTAATGGAAACATCTTCCCCACGTCCATTCTATCCAGGCCTTTCAGTATTCTGTAAGTTTCAATCAGATCCCCCCTCATCCTTCTAAACTCCATCGAGTATAGACCCAGAGTCCTCAAACGTTCCTCATATGGTAAGCCTTTCATTCCTGGGATCATTCTCGTGAACCTCCTCTGGACCCTCTCCAGGGCCAGCACATCCTTCCTGAGATACGCGGCCCAAAATTGCTCACAATATTCTAAATGTGGTCTGACCAGAGCCTTATAAAGCCTCAGCAGCACATCCCTGCTTTTATATTCTAGTCCTCTCGAAATAAATGCCAACATTGCATTTGCCTTTCTAACTACCGACTCAACCTGCAAGTTAACCTTAAGAGAATCCTGGACTAGGACTCCCAAATCCCTTTGCACTCCAGATTTCTGAATTCTCTCCCATTTAGAAAATAGTCTATGCCTCTATTCTTCCTACCAAAGTGCATGACCTCACACTTCCCCACGTTGTATTCCATATGCCACTTCTTTGCCCATTCTCCTAACTTGTCCAAATCCTTTTGCAGCCTCCCCACCTCCCCAATACTACCTGTCTCTCCACCTATCTTTGTATCATCTGCAAACTTAGGCAGGATGCCCTCAGTTCCTTCATCTAGATCATTAATGTATAAAGTGAAAAGTTGTGATCCCAACACTGACCCCTGCGGAACTCCACTAGTCACCGGCCGCCATCCTGAGAAAGACCCCCTTATCCCCACTCTCTGCCTCCTGCCCGACAGCCAATCTTCTATCCATGCTAGTACCTTGCCTCTAACACCATGGGCTCTTATCTTACCGAGCAGCCTCCTGTGCGGCACCTTGTCAAAGGCCTTCTGGAAGTCCAAGCAGATAACATCCATTGGCTCTCCTTTGTCTAACCTACTCGTTACCTCCTCAAAGAATTCTGACAGATTTGTCAGGCATGACCTCCCCTTGATGAAACCATGCTGACTTTGCCCGATTTTACCATGCACTTCCAAGTATTCTGAAATCTCATCCTTAATAATGGACTCTAAAATCTTACCAACGACCGAGGTCAGCTAATCGGCCTGTAATTTCCTGTCTTTTGCCTCACTCCCTTCTTAAACAGGGGGGTTACATTAGCGATTTTCCAGTCCTCTGGGACCCTCCCTGACTCCAGTAATTGCTGAAAGATCACCACTAACGCCTCCACTATCTCTTCAGCTATCTCCTTCAGAACTCTGGGGTTAATCCATCTGGTCCAGGTGATTTATCCACCTTCAGACCTTTCAGTTTTCCTAGCACCTTCTCCTTGGTAATGGCCACCATACTCACCTCTGGCCCCCGACTCTCTTGAACTTTGAGAGATGTCACTCGTGTCTTCCACTGTGAAGACTGACGCAAAGTACCTGTTCAGTTCCTCCGCCACTTCTTTGTTCCCCACTACTGCTTCTCCAGTGTCATTTTCCAGAGGCCCAATGTCCACTTTTGCCTCTCTCTTACCCTTTATATAGCTAAAAAAAACCCTTGCAACCTTCTTTTATATTACTGGCTGGTTTACCCTCATATTTAATCTTCTCCCTCCTGATTTCTTTTTTAGTTGGCCTCTTTTGGTCTTTGTAGGCTTCCCAATCCCCTGGTTTCCCACTGCTCTTCGCCACATTGTATGCTTTCTCTTTAGCTTTTATGCTTTCCTTGACTTCCCTTGTCAGCCACGGTTGTCTCGTCCTCCCTTTAGTATGCTTCTTCTTCCTAGGGATGAATTTTTGCTGTGTCTCCCAAATTACTCCCAGAAACTCCTGCCATTGCTGTTTCACTGTCTTTCCTGCTAGGCTCATCTCCCAGTCAATTCCGGCCAGCTCCTCCCTCATGCCTCTGTAGTTGCCTTTATTCAATTGTAATACCGTTACATCTGATTCCAGCTTTTTCCTCTCAAATTGCAGGATAAATTCTATCATATTATGGTCACTTCCTCCTAAGGGTTCCTTCACCTTAAGCTCCCTTATCAAATCTGCCTCATTACATATCACTAAATCTAGAATTGCTGTTCCCTAGTGGGCTCCACCACAAGTTGCTCCAAAAAGCTATCTTGGAGACATTCCACAAATTCCTTTTCTTGGGATCCACTACTAACCTGATTTTCCCAGTCTACCTGCATATTAAAATCCCCCATGATCACTGTAACCTTGCCTTTCTTACACACCTTTTCTATCTCCTGGTGTATCTTGTGCCCCACATCGTGACTACTGTTCGGAGGCCTGTGAATAACTCTCATTATGGTTTTTTTACCTTTGCGGTTCCTCAACTCTACCCACACAGACTCTACATCATCTGACCCGACATCATTTCTTGCTATCGATTTAATTTCATTTCTTACTAACAAAGCAACCCCACCCCCTCTGCCAACCTGCCTATCTTTTCGATAGGATGTATATCCTTAGATATTTATCTCCCAGTCCTGATCCCCTTGCAGCAATGTCTCCGTAATGCCCACCACATCATACCTGCCAATCTCAATCTGCGCCACAAGCTCATTTACCTTATTTCGTATACTGCGTGCATTCAGATACAACACCTTCAGTCCTGTATTTCCCGTCCCCTTTCTCATTGTCTCTTTATCTGATGTGCTTGAAGTTAGATTCCTAGCCCTTTCCAAACACTCTGTCCTATTCTGTGTTCTGGAGACTTTAATAGCCTCTCTGGGCTCTCCTTTCTTTTCAGTTTTTTCATAATTTTCCATGAAGTTGAATCCACCCCCACCCAATTCTCCACCCCCCCCACCCCCGCCACCCCACACACACGCTAACCTGCTGCTTTGTTTCCCATTAGTTATACTTCTTGGAGTTTTATCTTCCCTCCTCCCCCCTTCTAGTTTAAAGTCCTGTTGACCACCCTATTTACCCTTTTCACTATAACATTGGTCCCAGATCGGTTCAGGTGGAGACCGTCCCAACAGTACAGGTCCCTCCGGTTCCAATACTGATGCCAGTGCCCCACGAAATGAAACCCCTCTTTCCCGCACCACTCCTTTAGCCATGTGTTTACTTCCCTTATGCCAAGGAAATCAAGAAGGTAGAAGTGGAGGAGCCTTGGCCTTTGCAATTGTCTAATAAGTTCAAGATTCTTGCAGCTGTAGGGTTGAGAGTGAACTGACCATGGCACTGTGATACATGAGGCTATTCAAGTGCGGGGAGTGAATAGGAATGTAGTGGTAGTAGGGGACGGTATAGTTCGGGGATTGACACAGTTCTCTGCAGCCAAGAGCAAGAGTTCTGGTGGCTGTGTTGCCTGCCTGGTGCCAGGGTTCAGGACATCTGCTTGGGGCTGGTGAGGAACTTGCAGCAGGAGGGCAAGGATCCAGTTGTCATGGTCCATGTTGGTACCAACAACAAAGACAGGGCTAGGAAAGAGGTTCTGCTTAGGGATAATGAGCAGCTAGGGGCTGAATTAAAAAGCAGAAGCTTAAAGGTAATAATCTTTGGATTATTACCAGAGCCATGAGCAAATTGGTACAGGGAAATAAGAATAGAGAGATGAACGCATGGCTCAAAGATTGGTTTCGGAGAAATGGGTTTTGATTCATGGGGCATTGGCACCAGTACTGGGGAAAGTGGGAGCTGTACCACTGGGACAGGCTTCACCTGAACCATGCTGGGACCAGAGTTCTGACAAGTAATATAACTAGAGTGATAGACAGGGTTTTAAACTCAATAGTGGGGGGAAGGGATCATGTGAGAGGAGACGTAGTAAATGAAATGGTAACAATGAGGTAATAGGGCAGGGTAGTGACTCGGGTAGAGATAACCAAAGTGTGGCAAGAAGGGACAGAGAGTTCAAACTTTGGACCGCACCAGCAAACTTGGCTAGATAGGGGCAAAAATGGTTTTTAAAAAGCGATAGAATTAAAGGCTCTGTATCTGAATGTGTGCAGCATTCTTAACAAAATGGGTCAATTGTTAGCACGGATAGAAATAAATATGTATGACTTGATAGCCATCATGGAGACTTGATTGCAGGGCGACCATGGCTGGAACCTAAATGTTAAAATTATTAAATATCGGTATTTGTCATTTCAAAAAGATAGGAAACTAGGAAAAGGTAGTGGGGTAGTTCTGTTAATTAAGCATGACATTAGCACGCTAGTGAAAGATGACTTGGCTTGAAAGACCAAAATGTAGAATCAGCTTAGGTAGAGATAAGAAATAGGAAAGGTAAGAGGTCACTTGTGAGAGTAATTTATAGGCCCCCTAACAGTAGTTACACTGTAGGACAGAGTATACAAGAAGAAATAAATGGAGTGTGAAAGGTACCACAATAATCATGGGTGACTTTAATCTACACGTAGATTAGACAAACCAGATTGGCAAAGGTAGCCTGGAAAATGAATTCATAGAGTGAATGCGGGAAAATTTCTTAGAGCAGCATGTTCTCGAACTAACCAGGGAGCAGGCTATTCTCGACCTAGTAATGAGAAATGAGACAGGATTAATCAATAACCTCGTGGTAAAGGAGCCTTTAGGTGACAGTGATCATAACATGATAGAATTTTATGTTCAATCTGAAGGGGAGAAGTTTGGGTCTAAGACTAGTGTTTTAAACCTGAATATAAGGGCATGAAAGCAGAGCTCCCTAAAGTGAATTGGGAAACCAGGTTCAAAGGTAGGACAGTAGGGATGCAATGGCAGACTTTTAAGGAAATATTTTCTTACTCTCAGCAAAGATTTATCCCAGTAAGGAAGAAAGACTCTGAGAAAGTTGCATCATCCATGGCTGAATAAAGAAGTTAAGGATTGTATCAAATTGAAAGAAACATTGTACAAATCAGCAGAGATTAGTGGTAGGTCAGGAAAGAAGATACTTGAAAATCAAGAGGTGAATGGCAGGGAGGAACTCAAAACAATCACCATCACTAGGGAAAAGGTCCTGGGAAAACTATTAAAGCTAATAGCTGACAAGTCCCCAAGACCATATGACTTGCACCCTACCGTCTTCAAAGAAGTGGCTGCAGAGATAGTAGATGCATTGGTTATAATCTTCCAAAATTCCTTAGATTCTGGAATGGCCCCAGTGGATTGGAAAATAGCTAATGTAACATCTTTATTCATGAAAGGAGGGAAACAGAAATCATGAAACTATAGGCCAGTTAGCCTAATATCTGTCGGAGGGAAATTGCTAGAATCTATTATTAAGGCGGCTATAACATGATACTGAGAAAATCATAATGTGGTCAGGGGGAGTCAACATGGCTTTATGAAAGGAAAATCGTGTTTAACTAATTTAATAGAGCTTTTTTTGCGTAAAAAGTAATAAGCAAGTTGAATAAAGGAGAACCTGTAGATATGGTGTACTTGGATTTCCAAAAGGCATTTGGTAAAGTGCCACATCAAGTGTTACTACACAAGATAAGAGAACATGGTGTAGGGGGGTTATATATTAGCATGGATAAAGGATTGGTTAGCTAACAGGGAAGCAGCAAATAGGGATAAATGGGTCTTTTTCAGGTTGGCAAGCTGTAACCAGTGGAGTACCACAGGGGTCACTGCTGGGGCCTCAAAATGTTTTGGATGAAGAGACTGAATGTATGGTAGTTAAATTTGCCAATTACACCAAGCTAGGTAGGAAAGTAAGTTATCAAGAGGAGGTAGAGAGTCTGCAAAGGGATATAGATAGGTTAAATGAGTGGACAAAAATTTGGCAGATGGAGTATAATGTAGGAAAATGTGAACTTGTCCATTTTGGCAGGAAGAATAGAAAAGCAGTACACTATTTAAATTGAGAGAGATTGTAGAACTCAGTGGTACAGAGGGATCTCGGTCCCCTGGTACATGAATCACAAAAAGTTAGTATGCAGGTGCAGCCAGTGATTAGGAAATGTTGACGTTTATTGCAAGAGGAATGAAATATAAAAATAGGGAAGTTCTACTGCAGTTCTGCGAGGCATTGGTGAGATCACATCTGGAATATGTAAACTTTTGGTCTCCTTATTTGAAAAAAAGATATAATTGCGTTAGATGCAGTACAGAGAAGGTTCACTCAACTCATTCCTGGATGATGGGCTTATTGTATGAAAAAAGGTTGAAGAGATTGGGCCTATACCCATTGGAGTTTATGGGAATGAGAGGTGATCTTATTGAAACGTATAAAATCCTGAGTGGACTTGATAGGATAGATACCGGAAGCATATTTCCACTTATGGGGGAGACTAGAACTAAGGGACGCAGTTTGAGAATAAGAGGTCTTTTTAAGACTGAGATGAGAATTTGTTTTCTCTCAGAGGATCATTAGTATGTGACATTCCCTTCCCAGAGAGCAGTGGAGACCTGGTCATTGAACTTATTCAAGGTAGAGTTAGACAAGGGAGTCAAGGGTTATTGTGGGAGGGGGACAAGGAAGCAAATTGAGACCATAACCAGACCAGCCATGATCTTATTGAATGGTGGCAGAGCAGGCTTGAAGGGCTAAATGGCCTACTCCTGCTCCTATGTCCTGTTGTCCCATTAATGCTGAAACTGATGGATTTCTCTAAGCCATGGATACCAGATTATATGCTAAAGCTTGGGCTATCCTTTATTGGTTTCCATCAAAGAGAGAACAGACTTTCCAATGCTCTTCTTTCCTTTTCAATCCACCTGGCAGGTATTTTAAAAATTTAGTAGGTCCAAAATGAAGGTCTAATAGCAACAAGGAGACCTTTCATATTGATGGAATTTCCAACATACATATCAATCTAAACAATTCATTTGAAGTCAAGAACCAGTGCTATACCTTTCTGTATTTACGGGACAATGCTACATGATGACTGTTAGTTTAATTGTTCTTGTTTAACATCGATCACCTTGCAGCTTGCAAGAATTAACTACTGTTGCATTCAGCAGAATGTTTCTTGAATTTGGAGTTTGTATTTTAATTGTTTTGAATGTGGCTTCCATTGTACAGGTTAAGGGCCTGAGTGTCCCACAAAAAAAATTGTTTATACACCCCTGCTCCAAGTCAACCTGAGAATTAACTTTGTGACCTAGGTATAATCTAGTTGGACACACCATTTTAATGTTTAGCAGTTAATAGAGATCAGGATTCGAACCACTTCAACAGACTATATTTAAAATATGCTACTAGAGGATTCGACCAAACCGACAACTACTTTTACGGAAGCTTAGAGCATAAATATCATCCCTGAAAAATCTATAATTTGTTTAAAAGTTGTCTCAGTTTCCAACATTAAATAGTGCAGTGAAAGCACATATATTACAATATTCGCTGCAACAAGAATTAGTCAGGGGTTCTTACATTTGTGCTTTTACTGTGACTTCCAAACACACCAACATAGCAGCAACGTGCAGCACTGGTTTGAAAACTATTTTCTGTTGAAGTCTTGGCTGCTGCACCATAACATTTCCTCACCAAGTACTGCAATACATCACTTGATACACCTGGCTAACAGAATAGTACTACTCAATATTACACTTCATCTATTCATGATTCAAAACCTCAGGCTACTTGGCAATATCAGAGAAAGGAAGGAATCATCTTAACAAAAGGTAGCAAATCCTTAGGTACCGGAAAGTGGACACCAAACAGGCATGTGGATCTGTAAAACTGCAGAACTGTGGACACTGTTGTTTCCTTTTTGAAAAAAAACTGTCATATTGGATAGATTTTATATCCTGCCTCTCATTTTGCTTCTGGAAAGAGAAAATCCATGTCGTCTAAAAAAAAATACATAATTGAAATTAGTGTGCCCCTAATATCCTCTATAGAACATTTTGAAACATCCACTGTACTCAACAAATGTTTGCATTTGTAGAGAGAAAAGGCTGGAGAGGACAGTCTACATCAACACTAAGCCACTGTGGTTTGGCAGGAACGGATGTATAGAATACAACCATCGAGAATGCTGGACTTGAATGCATACCTGAAATCAACACAGGAAGAGACAAGTAAACAGGAAAAGGAAAGCGTTCTCAAAAACAGAAAAAAAGACGCCAGCTTATTAACTCATTTTGGATCAGTTCAAGTACAAGAATAGATTTATCTTGAAGAAAAATAACAGTTTCCCTCACTTAGACTTTCATGAACTTGCAGCATTTCTGCACCTGAATTAAAACAACATTCTGTCCATTTGAGCCAACTCTGAGAATAAATACAATGTCAGGAAAATGCATGGAATTAGTCACAATTACAAATGTTCTGGGCATGGTCTTGGCAAACAAGGACATGTATGTATTGAAAGCTAAAAGCATCCGAGTGTTCACAGAGTCTCTACACATTACACATGGGACTCAGCTTTCATGGGCTTCAATGTGTCCAGAATGGTTTCTGTGGTCCCTACCCACAAATAGAGAGATTGCATTCCATTTTAATCAGACTGACCTGAACTAAAAGCAATTGCAGTCACACTTTTGGATTTCAATGTTTGATCAGATATCCAAAAAGATGCAGTCTGTATCCAAAAGATTAACATTTGACCAGAGTCTGACTGGGATCACATTTATCTGTAGCCACCACAAAAACATAATCATTTCAACGTGCATTGACACTATAACTGTAGTGGCAGGATGTTTTCATCTCACACCTACACTGGAATTCAAATGCACATGCAACTAAATCCAGCAGACAGGACCTGGCCTAACATCAGAGTAAGTGGTGCAAGAGTCCTTGGAGGAGGGATTCCCATTTCAGTTCAGATCACTTTAGGGTTTAATACCTGATTTTACAATTTTAGCACCAGTGTTAAGCTGAAACGTCTTTGTACTAATGCTGAACTAGGAATAAAAATGCACCCATGATTTGAACCAAAATTGGAATAAAATGTAGCAAGCTCAATTAGAATCAATGATTTGAGGCTGAATTTTGCACTCCCTGGAGAGGGTGGGGTGAAAGTTGTCAGGTTGCTCAACCCTTCACTAGGGTCTATCAGGTCTATTAGATGCAGGTAAATGTTGTGGTCCTCTGGAGAATGTTTTCTTTTGCATTTTTCAGTAAAGGTTGCTGCATTTTTCCAATGAATTTGTAGCTTTTTTTTCTGGGAACATTCTGGCTGAAAATAAGGAATAGGTGTATGTTTTGTATGTGCCTCACAAGAATTATTGCAAACAATGAGGAGCACATCATTGTCTTCCTCCCAAGACAATATTCCCAATACTTAGTCTTCATTTTCAATCAGGTGCAAGGGTCTGAGTGGCTTCACAGATTCAGCTGGTCATCTCATTCAAAGCCACTTGCAAATTTTTTTAACTGGAGAGTGCTTTTCAGGTCAAATATGGCCATTCTCCTTTGGTGCACCACACACAGCAAGACCATCAACTTATCAGCAAGGAAAAAAACACTGGCCCAGATCTTCCAATCTCCAGATTGTCAGAGACCAGACATACAACATGCGTTAGGACTGTGCAGAAATCCTGACGTGCTGACCTCTGTGGGAACTGCCTGGGAAATTTGAATGTCCAATGGATAATTCCCCTGCTCCATGGGACCCTCTGTGAATGTCTCCAACGCTGAATAGCTACCCAAGAAACATCAGACAGATAAATTCTAGTTTAACTCCTGGCTAGCTACAGAACTGACTCCCCCAATCACTCACATGGACCACCCCCCGACTCCCCCCTCAGCCCTCCGACTCCCGACTACCCGACAACTCAACTATCACCCCCAATCACTACCCCCCCCCCAAACCTGGCCTGCTTCTACTACCCAAGACTCGCCTACCACCTCACCAACCTGCCACTTCATTCTTCTGCCACCTTACCCATTTGCCACCCTAACCACCATACCCATCTACCCATTTACCTCGGCCTAACCACCTACCCACTTATCTCACCCACCTACCCATTCACTCATTCATCCCACTCACCCAGTCATCCATTTACCCATTCACTAATGTTCACACTAGCCATTCAAACTTACCATACAGCAGCTAGTGCCATAAAAAGGTGTGTATCTTGTCCTTTGCCCCCGATGCTACAGCACTATGATGGATTTCTCCAGGGGCTGCTCCACTCAACATTTCTGGAGATGACAGCTGCTCTGTGGAAGATCCAGGCCAATGTTGTCCACAGCATCATTGTGATTAACTACTCCACTAATCTGCCCCTACCACAACTTTCTCATTAATGGCTAGTTGCAGCCCTTTATAAGCTGTTTCTTGCCTAAACTTTCATATCCCTGGTCAAGTATGCTGCAAGAAGATCAACCATACTCTTGTTGAATGGCAGAGCAGGCTTGAGGTGATTACTCCTGCTCCTTTCTCTTATGTTCTTATGTAAGTAAAATTTGGGAGAGGGGGCTCCCACTCAAAAAATTGCCCTTTCTAGAGTTGAGTGTTAGTTGCACACTGGACCAACCCAGCCCTAATTTTCATATTACCATATTTGGAAATCAGGACATCATTGACCATATGGACAGGCAGAGGGAACCTCAGTTTGAAAGCATAGCTGAAGGTTAGCATCTCTGACTACACCTTTGCCTTTCATGCTGCAATGAATGTCAGTCTACTTTATAGTCTAAATTCCTGGTGTTAATTTTGAATGCACATTCTGATCAACAGCAAGAATGTTCTCAATGGATTCAAGGTGACTCAACTGTGAACCATACAGTGTAGATACAATAACAAAAATTATACATCAAGGATGTTGAATTGAATCCACAACCACTGCCGTTATAAATTATCACTACTTATGGCCATGTTAATACAATTTTTAATTATGCTGCAGTTTTCAAAGCATCAAAATGCCTTTCTCCCTCCCAGTTTTCAGTCCATTGATTCTTTCTGAGACCTGGCATGGACTCAATGGGCTGAATGGTCTCCTTCTATGCCATAATGACTACATGAGATGCAGTTCAAAAGGCCGTGATAGCACTAGGATATCTCATTCAAGTAACTGGTCTTCATACACTAGTTTTAACAGCATCGGTGTCCTATTTAACTGTGGGTAGCATCACAACTGAGACCAATCCTGAGCTGATGTTCACACCTATACACTTCCAGCAGGAGTCTCTGTAATTTATTACCAGTGGGGATTCAGGCTAATTTTATGCTCCCAAACTCAGCAGCACTATGGCCAATTACAGCACCTGTGTTAGTAATCAGGTTGAGACACAACTCACCATTGATGGCATTTGAGGCCTTTTGGGTCTGCAAGGCTGAGCAACTCATTAGATAAGCACTGAATCAGCTGACTGACTCCCATGTCTGGTCAGTTGATTGACTGACGTTAAACAGAAATGACTCTGAGATGAATTATAAATACCATCTTAACTCAGTCCCAAATAGAGTAATTACCCATCCTGAAATTGTGGAACTGCGCACTATCCTAGCTGGAACATAGGGACATAGGGAGTGAGCAGAAGTAGGCCGTTCAGCCCCTCGAGCCTGCTCCGCCATTCAACTAGATCATGGCTGATCTTTTACCTCAATGCCATTTTCCCCGCACTATTCCTGTATCCCTTGAATATACTCATTGACTGAGCCTCCACAGCCTTCTGGGGTGAGGAACTCCAAAGACTCGCCACCTTCTGAGTGAACAAATTTCTCCTCATCTCGGTCCTAAATGGCCGACCCTTTATTCTGAGACTCTGTCTCCCGGGTCATCCCACCCTGCACCACCACCCCCCTCCACCCACCACCAACCCCCCAAAGCCAGGGGAAACATCCTTCCTGCACCTAGTTTTGTGTCAGATTTGGACATAATACATTTGGTTCCCACATCCAAACTGTTGATATAGATTGTGAATTGCTGAGGCCTAAGCACTGATTTTTGCGGTACCCTGCTAGTCACAGGATAAATCCAAGTTCACAGCATCAGCAATATCTGGTTGGCAGTTAAAGACCAATTTCATGACATCAGTGTGAGGTCTTCATTAATTCCAAAGGTAAAATACAAGAATGCTGTAATACCCCAAATCATCAAGAAATATTACAGAATATCATTTGCATTTACTAATCTGGAACCAGAGAATGCAAACAATTTAAATCTTCATTCAAATTTTGATTTTAAAATGTAGCACTTGGCATGTACTGAGATTAATGTTTCAATGCTACAATGTTTGCTCCAAGTCACATCAGTGATAACCAATGCCATGATAAATACGTTTAATATAATCTTTGAAATAAATCTACAGTAAGACCAAGAAGTTGCAGCAGAAGTCAAGCTGGAACACAGAAGTTTTGTTTTGTGATAGGTGTAGCAATTGCAGGTCTTTCTAGTGAATTCATAATAAATAATACTTTTCATTTTTGAAGTGGCTAAGTACAAGTCACCTACTCTTTACCAGCGATTAATATTTGATAGTTTTTTGTACAATTTAGATCATAAGGTTGATTGATACTAAACAATACCAATATTAAGATAATGGATCAACATCGCATATGATCAATAGTTTGAAACTACTCCCCTGATGGTCGTTTTTATTTAACAAGTACCAGTGCCCATAACTTGCACAGATCTGGAATTCTTTATTTGGGCTCGGAGTCCATGTACAGAAACTATTAACACGCTCTAAGGCATTGCCATCATCTTTACCTCGATCACAAGATTTAAAGCAACTTTTGCCCTTAAATCTCCAAAGCAAAATATTTATACAATTTTGTAGTACATTTTAATGCAATTCTGTTTTCTTAATAGACTAATTTGCCAATTGTAGATTTTGTACATCGATGGCATAATTTAGAGGAGCCCTCATTCTAGCATGCTTCTCACCTGCTCCTTCCATATTTTCTGCATGGGGACAGAAAATATAAAGGGACAAGCAGGCAAAGATGGGGAAATCAGATGCAGATTTGGCAATAGTAGGTGTGTCAGACAGCAGAGCTGGGAGGGATGCATATATTGCTGGTAGGTTTGTTTGACAGTATTTGTATTCTTTTTAATATCCTTCTCACTTGGTTGTAAAGTAGAGAAACCCAGTTACTTTGGCTGGGAACTTGTAAGGTAGCAGACTTTGTTTGTGCTTTTGCAGCCTGATTCTGGCCAGTATCTACCATAACAGGTCACATGGTTAACACAAGGAACCTCACTCCAGAAATTCTTACAACCATCTGGTGATTTACCCAACCACAATACTTTACTAAAGATGCGTATTATGCCTTTACATTTATATAAGCATTTTCCACACAAAATATTTGAAAAAAATTGTTGCTTTAAATATTTTAAAAGCATTGTGCATTCCTGCAAATAAAAAAAGAGCCCGAGGTAGTTAAGATCTTAATGAACCAGCTTTGATGTTGCTTCCCCATAGACTGCAAATAATAACAATTCATTTGCTTGTCTTGGTATTAAAGACGTCACATCCATTGTGTTTGAACTGTTTCTGACTCAACAGTCAGGAATGAGGCAGAGACAACGGAAAGGGAGTTTAGCTTTGGCCCTGGGAAGCTGCTGAGGCAAAAGCTCCAGGAAAGGCAGATTCAAAAAAATTCAAATACACAGGAGTTAACAGTCCAAGTTAAGCAAGACAACTTGCTAAATTGGGGCAGTGTAGATTGTTCATTATTTTAACATTATTACATGGAGATAATGTGCATCAATTAAATTAAATATAATCATAAATGCTGCCTTTATGTTCACCTTACTGTGGAATAAAGCAGCTTAATGATTTGGATGAAGCCTCACCTCACCTAGTACTAACTTGGCCAGAGAAAGAGATTGAAAAAGCACATGTGCAAAAGATACATCAAAATAACAAGGGGTGACGATTGGCATACCATGTCAGCTCCCATAAAAGTGAGATGCTCAAACTATTTAAGGGAGCAACTGATAACATTAAACCCCAGAAGGTACCTATATGGCAGGCCTGAATTTGTAACAGTAAGGTACACACAAAATTACTGTTAAACCAGTTACTGTTTGACAACAATTCCATAATGTAACATGGACAGTACAGCACACTGAGCAGCTGAAAATGAAGCACAGAAAGCAGGTGACCATGGAATATGGTCATTCTAGATGATAACAGTAAAGTATAACCCATAAGTGTCAATCCATAGGCTTGTTGTGGTGAAGTTAAATATTTTCAATACTGTCAGTTGCTTGATATGTGTACTTATGCCACAAAGGAGTCACAACTTTGGAAAATTTACTGCATTTTAAACTTTTTTTTTCTTACTTGATTAGCGCTTGTTTCTGCAAAACTTAATAGTGTTGGATTTGCTGGGACTTGTTACTGGATCCAAGAAGCCCTAAATGCTTGTTACATTCATTGTGAGTCATTCAATTGTTTGTGGTGTTCTTTAATTAGATAAAGATGATTAAATATTTTTTGCAGGAAAACTAGATCTGAAACAGAAATGTTGACAACACAAGAGAGTGTTCTTTTTAAATTAAAGTAGCATTTCCTCTAGAGAATTCAGACAGGGCTCTTCATCGGTTTTGTGCAGTGCTTCCTTCTGTGAGTTTTCTGTAAACCCTCAATGATTAGCACACCACCACAACCAGAGCTTTTAACTCGTAAAAAAGCTAATAAAAGCTGATAATTTTAGGAAATACATTATGTCAACTTTAATTTTGCTTAAATTTGCCAAAGAGAATCTCACTGAGTTAGGTCGCTGCTCAATAGTGAAACAGTTTTTCTTTTATATTGTGCAGAAAATGACAGGCGAAAGCCCTTATTTCTCCACATTAATCAGTCGATTTCTAAGAAACCTCACTGATTGTCATGGAAACATCTCTGATAACATCACCGCACTGAGAAAATAAAAATAAAAATGTTTTAACGCAAAACCTCAGCTATTTTAACAACTTAGCACTGGCAGCTGTGTTCCAAAGTGTACATCCACCTACACATTTCCTTTTCCCAATACTTGCAAGCTAACATTCAGAAAAGGCACGATACTGGAGTCTCATGTAACAAGTAAAAGCTTTCAGAACACAGTTACAAATGAGATTCATTATTGCCTTCAAGAACCTAGCGGGAATCCTATAGAATTTTATAAGCTTTTACTAGATTCTTCAAATTTAAAGAATAGGTGTTTTACATTCCCTCTTCACTCTTTTCTCTCCATATAGTTGCACAGTTGATCTTTTCCAAAGGTACTTTATTCACACAAGGTGTGCAGGGGAGGGTGAAGAGGAAATAATAGAGACTAACCAAGTTCTCCACCAATCCCCAACAACAGTGCGCTAAAAATCAATCAGCATTCCTGAAATTTGGCAACAACAAAAAAACCCACCCTCTAGAAGAGCAAATTGAAACAATTAACAGTTAGCTAACGTTTAAACTTCAGCCCACAGATTTGGAGGGAGATTTGGAGGGATGTGACCTACCACTGAACAGAATTGAAACAGGTGCAGGACCTTACTTCACAGAAATAAATTGAATCAACACTGATTTCAGTCGGCTTCCAGGGATACCCAAAAACAGTGAGGAGCAGTGTGGCACAGATTAGATGTGGAAACTTGTACCCAGAAATTGGCAATTACATCTAAAACATGGGCAAAACCCATCCCAATTTCTACCCAAGCGTGTTCAAATAACTTTTGCTGAATGAGTCCTACACCAAGTGCCAGGGTGTTTGATCAGGTTCACATAAACTGAGTTTAACACCCCTGATCTAAACCTAAAACATTAACCTGCCTTTTTTCTTCATGACTGCTGATTGGCTTGCTGTGCATTTCTTACATTTTGTTTCTCTAGCTAAAATTTATAGGGTTTTTTTTGTTAATTTACTTTTAATCAATGAGTTAGCAAACCCAAATGAAGTAACTTCTTTGGGGCTTCACTTATTTTTGAATGGAAAAAAATGCTGCAAAGGTACTTGTTGTATATGCTTACACAACCCATTCACAGTAAATTATAAACAGGGACTTTCCAAATGCTAAACAAGGTCAGCAAGATCATTCTGTGGTTAAGAATGGAACCTTAGCAGTTGCATCTTAGTGTGTTACTTTTATGACTTGAGTTGCTTTTGTTAGAATGCCAAGTTTACAATTTATGAAACTAGAGAAAGTGTTTTATTTCAACTGCACCTTTGTCTCTCATGTATCTGTGAACTCAGAGAACATACAAAATATACTTGTGCTGAAATATGAAATAGGACTTTCTAGAATGCTGAATAAGGACAGCAAAATCTGTTCCATGATTTTAAAAGGAGTGCATAAGTGTATCCTGCATTTCAGATCTACAGAAATTGTGCATCAGTATTACAACAACTGGACTATCCAACTTTAGACAATTGTATATAATTCTGGTCATGTGATTGATTTTAATCATACAATCAAGATGTCAACTCCATTTTGGTTTGATGTTCTGTGGGAGACTCTACATGACTTTGAAATGCTGATTGTTGTATTGGTGGATTGGCGGGGGTCACCAATCTTGTTTGCTGAATGTCATTATGATGATACTTACATGCTTATACAGTGTATGTGAAAACATTATGTGTGGCTATGTATCCCAGGGTCATTATTGCAGTTTTGAATATTGTAAAGAGTATGTTTTTAAATTGTTAATAGTAAGGAGCTCTCTTGTTGCGTGTTTAATATCTTCTCACATATTAACATAAGAACATAAGAAATCGGAGCAGGAGTAGACCATTTGGCCCCTTGAGTTTATTCAATAAGATTATGACTGATCTGAATGTGGCCTTAACTCCAATTTCCTGCCTGCCCCCATAACTCCTGGCTCCCTTGTGGATCAAAAACCTTTCCAACTCAAGACTACCTAATGACGTTTTATCCAGCACACATTCTCAGGGCCAGTTATGTTTACGAACATATTGACCTTAGACTGGGTGCATGATTTGAGTCTCCCACAGAACATCTAGCCAAGGTGAAGTTGACATCTTGATTGTATGATTAAAATCAATCACATGACCAGAATAATATACAATTGTCTAAAGTTGGATAGTCCAGTTGTTATAATACTGATGCACAGAGTAACCAGAATGATGCCAGGACTATAAGGGTTAAATTATATGGGCAGTTTACATAGACTAGGCCCATGTTCCCTTGAGCGTGGAAGATTAAGGGATGATCTAATAGAGGTGATTAAAGGAATTGGTGGGATAAATGGAAACTACTTCCTCTGGTGGATGAGTCCGGAACATGGAAAATAACCTTAAATTTAAAGCTGGGCCATTCAGGGGTGATATCAAGAAGCACTTCACATAATAGCTAATGGAAACCTGGGACTCTCTCTCCCAAAAGACTGTTCAGGCTAGGTCATTTGAAAACCTCAAAACTGGGATTAACATACTTTCATTAAGCAAGAATATAAGGGATACAGAACCAAGACAGGTACATGGAGTTAACATACAGATCAGCCATGGTGAAACAGACTCAAGGTACTGAGTTGCTTACCCATTTCTTATACTCCTACATTCAGGTTGGAAGTCTAACCACAAGAGCAAATGTGACATCAAAATATCAATCCTTGGCTTCTGAAAGGTGTTTATCTCAATCCAGATTGGGTGGTCCTAAACAAAGCACAGACTTTATCCAGAAATGTGGGGCGGGGGGGGAGACTGACTCTTTAACATTCGCTTCATCTAAAAGCTCAAAAACATAATTAATCCTTTCTGTATACTTCAAAGGATATTTAGGATAGATTATTATTGTACTGCCCTTGAAATTCAATAAGCCTATTTCTGAGACTTATGAAATATACTAGTTAATTAAGATACTGAAACCTTGCATCAGGATTTGGGATTCCATCACACAGTCCAGACCCAAACGCACGTGAAATTGCGCAAAATGACATTGGGTGGGGGTCCCGATGTCATCGTGCACGCGAGCAATATTGAGGTCAGTGGGCACTCACAGGGGTCGGAGCTGCGCCCGCCGACAGTCAAAGAGCCAAATAAGGCTATTAAAAATCCTACTGTCCACGATTTTACATTGCCTGCACTCATTTCGCACTCATCACACTGGCAAAACAGGCAGGCGGGCAGCCCATTTTTAACGAAACCTCATCCAAGGGCTGGATGAAATGTTTGGGGTGAAATATAATTTAAAAAAGATATCTGGGGACTGATATTTTTTGAGTTCTGCTGTCAGGAGCTTGAATGTGTTGCAATGAGGCAGTTTGGTGTAATTTTTCATGCCATTTAACCTGTACAGATTTGCATCTCCCTGAGGTAGCTCCGCAGCAGCTGTCTGCCTTCAGGGAGCTCACTAGAAGCACCCACCCACACCCTCACTTTCATCCGCTCCCAACCCTCTCGGCAGTGCTGAGGCTTTCTCAACCTGAGGCTGGCCAACCAGCATGAAATTGCGTTCAGGGGCTGATTGCAGGTGGAAGCGCATTTCACGTCCGCTTCCAGGCCCACTGACTTGGCGTGCGCCAAGCGTGAAATCCAGGCCAGAGAGTTGATTAAAGCTATAACACTATTCACTGTGAACTCCAGTACACAGTTCATTCCCACCGAGGTCATTGTTAGCCGCAGGTGAAACACCACCTGCACAAGCAGACTACTTTAATTATGCAGCATCTGGGTTGGGGGTGACAAGGTTGACTTAAGGGAGATGCCATGAAACTGTAGAAAGAGAAAACTTATACTTTTATAAACCTCATGATAAACCTAAATCTTAACTGTTTTTGATTGCTGTTAATCACACAATAAATACAAGCCTTTGGATAACTCAGAGTATGAAACATTCTGTTAATCACAACTAAGGATCTCGAAAAAATAATGCCCAGCAAGCGAGGGGACATTTGTTTCCTAAATCTTGCTAAGTTTAAAAAGAAAAGTCCTTTCCCCATCACAGTTTCAAAGCTGAACCCTCAATAGGCTATCAGATCTTGGACATTGCTGCAACTCTCCTCAGGGTTTCTAGAATCAACCACCCTTCAGTTGCTTCATAAATTATCTTCCTTCCAAAATAAGATCAGACATGGGGATGTTCACTGATGATTGCATAGTATTCAGTACCATTCACAATTCCTCAGATGCTAATGCAATCCATGCCTGCAAGCAACAAGACTGGGAAAACATACAGGCATGGACTGTAGTGGTTCAAGAAGGCAGCTGACTGCCAACTTCTCAAGGGCAATTACAGATAGGCAATAGATGCTGGCCTTGCCAGCGAAGCACACAACCCAAGAATGAGTTAAAAAAAAGACAAACGATAACTTTGAAAACCTATTGTATTTGAAATAAAGCAGCAGCTATGGAACAACATCTTAGCGCAGGTCAGCACCTTTCAGAAAGGAATGGGGAGTAACCTAGAAAAATATTAGTCCAGTATTTCACAAAAGAGCTGCAAATTAGGTAAGTCATTCAGCCCATCCAATAAAAACCTTTAGTTCCCATTTAATTTCAAATGCCACTTATTGGTACAAATAAAATAATACTCTCAATAAAATGTTAAAAAATACAGCAAATCCATTTTTAATTGCTCTTATTAGGGAAATATCCATCCAGACATCCTCAAAATTGATAGGGATAATAATGTATTCGAAGTTTTCTACTTTATCTGCACTACATATAATCCATGAGTAGCAAGTTAAAATTTAAAAACTTATCAAACGAATGAACATACAGCTTAATAAAAATATTAATGGAATCATAAGGAAATAAATTCTACAACAGTTTTATAGATCACCAAATTCAACAGTAAAATAACATACTGTTTTACCATGGAAATAACTAACATTTCAAAAAGGTACTGGACTCAAAAACTTCAAGCCAAATGAAACCAGGCAACAGAACTTAGGGTATTTTATGGATATGTTTTTCTTAATCCTCCTCATAAATGCTGAACTATTTGAATGTTTGGTTGTTAATTGGTCAAGCTACACAGCATTAAATGTGTTCAACAAAAAAATTGTTTAGCAGGATTCAGGAAGTGGGTTTGAATTCTGTGTTTCTGTTCCAGATCTGACTGGTAAAGCTCACAGTCATGTGCAACGCTATCCTGCTGGCTGATTCAGTACTGCTCCATTTGTGGTTGGTCTTTTAAGATGCTATGAATGCACCTGGGGCAGGAAGGAACCATCACGTAAGGCTAATGATAAGATGAAATCATCATTGTTTCATTGTATATGAATATCAAGATAAATTTATAATTCATCTTATAAAACAAGTGCAAAAAATTAGGATTTTGGGTACAAAGGATAATAAAAATCTGGAACTGTCCTCCAAAAGCTGCTCAGGTAGGTCAATTGAAAATTTCAAAACTAATATTGATAGGTTTTTGTTAGGCAAGGTTATTAAGGGTTAAGAAACTAAGGCAGATATTTGAGATAGCAAACATGCAATGTGGACAGGCTTGAGGGGCTGTATGAACTACTCCTATTCAGCATACAATCACCTTGCATGAGAAGATCAAGTTGATTAATATCAAGGAAGCCAATAGCAGGGACACCACCACCACCCCACCCCCCACCCCCAACCAGGATTGTGTGGTGCCGAAATGGAGCAGGGGAGGATTTGTATATCTGACAATATGGTGGAGGCACTGTGTGACAAGACACACCTAAACTCAATAGAGCAGGGTTGTCTCTGATCATCCTGATGGTATTTCTGTTCAACCACATGTTTATGAATGTGACAGAGAACTCAGCTTGGAAATCTGGATCATAAGGACACTGACAGATATATGAAAGCTAGAGCAAGTGCACATGGAGGCAGAAAGACTGAGGATTGACCTGATTGGTCTTTTTGAAGTCAAAAGAAGCCAGAATGCTGGGCCTTTTACTATAGTGCAGCAGAAAAAAAATCACCATGGAGTGGGCTTCTTGGCATCACCGAGAGTTGATAAAGCTGTCACAGCTGTGAAGCCAGTCAGTGACAGGATAATAATGCACAGTAGATGCTAAGCCAAACCTATTAACATCTTACAGGTTTATCTCCCAACAATTGAGACAGATGATGACACAGTTTTGGCTGTGTATCAAAACATCCAAGAGACTATTGATGCATATCCAAAGAGAGAGCATCTGCTAGTCATAAAAGAGACTTTAATGCAAAGTTGGGAGCAAATGCACATCATAGAGCTTGTGGCAAGTATACACTTGGTGCAACCAACAAAAGTGGTGTTAATGCTCCTTGATTGGTTTGAAGCCAATCAAATTGCTTGCCTGAATATGTGCATCCAGCATAGAGATAGTCAGATGGACTCTCCTGGCAAATGTCACAAGAACTAAATTGATTACATCATAGAAGAAGAGATAGAAGAGAAGGGCTAGATTCCAGAGCCTTGCCTAGTGTCGATTGCAGTTCTGACCATCAACTGGTATGGGCAAAGATCAAGGAAGAAGTTGGTTTTATTAATTAAAGAACAGGAAAATACCTAAAAAAAAAGGAATTCATCATGAGAAACCCAATGGAATTTGAAAGAAAACTAAAAGAACAGATGCAGGGCAAAAAAAAGAGATGAACATCATTAACAACAGCACTATTGATTACATTTCAATGCCCGAAACAACAAAATGCAAAACATCCATGGATAACAGTCAAATGTTTAGACCTAATAGGGAAAAAGCATGATACAAAAACCAATGAAGTACAAAGCAAAGAATACCTCAAATTGCACTGATGTGAAGAAAGCCTGTATAAAAGCCAAAAACAACTGGCTGAGCAAAAAAGCTGAAGCAGAAGAAGCTTTCAAGGGTGGTAACACCAAGGGTATATTCACCAGTCAAGGTCATAGCTTAAAGAAGTACGTTAACCCTGGAATAGGTATCAAGGTCAAAACAGTAACTTGTTTTATGATAAGGAAAAGATCAGGCTGTGATGGGAAAATTATTGCAGGAAACTGTTTGAAGAAGAGTCAACAAAGATAAACAGCAAAGATTGGAAGTTAAAAGAAGAAGAACTAGAATGTGAGGTACTGAAAGAAGAGTTAAGAAAAGCCATAAAGAACATCAAGAGTGGAAAGGCAGAAGGACAAAAACAGGCACCAGTGGAAGCACTAAAAGCAGGAGGTGAAACAGTCGTAGATGCAATGAAAGAGATTATTGATGAGATATTGATAATAGGTCTTGGGAGTGGACTATATCTGAGATGATCAAAATGCCCAAGATGGAAGGCACACAGGACTGTCCAAAACATTGTAAGCTAAGTCTCATCAGTCATGCAACTAAAATACTACTTGACACCATCAGGCAGCAAGTTGCCCCCTGTATGAATAATGATGTAGCAGAAGAGCAGTTTGTCTTCATCCCTGGAAAGGGTACAACTAACACTACGCTTGTGCTCAGAAATCTCATGAAATATGAAAATAGGCAGGAAGCCCATCTTTGGCTCACGTTCATAGACAACTGCAAAGCTTTTGGCACTGTCAAGCATGCTACTCTATGGAAGACACTTGTAAGACTTTGGTCTGCTCAAACATTTTGTGTGGCTAATACAAAAGCTATACAGAAATGCTTCCGGACTCATCAGAGTTGGTGATGAGTGTACAAACCAATTCCAGTTTGAGGGGGAGTCAGGCAGGGGTGTCTTCTGTCATCTATGCTGTGGGAGAAAATATAATGAGGATGGTTCAGGAAGAATTATCAGAGAGATGTGGCTGGAATCTCAGGTATGCAGCTGACACCACACTCATAGTCAGAACAAAGGAAGAGCTAGAGACTGGCAGGCCTAGTCAAAAGACACAGTGAGCCTTGGTTCTAAATGGCAATGGAAATGTCGAAATTGGAAGCACTGAGATAGAGGCAATGGACAAATTCAAGCACCTTGACTCAATGATAAACACCAATGCCACATCCAAGAATGAAATCCGGGTTAGATTAGCTTTGGCAAGAGGTGTGACCAGTGACTTAAGTAGCATCTGGAAGTCCAAAAACATCAGTATGAAGCTGAAAACGTTTAGAACAGTCACTAATGTGGAGTGCTTCGCTACATGGACGCAGAAAGGTAAGAGAGAAGAAAGGTACGAGAGAAACCTTTGAAATGTGGGTAAGGCAAAGGATGCTCAGAATCAGCTGGATGGACAGAAAGACAAATAAGTGGATTAGATCAAGAGCAGAAGTTCAGGAATCAAAACCAAAGAAGAAGAAAAAGAAAAAGAGTAATAATAATAATAATAATAATCAGGTGGGTGGATAACACTGAGACATGGACTGAGGGGGCTTGAAGGAAGCCAGAGAAGAAGCAAGACGATGCCAACAGCCTCACTAAACCTATGATGACAATGAGCAAACAAACAAAATTGTTGCTACTGAACTCTTATAGGAGGTTAGTACAAATATTATCTATGCCACACTGTCTCTGATCTGTGTACTTGGTCTTTTTCTTTAAATGTACAATTTGAGCTTTCTGTGTTGATGTAGCTATTGCAAATTTCTAGCTTTCCTGACAAATGATTACCTTGGAAATAATGACTTTAATAGATCTCTGAGTTTAGAAATTTCCATCATGTAGTTACCACAGCTTTCTACACTGACAACTTGCAAGTTCTGTTGTGTGAAATTGTCAGTGCGAATGTTCACTGGAAACAGAAAAGATCTGTTTAACCATCTTAGAATGATTTGTTTACTAAATTAAACTAATAATGGCTTGGGTGTCATTAAATGTAAATGCACAAGTTGAAACATCAATGCTTTCCTTTTCTAAAGGTCATACAGGAAATATAAGCCCAAAATGGAAATCAAAATCAGAAGTAACATGCTTCAGTACAGTTCATCTCAAAAGTCACACAAACATTCAGCAACTCTTCCAACTGAGGAGACTAAACAATGCAATACCACTATTTGTTAGTTGATTCATATATTTGGGGATTAGTCTAAGATATGAAGGTCTAAAATATAAATTTGAATTGTTTAACACAGAAAGCATGCTGAAATTTATTGACAGTTTTAAATCTGAAGATAACTATTTGAAATTATCCTTAGTAGATCAAAGGCATTTATTACCATTATGGCTGCTACACAAATTTGTAAAAGGCTTTCTGGATCTTCTTCAAAACTTGCCAACAAATTAATTTATCTATTTTCAGAAATCACACGGATTTTTCTATTGATAATGATGACAGAAAATCAATGTAAAAACTCAGCAGTTAGCTGGAAGTCTAACAAAAAGCCAAGTTCAACTCTGCCGATAAATGAAGATCTCATTGAGTAATTTGATACTGAAATAGTGTGGAGGTTTAAAATTAAAGATGTGCAGTTATAGCTTTCATGATAAAACTTGTCTGTATCTACTAATGAGTCACAATAGTCTTCAGAACTATCTTGTTTTATCTTTTTCAAATCATTATTTTCAGTTTCCAGTAGTTTGGTCTTAAGATACAAACTAGAGCATTCGTATTCGGGTGCTCCCTGTTCCATGGCAGGTATTAACTTGCCACCAAGCGCTCACAGTGGTTCCTAAGATTAAATATGGCACTCCCAAAGCAAAGGATAATCTCTGTGTATTTCTCAGAAGCACACTGTTACACATCACAAACCCTTTTCACTCTCCATCAATGCTTTCAATAGACAAACGTGTTTTAAAATGCTTTCTGAAACAGCCTAAATAAACATCATTAACCCAATGCATTGTTCTTTCTGGAATTTTCTTATTGTATACCTTAAAACTCAGAATTACATATCACAAGAATCTTCCCAGATTCCCCCCCATCCTCCACCCTCGATAGTCTTAGATCCAAACAAGTAACTACAGCAAGACAAAGTTCTGACACTTTAATTGTTTTGATGCAGAAAATAAAGAGAGCCAAATATATTTTTATATATTTTTGTAACCCTCAGTACAGGTGTTCATTACCACAAGCAGCTATACCAGATGTTCTTTAGTTTTCAAAAGCTACATAATCAGGAAAAGAGAACTTTTTAGAAATTACAAAGTAAAAATATAGTTACAACATTCTGATTCTTCAGGTATATATTTTTTAAACCAGTTTAGCTTTATATTTTACTCCATTGTATAAATTTTCCAACTCCCACTCCAATGGCAACTATGTACAAAGTTGTAGCTCAATGTTTAATTCTGAAATCTTCTGCAATCTTCTGGTTACTCAGCTTTCAAAAAAATTGGATATCATCAGATTTTGTAGTTGTTAGGATGTCCATGAGCTCTTTTGCCCATCGTATTCTTCCCCCATTCCCACCTCTCTGTGGGGAAGCTGGTGACTGGAATTGAAATCAACCTGGCAGCATTTGGGAAAAGACTGTGTGGGGGAAATCCAAATGGAGAAGTGCGTCCAGCCACTCCAGTACGGTAAGTTAGTACGCTGGAGTCCTGCACTATTGGACCCTCCGCAGAATTTTTTAATGTAAGTACTTTGGATTTTTTACATTAACAAAGCACTAGATGAAAAACACACCAAGATCAATGGTTTCCTCATTCCATGCTGAGGCTGTGCTTTATGTAGGAGCAGGGTTATTGTCAGATGGTTGCCCTTTTTTCCCCCCTTACTTATCTGTGAAACAGTTGATGCCTTACTGGAATGGTAGTACATATGCCAGCACAGGATCTACCAACTCCTGAATGTTTATGAAATAGGCTGGGATTCAGTACAACCTTTCTCTCGGTTTATAATTATTTTTCTTACTAGGGTAAGTGTACAAATCGAGAAATAAGAATACACTAAGAGGTAAGCGACGATAGCCCAATTTCCATTTGTGAACCCCCAATCTCATCCAAGTCATCATGTATGTAGGAAGGATTGTGTACTCAAGATGTTCACCTGTCTCTTTAAGTATACTGACTGACTAGCCATATGTTTTCAACAGTTTTTGTTCTTATTTCATAGCATTTTACAGGAGAGGAGGTAGATATTTAACTTGTGTCTATGCCAGCTTTCTAAAGAAGCTACCAACTTACACCTTCTTCCTAGCCCTTTCCCCATGCCCTTCTATATTTTTCTTGGTGAAATATTTATTCATTTCTGTTTTGAAAGCTATTGTGGATTCAGTTTCCACTATTATTCTAAGCTTGTCGTGTCTTAACAACCTTGACATTAAAAAAAAATTCCCCAAAATCCCTCTTGGTAATGACTTTAAATCGATGTGCTCTAGTTCAGAATTTACTCAGCAGCAACATCCAAGGGCAGGGTTCAAGTACTAGAACAGTGCTATACTGAGCAGACTGTATATTCAGTTGCTAAACAGGAACACAAATGTATATATTAACCTGACATCATTAGTGCACTAACTTATTGCACTGCCCATGGTGTTCCACTGTGCTTCCAGTAAAATACAATATAATCTTGATTTCTAAAACAGTAATTTCTCTGTTACTGACAGTGCTCCACCAAGATAACTGAGAAGATTCCAGTGCAAGATATGCTGCAGCACCACAAGAATTTGCTGTGACACTGAGGCACACACAAGCATAGAATAGCTACATAGGGCAGAATTTTGCCCTTGTTGGGCGGGATCAGTGGGGGTGAGCGGAAGCAGCCGTGAAACAGGCTGCCGCCCGCGATTGGGCTGCGGCTTCGATTTCACACTGGTAGGCTAATTAAGGCCTGCCCAGTGTGAACGCCGGCTGCAGAATGTTTGAGAAGGGACGGGCGTGAGTGGGGGCCTGTTGGCCACCGGGTCCATTGGCGACCCAGCAGCCGGTTCAAAAACGGTGCAGGCAGCCCCAGGGAGGCTGCCCGTGTCAGAGTTGCTGCAGCGACATGGCTGCAAATGAAGATAGTAGACGCCAGGCGGAAGGTGAGGTCGGCTGGGCATTTGGCCCCCCCGTTTTCCGGATGAGGCCTCTGGAGTCATCCATTAGGTGTCCAGCGAGGTGTGCGGGAGGATCTGGCAGAGGTCCAAGAGGGTACGTGTGCCATGGTTTCTGTTGTGGAGGAGTCCCTGTAGAGCATGAGCACTGCATTGACCCTCATGGCCGAGTGCAATGCCTCCTCCATTGAGAGAGTGGTGACTCTCATGGACAGCCTGCTCCAGGAACAGAATCAGGGGTTCCTGGGGTTGCGCTGGGATCTGCAAGCCCTCACACAGGCACTGACCTCAGGTGGTCAGTGTCCATGTGGGAGATGGATGAGGCACCCAGTATCCCAGCGAGGTGCCCATCCATCAATGGTGAGCAGGGAGGTCCAGTGACCTCACGTTGGTGTGCAAGCTGCCTGTCGTCTCTGCAGGCTCCTTTCAGGGCGCTCTGGATGATGGTAGCAGCTCCTCCGCCCCTCTGTTAGGGACTGTGGCATCTGATGAGGGGGCGACTGGGGAGATGCCAGCAATGACACTGGCCACTCCCTCCCAGGCGGGGCCACAGGCTCCACTGGCCAGAGGACAACTGTCAAGGTCATCAAGACAGCAGAATCAGCAGGCTGTCTCCAATGCCAGTGCCAACAAGGGGGGAGCACCTAAACGTAAGTGTAAAGCATCTTAAGCACAAGAGGGATTGGTCACAAGTGATTTTTTGTTCTCCCTTTTTTTTCCTTTTTTTAATGGTGTGACCATTAGCACCTGATATTGTTCTGTGAGTGCCAACATTATATTACATTTGCTTTTGTGTTATTGGCCTGAGCATGCTTCATTTATTTTGTAGGTGCAGAGTACACCAGTCTGCAATGCTGGACGTGGGTGGCTCAAAACTTTATTGCACAAGCACTGAGTGTATCTTGGGGCAAAGGAGTGGGTCATTTGTGAGATCCAGGATGGTGGTGGCAGCTTATTTGGCAGCCTAGCTGAAGGAGCATTGGATAAAGGCATCACTGGTGTCCCTGCCTTCCTGGAGGTTAGCGAGGTCTGGCTCCATGCCCTCCTCACTGTGCTCCTTTTCTGCTTCACTACTGGATTCATCATCCGTGGCCGATGGAAGTGCATTGACCCTCTTCCTCCAGTAGGTTCCCCCTTGCCAGTGCCAGATTGTGGAGAGCACAACATGTAACCACTATCAGTGACACTCGCTCTGGGGAATGGTATTGCAGTGCTCCCCCCCAATGGTCCAGGCATTGTAAGTGCGTCTTGAGAAGACCTCTCTACCACCGCTCTTGTGGAGGCGTGGCTCCTGTCATACCGCTGCTCAGCCTCTATTCTTGGGTGGCAGAGAGGCGTCATGATAGCCATTGTCACCCAGCAGTCATCCATCCAGTCAGACTGGAGCACTAAAGAGCCTCGGCTCCTGGGAGTGTCTCAGGATGTACATGTCATGGGGGCTACCAGGGTACCTTACACAGACTTGCAGAATATGCATCCTGTGATCACACACTACCTGCACGTTCATGGAGCGGAATCCCTTCCTGTTAACAAAGGCACCCGGCTGACCCGCTGGTGCCTTGATGGCCATGTGTGTGCAGTCGATGGCACGCTGGACGCAGGGGAACCCAGCAATTGCTGCAAACCCTCTGGCTCGCTCAGCCTCACCTGTATGGAAATGAAAGAAAGTCAATGCCCACCTGAACAGAGCTTCAGTCACCAGCTTGACGTAACTGTGGACAGCTGATTGGGAGACTCCACAAAAATCCCCCACTGACCCCTGGAAAGAGCCGGAGGCATAGAAGTTGAGGGCCACTGTGACCTTCAGAGCCACTGTGATCTTCAGAGCCACTGGCATGAGGTGTCCACCCACACAGTTGGAGCTGATCTCAGGCCCGATCATCTGACAAGGGGAGGTCACTGTCTCCCTTGAGAGGCGGAGCCTCCTTCGGCATTGCACCTCAGACATATTGAGGTAGCTGCATCACTACCTGTAAACCCTGGCAGCAGGATAGTGGCGTCTTCTGTGTCCCTTCTGCCTTGGTCTTCCTGCTGGCTCTGCACCCTTTGTGCCTGCGCCTCTCCTCCCACAGGTCCCTCTCCTGGAAGCTGCATTGGAAGGCCAGGCCTCCTCGCCCTTCTGCTCCTCTCTTCCTCCTCAGAGGAGGTGCCTCCAGCGGAGACCACAATCCCCATTACCAGGGTAAGGGAAGTCTGTCTGATACCTAGAAGAGTCCACAATGTCCAAATCCTCAGAGGGCCTTGAAGGCACCAGTGAGCCAGTGAGTCCTGAAAAGAAGTGTGGAAATGCTAAGAATGAAGCCTTGAACAGAGATGAAGCTGCCAAGTAATGAGAAGCTATTCAGCAGGAAACTATCTCCAAAACTCTTCATTACTCACAGTGGCAATGCTGCTGACCCTTTTTATCCCACCCGTGGATGAGGTTTTGCAAACTGCCTGCCTGCCCATTTTGCCCATGCGACGAGTGAAAAATCACATGGGCAGCTTGACGCAACTGTGGACAGCTGATTGGGAGACTCCACAAAAATCCCCCACTGACCCCTGGAAAGAGCCGGAGGCATAGAAGTTGAGGGCCACTGTGACCTTAAATCGCCATCAATTGGGTTGTTAAGGGCCTTAATTGGCCTCCTAATTATTGGCAGGCGCAGCTCCCCCTCCCCTGCACGCCCGCCGACCGAAATATCACGTGAGCGCGCAATGACGTCGGGGCACTCGCCCAACTCATTCGGGTCGGGGGCGCGCCCACCCGACAACCAGAAAATTCTGCCCATAGAATAATTACAGCACAGAAGGAGAACATTCGGCCCTTCATGTCCATGCTGGCTCTCTGCAAGAGGACCCGCCTTGTCCCACTCCCCCACCTTTTTCCCATAGTCCAGCAAATATTTTCTCTTCAGGTAATTGTCCAACTCTCTTTTGAAAGTCACAATGTCACTATTTTCTGGGGTTGCTTACGCAACAAATCCCTGGAAAAAAAAGTTAATATGACCGAAGGATAAGTAACTTATCTAATCAACTCATGTCAATCACCCATCTCTTAACAGCCCAACAATAAACTTGGAAATGCCACCTGCCCATCCTTTTCTGTTGGGAAATGGCAAGAGATAAGAACATACTAAAGGAATGGGCGTGAATTTGTTAATGGATTAATTAAAAGACACATTCTTTCATTCTTTTCAGAGAGGCAAGTCAAATCTAAGCCATTCATATATGGATAGACAAACAGACATACCCAGACATACCAAAAGTGCAAGTTGCATCCTGCAAAGATCTATCATCAACCACAAAAAACAACTAGGTAGACATTAACGAAGGATTAATTTCAATCACATATTTCTGCTTTCTAGAAAACAAAATTCCAAAAGCACTTATTTCAGTACTCTCCCTGTTGTCCCATTACAGTGGTTACTTGCCCAGTTTTAAATGATAGCTTTTGTATTCATGCCAGCTCCCATCAAGGGACCATTCACAGGACTTCTGAGTGTATTTTCAGAGGAAGAATCAATTTTACCATTTAAGTGTATTTAGTAAAATGACAGTCCAGTTTCTAACTTTGGCAGCAAGCGCTTAATCACCCATTGTACCACCAGCTGTGCTGACCCAGGAGCAAGCTAGTGCCAGAGGCCAAAAACTGAAATTATTCTGTGCAGAAACAGCCAGGAGATGAAACTCCTGAAACCAGAAATAACTTATCTTCATTTCAGGGCACCATTCTGAATTGTGGCAAGAAAGGAGACACGATTGGCTGGATTTTCATCCTAGAAGCAGATAGCTGGAGTCTGGAGAATTCCCGGCTCAGCGTGCCTGCCTCGAGAGAAAGTATCTGCAGGGATGGGATTTTCATCCTGGCGGCTGTGGTGGGTACCGGCTGATAACTAGAGCCAGGGCCAGGCCTGCCGCTCTTGGATAGAGTTCAGAGGCAGCTACAGGGATTACCAAGTGCCAAGGCGGGCTGATTAAAAGACCCGCTTCAGTGCTCTGGGGTTTCATCCCAGTTGTAATAATTGTAATATAGTAAAACAAAAAACAGCCCTCAAGCTCACCCCTCACACTCACACACACTTCCCATGCCCCATTCATGTTAAAGCATGTCACCTCATGCCCTTCCACCCACCCCCATGGTCCTTCCTACCCTCATGCCAACCTATGCCCCTCCACCCACCCCTCCCCATGGCCCATCTTAGCCCCATGCCCATTCACCCAGTGTACACTCTATACAGAACCAATGAAGCCCATAGTACAAGCACCAAGAAGGTGAACAGAAGTAATCCAGGAGACCACACCAGTACCACCAATGAATGTCATACAGTATCCATATTTTATACAAGGGGAACTCCACACCTGCTCTCGTTTGAAAGAATTTAGTGAATCAGCATTCACTGCATGAGCTGGCAGTCTGATCCAAAGGTCCACTATTCTCTGGTAAACAACCACTAGGATTGGTCTTTTTCAGCATTTCCATGTCATAAATGCGAGTTATCTCCTGGAACTTTGAGACACATCATATTTTAATCCAAACTGCCCAAAATGAATACAATCTTTTTTAAAAAAGCTTCAATTTTCCCACATGTCAGAAAAAATTGAGCCACAGTACCAATGGCACGCATTCCTTTAGCATGGACTCATGCAAGCACATCCTCATATATGGTGATGTTAACCCTACCCACCTGATGCAAACCAGATGGGTGGCAAGATAAAATTGTCCAGGTTATTAAGTCACCAGGAACCCAGAGTTCTGAATTTTAACCTGCTCTACTGAGCAAGTGGCACAAACACCAGCCTGAAGCTGGCAGAGTCTTTACATGCACATCATGCCCTAATCAATAATTTCTTAATCTTAACCCTCATTAATGCCTTTCACACCTCCAGGCTTGACTATTCTAACAGAATCCTGGCTGGCCTGTCACATGCTACCCTCCATAAACTTGTGGTCGCCTAAAACTCTGCAGCCCGTCCCCTAACTCACGCTAAATCCCATTCATCAATCACCCCTTGTGCTTACTAGCCTAAACTGGGTCCCAATTAAACAATGTCTCGATTTAAAAATTTTCATCCTTGTTTTCAAAATCTCCATGGCCTCAATCCTCCCTCTCTCAGTAAGTGCGTCTAAGTCAATGACCTCCAAGATTTTAATCCCTCCACCCTAAACTCTAGAATCCCCTTCTCACCAGCTCTCTACCTCACTTTCCTCCTTTAAGGCAGTACTTAAAATTTACTTCTTTCACCAAGCTTTTGATCATTGGCCCTAACTTCTCCTTATGTGGCTTGGTGTCATATTTTTTTTTAATATTGCTTCTATGAAGCACTTTGGGGTGATTTATTATGTAAATACAAGCTGTTATTGTTGCTGTTGATGATGGGGTCACTGGGACCCCACCAAACTTTAAGTGGTGGCCTTAACAGGGAATTTGCTGTGGCTTTGCTGCCAGGTGAAGGCAGTGGGAAGTGCTCTTCCCACCCCCCACAGAAGAGCTCAGGCCCCCTCCGCACCCAACCCCCCGCCCCCCCCAACGTCTCCACCACCAGCACGCCCCACCATCACCCCACCACCACCACCACCATCACCCTACTACCCCCCCCACAACACCCACCATGCCCTTTACTTTCCCCATCTTCCCTCGCCCACATCTGGAACACAAAATCCTAATGGGACAGACCCAAAAGACAATCCCATCACCTACCCTGAGATGGCAGATGGCACATGACTTTCCATCGCCTCCCAGAATGGGCAAGAATTCAGTCTACTGGATTTAAATGAAGTCCAGGAATTAAATTAGCCTAGGCCTCATTTGTGAAATAGAGGGTGAGGCTCTAACTCACTACTACCCACCCATCCAAAACCTTCCCAGAGTTAAATCAGGGCCCATGGATTGCTAAAGTGATGGACTCGTTTTGTTCTTGATACATAATATATGTAATATATACTTTTGCTAAATATTACCCATGGTGCCTCTCCCTGGCCTGATGACCTGGTCTACAAACTTAGATTACACAATCAGGTTGCCAGGTATTAGAAGTAGCAGTGTTGTCAGCCTGAGGCATAAACAGGAAATTACTAATTTCTCAGCAACATTTACAGCAATTACTGACAAGTTTTACAAAAATAAAACATTTAACTAGTTTTATTACAATTTAAAACAATTTTGAAGATTATCTTTTATCAATCATTCTGTTAATTTCCTAACACTGTGCACCCTGTAGTCTAAAAACTACCAGTATGCCAGAAAACAACGCAATTAATTTAGAATACCTGCTAACTGAACAATAATAAAAATATATAAGATGTTTCTTTCTTGCTGTAAGTTCTGTTTGAAACTACCATATCTAAGGTTTTTTTCAGAGAGGTTGAGGTAACTGTGGCTTGACTGTGCAGTCACTGGCAAAATGCTAGTGGTACAATACAAAGCTGTAATGATGACTCATATCAGAAAAACTGAGAGAAAGTATACATGAGTCTTGGTGAATAAATTAATGTTCATTGATGTATTTGAAACTAGTGATCACTCAGAAGTTCACTCAATTTAAGTTAATCTGTAAACATCCTCCGTATCTGACAGAGAAGGATTACATTTCCAAATCTACTACCATAAAACACAAATATTAAGACTGCATAGTTCAACAAAACTAGGATTAGCAATGCTCTTCACAAACGCTAACTACTGCCTTGACTCACCTAAATTCAAAGGTAATGTCCCCAATCTCCCCATGTGAAAGCTTTAGGAGAGCAATCGAGTCAACAAAATAAATAATGGTTGTATCTATATAGCAGCCGTAATGTTGAAAAGTGCTTTACATAATGGTTTTCTGATGCATCTTATAAATAAACTCTAGGTGCGATTTAGATTTAATTTAAAAAGAGAGCCTTTTCCATATTAGTACCTGTAGCTGGAATGCAAAACCTATCACTGCTCCACAGAGGTTCTTTCATCATCATTGGACTTAACCTCAAACATTCTTGGTGCCTATGGACCATCCACAGACCTAATGCTCATTTCATATGTTATTTGTTATGAAATTCTTTTCTTTGTTATCTACAGTAAAAAAGTCAAGCTTGATAAAAAAGACATGTTGTGGCTGGTTTCTGTTTTGTGAAGATTTACAGCTGATAGAATCACTTCCCATTTCTCCCCCACACCCGCAGCAGCTGCTTTTTTACATACAAAAGTTTATTAATCCTAAACCAAACCTTGGCCAACACAGGTCTGAGAAAAACAGATTATAAAGCAGTTGTATTGTATTACACTCAGTAGTGAAAATACAATATTTTATAAAAGAATTATTTTACAAGGACAGCTTAGTATATTTTATCCTGAGATTTTTTTTCTCTCCATACCTACATTTTGATACACTGCATTTTGATACAGGGCAACGAAGAGGAGAAAAAGTCTTCGACTTAACTGTTTCTTTTAAGCCAACATGCATATTTCAAACCAGCCTCAAAGTAATAAAAACCATTTCTTGGGCAGTTTTTTAAAGATCTAACTATTGGATTTGAACCATCTTCCACTGTGCAAACAAAAAAAGTCCTTAAAATGACACTAATTTGGCAATTAGTTTGAGGAGGCCATAGAACAGAATTTATGCTGTGTTGTGACAGGAAGCATTCGAGGTTAGACCAGTATAAGAAGAAACTTGCATTTAAATAGCAACTTATCACATCCTCAGGATGTCCCGAAGTGCTTCCTAGCCAATAGTTTACTTCTAAGGTGCAGGGCTTTCACACAAGCAAATGCAATTGGAAGTTCACACAGAGCAAGGTTCCAAGAGCAAATGAATAATGATCATTCAGTCTGTTTTTGGTGATGTTGGGTGAAGGAATATAGTTTGCCAGGGGACCTGAGAGCTCCATGTTCTCCTTCACAGAGGGCCATTATGTCCACTTGAGCAGCTAGGGCCTCAATTTATCACTTCATCTAAAATATAGTACATCTGACAATGTAGTGCTCCCTCAATATGCATGAAACTGTCAACCAAGATTATGTGTGCTCAAGTCTGTAGAGAGATTTTTTTTTATTCAGTATATGCCACAGCTAATTTATGGATATGGGACACTGTGATTAGCTACAAAATAGCAAATAACAAATGTAGAAAATATCCTTTCCCTGGCTGGGTTACCCTTTTGAGCATATAGTGAGAAAACATTGGTGTAAAGTACAATTAGTTAATGTTCTTATTACTTATGAACTGGCCCATAAACATTTAGGTTAGGTACAGACAGCTAAAGTAAGAGGTGTTTAGCAAACATTCTCTAGTATTTTGTTGCAGTTCAGGTGTTCTGCAAAAACTTTTTTTGCTGACAACATATTTAAGCAGATATTGAGTCACAATCTTTCAGCAATCTATCTGCAACACCTGCTTCCTCGTAAGCCAGTTCACAGAAAACACAGCTTGTTTTCTGAGAAATGAGACCAGAAGTTTTCATTTATGAAACAGGAGATGTAAAACTTTGATTTATGTCTCAGTACTCAAAGTGTCACAGGCACACAATCAGGGTTCCTGACAAGCAGGGTCTAATCATACTTCCACAGTCAGCTCAACAGAATATAATTGCTATCAGCGATGTGCAAAATTCTGACTATGCACTGACTGTTTATAGGTTATTGGCATCAGTTGATCTGTGAAATGCAATGAACACTATCTGGTCACTGCTCCATAGAGTTTTGGGTTCCTGTATTTAAAAAAAAGTCAATTTCGCTCACTTCCTCACCTCTTCTCTCAATGTGCTGACTGTTGCTGGATGAATACAGATACAAAAGTACCAAGAGTACCATTACCTCATCCAAGCAGTCTTTCTTTATATCCAAGCTAAATAATGAGCATTGGCCTACTTGTCAGTGTAGGAGACAGTACAGTGAAGTCCAACCCTTTCCTCACTCAAGATACCAAAATATCCATTGTCCAGTGAGGAATAACTTGGTTGCAATTATAGCAGCCATTCTGGCACGATGGCTGAGACTAAACCAGAAATTGCATCTGTGACCTTAAGGTTGTGCCTTAGGGGTGCATTTACCTAAAAGGGGTGGTATTTTTAAAATTCTCTCTTCTGCTCTCTTCTCTTGAAGATGATGATTTCTTGCTGGCATACAGTTCTACAGCACCAAAGTCCTTTATTCATGTATGAGCCTTGGCAGTGAGTATTGGTGGGCTATTCAGCTGCAGATGCATTGTCAAGATCAATCTTGCTCTCACTGAACATTCCATTTTGGGGGGGGGTGGGCGTATTGGAAATGCCTAGCAATCAAAAAATACAGCAGTCACTATTCCCCTCCTAATTCCTGAGCATCAAAGGCAATTGAGGTTCTTCCACACCACCCCAAAATAAGCGAGTGCAGAAGTACAAAAAAGTTACTAAAAAAGTTAGTGGAATGTTACCTCATGGGGTTTGAAACACAAAAATGAGGAAGTGTTGTTTTTAGTGGTACAGAGCCTTGGTCAGATTCCATCTGGAGTACTGTGCCTGTATTGGAAACCATACATCAGTAAAAATGTATTGACCTTGGAAAGGGTACAGCAATGATTCATCAGAATGATACTGGGGTTTTAAGGGTTAAATTAGGAGGATCAATTGCATAAACTAGACTTGTGTTCTCTTGAATTTAGGTTGAGGGGTGATCTAATTGAGGCATTTAAAATGACAAAGGGATTTGATGGGACAGATACAGGGAAACTATTTGCTTGAGTGGAGGAGTCCAGAACGGGGAGGAATAATGTTAAAATTAGAGCTGGTAATCTATTTAAATGTGATATGTTTTGCACGAAGTGTAGTGGAAATCTGGAACTCTCTCCCAAAGACTGTGGCTGCTGGATCAATTGAAACGTTCAAGACGGAGATGAATAGATCTTGAGTCCATGACATCTTTGTCAATCTCTCCTTGGCCCCTACCTATCACTGGCCTTCTATCCAGCTTCATCTGCTCCAACCCCCTTAAACAGTATAACATCCATCACATTTCCACTTCTCTTTAGCTCTGAAGAAGAGTCATGCAGACTTGAAATGTTAACTCTGTTTCTCTCTCCACAGATGCTGTCAGACCTCCTGGGGTGAATTTTTCAGTTGGCGGGCGGGCTGTTCAGGAGCGGGTACAGGCGGGTGCGGAGCCGATCATTGCCCGCGATTAGCTGCGCGTCATTTTACACGGGTGGGCCAATTAAGGCCTGCCCAGTGTAATGCACAGCTGGTAGCGCTCAGCACTACCTGTGCGGGTGGGGGGAGGAAGGAGAGTCGGGACCTAAGCTCTTTCGCGCATATGCGCAAAAGAGCACAGCAATCTCCCTGAGCTGCCTCAAGGAGATTAAGTTGATTAAAAAAAAATTGTTATGAAGTAAAAAATTATTTAAACATGTCCCCTCATGTGACAGTGTCACATGAGCTGGGACAGGTTTGCGAATATAGCAAAATTTAGTAAATTATTTTATAAAACCTTCAGGAAACCTCATCCTGCCCATGGATGAGGTTTCCTGAAAAACGCAAAGGCCACTTGGGCTCTTCGCCTGCCCGCCAACCTTAAGGTTGGATGGACAGCATTGTTAATTAACAAGGTTAATTACTTTTTTAATGACCTTAATAGGCCGTTGACAGTTTGGCAGCGCATGCCCACTGAACGAACTATTGAAATGATATGTGATGATGTTGGGACACACGCCCAACATCATCTCGCGTCACTTTACGCATCAGCTTGTCAGTCCCACCCCCACACACCGACAGCAATATTCTGCCCACTGAGTTTTTCCTGCATTTTCTGTTTTTATTATGAATAGATCTTTGTTCATGAGGGGTATCAAGGGATTTGGAGTGAAGGTGGGTAAATAGAGTTGAGGTACAGATCAGTCACGACCTAATTGAATGGCGGGACAGGCTCAAATGGCTGACTGACCTACTTCTGTCCCTATGAATTAAACCTCGAACCTTCCAGACCTGCAAGGCTCAGCTTGACTGTTCACTGGATAACTTGCTAACCGCTGAGAGAATTTACGTTCTTTGTCTTTAAAGGAATATTGAAAATTAGTCAGTTACTTCTCAGAAACATGCACAGAAACAAAATGGCCTTCAGCTACTTGAATACGGAGAAACCAAAAAATATATTAAGGCTGATCATTAGTTTAGAAGAATGTTGTTGTTCAACATGCTATACTGTACCGTACAATAATAGGGTATGTGCGTTACCCTGTTGTTACTCATATGGTGTTTGAAGCATCTCTTCTCAGGAAGGGATAGAAAACTAGCTCCAAATTGACTCAAGACATTTGCTCTTCTCAGCAGCTGGCTAAAAGAAGCATTGGCAAAGTTCTGGGGCAAGTCCCTTCGGGCCCTCTGAGCTAAGGACAAAATGTGGATGATAGAGGGGCTTTTCTAAATGCTGCTTTTATCTCTGAATAAGCTTGAAGAAAATCCTCTGCACCACAACACATCATGATCAGAGATATAAGTTCATTTTAAGATAATTACATATTGACTTTACTTTGAATCAGTTCAAAACCAGCTGCCAAGTCCCATTCAAAATAATGGGAATTCCTGAGATTCTTAGACATAAAAGGCTCACAGTCCTGTCTGTGCTTTAACAGTATGCTTTCTTTCTTGGTATTTATAGGCCTTTGTTCAAAACATCAAGAATGCAACTTTTAACTTACATCATTTAAATGGCATTTGACTGAAATGTCTGAGTAATACAATAAACTTTTCTGAAGGTTTTCAAACGAAGTTTGGTAAATGGGCATTTCTAAATGCTATTGTCCACTGAATCAATTTGACTGCAAAGGATAAATGTTATTCAAAGGGGCAATTGTATCAGAGAGGTCCTAACATCACAGAGTTAGACAGCTAGTCAGGGTTTCTGCTGCAGAATGCTATTCAGGATTTTCAATTGAAATGTGTGTGCACCATTATCAGGATCAGGTTTAAATGTAAAGTCCACTTCAATCAAGTAGTTAAACAGCTTGCTGACACTTAGAGCTCAGTTTTAGTTACAGGATCCTGTAACCAACATAGGGCTGAGTTCCAATTCAGGACCCCGCAAGTGTCTGTAGCCACACCCTGGAGGAGATTTTCAAAGTGGTGGCAAATTGAGAGGCTGCCTCCAGAAGCCCTCTCCAATTAAGGGCAGTGGGCAGGTTCCACTGCCAGGAGGGTCAATGGGAGCACCCCAGGCTCCGGGTGGCCAGCAGTCCTACCAGGAGAGGTGAGTGCTGCTGCAGTAGATGGGAGAACGAGAGGGAGCCTCAGGATGGAGGTGCTTTTCGAAGCCCTTAGCAACCTTAAAAATAAAATGTGGCCATGGTTGCCAGGCCGCCATTGTGAAGAGAAAACCCTTTCATAGTATGGTCTGTGGCCACACCTGTTGCCCTCTGGCGCCTGCGCACCAGGTAGGGTGTGGAATTAAAGGAGACATCGCTAGTCCTCAAGCCTGCCACCGCGAGTCCATCTCCATCCACCTGCTGGGCTTCAGCCTCAATGAGGGTTCTTGCTGTCTGGAAAATTCCAGACAGCTTGTGATGAGTGCCCACTACGGGCAGGCTGCCATCACCCCCCAGGAACAACCTCACTGAAAATAGGGCGGAGGTGGGAACATGCCAGCAGACCTGCAAGCCAGCCGGTAGCATGAAATTGCCGGCACAACCACCTCTGAAGCCACTAACTTTGCTGAATAAAAATTCAGTCTTTAGAGTCCAGCTTCAAAGATGAAAAATGGCTGCTTGACTGAACTTTTGAAGGATTACAGCTGCTTGTGGACTGCATCCTTACATAAGCCATGACCTCTAGCACAGGAGAAGAGAGAATTGGAAAATAAGTTACAGGATAGAAATTGAAAGCTGGTCCTGCTTTGATTCTACTGAATGACAAAGCTAATGGAAGGTAATGTACTTCAATAATGTAGCAGGTAATGATGTCAATTCATTCAAGTCAAAAGAGCATTTGGCTTAATGAAGGAATGGCAAATTCTAATGCCTAGGATGAAAATTCAACTTCAAGAGTGCACAGACTTACCAAAGGCTAAAAAACAACACATTTGATACACTGTGCAAACACAGCCTGGCTTCCTGGTTAATGTTTGTGTTGTTCTGTACTGGTACAAACGAGGGGGAAGGGTCAAATTGCAACTGAAATGAAAGATGACAATTTCCTTAATACACAAATATTCATATCATTTGGATGACTTATTCTTAAGCACTAGTGGTGGTGGGTCTGCAATTTCTGTGAAGTTTCTAAGAGTGCTTAGAATCAGTTTAACAGAAGCTGAAGCAAACTATTAAAGCCATCCCTGGTGCACAAAGACTCAAAATGGAGTGCCTTTAATGTCATTAGGTTATGCATATCTGAGCTAGACAAGAAAGTTTGACCTCTTAAGTCTGTGCCTGACCTCCAGCAATAGGGACATCAAAATGACCTCAGTTGGAGGGCAGAGAAAAAAAATCAGCCAGGATTCTTGGTCACGATTGCTGCTTGTTTGACTTGTACTAAAAGGTATAAGAGTGTGCCAGTGCTCAAGATCAAGGTTCACACTCAGAAAAGAAACTAGGTCTATTATTGGGAAGCTCCTGTCATCTGTCTTTTATGACAGAAGGGGGAAAATGGGGGGAAATGTAGTGTTTGAAATTTAGTGGACCAATGAATATAATTTTGGTGTACTGCTCCTTTCTGTGTTTAATCTCACCTCCATCATTGTTTAATTTGAAACAATTGTGCAACGCTGGTAAATGATTGTGCTTATTACTTTTGCCCCAAACTGTATTAGTTGTCAGAGAACAACGATGGACCAAATATAGAAGTAAAATCCAGATAAAGGGAAAAAAATGCACATCCATGGGCACAACAGGAAACAGAACATCAAATGTTTATCTGAAAGTCAAAGGCTGCATACAGCCCAGTAAAACTGCTGCATAGCTTTAAGAGGAATGAAAGAAAATTTCTCATTTTCATAAGGAAGAAGCAGAATTCTTTTTAAAAGGCATTTATATTTCATTTTGCTGAACAATCACAACAGTGTATTCACTCAAGTTCCTCAACAATAGTGCATCATTTTAAAATTTATATTGTTCATCAATACAATAAATCAATAAGTCTGGGGTTTCCTGCTGTGTGGTGAATGACGGGTTTATGCCACGTAATGCTACAGCAGCCTACACCAAGACACTTAACATGCAATCCTCCAATGGCTCAGTGGGTAAATGCAACATAAAGAATGGTTTTGAGCTGCACAGGCCACATCAGGAGACCATCATTGCTCATGGAAACTGTAGGCTACAGAGAGGAGCGATCACAGACCAAATTGGTGATGGGAAAAACTGGGATACAATTCTGGGATGAGTTGAGAAGGACCAGGGAGCAGATTCTTGCTCAGTGTTCAAGAATAATCCTGAAAGTCCAAATTATCTCCAATATAAATATAAGAGAAACTATTGAAATATTATAGCCTGTACCAACCCTAACATTCATGCAGCCTCTTTCAGTAGGAAGAATGGCCATTTGACCCAGCAAACTCCTAACATATTTCTTGTTGTTCAATTTGCTAATTCCACATGCCCGGGTTTTCATTTCCTTTGAAATGAAACTCTTCCCTTACACAATGCATTCTAATTTGTTGCCTGGAATAGATTGTTGGCACAGGAAATATTACCAAGAGACTGGAATGTCAAGCAACCAGTGGACAGATTCAGCCCCACCAAGACTTGATACAATAACGCACAGCTGTAAGGAAATTACAGAGCAATGATCCAGCTGAGTATTTTACATGATGTCAACCTGTGCTTTTTCTGCGTGTACTAAACCCCAAGATTTGAAAACTGTCTTAATTCTCTAACAGATATCCTTTACCTTATGTGAAGTACAACTGACAGGCAACTCTCCTACTGCAACTCATTTTTCTGGCTGGTCAATTTACGTAGATATTTTCTGATGTAGCCCGATTTTGGCACTGCTTTCACATGTAGGACAAAGGATATTACCAATGTTATGACGGGATTGGAAACTATATTGGAGGAGTTGTATATATTATCCCCACAGCATATTACAGTAATTACTACTGTATTGTACTTATTATGAATACCAAATTATGAAACAACCATAGAGCATTTGGATGCCAAGCAAAAGCTCCTCACCTTCTTATACCTTGCTATGTGTTGGGACAGGTAATGCGAAAAGACAATTTTGCAACACAATTATTACCTACAGGATCCTTCACGGGAAGAAAGAGAAAATATTCTTGTGTGAGCATCAAAATTGGCAGCCAGATGGAGACAAAATCATAAAATCATATAATCCTACAGTACAGAAAAAAACTGTTCAGCCCACCGTGACTGGACCGACTCTTTCATAGTTATACAATTAGTTCTGCTTACCCACTTCTTCCTTCACATTGTATTGTGATGCCTTCTGCAGTTAAATAGTTTGCCTAATGTTACTGTTTTAAGCTCACACATAAAAAACATGAAACTCCAATGAGGTAGTGAAGCGATGCTTGTACCCATCATTGATGCTCATGCCTTCAGTCATCTAGACTGCAAACTCTGGGCTTCCTGCCCTAAAGCTCCTGATCTCTCTACCCACCTCCTCTAAGACCCTCTTGAAAACCCATCACTTTGACTAAGACTTAAGTCACTTCATTAGCTTGCTTTTGATTTTTATCTGATTACACTTCTATGAAACAGCTAAATGTTTTTCTATATTAAAGGTGCTATATAAAGAGAAGTTACTGTTGTGCCTTCAGGGAAGGAAAGCAAAAAAAGGGAGAAGATTACAAAAAAAAGGGGGACTCACCAAAAATACTGCTCTCCTGTTTTAATTGGCAAGTTTGAAGAAAATTTCAGATATCAAGCTCAATTAGTTATAAAAATGCCATTACTCCCAAAGGGTTAATCTCTCAAAAAATTAAAGAAACAGCTGAGGCATAATTAACATGGCTAATGAGCAGGAAATGTACAGTTAAATATTTGTGTAACATCCAGAAGGGCATTGCTATATTAATGCTGCTGTTTATAGAAGGCCAGATTGTCTCCATGTTTAGATTCACTTGCCAGGCAGTAAGCAAGTGCCTCAGCACCACCTCATAACCTTCACTTTTTGTTTTTTTAACCAAGCCATCAAAGAAGGAAACAGCCAAACAGATGTTAACTGCAGATGTGCTGAATATGTGACCTTCTGTTCCTATCTGTGCAAGAAATCATACATTAGGCATTGATTTATGCAGGATTCAACAATTTCCTTTAACTCAGTAAAAGAATTCAAAGAGAAATGTTTTGACATCATGAAACCAAAAAACTGCAATTCAATGTTTGAACCAATGAAATGAACCATTACTTCCAAGATCTAGAGTGCCCATTTATATAGTCTAGCAAATATCTAACAAGCTATGCAAATGTTTGTGCTAATCCAACATGCTCTCTTTACTTAACACAATCACTATTTACTGCTTTGGATGTACTGTTGTAACCTTTGCGCCATCAGAGAAAAGACTGCATGTAACTACTATATTCAAAAAAGTTACATTCTAATCATAGAATTTAAGTTTGTACACTGAGGCCTGAATTTTCATGCAGATGAGGGCTCTGGAAGACCTGCCCTCAAGCCAGCCGCCGCCATTTTCACAGGGAGGAGGGAATGAAGGTGCATTCCAAATTGCATACCCATGATTCACGGAAGCAGCTGCCCATATAAATCCGCAGTTGCCCCCACTCGTGTGATTTTGGTAGGTATCTGAAACCCAAAGTGTGCAGATTCTGCCTTTTAGGAACAGGTCTGAACCTTGTGGATTTGTTTGGATAGCCAGTGTACCCTTTTGGAGAGGTAGGTGCCTCTTTGGATATGGTTCTAGGGTATCTTTGGGAGAGATAAGACACCCTTTGGGAATGGTAAAGCATCCTTTCAGGTAAGTCAGTTGCCCTTTGGGATTGTTAAAGGTACTCATGATTGCACGTTCAATTGGATGATCAGCTGTTAAATAACTGTAAAGCAGTCAAAAAACTAGCAAGCTGTCAAAGAACTGCCAAAGAATGGTCAAGCTGTCAAACAACTATCAAACTGTCAAAGCTCATTGGAACTGTCAAAGCTATCAAGAGATTTAACTCTGCTGGGTTTTAAATTTACAAAACATGGAGTTAAAAATAAATCAGTGCTTGATATTTCACTCTCTGTTGACATAAGCCTGAGGGCTATTGGCTTTGTGCTGCATGATTGATTTTACAACCTAACATTATCACAGTGGGATGAATGCTAAGTCAGCAGTTTGATTGATAGTTTAAAGAGAATAGAAATAGAAATGTTTGTTTTCATATGAGATTAGTTAAAGGAATTTCAATGTATTGAATGGTTTGGGGTATGAGGGGGCCATAGGGAGTGGATAGAGGAGAATAAAGTGACATTGGGGGCATGAGGGGACATAGGGGGTGGGTAGAGGAGTATAGGTTGGCACTGAAGGTATGAGGGGCCATGGGGATGGATGAAGGGCATAAGTTGTCATTAGCAGAATGAGGGGCCATAGTGGGTGGGTGGGGGGCATAGGGGTATGATGGGCCATTGGGAGTGAGTGGGAGGGAGGCACGAGATGGCATAGTTGGAATGAATGAATGGGGATTGTGTGTGTGTGTGTGTGTGTGTGTGTGTGGTGCGGGGGGGTTGGTGGGCTTTTTTTTTGGTTGGTTTTTAATACCTTCAACGAAGCACCAGTGCACAAAAGCAGGCCTTCCACCCAGCCCACCTCTGCACCCAGCAGCCTCCACATTCGTTTCAGGAGGGCCCGACTTCAAATCTAGCCCGCCCCAACATCCCCCACCCCAGAATAAAAATCTGACCTTCTGAGCCTCTTTTTCCTGTTAAAGTCTCGTCTCTGTGCTCCGTACCTGGGAGCAAAAATTCGGGCCCAAGTTTAGAATTTTTTTTCGAAAAGTTGAAACAATGTAAGAAGAAAAACAAATTGTGTTGTACAGCCAATAAAATCTGTGTGTTAAAACCAGTGCACAAATTCTCATCCATTTTGCATTCTAATAAACCCTCAAATCATGTGTGTTGAGAAGTACAGGTACAAATGTGCATCCTAGCACTCTATGGAATGACACTGATTCTCAATAGCAGTATGTCAATATAAAATGTTAAAAAGCAAGGAAACAAAGTAAAGGACACTTAAACAAAAGGAAAATCCCGCAGATGCTGGAAAGGAACACTTCAGGCTGTTTGATCAAGCCCAATCTAATAATTCATAATTTGCCTTTAATAGAGAATGGAAACATTCAATTGTTGTTCTATGTAACTATCAATGTAAGACATTATCCAGCACTATTTCTTTAACACAAGAACTTGTCCAGCACAAAATATTCCTACACCTGCTGACAAACTTCATTGCTCCAGCATTTACTTGCTCCAAAAGGGTGGCAAAAGAGTTCCAAGTTGCTTCTACAACCAATCTCCAAAATCCTTATCCCCGACATCTGTAATTTGTTTTTTTAAAACAACATTATGATTTCCATAACTTATATATGTAGCCTGTACACTGCAGGGTGAAATATGGTTTCACAGGCACATTATGGGTTGAACATAGTCATTAACAAATTATTAATTATAATGCCATGTAATCACTGCTCAGTGTGCACGCCAAAGCTGAAGAATTAATTAAAAATCCCTTGGAAATAAGATCAAGGGTAACTTCTGCTCAATCCATGATCTTATCAGCAAATTGCCTACATTTTCAGTTGCATTTCTTGTCCAGTCAATCTAAATAATGGCCATGTCTTTGAAAAATATTACAATTTGTAATTTACTGTGCAGATCAATATGTGTCACACAACACTTAACAAGATTTTATATGCCGTTCTTCTAAGTCACTACTAAATGGTATCAACTCAAAATTTCAATCAAAATGTTACTAACACCTAGGAAAATTTTAAAGGTGTGTTTTTAACATAGCTGGGCTTAACAAACCTGCATTGCTCTGGCAGGACACCAAACCAAGTGCTAAAACAGATGCTGCTATGAGAGACCTCAGATAGATACACATTAGCTTATGGGTTTGTGGGTTTATTGCTTGTAGCTTATTACAATTGTTTAAACAGGTCACCACCACCGCTGTCTGCAATAATATCTTAACTTCATATTTCCAAGCTTTGATACAGAATAATTCAAGACTTAGCCAAGTCTGTAGTCACCATGAAACTTAGATCCATCTAAAAATAATCGTTCATGGTCACCCTTGAAGAAATGAAATTCTTCTAAATCTAAAAGTGCACGTACCTTTGGTGGATCAAATAACTCCAGTACATATCCATCACCTTCATAAGACTTTGCCTTTCGCACAAGCAGCCTACATTTTTGCCATTGTGTCCCCATGTCCATACTAACATCATCCACTACCATATAATTTAAAACACCTTCTTTGCGGATGTCATGAACCTCTTCTCTAGATAGAGTCCTTGACCAAGTGAATTTATGAGTCAGGTTTTTAAACCAGTCTTTTTCAGGTGAACCAGCCACTGCAGAAGCTCCTTCTTTTCCTTCTGCAGGTATTGTATCTGTTGATTTTCTCCGGAACAGATTCCGTATACTGCCTTTCACATTTCTTGTAAACTGACTCAATGCTTTGGGTCGTTCAAGCGATGGGCATGCAGAAACAGAAACATCTTCAGAACTTCGAGATTTTGATGAAAACGGGAGATTGGTGTCAGAACTCCTTTCTGTTTGTTCAGCACTGTTCACCTCAGCTTCCATCTTAGGTAGAAGCAGACCAGAAGAGCCATCGGTAGTCTTCCTGCCCGTTTCCCTGTAATCGTGTACTCCTGTAAAGGGCACAATGGTACACCTGTTCAGAGCAAATCCCTCCTTTACCTCATTTCTGAAGTACTGTTGAAAGAGATCTGTGAAATGTAAAGAAAAGTTTTCAGCCCCCTGTATGTCGTGACTTGGATTTTCATTTGCAAATAGCAAATACTGCCTAGCGAGTTCCTTGGCAGTGGCATGGGCATGCAGCTCACAGAACTCTTTCCAGCTACGTGGCTGTGTCAAAGACCCTTGTTCTACAGTGTTGCCATTCATTGCAACATCTGGGACAGCTGGATTATGCTGGAAAAGGAAAAACAAAATACCATGTTAGAAGTTTTGGAGATGAAAGAGAGAAAATAAAGATGACACACACACAAAATTTGGACGAAGCGTACATATAACGACAACAATTTCAAGGGTTCTGAACTGTTTTTGGCCACAAAGAAAACTCTAAATCTGCTTTAAATCCAAGATTTAGTCATTAAGAAAACCAAGAAAGATCTTTTGAATACCCGAGGACTAACAGGCAATATAATTAACTCAAAATACTCTTAATAAGCCTATCTTTACTTCATCCATTAACAATAGTAAGCATTCACCATGAAAAAAAGAAAGACTTGCATTTATATAGCACTTTTCACAATCACCAAATACCCCAAAGCAATTTACAGGCATGAAGTAATTTTGAAGGGTTGTCATTGTTGTAATGTAAGAAATATGGCAGCCAATTTGCGCACAGCAAACTCCTACAAAACAGATAATCTGTTTTTGCGATGTTGATTTGAGGGATAAATATTGCCCATGACACCGGGAATAATTCCTCTGCTCTTCTTCGAAAAAGCGCAATGGAATATCTTACATCCACCTGAGCAGGCTGATGGGGCCTTTGGTCCAAGTCTCATCTGAAAGGCAGCACCTCCAACAGTGCAGCACCCCCTCAGTACTGCACTGAAGTATCAGCCTTGATTTTTGTACTCAAGCCCTGGAGTGAGACTTGAACTGGAAAGATCAGAGTACACAGTTAAAGACCTATAGGTGCTTGCCTATTAGTTTTCCAACTTGTCTAGTTGTATTTGAGGTTAGCAGCATCAGTTATGAACATGGTGATATATAGACTTACACTTAGAGGCTATTCCACGTCTAGTGACCCATGAGGCAGACAAAGCATGTCTGTTTCACAAAGCTGGCTTTTTCCTGTAACAGATTGCTAGTCTGTCACCAGAGGCTATAGCTTGAAGACCACCACTCAGCATCAAATGTGGCTGACCAGGAGACTCTCCCATTCTTACCACCTGACATAGACATATTGGAAGGATTTACAGGTTGAAAAGTAACCCGTTTAGCCATGTTATGAATGCACCTTCCATGGCCATCAAGTCTTGGAATGGGACTTGAATCCAGAGACTGAGTTAAACTAACACAAGGCAGACCTGAAATTAGACCTGGGACTATCGTGTATGGTTCAGAATCCGTGTAGTTATCTATGGGTGGGGGTGGGGTGGGGGGAATTTTCTGTTTCAGCATGGTTATAATATTGATTTGACATGTTTGGCACACACTCCTCATTTGACCATCACAGTTCTGTGATACAGTTGTCTTCCTGTAGCTGCACATTTCCCCTACTAGATGGAGCTCCAAAAACTGAAGATTCACCATATCTAAAGCATCACTGGGACGTAATATGGGAGAGCTACAAGTTTAAACAAACTACACTACAAGCTCATTCCTATAATTTTGTTCTACAAGGCAGTTCTGACAAATACTCTTCGTCTGAAATAAAAATGCTGGTGGACTTGCTGCATATTTCTGCCACTATAATTGCTCTTTTTTAATTTCCAATTTGCACTCACTTTTTATCTGTGCTTTTAATTTATCAGCACTCTAATATAGCAGTTTTTTGTTCAGAAATTTGCTACAGTTAGTTTCTGATTAGATGTTGTTACTATGCAAGCATGCTCTACAATAATGTTTTAGTTTATATTTGTTTTTATCATTGTTCAATGGAATAAGAATAATCTGGGAAATTCCACTGTAAAAATAACTGAAGATTATGTGAACTGTTCATGCTGATGCGCAAATTATTATCACATTTGCTGATGGTTATTGTCAACTTCTATCCTTCACCTCAGGCGGAACGTTGCGTTACTACTAAGTAGCCTGTTTCACATCCCACCACAATCTGATCAAATTCATCATGACTGAGACTGACAGATCAAAGCATCACGCAGCTAAAGAAATTTCAATTTAGATACACTCTATACGAAAATCAAAAAGTCCAAAAATCCGACCACTTGAGCTGTACTGGTGTTTCGCCAAGTGCTCTTATCTTCCGACTACATTGGGACACTTATAATTCATGCATGCAATAACAGAAGAAAAAGTCATATGATTTTTAAATGCAGTAATACTGTGTAAATAACCATTTCATGCCGCTGTAATTAGTCAGTAGGGATTGGGCTTGAGATTTTTGTTCCCCTGTGTAATGATTTTTTTCATTAAAAAGTGAATGTGCGGAATACCAAGTGGATTTACTGCACTATTAGATTTGCACTTGTTCACGAGTTTCAGTCTCTAAAAATACCTGTGTGATAGAATGGGGCAATCATGCAACCTGATTCTGATATGGGGCAACTGCCTGAAAAGATGACTTTGCATACCACCACGAATGCTGTGTCTGACTTGGTGAGTACTTCCAGCATCCACAGTATTTGTTTTTGTTCCATGCTTTTTGGGTTTTTTACATACTAACCACATAAAAAGTTTAAAATCAATGTTGCCTTTATCGACAAGATCTTAATGTTCTAATCTAGGGCTTATCTACGAACAAAACAGTGTACAGAACAGGTTTTTGCAAACCTCAGGGCATTCAATATTCAAACAGGATAAACCCACAAATAAGAAATAAAAACACAAAATGAAATAAGTGGCCCAGGTCTTTGTGAGTCACCTTACCAGACTTCACAGGCATGGGGCCCACAAGTAGTTTGGACACCAATGCATAAGGTCATCCTATTCTGCTAGCTACTTGACATTTTGTGTTGCTCCTGAATAAAACCTGAAACAGCCCAAGTGTTTGAAAACCATGAACAGTGTTACGAAAACAAATCCCTACCAATTGAGCAAATCAGATTACAAATTCAAATGCAAGAGAAATTATAATAAAGTTACTGCACATATGAATTACAAACCATTGGATCAGTATAAAATCTATACTTTTTAATGCTGTTAAGTGTTGTGGCCTAAGAATGAAACTAATTACAGTGCTGCGTGAGCAGATTATAAATTGATAACACCTTGGTAGTGAGTCTTTGTTTGTACCCTATATTAAGATTTCCATTTTACATAGGCTAAACAACCCAAGCTACGTATGTGCATATGGAACACGCTATATCTAAAGGTCGCTAGCAAAGTTAGGTGTGGACTTGTTTGTCTGTGAATATTTTTGCTGCATCCCCTTCCCTGGCCTCTTTGTTGATCCTTCTATCAGGCTTGACAGCCCATAGATGACTCAGCATCCTTTTCAAGCGTTGCTTCCTATACAGGACTATCCTTTAACCAAAGGCTTTGAACAGAAGTTAGTAACTGGATTAAGTTGTCAAGGCGAGCTTTGTTGCACAAGTCCATTTATAGTACATTCTGCAACCAGTGTGCTTGCTGACCACATCTCATGAAAAGCAATATAGATGGATCACATACATAATATTCACATTGGACCTTCTAGTTCACACACCAAGGTGCAGACTATCTTGGGACTCTCAATGGCGGTATAGCTAACAATGGAATCTTACCACCAGCAGATTACTAAACCACTCAAGGCACTACCTCTTGCGGGAATACGTCTCAACAGGCACCAACAGGGCTCTTAAACTGACTTCAAAAGAGCATAGAGTACCTGATTCCCACCAATATAATAGACTAAGTCATTTTTGTCATTGCTGACTGAGATCAAAAATTGTGAAATTCATATAGATGCAATCCTGAAAGCTAAGCCATTTGGCTTGTTAACCTGCCAATCTTGGGAGCTCTCGTTGCAGCACTCCACGTTTGAACCTACAGGGACACCCTCGCGTTTGTATATTTCAGCACACCACCGCTTCTATCTATCTAGTGCAAGAGCAATAAAACATCGAGAGCAGTGGTGTCTGGCTTTTTGAGAAACGATGTGACCGGAGAGGGCAGGAGTTCCAAACATTGCTTTAACACCACCATGTGGTGCTTCAGTCAGCCACAAAACGCGTGAGTCACTGCAGCCAGACCCGAGCATTAACTATAGTACCCCACACAAGTTTATTTAAAAATTGACAAACACTGCAAAACAATCGACACGTTTCCTTGATGTAAGTTTTCGAAACTGTAACCTTCACTTCTAAAAGAAAATTTCTGGAGCAAACCCCTTTCACACGCGCGATGCAATCATATCAGCTCTCTGGGCAGAAGCAAACTAGAAAGTCTGTCTGTATTACCACTGTTGCGGCTGGACAGATAAGTAGCCCACCGCTAAATAATTGCGACACAACTATGGATTTTCCAAAACAAAAAGTCGCTACCTGCAGCAGAATTCTCCACTTTCTTGTTCACCCATGTTGTCTAAAGCTTGCTGTTTCAGGAAGGAAATCCATGCGCGGAAAAAAAACGCTAAACTCATCATTTCCGCTGACAAGTTTGACAGTTGAATGGGTTCGTGCCGATTCCGTCAACATTTAAGCAGCAAACGCTGCATCAACAACAAAAAACGCACACAGACATACTTATCTTTCTGTACTTCTTGAGACCAGCGATCACTCCATTGGGCTCCGCTCTGCACGGCCAGCCATACAGTTACGTAATTTACCAGTTCGGCATAGTTTGAGTTGCGGAGGCTGAATCGAAGCTTAATTTGTTGTCCAACAGTGGCCTCTACACACAGCTCGGTGAAGCCAGGGTCCAACTGCAGGCTTTATGGAAATGCTAAAACGACATAACGAATTCATTTTCTTATCTGGCTTCTTAATTAGTGAAAGAGAAATTGGAACAGACTCAGCAGAACTGATCAAAGTAGACATTGATAATGATCGGCTTCTACAGACTTGACGCAGTAACTAAAGTTTTTAACTTCTATCCCCAGCATTCGAAAATAAAACCTCTTATTGTTAAAGTTGCACTTCGGAAGGCAGTAAGTAGCATAGACAACTTTTTAAGTATTCATTTATTGACAGTTATTATACATATATATGGGAAAACGTAATAAGCGTGGCAGAATCACAAATACATTATTTACAGCCCGGAACAGACGCGATGGGCCGAAGGGCCCCCCTCTGCTGTAAATTGTAGTTTAACTGACACGTGCAAGAATTTTATTTTCTAACGGAAAATAAATATGTATAAGCTCTTTAAAAATGTTACAAAATTGGAAGGGCTTATTTATAAAATTATTTTATGCAGTTTATATAATATAAATGGTATAATTAGGGAGGGGGGAGTGGGGAGGGAGAAGAGGGAAAGGGGAGGGAGAAGAGGGAATGGGGGAGGGAGAAGAGGGAATGGGGAGGGAGAAGAGGGAATGGGGGAGGGAGAAGAGGGAATGGGGAATGTGGGGGGGGGGAATGTGGGGGTGATGTGGGGGAGAGGGAATGTGGGGGGGAGAGGATGGGGAATGTGGGGGAGGGGAAGAGGAGGGGGAATGTGGGGGAGGGGAAGAGGAGGGGGAATGTGGGGGAGGGGAAGAGGAGGGGGAATGTGGGGGAGGGGAGGGATTGGAGTGAGGAGAGGCACAGGAATGGAGGGAAGAATGGAGGGAGAGGAGGGGAATGGGGGAGGGGAGTGGGAGGGGAGTGGGACGGGAGGGGAATGAGGGAATTGGGAGGGGAGGGGAGGGGAGGGAATTGGGAGGGGAGGGGAGGGGAGGGAATTGGGAGGGGAGGGGAATGGGGGAATTGGGAGGGGGGGGAAATGGGGGTAGGGGAGGGGGAATGGGAAGGGAGGGGGAAGGTGGGGAGGGGGAGGGGGAGAGAGAGAATGGAGGGGAATGGAGGGAGGGGAGGGAGGGGAAAGGAGGGAGGGGAGGGGAGGGACAGGAATGGAGGGAGGGGAATGGAGGAAGGGGATTGGGAGGGGAGGGGAATGAGGGGATTGGGAAGGGAGGGGAATGGGTCGATGGGAGGGGCGGGGAGGGGGAGAATGGGGGAGGGGAGAGGGGGAGGGGAGCAAAGGGATGGGAAAGGGCACGGGAGTAGGAGAGGAGTGGGGGAGGGGGGAGTTAGTGGAGAGAGAGAGAAAATGGAAGAGACAGATGGAGGGGATCAGCTGGGTCAGTAATATGGGAAGGACGAAGGAGGAGGGAGAGGGAGAGGGAGGGAAACAGGTGCAACTGAGAAATGGACAGGGGTGGTGGCAGGTTATGACAGGGAAGACAGGGTTAAGGAGAGGGGACGGCGGAAGTTCGTAGGAAGAAAGGAATTTGGTGAGCAGAAAGGGAAATGGAAGGAAGGGAAGGTGAGAGGGGAGGTGAGGAGAGGATGGAGGAGAATGGGAGGGAAGGAGAGAGATGGAAGGTCATAGGGATGTGGGAGCAATGGGGAGAAGGAGAGAGGAGAGAGGTTTGTGTGGAGAGGGAGGGATGGACTGGATAGAAAGGAATGTCAAAAGAAGAGGAGAGGGAGGGAGGACGGGAACAATAACAGTGAGGAGAAGATGAGGGGGTGGTGAAGTGAGAGGGAGGGTGAGTTGAGGGGGGAGGCGAGAGAGGGGGGGAGGATGAGGGGCAGGGAGTGATGATGAGGGGGGAGTTTCATCCAAGTCCAGACAAGCAGTCTGACAACACTCGGTGGAGGGTCGAAAAAGGTGGCATTGAGGTAGCCCAGAGTGTCATCAGCATATACGTGGAGTTTGATTGTGTCTTCAAATGATGTTGCTGAGTGGCAGTGCGAGAAATGGATAGATCCTTGAGAAACTCCACAGGCAATGTTGCAGAGGTGGGAAGTCATTGGTGGAGGTTCTCCTGCTGTATCATGATAGGTAACAGTGGAACCAGATGAGGGCAGTTGCTGCCAGCTGAAAAATGGAAGAGTGGTGGTCAAAGGTTGCATATAGGTCAACAAGGATGGGGAAGGATCGTGCATCATGATCAAATACACACTTTTATTACTTTTATTAAGGCTGTTTCAGTCCTGTGGGAGGAATGGAAACCCGATTGGAAATTCCAAAAAAAAAATTTTGAAGTCATAAAACATTCAAGGACTTTGGAGGCTGGCTATGAGGTGGTTGTTTGCATGGACAGAGGGATTTTTTTTTGAAGACAAGAGTGCTGGTGACAGAAGGGGGCACGGAGACAGCACCTGAGGAGAGAAAACCACTAACAATACCAATAAGCACTGGGGGCCAAGAAGGAAATTGGGCGATTATTAGTTTAGTTAGAATGGAGTCATGAGAGCAGGAAATGGCTCCCATGGACAAGTTGGACTGGGTATGGGCATGAAGGCAGATAGGAGAGAAACTAGAGAAAGATCTGAGTCCGTAGTGTTTGCCTTTGACTTAATAGAGCAAAGATGGGGAGCATACTGAGGGTAGCAGTCAAGGTTAGAAAGAATAAGGGCTTAACCGGGGACAAGGGCAACAAAGATACATGCAACTGAACAGAGCAGTAACTAAAGAAGTATCTTGTGGAACAGAGGGCCAAAGGCTAGACAGTTAGGAGCCTAAAAAAGAAAAGAAAGACTTGTATTTATATAATGCTTTCACAACCTCAGGACAACCCAAAATTCTTTACAGCCAATGATGTGCTTTTAGAAGTGCAGTCTCTGTTGTAATGTAGGAAAACGTGGCAGGCAATTTGTGCACAGCTTGCTCCAAAAATCAGCAATGTGATAATGACCATACATCTGTTTTAGTGATGTTGATTGACGGGATTAATATTGGCCAGGACACTGGGAATAACTACCCTACTGTTCTTTGAAATGGTGCCATGAGATATTTTATGCCAACCTGAGAGAGCATATAAGACCTTAGAGTAATAACTCATCCAAAAGACTACTCATTCAGAACTGCACTGAAGCATCAGCATACATTTCTGTGCTCAGGTGTCCGGAGTGCAGCTTGAACCCACAACCTTCTGACTCAGGGGTCAGAGTGCTGACAGTTTGTTTCTCTTTGATTAATGATAAGGACTTTTGCCTTTTCATGTGATAAGAATATTAACCATGACACAACCTATTGTTGTCCAGCTACTTTCAAGATTCTGTTTAGTGAAACATTGAAAGATTGGCTGCAGAATTGTTGGAAAATTCTTATAAAGTGCATTCTTTATTTCTCTAGGATCTCATCTCTATGGTATTTTTACAGAAAGAAGCAAAGGAATTGGGAATTTAATAATAGCCTCCATAATCACTTTATCTCTCTTTAGAGATAGGCTTATTTACTGTATATATTTATCAACATAGTAGTATATGCATCTAGATTCAAATTCACCCCAATTTCTTCTACGCAGCTCTCCCCATGTTCCCTCTCAAAATTTCTCCCCAACCACCCTCTCACTTCATACAATTTTCTTTTTCTACAAGCTGCCCCTTGCTATCATCATTTGCAGTTTCAGTGATGATATAATTTTCTGCCATTCCAATAGATCTTTCGACCTTTCCACTGCCTGTGCTTGATTGCTTGACTGACATCTGAGCCAAAATTTCCTCCAATTAAATTTTGGGAAGACTGAAGCCATTGACTTCTGCTCCTGCATCACACTCCATCACTAGTCACCTCACTTCTTGGCCAGTATCAGGCTGAACCAGACTGTTTACAACCTCGGCATTCTATTTGATCCTGAGCTGCCTGTATTCTAATGCAGCAAGTTCATCCATCATCTCTTGTGCTCACTGATACACATTGGATCCAGTAACACACTTTTTCAAAAATTATCTTTGTTTTCAACTCCCTCCAAGACTTCACTTCTATCTATGTAATCTTCTCAAGCCCTAAAGTCCTTTGAGAACTTTGCCTTCCTCAAGCTCTGTCCTCTTATACATCCCCCACTTCCTTTGCTGCGCCATTGGCTATCATGTCTCAGTTGGCTAGGCCCTAAGATCTGGTATTTCCTCCCTAAACCTGTCCAATGCTCTGTACTCCTTTAAGATGCTTCTTAAAAACTTACCTCTTTGACCAAGCTTTTAGTCACCTGTCCCAATATCTCCTTCTTTGTCTTGGTGTCAACTTTTTGTCTGGTTGAGCTCTTGTGAAGTGCCTTTGTACATTTTACTACATTAAATGTGCTGTATAAATGCAACTTGTGATTTTATATCTGTAATTTCAATTTTTCCACCACTGTATCCCACTATTTTAGGACCATGTCATGTCTTGAAACATGCTAGTGTAGAAGTACAAAAAGATCAAATACATCTCTAGATATGCTATGACAAAATGTACCATTACATGAAATCTTGCTGAAACCCAAACTGAATAAAATTTACTCCACAACATTAAAGTTACTTTCTAAACTAGGGGTTCTCACTGTACCACAAAAGACATAAGTTTATATGTAAAACATTCCTTGAAAATTAAATACAAAATTACCAAGAAAATAAGGCTTTCAAATAAGCTTCACAATTTTGCAGGAATACATACCAGAAGATAAGTTGCATCCCACAAGCAAATTCTTTCAATTCAGAGGCAGAATGGAAGATAAATAACAGTTCTGATATATAGTTATTTTTCTAGACAGTGCAGTTTTCCACTGTCTATTCTATTTTTACTCAAAGAGTTGGGCTGAGCTGGATTTAAGACTTTAATGTAATTACCGTCGATGCTATTCTGCAACTTGTCAGAAGGAAGTGTGAAATCCTTGTGACTTTAAGGAAGATAAACACATCTTTTGCAGTTTTTCTTTTTTCATGCTTGATGAGAACTGGCAAATCTCAGTCAATTGAGATAGGTGGAATGACCATTACCATACAGTGGGCCTATGATTAGCAGTCTATTTAGTTTCTATCTCAGCTGGACTTTCAGCTGTGGAGTGGAATGCAAATTCTTCTCCTCAGTAAAAGAAGAAAAATTGTACTTCCCAGGAGATTCAAAGCTGCTAGTCTTGGCTATGGGTAAACTTGTAGGGTCAAGATGAAATTAATGAACATTTAGAAAGGCATCAGCTAATTAGTGACAGTCGGTATGCATTTGTAATACATACATGGCTCTACAATATAAGCTTAAGGTACCTGATATTAAAAGGAATATGACATTGTGGATTTTGCAATAGCTAAAGGACGGAAGACAAAGAGGAGTAAATGGCTATTTTTTCAGAATGGCTAAGTGCATCAACCATCACCTCCAGGACAAGCCTGTGCATTAGGGGACAGCCTTTCCACATCTTCCATCCATTCTGCAGGTTTTTTGTTCCTTGGCACTGGATTGTATGCTACAATCATTGCTGCCATTGTGAGACCTGCTAGGGTCCCTTTAAATAGAGATCCTTCCTTGCTTGGTTCAGTGTGTCATCCAGCCCACCCTCCCTGCTTGGTCAGGAAACCCAGAGGCAGAATGATAATTACATTGCTGTGGGAAAGAGCAATGGTAAGGTGCACAAATTAGTAAATCCAGTTCACCACCTGAAAACGGAAAAGGGACTAGTACTGGTAGGGACTAAATTCACAAGATATCACTCATTATTTCCACTGGTTGGCAAATCCGTTATAAAGGGGAATAATCAAAATTAAAAATAACTTGAGGAGGAATTCGCTTTTCTCAGAGGTCATTATCACATACGATTAGAGACAGATACTATAATATAATTGGAAAGGAAATTGGAAATGTGTTTGAAAATAAATAAACTATGTAAGTAGAGAGAAAGGGCAAGGCAGCAGATTGCTGCAACAAATTCTCAAAGCTGACACTAAAAAGAAACAGGACATTTTTTGCGGAAAGCTTGAATGAGACCAAGATCCAAAACAATTCTTTTGTCAGATCTGTAGACCTAGAGGAATGAAACAGTGCAAAAACATATCAACACTGCATTCTCTGGACTAAAGTGAAGAAAAACTCAGAAAAAGCACAGTTCTCAAAGAACAGCTTTACAATATTGGTACCGAACCAAATCACAAGTATTTGGCAATAGCTGGGGAAAGGAAGTGGATAATTACATCCACACACAAGCAGAATTGTTCCAACTTTTGAGCACAGTCCCTGCAAGTAATGGAAAAGATAATGCATCAAAGAGTGCTTCCTGCTGTTGGGCTTGGGTTGAGACTTAGAAATATGTAAGAAAATGCTTGGGAAGGGATAGCATTAATCTTCTGGTTAGCCCAGTACCGAGCAAGGCAATGAATCTTCATTAAGCCCTGGTCTTCACTAAGTCATGAGTGCTGGGCTGCTTCCCAAGATGCTGGAAATCAACTGTGATGACAATGGTCCACAAATCAAGCAAAAACAGTATTTAGTGACTTCAGCAATAACCAGCCTATCAACTTGTTAAGCTGTCTAATAAAGCTGATGGAGTCAGTTATCACTTGACATCAACTTGATGGTAGTGAGTTCTTGAACTCAAACCAATCAGGATTCTGTTAAACCTCAAAAAGAGCTGTTCTCAAAAAGAAGCAAACACACAGAACAGGAAGTGAGGAATGAGATGCTGTGGAAACCAATGCACAGCAGATTTCCTGGGCATAACTTTCCAGGAGGAGTATGGCTTGGAGAAAGCACATTGACAACATCACTGCCAGTACATTAGCCAGGTTGGGATAATTTGCAAGTACTCTATAGGAAGATGTACAGATTCAGCCCCTTAATTTTTCTTCCTTCACTGAGGAGAAGTGATTGCATTCCACTCCACAGCTGCAAGTCCAGATGAGATAGACAGTAAATAGGCTGCACATCATAGGCCCTCTGCATGGACTTCCCTCAGACTATACAAAGCCTACATCTGTCCAATCCGGGAATATGGCCATCTAGCCTGGAACAGTGAGTCAACCTACAAGAGAGGCTACAAACAGTCCAGATCAAGCAATAAAAGCAACATATTTCCAAACATACATGGAGATAAATTATGAACATAAAGTATGTGAATTTCAAATAATGGAAAAATAGGTTTCTAAGGCTTGAGCAGAAATGCAAATTCCAGAAAATACAAAACAAAAAGAGTTATGAGCCTTGGCCTATTCATGGCACACTGCAAATGTTACTACTAAATGTTGAAAAGATCCATCATTAGGCACATATGCTCCAACAGTGCTGGTGGCAGAGATAAAGCAGATGGTGGACATAATCAGGTGGAAGAAGAGATTTCAGGAGAGCAGAGGAAACCAAATCAGGAGAGGGTGTATGGATTTTTAGTGCACTATAGGTATTGATGTAAAAGGGGAAGCACATACAGTGTTGGTGACGTTTAAGTCATGACTTTGCATTTTTATTTAATTTCACAAATCACATGAATTTTCTTAACAAGAGGCTGCAGGGATTTTTCAGACTGTGGCAGAGCTGTTCATCCACGTAGAGCTGATGAAAGTAAATTTTTTAAATTTAAAAGCTGGCTGTCTAGTGGCCAACAATCACATTTCCCCACATGTGCTGCCATTCAAAGGGAATTACAAAGGTCTGTTAATTGTGGCTTATGCACTTCAAGGGTGAGGTATGTGGCATGTGTGTTTGGCAGTCTTTTCCAGGACTTCCATGTCAGACTGGCAGAGCTCAAGACCTCGCACCATATTCCATTCACCCATCAGCCTATCCTTGCTGACCTACATAGGCTTCCAGTCTGGCAACACCTCAATTTTAAAATTCACATCCTTGTGTTAAAAATTTTCCATGGCTTTACCCCCTCCATATTTCTGTAACCTTCTCCAGCCCTACAAGCCTTCGAGAACTTAGCATCTCCCACATCACTGATTTTAATCACTCTCCTATTGCCTGTTGTGCTTTCAGCTACTTTGAGACTAAGATCTGGAATTCCCTCCCTAAACCTCTCTGTCTTTCTACCCCTCTCTCCTTCTTTAAGATGCTCCTTAAACTCTTTGACCAAACATTTGGTTATTTTTCCTGAAATTGCCTTCTGAGGCTCAGCATCAAATTTTGATTGATAATGCTGCTGTGAATTGCTTTGGGACATTTTGCTATGTTATAAGTGCTATATAAATGCGAGTTTTTGTATTCGGTAACCCTGGGCCTCGAATAGCCAGTTGTGCAGGTGCTTGTAATTTCAGGGAATTTATGACATGCCTCCCACAAGGTAATTATCTCCCTATACCAGGAGATCCTGCTTATCTAGTTCACAAAGGACCTAGTGTAACTTTGGAAGTGAGTAGGCTGGCTGAGTTGAATTGTACCAGTATTCAGATGGTGCAAGTAAGCATGTTTAGCACATTCTGATTGGCTTCCTGCCAGCGACACAAATGACAGGGGTCAGGTGGTAGGCTTAGGCGGTCTGTGGCAAGTAAGCACCAGATTTTCAGTTGTAATGAAGCAAGCATGCCACAGATATATGAGTTTGTGCTCATCTGCTTGACACTTCAAACTAATGCAGGATAATGCACAGGAGGGGCATCAGCAGGCATGAATTTTATAGCACCTTTCACTGTTAACTTTGAAAGTGCCACACTAGAGATTCAAATGGAAGTGATTGATCTCCAACTGAAGAGCAAGTTCAATGTGGTGGGTGAGTCAGCATTCTAAAAGTATCATCAGGGGAAACGTAGAAAATAGGAGCAGGAGTAGGTCATTCAGCCCCTCAAGCTTGCTCCGCTATTCAATGCTGATCCTCTACCTCAATGCCGTACTCCTGTGCTCTCCCCAAACCCCTTGACACCTTTAGAGTCCAAAATCTATCTATTTCCTTCTTAAATATATGCAGTGACTTGGTCTGCACTGCCTTCTGTGGTAGAGAATTCCACAGGTTCACCACCTTCTGAGTGAAGACGTTTCTCCTCATCTCAGTCCTAAATGGTCTATCCCGTATCCTGAGACTGTGACCCCTTGTTCTAGATGCCCCCAAGCCAGAGGGAACATCATCCCTGCATAAGGTCTGTCCAACCCTGTCAGAATTTTATATATTTCAATGAGATCCCCTCTCATTCTTCTAAACTCCAGTGAACACAGGCCTAGTCAGCCCAATCTCTCCTCATATGACAATCCTGCCATCCCAGGAATCAGTCTTTGCTGCACTCCCTTTATGGCAAGTATTGAAATTACAGTGTGGAGTCAATTGCAGGAAGCCGACCGGCCCCGCCCAATGAGGGAAAAATTCTGGCCCAGGTGTGGTCTCACCAAGGCCCTTTACAGCTGTAGTAAGACATCCTTGCTCCTGTACTCAAGTCCTCTCGCAATGAAAGCCAACATACAATTTGCTTCTTAAATGCTTGCTGCACCTGCATGCTCGCTTTCAGTGACTGGTCTTTGGTGGAGTTTGGCACATGCAGGTCATTATTTGGCAAATGGGGACAAGCATTTTCGCAAATGTATGTGGAGAAGTCCTACTTCTGCTCACTAATGAACATATTCAGGATTTCCTTTTACCAATCTAGAGCGAAACTGGAACCATGAATGAAAGGGCTGCAACAGTGGACTCAAGCCCAGATCTTGCAATGAGGGTGTGACGGATATTGTTGTGCAACAAATGGTTATGCGTGAAAGAAAGCATAAAAATCTTTTTAGAAGAGTAAGTGATTGAGTCAGACATGATGTTTAATCAAAATTCCATCTTACCCCAAAACATTTTAATCATGTGTGCCCCCTTGCAACCTCTGCTGTACGTGATACAAAATAAATCTCAGAAGGTGGCTACATGTGCTTATAATTGAAAGACACCATCAGAAAATCAAAAGGTTGAGTCAATCTTGCATCCAAACCGGAAGGGAAAACAACAGAAGTTAAATGCCACTGATTTGGGAGATGCCAGAAGGAAAGCAGGAGGCACAGCTGAGGCCTTGAAATCACAGTTTAATCAGAGGGCTGTAGAATGTCTATGACACGATGAGTTACTGTTCTGGAGAATGCAGTAGGTCAAGGTCTCATGCACTTTACTACAGAATGAAAGAGGAACGAAATGTGATCTATAGACGTTTGACAGCTCTATATGCATGATAGAGTACAACTTGAAGTAGTGAAATAAAATGTGTCAGATTAATCAGGGTAAGGTGATATAGCTTTAAGAAATTGTTTACCTTAATTGCCTTTAATCGTGAATGTTTCTCAGCCAGTTTCTCAGCCAGTAAAGATAAAAGGCAGGGAAATAGTTCTAATTAAAGACAATTAAGGCAAACAATTTCTTAAAGCTATTGCACCTTACTGTGGTTATTCTGACACTTCACTTCTTAAAGTGGTACCTCTGGCATAGATATAGAGCTCTCAAATGTCTGTGGCTCACTTACCATCCCTTCTTCCTCTGTTATGATTTATAATAGTTCTGAGTTTTTAAAGGTAAGTATTTTATGTCTGTATGCCACCTTTTTATGTTCTCATCAGTTTCTCTCAGGTCACAAACTTATGGCCAAGAGAGGTTAGTGTTTTATATGATAATCACTAATGGTTTTTGTGTTTCTGTTTTTTCAGGGGTCAGTGTTTTTAGCTTTTGTTCTACTTGTACCAAAATGTATTTTTTATTAGCATTCCATAGGGAGAAAGTAGCCTCATCAATAGGACCCAAAGCCTTTCCATTTGAATAAGGTGACAAGTGTTTGAGCACTTTAGGTGTGTTATTGTGCAAAAATACTAATTTCAACATTTTTCAATGGAGGAGGTATAATTTTAATTGAAAAAAAATAAAAAATCCTAACTTCAACAGCAGGAGTTAACCCAAGACTAGTTTAGTGCCTAATTCAACTTTCACTCCTCACTCAAGGATGGGTCTAGTCTTAGTTCAGCAACACATTACTGTACATGGTAAAGACAATGAACTCTAATGGGATAGGAGAAGGAAAATAATCCTGCTGCATGTCTGATGTCATCATACCAACAGCTGACCTTGTAAAGTTTTTTTAAAGAATAGCCTCAAATCAATTTCAGCAGTGTAGAACATCGTGTTTGTAACTTAAAGGTGTTAAATACAAAAAGTCCTGAGATATAATATTTTTTTTAAATTTTGATCTAAAGGAGATATTTGATCGGTGACCGTAAGTTTGGTCAAAGAGGCAAATTTGGAGGGAGGATCTTAAGAGGGGAAAGAAGGAGGTGGAAAAGCAGAGGATTAGGAGGGAATTTAGGGTGGCAGAAACTCCAGGATTTAAAAGACTAACTCTCCCTCTCACTGTTGTGAGTAACTCAGGAGAAAAATCATCAGGGCATTGAAAAGTCTATTGTGTTCATTTCTTTGACCACTTTAGTTTATTTGTTAGTTTAAAAAATGGAGATGGCATAAAGGGCTGTTTCACTGGCATGGAGGCCATGTCCAAATGCAGCAAGACCTAGACAATATCCAGGCTTCAGCTAACAAGTGGCAGCAAATACATGGGAACACTGCCTGGAAGTTCCCCTCTAAGCCACTCACCATCCTGACTTGGAAATATATCACCGTTCCTTCACTGTCGCTGGGTCAAAATCCTGGAACTCCCTCCCTAACAGCACTGTGGGTGTATCTACACCATGTGGCCTGCACGGTTCAAGAAGGCAGCTCACCACCACCTTCTCAAAGGCAATGGGTGATGGGCAATAAATGCTGGCCTAGCCAGTGATGCCCACATGCTGTAAATGAATTTTTTTAAATCTCCAGGAATACCTAATGGAGTTAGCAACCCTAAAGAAGTTTCAGACCAGAAAACAGACTGCCAAAGGCATAACTGCCAATGGTGGAAGCAAAGGATGCCAAAGGAGTGCAATTTGGGGGGGTGGGGGGGTATAGTAGGATTGGTGGAGATTACAATGAGAAATATGGCATTTTTTTTATTTGCTCTTGGGGTGTGAGCATCCCTAGCAAGGCCAACATTTGTTGCCTATCTCTAATGGGCCTTGAGAATGGTGGTGGTGAGCGGGCTTCTTGAACTGCTTTAGTCCATGTTGTGTAGGCACAGCCAAAATGCTTTGTGTGCTGGTTTGATACAACTGAGCGGCTTGCTCGGCCAGTTCAGAGGGCAGTGAAGAGTTCATCATATTGCTTTGGATCTGGAGTCTCATGTAGACCAGACCAGGTAAGGATGGCAGATTTCCTCCCCTGAAGGACATTAATTGAGCAGGGTGACCAACTGTCCCGGATTTTCCAGCACTGTCCCATAATTTGTCCTTTTGTCCCAGGTCAGGCCATCTCAGGACATGCACGTCCTGGATTTCCAGCACCCACATCCCTTTATGCAGCCCTTAAACAGCCCTTTATGCCATCTCCATCCCCATCCATCCCCGGCCAAACTCAAATCTTCAACACCCACCATGGCGAAACGTCGCCTTTTCTTTTCATCCAGAGGTGATCACTCTGCAAGTGAGTCAGATGGGGCTTTCCAACAATCTGGTGGTCATTATTAATGAGAGTAGCATTTTATTCCCAGATTTATTAATTCAGTGGAATTAAATCTCCTTAGCTACATTTGAACTAATTTCCGGATTAGTCAGGTCTTCTGGATTGGGGGGGACACTATATTTAAAACAGAAGATTGAGGTTGGGTACAATAAAAAGCATTCGTGAACACATAGAGAGAGGCTTCCCCCAGGAAAGAACGTGACTTGGCACAGAAACTGCTGAATGAACAAGAGCCATCCTGGCTGGGCCGTGACGTCACGCGTTTTGTGGACTGTCTTCAAACGTCAAAGGAAAGGGGGAAAAAAACATGATGAGGGCGAGCGGGGGCCTGAGAGAGTCGAGGCAGTGAGTAAAAAAAACACACACACTTTCCTATATTCCTTACAGACTATTAGAGTGGCAGTTTGATAAGAGCCGACGGTGAAACTTTTTTTTTCTCTCTCTCTCTCTCGACGACTTTTTTTTTACCTTTTTTTAAAAATTCTTTTATTGTCCTGGAACCGAGGCCTTGGTAAACTAGGAAAAAAACCCGAACCGTTCGTGTGGGCGATTATTAACACCACGTAAACAGATAATCCACACTTCGGAAGAAAGGAACAAATACCGGCGGTTTAACGTGTGCGGTTTGGGCGGTTAACCCACCGGCCGTTGGGTGTTTAGTTTTTAAAAAAAACCGTTTTCCTTTCGCTCGGTTTCTGACCCTCCCCCCTCCCCCCACCGGCAACGCGCATGCGCACCGACTCCAGCCATCGGCTCCTGTCGGTGGGATGGAAGGTTTTTTTCTGTTCCAGTGAAACATCTGGATCAGGCTCTGTGAAGGCGAGGGGCTCCTACTGCTGTTGTTGTTGCTGCTGCTGAACGGCCTCTCATGGCCACTCTGCAAAGTACATTTTGTTTTCGAGTAATAAATGCACATTCTGGCCCCGGGCACTCAAATCTGATGATCAGGGGTTTTTTTTTAATATAGCAAAGCAAAGCTTGGCTTCTGCAGCACCTTTCGCGACTTGGGGCACCCCTGAGCGCTTTACAGCCAGTGAAATAATTTTAGAAGTGTAGTCGCTGCAGGAAGTTATGGCAGCCAATTTTGCGCACAGCAGGCTTCTTCTTAGGCGGTCCCTCAGGATTGTGGATGACTTGCTTCCCTCCGGTTCGATGGACTTATCAGCCATCTCAAACGCCAGTCTGTGATCTGCAGCCTCTGCCACATGCAGGACAGGTGGTGCTTGGAGGTTCAGGCGGATGAGGTGTTTGGAGGTTTGTGCACTCACTGATGCCTCGACTTTGTCTCTGCATGCTCCCGACAAAGCATCTAGATGTGTTCGGTGCCTTCCTGAATAAACCTTCTCCATTTTGATTGGTCACAAGCTAGGGACACCCTTGTGTGGGTGCGGATGTTTGATCTCTTTAGGGATGCTTTGAGGACATTCATAAAGCGTTGCCGTGGTCCTGAGAGTCTCCTGCTATGAATTCCAAAGAGAATAGTTGTTTTGGGATTCAGGTATCAGGCATATGAACAGCATGTCCCATCCCGCGAGCTGGTTTTGAGTGATTAGGGCCTCGATACTGGGCTTGTTAGCTTGGGAAAGGAAGCTGCTTTTGGATCATCTTTCTTGCCACAGGACTTGGAAGACCTTACAAAGGCACCACTGATGGCACTTCGCCAGTACTTTTGAGGCATCCGCTGCAGGTTGTCCAAGTCTCCAAAGTATATAGGAACACGGGGATCACTGCTGCCCAGTAAACCATGACCTTAGTCTCGGGTTTGAGATCCTGGTCCTCAACTATTCTTTTCCTCAACACTGGCACACTGGAGATGATGAAACAAAAATATGATAATGACCAGATAAACGGTTTTGTGATGTTGAGGGATAAATGTTAATTCTGTTGCTCTTCTTTGAAACAATGCCATGGGATCTTTTACACCGACTTGAGGGCGGATGGGCCTCAGTTTATGGTGGGACACAGTTCACAAAGATAACATTAAGTGTTGAAAACTTGAAGCAAAACCCATAAGTTCCAAAAGTTCTGGAAACAATCAGCTAGGCAGGCAGGTCACTAACAAGTTAATGTTTGAGTTCTGAATGCCTCAACAGAACTGTAAGATATTTGTTCCCTTGTTCCTTTTTAATTATTGTTCATAATGTAATATCTTTGGGTTCTGATAGCATAAATACTTGAAACTTGTCCAATCTTTTTACAGGTTGGCTGGGCAACTGAGTGTTTCCAACATTCTCTATTTTTGTTTCAGAGAAATACTCTTGTTACTCTTTAGTGTGATGTACAAAGGGTTTTTCTACTTGACTAGGGATGGGTAAGAGGAAATTTAATTGAAGTTTTAATATTATGAAGTATTTAGTAGACTGGATAAAAACCCTGTTTGGGGAGTTGTGACAAGGAGCTTCATTAAATTTAAAATAATCATTAACAGAATGACGAGAGAGAGGTTGGAAGAGATTTCTCCACACAGCTGGTTGATGGAGTCCCACGGAACAATTGAGGTAGTAACCATATCATCTTTTAAGGGAAAATTAGATAAATATTTGAGGCAAAGGAAGAAACATTGGTTATGGGGAGAATGCATGTCAGTGGAATTAGTTTTGGATTGTTTCAACAAAAGTTATGGTTCAAATGTCCTCTTTCTGTGTTACAATGTTCTATATCTCTTCAAACTATCTTTAAATGTCGAAAAATATGTTGACTATAATTTCTTGGATATTCAGAGGAATCTCTTGTGGTATTACAAAATAAGGGTTTTACACACAAGGCTGAACATATCATTCCATTTTCTTGCAAGCCCTCCTTTGTCAAACTGTGTCCTTGTCCTGCACTGAAACCAGCATCTCTCTCACCTCTTTGATGTTGTTAGGGAGCCTGGGCCGTGGTCATTTTGGGACATGTTCAGGATTGACAGTATTCAGGATCTATCACTAAGAAACAGCATTTACTAGCCCCCCAGAGAGGGTCTGGAGCTATTGAAGCTGAATGAAGGTCAAAGTGAGAAATAACTGAAGCAAAGCAAGGAGTTTGATTTCCATTTAAAAATAGGTACAGAACCAAAGAGTGACAACATTGTTTCTTCTTCTCCCAATTTTATACCCTTGGACTAAATCCACAGAACAGCTGTCATCTTAATAAAATTTGTTTTCATTATTGACAGAGTTAGTATCAATGGATATTAATTTCAAACCCTGCTCTTTCCTCACAGTTCTGTAATTTCTTTCCCTTCAAGTATTTATCCAGTTCTTTTTTCATTGTTACTGTTGAATCCACCACTCTTTCAGGAGTGCATTCCAGATTACAACAACTCTGCACATTTTAAAAAAAAAAGGTTTCCCCATAGAAATCATAGAATAGTTACAGCACAAAAAGAGGCCATTGGCTATCGTGTCTGTGCCAGCTCTCTGAAGGAGCAATTCACCTAGTGTCACTCCCTGCCTTCTCCTCGTAACCCTACACATTCTTCCTTTTCAGTTAGTAATCCATTTCCTTCTTGAATGCTTCGATTAAACCTGTCTCCACCACACACTCAGGCAATGTGTTCCAGATTCTAATCACTCGCTGTGTGAGAAGTTTTTTTTCATATCGCCATTGCTTCTTTTGCCAATTACCTTAAATCTCTCGTTCTTGATTCTTCAACTAATGGGAACATTTTCTCCTTATCTACTCTGTCCAGACCCTTCATGATTTTGAATATCTCTTATCAAATCTCTTCTCAACCTTTTCTTCTCCAAGGAAAGCAGTCCCAAATTCTCCAATCTATGTAACTAAAGTTCCTCATCCTTGGAACCAACTTGTGAATATTTTCTAACCCCTCTCTAATGCCTTCACAATCTTCCTAGAGTGTAGTGCCCAGTAGCTTCTCAATGTTGTCACTCTTTGGTTCTGTACCTATTTTTAAATGGAAATCAAACTCCTTGCCTTGCTTCAGTTATTTCTCACTTTGACCTTCATTCAGCTTCAATAGCTCCAGACCCTCTTTGGGGGGCTAGTAAATGCTGTTTCTTAGTGATAGATCCTGAATACTGTCAATCCTGAACATGTCCCAAAATAACCATGGTCCAGGCTCCCTAACAACATCAAAGAGGTGAGAGAGATACTGGTTTCAGTGCAGGACAAGGACACAGTTTGACAAAGGAGGGCTTGCAAGAAAATGGAATGATATGTTCAGCCTTGTGTGTAAAACCCTTCTTTTGCCAATCTCCTTAAATCTGTGGAACCTGATTACTGACCTGTGTGTGTGACTGGAAACAGTTTCTCCTTATTTACTGTATCAAAACCTCTGATTTTGCATCTCTTCCCCCTTTAAATTCACTGCCCTAATATAACTCCTGTTGATAAGCCACAACAATATATAATGTTGAAAATTGCATTATTAGAGTATAGAAAATATCCTTGTAACAATGCCATGCAACACTTAACACATTAAGATAAATGGCCTAATACCCATATTAAATTAGTGGACAGAATGTTAAGAACACATTAAGGAACTTCCCAATCACAATCTCTAACCCATTTCCCTGCAACCACTGCCCCCCCCATTGAAAATAAAGATCATCAATGTAACCATGAAATGTTTTACCACCAATCTTTTCAATAGTAATTTCAAGCTTAGAAACATTTCCTCTTTTCCAATTTGGGAATATTATAATTGACAGTAGTTGTGACCCCGCTATTTTCCATTCTTTAAATTAAAGCTGCATCTCTCACTTTTTAAGGATTTGAGTAATATCTAGAGCCCTTAAGCCTCCATGTGACATTTTGACATCAACAATTCCACCTTTCATATTTCATGCCATTCATAGATTACAAAGTAGATAGAATTTACTGAGTATATCTGCATGTGCATCCTTTTGTGTAGTTATGCCTGGGTAGCTCTACTACCTGTACCCTGGTATGTTCTTTTAAGCTATTTCTCAGCATACTTAACACAACACATCAATTACAAGGAGGATTTATTTCCTCCTGCATGAAATGGGAGTGCTCTATTTGTTTGCATTGTTACTGGTGCCTGATAGGCAAATCTTGCCACTGAAACGTAACTAAATCTGCATGTCAGTTAAGGCTGAGGTTTGCATTTCATGGTGATTCTGTAACTATTATGTCAGAATAACTGTATCCTCTGTTTCAGATGTCCTTTGATTTTTTTTTTGATTGTAGAAACTAAAGCATGAAGTTAAATGAACGAAGCGTGGCATACTATGCCACCTGTGACTCTCCTACTGACAAGACTGGATACTTGCATAAGAAGGGAGAGCGAAACACTGCTTATCACAAGCGCTGGTTTGTTTTGAAGGGTAATCTGTTTTTTTACTTTGAAGAAAAGGACAGTAGAGACCCAATTGGAGTAATCATACTTGAGGGATGTACTGTGGAGCTGTGTGAATCTTCAGAGGATTATGCCTTCGCAATCAAGTTTGACAGTGTTAAATCACGGACATATAAAATGGCTGCTGAGAGCCAGGGAGAAATGGAGTCCTGGGTTAAAGCTTTATCTCGTGCAAGCTTTGACTATATGAGAATTGTTGTGAAGGAACTTGAAAAGCAATTGGAAGAGATGCAGCAAAATAGATCCAGCGGTCGCAAAAGCCAGAGAAAACCACTACTGCGAAAGCACGCAATCAGTCCTCATAGTACATCACTAATCTCACATAATTCCTTTGTATCTCATAGGACTCCTGTTAAGGAGAATGGCTATGTCTCCTGGAATGCTACACCAGATCAAACTATTGATACTGAATTTAATTGCAAAGCACATGCTGTTAATGATAATAGTGATATCTCAAAATGTTTCTCAGACCAGGCACCTGAAAGACCCCTACATACACAACGCTTGCCACCACCTCTTCCCCCTCGGAGGAGATCAGGAACAGGAGGGGTAACATCCGTGATTGGTGGTCTGATGCTCACCCAAGATAACAACACAGCAGCGGGGACGTTCAACTTTACCAGGCTACATGAATGGTTCGGTAGAGATATAATACAGCTGCGAAGACGATGGCAAGAGAACAAGTTTAGAAAGGATGGTGGATCACAACTGGATCAAATGTTTTTTAATTAATAATTTCATCTTGCGCAGTTCCTTTTTAAAAGGACAACTTCATGCTCCAGTTTTAACCTTAATCCTGTCTCCTTTACCTCCACATTCTAATCCAGTAGATGATTTCTAGGAAATATACAAATGGTATATAAAACCTCAGTTTTCATTTGTTTTATAATCTGGCTGGATCCAGCAAAGGAATTACTTACTTTATAATGGGCACTGGGGAGTGCCATGTATCATTTGCTTTTTGTTTCCTTTTATTTTAGCTTTACTATTACTGGCAGAGAAATTTAAAGTTAACATGTAACAAAAAACAAAATACAGTCAGGTCTTTCCTTATGGCATAATGAGTAAAAGCACCAACTTGGTGTAAAACTATGGCAGGAGGTCTTAAGTTTAGCCTCTGGTAATGTCTCATCTTAGCCAGGACAGTTTTTTATATGCTACAGTTGACCTTGGCCAACTGAGGGGTTTGGAGGGAGGTAGGAAATCAGCCCAGGCTTCCCACACCTTGTTAGAATTTAGTGACTCCCACTGGCTCATGCATTTGAAGAATTGGACTCTGTTGTGATGCCCAATCATTTGGGAATAGCCTGCCAACTTGCACCATGTAGGTAGGTTTCCACAAGAACAGTGGCCACTGGACCTCAGCAACTTCAGGAGGGAAAGGAAAAGGAGGTAAACAAATCAAAGTACCATCACAAAGCTGAGAACAATCAGATATAGTTTTTTTTGAATAATTGGTACTTTTCCCCAAGCTGATACAGGAACCCATCACTCCAGTACTATTTGTCTATTTTCTGGCATCCGCCATTAAAGACTCTGGGTTAATGACTTGAATAACAGACATTTTACAAGCAGCTGGTTTACAAAACACTAAAGTAACTAATTCACATTGTCATTATGAAAATCTAGTGACTACAAAGGATACAAGAGGGCAGTATACAAAACACTAACTTAAATGACTAGTGTCCATTATCAGAATGATAATCTAGTGACTACCAAGGATATCCAATAGTACAATATTTTTATTTCTGTGCCCTGTTTAAAGGGAAAAGATAGGCATGAGCTGCTCTGTCAAATACCAAAATGATTGAAGGCATATATAAATAAAGGAATACATATTTATTCTTTTGGAATTCATTTGGTTAGTAAATACAGTATTTATAAACTGTACACCTGCTCTGTACAGTTCCCAGGGCTTACTCAAGACTAGGTACCTGAAAGGCCACAACATACGCAATGTTTGCCACCACCTCTGCCCCTGGTCCGAGATCAAGAACAGGAGAGGTAAGGTATTATGTAATATTGAGACGTACAGAACACTTAACCATATGTATATCTGGGTGCTAGTTCAGTCCCTTGGTTTAGGCTGAGTCAGCTGCACAAATTGGCCCTAGTTTCCCTAGGCAAAGGGAGAAAAAAGTCAGTCTTTTCTTCCCTGATCATCATCCACTGATATGCGTACTCTAGAAAGTATCATGTGGACAGGATCAAGCTTGCCTGTGGCAACCCCAACAGAGAATAATACTCATAGTATCAGCCCACTGAGATGATGTACTGGATGGCTACAGCCACACCCTAAAGCATAGGGATAGAAAACCGGTGAAAGGGGATTAACTGCTCTGTACACACCGTACCCAATTTTCCTTTCAACTGAAGTTATCCCCAGCTTTCTACCTCCACCCTGCCCTCCCATCCTCATATTTGTTTTCCCAAAATGGCTTCAGATTTTTTCTTTCCCAGAAGGTTGTATGTGACAGTGGGTGATTGACGGTGTTTGTGGGGTGCGTCATTTCTGTATAGGGTAGGGCAATGAACAAACGGGTCCTTTCTTATCATTTTTATACCTGCATGAGCCTTCAAAGGATGAAGAATTCTCTCTAAAAAGCACATTTTATATTGCAGAATTAAGAAACAAAATCTTTAACAAACTGCATTTCACCTATTAGCCATGATCACTTTTGTAGTCAAATAGTCTACTGCCACATAACTCCCTAGCTCATGTATGCAGAATGATAACTGGAATAAGGTCCTGAAATGTCATTGCCACATATGTATCTCAATATAAGATGCACCTTTATCTCCATTTGGTGGAAAAAACACTAACTTGTGCCATCTTAAAACGAATGGCTTAAAAAAATTATAACCGCTATTGGAATGAGTAGAGAGAAATAAAACATTTACAGAATTACAAGAAAAGTATTGACATTTATAGAATGCACAAATGTTTATTAAATCATCATTGGAGCTTGAAAGTTCCCAGATGATACAGTAACTCAAAGTACTAGTTGTTTGCTGTTGTTCTTGTCCTCTGTATAACCCTCTCCCAACATCGGTGTCAAACTATATATATCACTAGTATTTTGTAACTAGCAAAAAAAAAAAAATCAATTTATATAGTAAAAGTGGAGTGAATCAATGTTATTCTTGGGTGTTTGTTGCCTTTAATATATTCTACCCAAGACATGAAGTACACTAATAGGCCTTTGTACTTCATCTTGTTCCCTCAAGATCACTGGTTGGCAATGCTAAATGTGATTATAGATGAATAGCCATTATAAGCAAGAAAATTGTTTTTTGTTACCCAGTGTTTGATATCAGTTGACAAATGCAATCAATACTGTTGTTACCCAGACATCACAAAGTATGATAAGTGAAATCCTTTCACATTTATATAACAAGTGTTATCCTGAGGGTAGAATCGTAAATATTCTCTATGGCTTTGGAGTTATAAGGAAGCTCAACTTCAGTCAATATTTGTTGTGTTTTTAGTGTAATGTTAAATGGGTTTTTACAATTATTAATTTTTAATAAATGCACATTTTAAAAAAGCAATTTTTCAGATTACAACATTTTGCTATTACTGAGACATAGCATTGTCCATGATATTTCAAAAGTTGCACCTTATACAGAAAAGATCATTTGTTTGCATTGTCACCTAATGAATTTATCAACTATATATCTGGCGAATGTTCAGAACATTGAGCAGAATTTTTAAATTGAAATGTAGGACTACAAAAGATGTGCTTGTAGTATAAGTTGCATTACAGTGATGGGGGAGGTTTTTTAAATCGATATATGACAGCCATATATATTTGCATTTTCTCTTTAAGATTCTATGTGTCGACCTGGATTACTGTTTGCCTTTTAGTTTACTTTAGGGCAGCAGTCTTCAAAAATTCCAATACTTTAATCTCCAGTGTAGGGAAGTAATCTGGCCAGTCTCTAAAATAAACTATATCTGTCCCAGAGGACATATACAGGAATCTCTTTCAATAACAGTACACCAATAAAATCCTGAGAAGTGTTGTAATGACTGATGCAGTGCTATTAAGTGATAAAAAGGGAGTGGACACACAATGGAAGGAAACTGGGAAGAGTTGAGAACAGATGGGAAAATCCTGGTTATTTTTAATTGGCAAAAGATGCACTTGAATCATAAGGCACATAATATAATTAGTGGGTGTCAGTTTAAAATCAATGTGGCATTCAGGCATGCTTCTATGAATGTATTTTATATTAAGCTGTGGGAAGCTAATTAGATCTGTCTATTTCTGTATGGATTAAAAATTGTATATTAGAATTTACTACTTTCAGTTGTGGAAATTCACTAGACTTTCAATTTAAGCTTCCACTTTCATGATTCTACAATCAGTCACTTCACGTTTTGAGAATTTTTGCGCAGAAATTGAGTTTGATCACAATCCTTTGATCTGTTATTTTAACAGAAGCTTTATTCCATTTACTTTAAAAGTCTCAACTAAAATAGCTCATTGGAATTTCAGACAAAGACATTGGTGTTCAGTTTAAGTATCCTATAATATAATTTCAAAACCCTTGGCTTTAGATGAGATTGTAGAATCCAAATCCAACAGAATGTACTGGTCACACTGATGTGAAAACTGCATTTATGATTTTTAGGTCCAGTGGCAAAGGATCACTCATGCATTTCTGTTGCCCAGTTTGTAAGTCCCAAAACCTGTTGCAACTTGTATACCTGTTTTTGTCAGTTTACACAGTTTTTAATTGTAGTTGGTTTACAATATACTGCAGAATCATACTTAATATATCTGCATGACTAAATAGTTGAGCTTGTGAGCTGAAATTAGAGCAAAGTACTGTAAAGTTTATAAATCACTTTTTTTCTGTGGAACTGTACAAGTCTGTGCAGCAAGTTTCCTTTGACCACATCAGTTTCATTTTCTTCACCATTAATATCTATTAGTAACCAGTTGTTGTTGTTCTGTAATGTTGATTTTTTTTAATGGGAAAAATACATATTTTTGCACAGGAAAACATAGGCCCATGTGTTCAATATATTACTGTGTATGTAAAATGTGCCCACTCCTGGTCACTGGTATGTCTATGGTGAGGATAGGTTTGGCCTTGATTATGCTGCCTTCCGTTGTCAAACAGCCTGCCAACACCCACTGTCTAAGTTCACACCAGATGAATACCTGCTTCAGTACATTTATGGATGGCCTGTTGCTGCTGGAAACCATACCTCAGTCTAGATTCAGCACCTTCAGGAGAGGGGAGAAAATTGGCAGGAAAGTGAATTAAAAAGAAGATAATTAGAAAGCTTGTCTTCAGTCTGTTCCTAACATGATCTGGAGCACAGAATCAAACAATTGCCTTAAGCTGCTGCCATTGTGCAGCATTTACCATAGCTTTTTAAAATCAAGACAGTTATATTCTTGGCCAAGAAAATGAGAGACTTTCATAGTTATGCCAAAAGCAATTATAAAAGGTATATTTGCCTGGTTAAGGAGGGGAGGTAATAAATTGGAGGAAAATTAATGATTGCGCTTTGCTGTCATCAGCATTACAATCCAGACTTTCATCAAATAAATACACAATACTTTAATGTTTGACTATCTGCAAGTGTTTGTTAGTAGTAAAATTAAAGCAAAATAATGCAGATGCTGGAAATCTGAAATAACACAAAATGCTGAGAAAGCTCAGCAGGTCTGGCAACATCTGTGGAAGAGTCATATTGGACTCGAAATGTTAACGCTGTTTCTCGCTCCACAAATGCTGCCAGACCTGCTGAGTTTTTCCAGGGTTTTGTTTTAAATCAGCCATATTTGACTAACACAATTCTTATTGATTGCAATCTGCAAAAGCTGCGGTGTAAACACACAGGGTGCTGTTCACTTAACCAGCACAAAGAATGCTACCATTAACCATTTTTAAATTTGGCATACAGTTCTCAAAAATACTTTAAGGTTATTTTGTCAATCCTATTTGTGAACTTAGAATTTTGGAAATGTGCCACAAATTTTTAGAAATAATTTGCCAGTCTTGGTTTCTTCATCAATGAATTATCTTGAAACATTATTTTTGAAACATTATTTTTAAGTGAGTCACTATATTACAAGATTATAGAAACCATGAGCATGCAGTGTAAAAATTTACTGCAGATTAAACTTTGCCCATACTGCAATTATTTTATTTATATTTGACAGCATCTTACCATTTTTAATATTTCATCAGTTTTGTGCATTTTACCTGGCACAGTTTCTGAAACTCTAAATTATTCTAGACTGATTATTCAAGTTCTTTTCAAATCACCATGTGTAAACAGATGAGCTTATGGTTTGCAGAACATGTGTAGCTCTGATAAAATAGGGTATGTGTTTAGAACTGTGTTGTCAATAGAAATCACTGCTAACCACAGTGTGGCTGTAGAGGCACTATATTAGCAATTTGTATTAGTTTTAGCAGAAAACGCCTTACATTTACTCATATTATAATAAATATACTTCCTGTATATTTATTTAAACACATCAGTGTTCAGTAACCAAAGAAGTAAAACACTAAACAATCAAAAAACACTCGCACTCTGCTTTTCATCAGCCTTTTACCCAAAAAAGTTAAAGTACACAGGGCATACAGGTGTACCAATTTAACTATTAATATCACATACCCAACAGTGATGTCCATCACTAATGTTTTATTTGCTAATCAGAGATGCAATTAGTCACACCTGACTTGTGGCTAAAGTATTGGGCAACATTGCATTTGAACACATTTTAAGATTTAAATCCAAACTTGCCTCAAATAAAATATGGATTTACCAATGTGTACTTTGTTTTAAAAGTATATTTCTCAACAGGTCCAAAAATGCTTTTGAATACATATCAAGAAAATGTAAGCAAATCTGTGCTTTATTAAAACCACAAAGCAAAACTGCAATGATCTTAAAATAATAAAAGCCATAGATATTTTGCACAGTCATAAATCATAAGACAGACTAAAAACAATTCATAATGTGCAGGTTTAATTGTATTTTAACTGTTTATACAATGTTAGTACATGTGAATAACTCTTTGGGAATGATAGTTCAGTCAGTGACTTGGATAGCATCATACTTCTACTTTTAGAGGTCAGATTCTCAAATGTAATGCTTGTCTGCATGATTGAATTCCTTTTGCAGTAAAACTATTTTGGTTTATTTTACGTTCAGCTGATCTTTTCGAGCTAACAAAAACACATTGCACATTGATATTGGAGCGGGAGAAGTTTGCAGGAATGGGAAACAAAGTCACTGATAACAGATGTATTTGGGTATGATAAAGTGGCATTTATGCAAGGGCTTTGAACATTTTTAGTTGCCAAAAGGCATATGCAAAACACCATAGGTCCTTGTTTAGTGACGTGGTGTAAGGTTTGATCCTGTAAGATATGAAAGACACTACATAAATATGTACCACACAAATATATTATAAGATTGTTTGTCAAAGTAATATTCCCTTATTCCTTTTGGGAATTGTGTTAAGACATTTTGCTTAACTTTTACAAAGGGTGGTAATTTGTATCTTTCTAGTAATAAGCATATTATTTAAATATGATTTTTGTAATTAAATATTTCAATTTACATGGAATATCTTGATGTATTGGCTACTTGCATAATTGCATGAATGATCAATCTTTTTTTTGGTCCATGATATACAAAAGTGTTTACCAGCCATCTACACCTAATAAATGAATTGTGGAAAGTATGCTTTTGTATTTGAAAGTGTTTCATTTGCACAAAATTGACTAATTTTAAGTCCACTTAAAACCAAATCCCATTTGATAAAATATAGGCTATAACTTTAGCTCATAGCATTTGTAATTAAGTTTACTGCCTTTAGCCAAGCATATCACAATAGCCTATTCCAAATCAATCTTAACATGAGAATGATTGATTCTGGAATCCCATATGCAGACATCAGCACATGTTACTGGTTTATTAATGTTCAAGAGGTAAGCTTTAGTCAAAGCTTAGCCAGTTTATAGAACATTGATTGATTAAAATGTTGATGTTGCAATATTTTCAGCTTCCACATTCAGTAAATACTAAACTGAAAAGCATTTTAAAATTAATGCATGATGAACGTGGTATTGAATACAATACAGGTATCAATTTGCATTACGAAAAGGACATACCAGAAAACAAAATGTGGTATTTTTTCTGATAAATTAGATTATTGCCCAGTGTACATTTGGCCACACTGAACAGAATGATCCTATATGGAGTTAGTTGCTGTTAACCAAGGCAATGAAGATTGGTCATAATTAGCTTTTATGTCCTTGGCCTTGGAGCATATTTTAAAATGCCAGGGTGTAAACTCAAGATTACTATCAAATGGCTCCAGAAAAGGTGCATGTGCTTATTTCGGGAAAAATATGGAAATGTTAGTTTATAAGCATATGCATGACTCTGTCTTTTAGAAAGAAGAACTTGCAGTTATACAGCCTTTTCATAAACCTCAGGATGTGCCAAACAGCGTCACAGCCAATGAAATACTTTTTAAGGCAAAATCACTATTGTAATGAAACACACAGCAAGATTACATGATCAGGAATAAGTGGCCAGATAATCCTTTAATGATTGAGGGAAAGATATTGGCTAGAACAGCAACAGCAACAACTCAGATTTATATAGTGCCTTTAACAGAGTAAAATGTCCCGAGGGGTCTCCATAGGAGCGTTAATCAATGTAGGTCAGCAAGGGGCGATGGCGAATAGAACTTGGTGCAAGTTAGCATACCAATAGAATTCCATTACTCTTCAAACAGTATCATATGATCTTATGTCCACCTGAGCAGGCAGATAGGGTCTCAACTAAAAGACAACACTTCTACCAGTGTAGTACTTTCAGTAGTGGAGGTGCTGTATTTTGTCAGTACTGCACTGAAGTGCCAACTTAGATCATGTACTCAAGTCCTGGGGTGGTATTTAATGGAGGAGATGGGGTCTTGCCCAGTGACTGGAGAGCTGACAAGAACCCTGTGTTGCCTCTTTTTGTGAAGGCCCGCTGCATTAAGTACCAATAAGCACCATTTAAGTGCAGATAACTGGGTATGGCAGGCCTTCCCCCAAGATCGAAGACCTAGTGGACCCCTGCTGCCGCTCTTTATTGCTCAGCAGCACCACTGGGGAGGTGGAGGCTGATACTGGTACTATACCCACTTGAGGCCCAGAATTGCCGATGGACCCAGGGGATCACGGTGGGGTTTGTAGGGAGGAAGGGGTGTCAACAGAATAGAGAGGGAGGCTTTCAGTGGGCCCCCACACCCTTCCTGATGCTGGGTCCTTTTTAAATGACCGACCCCACCTAGAAGCCCTTAAGCAACCATGATAACGTTTACTTTGCAGGGTTCCCAAGTGGCAAATCCCTTTCCCACTGCTGGATGAATACCAGTGGTTGGAGGGATGAGGCCCTTAAGTGGGCATTAATTACCCACTCAAGGACCTCAATTGGCAGCAGGGCTTTCCTGCCATGGACTTAATCGGGACAGAGACAGAAAGGTGGCAGGATCTCCACCCACTTGGCACTATGAAACCTGTCATGGGGCAGGCATTAAATTCCACCCCCAGAGTGGGGCTGGAATCCACAAAATTAATTCCCATGTTGTGCACTAATGCTGTTAACCGATGCTAATTGTCTTGATAGCTCCACAAAAAACACTTTTTTTTTTAAAAAGATGACAATTAGTTTTGAAAGTTTGGCCTCAAATATAGTGCTGTGCAGCACAGCATGTCGGCGCAGTCACACGCCATGCCAAAGGGTGATGGTTATGAGTTTCAGCTTGCAATTCCCTGCACTAGTTTCAGGTTAGCTACCAGGACATGCCACAGAATGGATATGAGAGACTCTCCACATTGAAAGCAACGGTAAATCAGAAATTATGACAATCTGCAGAACTGTTGCACTCCTATCAGTTACCAATGAAACAGTGCAGAATTGCCTGCTTGTTCTTTTGGCTATTATGTAGCGTTATGGAGGGAGGAAGGGCAAGAAAATAACTTTTTAAAAAACAAGAATTGATCATAATGCTATGTTTCATTGGAGTAAGCATTTGATATTTTTAAAGTAAAAATGTAGAAAACTCCAGTTTTAATATCAGCAGTGAATGGACTGGGGTCAACTTGTTTATGTAAATAGACTTTAACTGAACTTACAAAATCTATTTATAATTTCTCCAGGACCTGCTGTTGATGACCATTATTGTTGTACAACATCATATTTATATCAAAACTTTTAACGCAATGAAACATCCCAGATGCTTCACAGCAGCATTTTATAAAACAAGGTTTGACATGGGACACAAAGGAGGCATTAGGTCAGTTGACCAAAGCTTGGTCAAAAAGGTGGGTTACGGGGTGTGTTTTGAAGGACAAAAGGGAGGTGGAGAGATGCATGGTGGGAATTCCAGAGCTTGGAGCCGAGGGAACTGAAGGTATGGCCACCAATGATGGAACAATTTTAATTGGGAATGCACAGGAGGCCAGAATTAAAGGAGTGCAGAAATCTCAGATTGTTGTGGGGTTGGAGAAGATTACAGAGATAGGGAGGGACAAGGCCATGGCGGGATTTGAAAACAAGGATAATAATTTTAAAATCAAGATATTGCTTGACTGGGAGCCAACTTGTTAATGGAATACCAATGTAATTAATACCGAGTGTGGTAAATAGTAATCCAGTGTATAAGCAAATCTAATTATGTTTTTTCTGATGATAATACCAGAACAAAATATGTTTGTGCTATACACTGGACCAATCCAACATCCTACTTATCACCATTGCAACCAGAACACTTCAAAGAAGTTTGTTCCATGATAGAGAAAAATAGCGTTATACTGAATTAAAATTTTGTTGCTTAAAGCCAAGTATATTTGATCATTTCAACAGACTAATTGATATTCAAAAGAAGTCCATTGTATAAGTAAGATAATCCGAACAAATTGCCTATGGTTTTGACAAGTGTAGGTTGTTGAGTTAAGATGGCGATGAAGTTTGGACAAAAATTTCAGAAAACTTGTTCCACAGATTCACTGATCGGTCATAAACTGTAACAAGACTCTTAACAGTTGACATAGTAATTTACAAATGGTAAACATTGACATGCTGTACACAAGATTTTTAAAGTAGATGTATTAAATAAAATATTTATTCCATGAGGAACTGAATGACTCGTAGTTGTATCATTCATTCGTTATGCTGTTTTCTTCAATCAGGGACTAGAAATATTCCAGTTTCCTTTCCAAATTCTCTATAGGGCTCTACTCACAGCATTGGATGGTGCTATTTATATTCTGTGTGAAAGAATGATTTTGTAATTGCGTCAAATGTGAGTAATAAAGTGGGTCTAAATATCTTAAGTCTGACTACCAAATGGCTCATGGTAAATTAAATATTTACTGTGGATCAGATAAGTCTCAGTTTAGATGAACTCAGTAGAGGCAACAGTGAGGTCCTACATTTGACTTTAACATCCCTGGGCTAAATAGAGTTACAGCTTCTGATTACTATTCAGTGACCTCAGCTGAAAACTATTCATGAGGATGTTAGATTAGGCTCAGGTGAAATGCTCTCCCTTGCCCCTGTTCTCTTCCTCCCCCCCCTCCCCCCGCCACAACCCCAAGACTACCTCCCCGCAAATTACTTCATACCTGAAGATTGGCCACATAGCAGCCAGTAGCCCTGTATGAATCAGTACTTTCAAAAGCGTAGAACAGTTAGCCAGCAGATACTTCATGAGTTCCATGGTCTGTTATTGTTTGATCTGGTCTCCATAGAAAATCCAAACATGATTGATGTACAGATTAAAAGGACAAATATGTCTCATCCTTGTTTTAAAATCCCTCTATACCTCGCCCCCCCCCCCTCCTATTTTTGTAATCTCTTCCATCGCTACAACCTCTGAGATATCTCTGCTCCTCCAATTCTGGCCTTTTGAGCAACCCAATTTTTATTCACTTCATCAGTGGCAGCTATGCCTTCAGCTGTCTAGGCCCTAGACTCTGTATTTCTCTTCCTAATTCCCTCTGCCTCTCTACTTCCCTTTCCTCCTTTAAGATATTCCTCAAAACCTACCTCTTTGTGAAATCTGAGCCTTTAGGTAAGCTGATCAAAAGCGTTGTCAATCAGTGGCAAAGCAATGGCATTCATCACTGACTTCAAAAGCTATCTTCAAAGATCTAGCGATCTTGGTGGTCTGGATTTCCCAACTCCTGACAGTTTGAACCTGGTGCCAAGACAAGGGAATTTCCAAGTGTCCAGCAACAGTGATGTCATCAGGTATGGTAGGCAGCCAATCACATTGAAGTATTCTCACAGATAGCAAACCAGGAAAATAAAAGTACTGATTATTCTTCATTTTTGATATTGTGTAGAAACTAAAATGAAGGTTGGGATGTGTATATATAGGATTAAGATAGAAGCTGAAATATCAACTTCAATTTTAAAACATTTTTTAAAATGTGGAATTTTTAATTGAGAGGTTTGATATTCTACAAACATGAAATTAGTTGTTCAGGGCCAGTGAGGCTGATCAGCAACAATTATGATATTGAATTTAGTACATTGTTTAAAAACCCAGTCACACTTCATTCAACAAGGTGTAACTTTTTCAAAGATTTTAGTGTGACTAATAGTGTAAAAGGGCAAATTCGCATCAGCTCATTGATTTCTAATTGATTGCAGACCGGAGGGACCTCAACAGCACACCCTATGAAGGGGAATGTAGAATAACTGCCAGTAACTTATGGCTTTCTACATTTAACTCAGGTGTGGACTCCAGAACATGCTCTCAGTTTCAGAGGAATAATAACCACAAACGTTGACAGTTTCACCATCATTATTACTGTAAGATCTAGGCTAATATGTGGCTTGGTGTCAGACTTCTGTTTTATGATTTTTTTTAAGTACTTTGGGATGTTTTACTATATTAAAGGTGCTTTATAAGTTCAAGTTAGTGTCGTTATTTGTTCATAATTTTTTTTCCACTAGCTATCAAGATTAACAAGTTTGATTTTTTTTTTAAATTCAGCCACTTATCTGACATATGAAAACCCACATTTAAGAAAGTTCAAAGTAAGCTACTGAAAAATACACACAGGTAAAGTTTCTGTTTGTCTGATGTGGAATGCCCACTCTTTTCTCATAGGAATACACCCATTTACCTAGTGTTTACATACAAGTTAGCAATGTCAAGGCTCCCAACAATGTGTCTTGGACTACTGTTGGAATTTCATCAGTAAAACTGCCTATTCAACCAGCAAATAGCATTAGTAGACTACCCGCTACTTGTCCAACCAAGAATGCCTTATCTATTAGGGCAATGGCTTACAGTATTACGTGGAATTAAATGGGAAGAATCTCAGTCTCCAGTGACAGGAGCATCCCTCTAGATCCCATTAATAAATAGGGCTAACTGAACAGTCATCAACAATGCCCTGGAATGCTGCAAACCTGCTTGGCTCAGCTGTCTCAACAGAGAGTTGACTTAATTTGAAGCATCCATCACCACACATGTATCTTGAGAATCTTCTCAACCACAGAGACTCCACTTCTCCTTCTCACCAAATTGGCCTAAAGGCAATGTTAAAACCAAAAAAGTTGGAACAGGAAAAGAACAATAACAAGAAAGAGAAAATACATGGAAATGGGAAAATGCTTGAAATGGTAATGAGAACAGCCATAGAAATATCAGTTTAACACTTGGGAGTTCATGGAATTAGTATTATACATTTATGCATTTCATACTGTAATACACAGCCTTATGAACCTTGGTCCAAGATTTGTATTCATAAAGCCTCACTTGTAACAGAGGTTATAAGATTGTTATATTTTGAGACTGTGTCTTTAGTTATGGATAGAATTAAGGGTGTCATGTGGCCCGTTAAAATTTTCATAACAACAGAGCTGGGTTATGTGGCTGTTAAAGATTAAAAAGAGCTCCAGGTTGTTTGCTAGAAAGGTGTAATGTGTTCACACTTAGAGACAATGGCAGCAGCATCTGTCTTTACAGTGGTTAGAATGCTAGTCTCCAAAGTCCCAGGAAGACGTTGGGAATGTCCGGTTGTAAACAGTTATGCTTTAAACTTTAAAGAATGTTGGTTTACTTCCAAAATAAAGAACAGTTGGGGTCTCAAGAATAGCTAACTAGCATTTCTTCCTGGATACAACGCCCATGTGATTCGTATTGCCATGGAGATGGGCTTTGAGAGGAGAAGGATTTCTAAGATACCCCTGAAACTCTCAGACACAGTTAGTCTTACAGGATCAGGGAGAAAGGGAGCAGCTAGAAGCTAAAAGTTTCTACGGTTCGCCATGCAGGAAAGCAGATGACAGCTCGCACTCAGATTGAACAGACCAAATTCGTGAGGATTTGAAACAGGGCTGGAAGATTCCCCTAGCTTGTGTAGAGTGAGAATTGCCAGGAAAAACCCTCACTGAAAGACAGTTCTGTGGTTAAAAGTTACCAGGCTGGAAAAGGAAAAGAATGAAAATAAAACCTCAGAAGCTGAGAATCACTTTTGACTGGTTTGGGAAAAATCAAATGACTACTTAAGGGACAGTGTAAAGTATACCTCTGAAGTGGATTTTTCAGTTGTGTTAAAAGCAAAAAGGGAACCTTCTGTTCTGTAGCTTGAAGTATAAGTTGCCTACAACAATAGTGTTTAGTTAGTAGTGCTTTTAATCTGTTTTGACAGTAAAAGCCTTACAACATTAAATCTTCTTGTATTATCCTTTCAGCTATCAACTGGAAGTTCAAATTTTTCCTTTTAAAAGTTAGCAATCTCTGCAGAAATCGTAACAGCTCAAATAAATTATTGTAAATTTTGTCTTTTGCCCAAACATTGGTTCCAGTCCTTCAACTGCCTTGAATCTGGAACCCAAAATACTCCACCTCCCGCTTCTTCTTTAAGACCCTTCTTAAAATCCAAATTTATGTCTAATGTCTTGGTCACCCCTAAGAATAATTCCTCTTTTTCTACTCCGGATCCATTCTTTTGATAACAATGTGCGACATTTTGCTACATTAAAAGTACTTCATAAAAATGGAAGTTGTTGTTGTGTCAATTTAGTCTGTGCAAATTATTGTTTTGTAAATTGTTTAAAAATCAACATAAATAATCAAATAATAAACTGTCAGTAAGTATTACTGCAAGTTGGTTCCAGTGAAGAATACTGCAGCAAAAAATATGTATGACATTAGGAGGAAAATGCTATGCTCTTGCTTTTATTTCTTCTTTGGTTGCTCTTGGGTGAAATACAAGACTATCAGGAAAACCACATCTTTACTTTGGATTTACTTTTTAGTTCTCATTTTCACAAAAAAAACACACCTCTACATAGCCAATCACTAACTTGCATCTCATAATTTACACACCCAAGCTGAAACCATAAGCGGAATGGAAAGTTGATACCTTGGTACCTTGTGGGTAATGATTTTAGTTAGACCATGGAATGTTCCACTGTGTCCACTTTAGAAATTTATCCATGGTAAATTGTACAGAAAAGCTTAGAGTTTACACTGTTCATTCCAACTCTCACTGCACTTTGTCTCATAGGCATTGGCAGTTTGAACCTCTGCCTCAGGGAAATCAGTAGCAAGTACCTTTTCTAAATAACAATAAATACAAAGTGAGAGAATTAGTTGGCTTCAAAATTCAACTGCTGTTTTCTTAGAAAGTCTCAACTTAATACATTTTCTGGAGTTTAAAGAACACATGAAAAAAGCTACAGTGTGTATAATCAGTACCGTCATTGTATAACAGTACTAATTTTCTTTCCACTCAGACTGCCTCTATCACACACTGTTTTATAAAGAAACATTCACATTCCACTGGAATAAAACTTCTGAAATTTCTCCGCAGGCTTCCCTTCAAATAGTTTTGAAAAATAGATGAGTCTGAAATGCAAGATGCTAAAGCTAACTGAATGGTACTGTTACGTCCTGGGAAATTAGCTACTTTGCACATGCTCAAACTGCATAGTCCAAATTCAACGCAGTACCACAGATCGAGGAAGAAGTACCAAGTCCAAGCACATGTTTTTGGAAGAGGCCGCAGGCTTCATGTATAAATGTTAATGAAGTCGTTACACAATAGAAAATATAACTCAATTGATAAATTTAAACATTATTGTAAAATATGTATTTTACAATTGTGTTTAAATCCTTATTTTTGACATTAGAAAATCCAGTTATTGAGGAATAAAAGACAGATCTAAAATTTTCAAATCACAATGCAATAGTACCTATTATTTGCCAGTAAACATTAACATTGAAAATACTATTGCAATGCTACCTAAACATGCACATGGATATGACACATTAACTTTGCTTTCAGGTTTAACTGGCATTGTAGATGTTTAAAATGCTTTTTTTTCTTTCAGGAACAATGTTGACGGATGAGTTTTCAATGAAAAGTGGGTTCCATTTAGCAAATGTAATATATATATATATATATATAAATGCTAGCAAATGTCATTTAATGCAATAGCACATGGGATGATATGTTGTTTTAAAAAGAACTTCTATGACTGCAGGATGTCTCAAAGCACTTTACAGGCAAAGAAATACTTTTTAAGTATAGTTACTGTTGCAATGTAGGAAATTTGGCAGCCAGTTGCCACACTGCAAGGACCAACAATATAAATGAGATAATGATCAGATAATCTGTTTTAGTGATGTTGGTTGATGGATAAATACTGGTTAGGATACCAGACAGAACTATCCTGCTCTCATAGAGAATCATTTTCTATAGTGTCATTAACACACATAAAGAGGACATTCACCCCAAGCCAACTCTCTATGGAGCAACCCAATCAGTCCCATTCCTCCACTCTAAACTCGTGGCCCTGCAAGTTTATTTCCCTCAAGTGCCCATCCAATTTTCTTTTAAAATCATTCATCATCTCCACTTCCACCATCCACGTAAACAATGCATTCCAGGTCATTACTTGCTGCATAAAAAAAGTTCTTCCTCACATTCCCTGCCTTGTTTGTCCAAATCCTTAAATTTATGTCCCCTTAGTCCTTGTACCATCAGCTAATGGGAACAGTTTTTCTGTTTACCTTGTTTAAACCCTGTCTTAATCGTGTACACCTTTAGCAAACCTTTCCTCAACCTCCTTTACTCGAAGGAGAATAACCCCAGCTTCTACAACCCAGCCTTGTAGCTAAAATTCCTCATCTCAGTTAATCTCCTCTGCACCCTATTATGACATGACAGGTCATTTTTGTGGACCAAATCCACAAGGGAAACTTGGCTATGCTATCACAATGATTTTGTAATTTGTATTTATTACACTGAATTCAGAAGTAATGAGCCCACTAACACCTTTAGAGATTTTAAAAATTAAATTAAAACATTTGTTAACAAAAGAAAAGATTTCAAGCACATACATAAGATTACAGTTACTTAATACTATAACAACCCCAGGAATTCCTAATTAACATGACTCTTAACTACACACCCTCTTTAAGGCAACAGTCCAAAGTAGATTTTAAATTTAGATAGGCAATCCGGCAAGTTTACCACAGCACCCACTCAACAGTGGAATTCCAAGTATGTTCCTCCAGCTCTGCAAAAGTGGCTAGAGGCTTTTTCCCCCCAAGGCTGTTTTACATGGCCCTCTTAGATCTTACTTTACCCCCTAACAAAACCTTCCATTCTTCTTTATATATGTTTCTCTCCCTTTAATCTGTAAATTCCATTGTTCTATATGTCTTTGGAAATATACTTTTCCCATAATATAAAAATCTTTCATGTTACCAATATGGTCTGTACCTCTGGGAAAAATAAACATATGGCTTGGCCTTGCTTATCTTGTTAGTTGTAAACATCCTATCATCCCTTTGAAACCTAAACAACCCCTTCACTTATCAAAAATGCAAATTTCCTTCACACCTTACATGCTGCCCTCACCCATGTTTCCTCAATAGCATTTCAAATGCCTTTTACACATAACTTCTTTTGATAATTTCAACCTTGCAATCTACCTGACTCCAATTCAATTAACTCACACAGACAGAACCCTACACATTCACACTCATTAACCTACTTTACCATAAACCACAATAATACAAAAAAACGATAGTTTAATATATGACCAGATACACAAGTTGTGGCCTAACCAGAGCTTTATAAAGTTTCAGCATAACTTCAGCTTTTGTACTTAATACCTCTATTTACGAAGCCCACAATCCCATTGCTTTGCTAACTACTCTCTCCGCATCTGCTGCCTTCAAAAAGCTATGTATATGGACACCCCCAGGTCCCTCTGTCCCTGTATATTCCTTAGAACTGTGCCATTTAGTCAATATTGCCTCTCCCTATCTGTTATGCCAAAGTGCATCACCTCTCACTTCTCTGTATTAAATTCCATCTGCTACTTGTCTACCCATTCTGCTAGCCTATCGATTGGTCAATATCCTCACTGCGTAACACACCACCAAGCTTGGAATCATTGGCAAATTTTACTCTGTATTCCAATGGCTGGGTCATTTACATATTTCAAAAGCAGCAGCGGTCCTAGCACTGAACCTTGGGGATGTTATGACCACAGCCAATGTTGATTGCCGTGTAAACCAAATCCCAGAGGGAAACTTGGCTTACAAGCCATATCCTCTTTTATTCTTGTATTCTGTAAATGAGAAGATGATGTACCAATCTCAACAGCAAGAACTCCAGTAACCCTTTTGGGATTTTAAATATTAAAAGTAAAAGTTTTATTAACAAGAATAAAAGAAAACTTAAGCACACCAGGTTACATTACAACACTAAACTTAGTCTCACAAAATATTCCCCCAAAACAGCTTTCTACTTGGGTGAATAGCTGGGTTTATAAATGTTTAACCACAAAAATTGAATAATATTACCCAAGGCAAACTGCTGTGGCTTTACTAAAGGCATACCATATGACCTGTAACCCTCTTCCACTAGAAACATAGAAAATAGGAGGAGGAGTCGGTCATTTGGCCCTTTGAGCCTGCTCTGCCATTCAATATGATCATGGCTGATCCTATATCTTAACGCTGTACCCTCACACTTTCCTCATACCCCTTTTTGCTTTAGAGTCCAGAAATCTATCTATTTCCTTCTTAAATATATTCAGTGACTTGGCCTCCACAGCTTTGTGTGGTAGAGAATTCCATAGGTTCACCACCCTCTGAGTGAAGAAGTTTCTCCTCATCTCAGTTCTAAATGGTCTACCCCGTATCCTGAGACTGTGACCCCTCATTCTAGACTCCCCAGCCAGAGGAAATATCATCCCTGCATCCCTCTCAGAATTTGATATGTTTCAATGACATCTCGTCTCATTCTTCTAAACGCCAGTGAAACATGCCTGGTTGGCCCAATTCTTCCTCATACAACAATCCTGCCAATCTACTGAACCTTCAATGCACTCCTTCTATGGCAAGTATATCCTTTCTTAAGTACGGAAACCAAAACTGCACACAATACTCCAGGTGTGGTTTCACCAAGGCCCTGTACAGCTACTAAAAGACATCCTTGCTCCTGTACTCAAGTTGCTTCGGAATGAAAGCCAACATACCATTTGCCTTCTTAACTACTAGCTGCATCTGCATGCTTGCTTACAGTGATTGATGTACAAGGACATCCAGGTCCCTTTGTACATCAACATTTCCCAATCTATCACCATTTAAATAATACTCCGCCATTCTGTTTTTCCTACCGAAGTGGATAACTTCACACTTATCCATGCATCTGCCATGTATTTGCCCACTCACTCAACCTGTCCAAATTGCCTTGAACCCTCCTGATCACATACATTCCCACCAAGTTTTGTGTCGTCAGCCAACTTAGAAACAATACATTTGGTCCCTCATCCAAATCATTAACATATATTGTAAATAGCTGGGGCCCAAGCACTGATCCTCCAGTAATCTACTAATCACCATCTGCCACTCTGAAAAAGACCCATTCATCCCTACTCTCTGTTTCCTGTCTGCTAACCAATTCTGAATCCATGCCAATCTAAGCCCCAATCCCACGTGCTTCAATTTTACACATTAACCTCTTATGTGGGACCTCATCAAAAGCTTTCTGAAAATTCAAATACTAAACAACCCTGGTTCTCCCTAGTCTATTCTGCTTGTTATGTCCTCAAAAAACTCCAGTAGGCTTGTCAAACATGATTTCCCTTTTATAAATCCATGTTGACTTTGTCTAATCCCGTTCATATTTTCTAAATGTCCTGTTGTCACACCCTTTATAATGGACTCTAGCATTTTCCCTACCACTGATGTTAGGTTAACCGGTCTGTAGTGGGGTTACATTTGCCACCCTCCAATCTGCCAGGACTGTTCCAGAATCTACAGAATTTTGGAAGATGACAACTAATGCATCCACTATTTCCATGGCCACCTCCTTTAGTACACTGGGATGTAGGTTATCAGGCCCTGGAGATTTATTGGCTTTCAGTTTCATTAATTCTTCAGCACTATTGTTTTAGTAATACTAATTTCCTTCAATTCTTCCTTCTCACTAGGGTCCCTAGTATTTCTGGGAAGTTATTTGTGTCTTCCTCTGTTGACAGGATAGTGTCCTCGGCCCAAATATCTTCAGCTGCTTCATCAATGACCTTCCTTCCATCATAAGTTCAAAAGTGGGGATATTTGCTGATGATTGCACAATGTTCAGCACATTCACGACTCCTCAGATACTGAAGCAGTCCATGTCCAAATGCAGCAAGACCTGGACAATATCCAGGCTTGGGCTGTCAAGTGGCAAGAAACATTGGCACCACACAAGTGTCAGGCAATGACTATCTCCAACAAGAGAGAATCTAACCATCACCTCTTGACTTTCAATGGCATTACCATCACTGAATCCCCCACTACCAACATCCTGGTGGTTATCATTGACCAGAAACCGGACTAGCCATATAAATACTGTGGCTACAAGAGCAGGTCAGAGGTTAGGTATCCTGTGATGAGTAACTCACCTCCTGACTCCCCAAAGCTTTCCACCATCTACAAGGCACAAGTCAGGAGTGTGATGGAATACTCCCCATTTGCCTGGATGAGTGCAGGTCCCACAACACTCAAGAAGTTTGACTCTGTCCAGGACAAAGCAGCCCGCTTGATCAGCACCACGTCCACAAACATTCATTCTCTCCACCACCAACACACAATAGCAGCAGTGTGTACCATCTACAAGATGCATTGCAGGAATTCACCAGATTCCTTAGACAGCACCTTCTAAACCCACAATCACCACCACCTAGAAGGACAAAGGCAGCAGATAGATGGGACCACCACCTGGAAGTTCCCCACCAAGCCACACACCATCCTGACTTGGAAATATATCGCCGTTCCTTCACTGTCATTGGGTCAGAATCCTGGAACTCCCTTCCTCACAGCACTGTGGGTGTACCTACACCACATGGACTGCAGAAGTTTAAGGAGGCAGCTCATCACCACCTCCTCAAGGGCAACTAGGGATGAGCAAGAAATGCTGGCCCAGCCAGTGAAGCCCACATCCCATGAATGAAGAAAAAAAACTAAATTTGTTGTTTAATTGCTGTGCCATTTCCTAGTTCTCTGTTATAAATTATCCCGTTTCAGACTGTAAGGGACCTATATTTGTCTTCACTAATCTTTTTTCTTCTTACATACTTTTAGAAACTTTTACAGTCTGCTTTTATGTTCCTTTCAAATTAACTCTCATGCTCTATTTTTCCCTTCTTAATCAATCTCTTGGTCCTCCTTTGCTGAATTCTAAACTGCTCCCAATGCTCAGGCTTGCAACTTATTCCAGCAACTTTATATGACTCCTCTTTGGATCTAATACTATCCTTAATTTCTTATGTTAGCCATGGGTGGTGGGCCTCTTTTCCTGTTGTCACGACTCACTGGGGATAGTGCGCTGCAATATCAAGCCCCACTGCTCCCGAACCACAACAAATGTGAAAAGTTTGTTCAAACCACCCAATTGTTTCATTTAGGTTAACGGAATACGGGTACCAGATTTGTAAACTTAATAAGAAATAACAGTTCATTGAACAAATTGTCTAACCAGTGGCAAAAGAAAGAAATATGAACTGTTAATTTCTAACTCTATAACCTAAATTCTACCCCTTCTTAAATCCCTATGCACACACACTCATGACACATAAGACATACAAAAGCATGGATTTTGAGGGTGGGATAAAACAGTTCAATAACACCAATTCCGGAATACAGGATTCAAATGGGTTGACTTTGATCGATGTCTTCCAAATTCCTTCAGCTCTTTGTTGTTGACACGAGGTGTTCTTCCCAGCACTTGCAGCCTTTAGTTCACTGGTTGAGCATTTGCTTTTCAATGTCTCTAACGGTGATTTTCCCCTTCTTCTCTCGATAGGGTTTTTTCAGAGAGAGCAGGTTATAGTGATATGAGGAAAAACAGCTAGTTATTATTGTAGAATTACTGGAATCTTATACACGCAGGAGAAAGAGGTCTTAGGTCTTTTCTCTTTTCAGGCTAGGAGCTTTTTTATGCTGCACTGCACTCACACAAACCCTGTTCAGGAGCCAATTAAGATGTTGCTGCCAGGCAGTTCCCCATTAGACCGGACTCCTCCTTGGCACCATCCTGTCTTTCATGACTCATTCTGTTCCAGGACAGCAACATTGTATAAATCCCTCATACTGTTCCAGTAGACATGTCTTTCAAACTGTAGCCATTGTAATTTTAGTTCAAGTCAATTTAATTTAATTCAACAGAAATAAAAAGATATGTTCTTTACAACAGTCCAATAGAAATAAAAGGATACATTCTTTATACTGTGGTGCTTTTGCACCAAAAAATAATGTATAACTGTTGCAAAGCATACATTCATTCCCTAAATGCATGCCATTGTCTATCCGCCATGCCTTTTAATGAAGTTCCCCAATCTATCTTAGCCAATCACACCTCATACCTTCATAGTTCCCTTTGTTAAGAGTTAGGACCCCAGATTCAGATCGGGCTACTTCACTTTCCATCCTAATGAAGAATTCTATTATGTTATGGTCATTGTTCCCTAAAGGACCCCACGCAACAATATTATTAATTAAACCCATCTCATTGCACAATACCAAACCTAGGATAGCCTGTTCCCTAGTCAGTTCCTCAACATACTGGTCTAAAAAACCATCTCGTACACACTCCAGGAATTCATCCACCAAAGTATTATTGCTAATTTGGCTTGCCCAGTCTATATGTAGAATCAAGTCACCCATGATTACTGAAGCATCCTTGTTACATGTATCTCTAATTTCCTGTTTAATGCCATCTCCTACCTTATCACTATTGTTTGGAGACCTATAGACAACTCGCACTAATGTTTTCCGCCTCTTGTTGCTTCTTAGTTCCACTGATTCTACACTGAGATTTTCTGAGCCAATATCCTCTCTCGCTCTCGCACTGATTTCATCCTTAACTAACAATGTCATACCACCTTCTTTTCCTTTTTGCCTGTCCATCCTAAACATTGAGGACCCTTGGATATTCAGCTTCCAGCCTTGGTCACCCCACAGCCATGTCTCCGTAATTGCAATCATATCATACCCATTTACATCTATTTGTGCTGTTAATTCATTTACTTTATTGCAAATGCTCTGTGCATTCACATACAGTGCCTTTAGACTTGTCTTTTTAACATTTTTATACTTTTTTTGTACTATGGCTCTATTTGCTGCGAGCCTTTGTTTCCTCTGCCTTCCACTTTTGCTTTATACCTTTCTGTCTTTCATTCCTATCTTTGTTTCTGTTATGGCACAGCCGATGGTAAATGCTGAGCTGCTCAAATCCCAGAGGGAAACTTGAAACAACTGCCACAACTGTTTTGCAATTTGTTTATATTTTGAGATGTGTGCCTTGAATTCAATAATAATAAGACCACTGAGCCTTATAAGTTTCTCACAAAACTAAATTAAACCTTTATTAATAGAAGAAATAATTTTAAGTACACACATAGATCTATAAATTACTACTATGATAACTTCCAATTCCTTTAGTTAATCTAACTTTCAGTTACACTTTTGTTAAGACAACAGTTAGACACATAGATTTCAAAAGACCCAGGCAAAGTAACACACAATACCATGAAACAGTCGACTTCAAAGTGAGTTTTCTTATCTACAGTACTTTGTAGGCAGCAGCTTGAAGCTTAGATGCTGAAGACTTTTCACACTTGTTAGATCTTGGCATCCTTTCCCTTGCACACAGCCTTCTCTCCTTTAGCCCTATCTTCCCCTTTGAATGTAAATTTCTATTGTTTCGCTTTGTCTTTGAACTTTACCTCTCTAATAATAAAAAATCTCTCATATTACCAGTTTTACCAATAATCTTTGGGAAAAGTAAACACACTGGGCAGAATTTCCCCAAATTTGCACTAAGTATGGTAGCGGGTGGGGAAAACAACGTTTTACCCACTGGCTATGATGGAGGGCTTTCACGCTGTATCATCTCGAACACCCCCTCATCATTTATGCACTCCCAGGAAACACCCTGGTTCCATGGTGAGCGGGCTCCGATTCACCCATCCACCATCACTCCACCACTATGTCACGCCGGGTGCCATGTTTAAAGCACACATCTTAGTGCTTCCACTCACCATGGCTGCATGGAAGACATGGCCCTGAAACTGAAGAAGACTGCAGCCCCCAGGTTCAGTGATGCGTCTCTCAAGCGAGATTTTGGATGCCGTGGAGGACTGCCAGGATGTCCTCTGCCCCTGCTCTGGCCGCAGAATAGGCAACAACAGCACTAACCTGGCTTGGGAGGCGGTGTCAGCGGTCATCAATGCTAATGCCCTGTAGAAGGGGACAGCCACCCAGAGCCACAGGAGAATGAATGATCTCTTCCATTCCACCAGGGTAAGTCACTCATCTCATCACTCAACTCACACAATCAAACCCATCACACATCCACAGGGCCCTCACTCCCTGTCAGTTCAAGGGACATCACCATTCACTCTCTCACACTCACTGCCATTGTCCTCATCCTGTCCATGGGACCACTTACCACCCGCACAGGCTAGGCCTACTTATCATCTGGCCTGGCAGGCGTTCTGCTTACACTTTCTCCATCTCTATCCATGCAGGACAAGCTGGCACACAACAAGAGAGAGAGGTCGCTGACCTGTGGCAGAATGCCCAAAATCAAGGTCCTCACAGACTTTGAAAACAGAACCACCCAGTTGGCCGGCAATGACCGGGATCGGTCCTGTGCTGACGGTGAGATCAGTGTTGCTCTACCAAGTGAGGATCCAGCAGTGCCACACCCATCAGACAGCTATGCCATGAGTGATGTGTCCTCTTTCACAGGTCACTGCCATCCATTAATTATCTCTCCTTGCTTTCACAGGCACATCTACCAAACAGCCGACAGAGTCCATGACCTAGGGCCTCCAATCAAGCCCTGAAGGAACCTCTGAAGAGGAATCTGAAGGCACCTCCCTGAAGTCCCACCACAGCGCTCCTCCTCACCCTCAAAAGTTGCCTCAGAGGCAGGGCAGCACTTTCCCCATGATCCTCATCCCCCGCCACCAGTTGGGTGGGGCACTTAACCCCAAACCCCCCCCAGACCCACTGCAGCCTGAAAAGTAACAGGCGACCCCGGCGAGCTCTGCAGGACATTGCTGTGCACTCACCTCTAGCTCACTCAAACTGCAGGCCGCCAAGTGCATGTTGTCTCTGTGCTGTTGTGAAACACATTGGCGTGCTTTCCCACCAACGTGGACAGACAATCCAGTGGGAGTGCAAGAGCCTGGGGGGATGGCCTGCTAATGATATGCTGATGTATTACAATGAGGTTCCCGACAACTGATGGTGGGAAATGCGGCCCTCCGTTGAAGGGCTGAGCAGACAATCGTGACCTGCATTCCCGTCGTTGTGAAAGCAATTGCGCCATATTGTCCACTCACGCCCGCCGTCAGCAGGCACAGAGAATTCCGCCCGCTGTTTCTTAACTTCTCCTGGATAGATGAAACATTTCACTGCTTCTTTGAAATCAATCCAGTATGGTTTATTTAAAAATGCAAATGTTCCTTTTACCCCTATGTTTACTTACTTAACATTTCAAACCTAGCTTATCTTCAGATACATCTTATATAAACACTGTGGCTACAAGAGCAGGCCAGAGGCTAGAATCCTGCGACGAGTAACTCACCTCTTGACTCCTCAAAGTTTGTCTAACACCTACAAGGCAAGGAGAGGAGTCCTGGCTGCTTGGACTGAGTATCTTACGGCTCCAGGGTCACAAATCGGCCGAGCCCTGTGAGGTGTTCCTCAGGTGGGGTTGGCAGGGCTGCAATGGCGCTGCAGGTACAGGGTGGACTGATCAATGCTCCTCTGTCCTTTCAGGAGAAGACAGCCCACAACATTGTTGAGAGGTTGCAGACTGGCAGTGGAGAGTTCCACCTACTCATCCTCCCTCAATATGAACAGAGGCCCCTGGAGCTGGAGAGACGCCATACGTCTAGGTCAACTGGCCGCAGTGAGGTTGGGGTGCCACAAAGAGGTAAGAGTCAGTGCACTGAGGTCAGAATGTCTGTTATTGCAACCATTCCACTGTAGTCTCTATATTGTTGTGAGCCTCGAACACGGAATTCCCATTGATAATGAGTGACGAGGGCGCCCTGATCCAGGTGCCTGGCATGCACAGTAACAATGTAATGACTTCAACTAATCACATGTCCTTGTTCTTCCTTTCAGGCTCACCAGCAGCCCATCGGGGTGAGGTGCCTGAAGGCCCACCACTGACCCCAGAGGACAGCAACGATCACAATGCACCAGGGTCACACCCTCTCAGCCAAGCAGGCACCAGTGCAGATACCAGCGCCTCAGTGGGCATTAGATCGGCAGCTAGTATCTCGGTGCATAGCGGTGAGGACACTTCACACTGGCATAAGGTGCAGGAGGAGGCAGAGAGTGCCCAGGGTGTCGGCAGTCGGAGGAACGCTGGAGGCCAGAAACATGCTCAGTCGGTGGCTGATGGGCCTCTGGAGTTGTCCCTGAGGCAGCAGATGCTGGAAGTCTGGCAGGGTGTGCGAGAGGATCTGGCGGAGATACATGAGGGAATGTGTGCCTTGGTCTCCATGATGGTGGAGTCCATGCCGAGAATGAGCAATGCAATGACCCTCATGGCAGAGCGGAATGCCTCCTCCACAGAGAGAGTGGCGACTCTCAAGGAGATGCTCCTTCAGAACAATCAGGTCTTCCTGGGGATGCACTCGGACCTGCTAGTCCTCACAGCGGCACTGACCTCAGGTGGTCAGTGTCAGTGTGGGAGATGGTATGGGCACCCAGTATCTCAGCTAGGCGTCCGCTCATCAATGGTGAGCAGGGAGGTCCAAAACAACCTCACGTTGGCACACCATCTGCCTGTTGCCTCTGCGGGCTCCTCTCAGGGCACTCCGGATGATGGCAGCTGCTCCTCCGCCCCTCTGCCAGTGACCATGGCATCTGATGAGGCTGCGGCAACTGGAAAGATGCCAGCTGTGCCATTGGCTGCTTCCTCCCAGGCAGGGCAATCACAGGCTCCACGGGCCAGAGGATGCCCGCCAAGGTCATCAAGGCCAACAGGACAGTAGAGTGAGCGGGCTGTCTCCAATGCTGGTGCCAGCAAATGGGAAAGCACCTAGATATAGTACCTGTAAACATAAGCATAAAGCACCTTTGGCACAATACGAGCTTATCACTGGTGATATTTGTTTCCCCCACTTTTACATTAAATGTTCATTGGTGTGATGGATAACATCTCTCAATTTCATTTGTATTATGTATACCAGGCACCACATATTAAATGTGTTTTTGTATAAGCCTCTGGGTGCTTCATTTGTTCTGCAGGTGCAGGGTAACCCATGATGTTATGAGTGACTTGTTTCTCATTGAACTTTATTGAAATAGCATATTTACACGTTGTTCACCAAGCAAATGTTCCTGTCAGGGATCGAGTATGGAGACTGCAGCCCTGGCATGTGGTGGTGGTTCTTATTTGGTAGGCTAGCTGAAGGAGTGTTGGATCAAAAGCATCCCGGGTATCTCTGCCTCCCTAGGGGTTACCCAGGTTAGCGTCCATGCCCTCAGTGTTCTCCTTACTGTGCTCAGCCTCGGACTCAGGCCTGGATTTGTTGTCTGTGGCCTGTACGGTTGCATCAAGATCTTCTTCCTCCAGTGGGTCCCCTGTCGCCAGTGCCAGCCTGTGAAGAGCGCAGCATGCAACCACTATCAGTGACACCCGCTCTGGGGGGTATTGCAGTGCACCCCCTGAATGGTCCAAGCATTGGAAGTGCATCTTGAGAAGACCTTGGTTCTCTCTACCACCGCCCTTGTGGAGGAGTGGCTCCTGTTGTACCACTGCTCGGCCTCTATTCTTGGATGGCTGAGGGGCATCATGAGCCACCTTTTGAAGGGATAGCCCTTGTCACCCAGCAGCCACCCATCCAGCCAGGCTGGAGCATGAAGAACCTCACATCCTGAGACACTCCCAGGTGCTAAGTCTCATGGGAGCTGCCTGGATATCTTGCACAGACTTGCAGAATCTGCATCTACACATTCATGAAGTGGAATCCCTTCCTGTTGACAAAGGCTTTTGGCTCACCCGCTGGCGCATTGATGGCCACATGTGTACAGTCAATTGCACCCTGAATGTGGGGGAAGCCAGCAATCGCTGCAAAGCTTCTAACTCGCTCTGCCTGGCTGGCCTTGTCCATACGGTAGTGAATGAAAGTCAATGCACGCCTGAATAGAGCGTCTGTCACCAGTTTGATACAACTGTGGACAGCTGATTGGGAGACTCCACAAAGATCACCCACCAACCCCTAGAAAGAGCTGGAGGCAAAGAAGTTGAGGGCCGCTGTGACCTTCAGAGCCACTGGCATGGGGTGTCCACCCATACAGTTGGAGCTGATCTCAGGGCCGATCATCTGACAAATGGAGATCACTGTCTCCCTTGAGAGGCGGAGCCTCCTTCGGCACTGGACCTCAGACATATTGAGGTAGCTGCAGCGCCACCTGTAAACCCTGGCAGCAGGATAGTGGCGTCTTCCACGGCCCCTTTGGCCTTGGACTTCCTGTTGGCCCTGCACCCCTTGTGCCTGCGCCTCCCCTCCCACAGATCACTCCCCTAGAGGCTGAAAAGGGACCCTTGGCCTCCTCCACCTTCTGGCCTTCTCTTTCTCCTCAGAGGAGGTGCCTCCAGTGGAGAGCACAATCTCTATTCCCAGGGTAAGGGAAGGCTGCCTGATGCCTGGAAGGACCTAAGTGGTATGACTCCTCCGGAGTCCTGAACTGAAGCCTCTTATTTCTGTCAAAGCCGCTCTGAAGCGAAATGAATTTGCCCTGTTCACACAAGCAAGCGGCAGCATGTTATAAGCTAAAATAAAAACTTCTCACATTAGCGGGCCCACTCATCCCTCTTATCCCGCCTGTGGATGAGATTTTCGAAAATGTGGCCTACCCGCCTGCCCGTTGCACCCGTGCAACACACTGAAAATCGCACGGGCGCCATAAACTCCAAGACAACTGGCGCCTCAAGGGCCTTCACTGTCCTGTTAATTAATGGCGGGCACGCCTCCATCTTCATCGAGCGCCCACCTAGCGAAACGTTGTGAGGGTGCACGCTCGGCCGACGTCAGCCCGCTTTATTGCTCAGTCGGACGTGTCGGGCACATACCTGCACACCGACCTAAAAATTCTGCCCGAGGAATCTGCAAGGGGACATAGACAGGTGGAGTGAGTGGGCAAAAACTTGGCAGATGGAGTTTAATGTAGGAAAGTGTGAGGTCGTGCACTTTGATAGGAACAATCATAAGGCAGTCTATTATTTAAATGGAGAGAAACTCCAGAAACGTGCAGCACAGAAGGATCTGGGTGTTCTTGTGCATGAAACACAAAAAGTTAGCATGCAGGTGCAGCAAGTAATTAAGGCGGCAAATGAAATTTTGGCCTGTATTGCTAGAGGGGTTGGAGTTTAAAATTAGGTAAGTCTTGTTACAACTGTACAGAGTATTGGTGAGGCCGCACCCAGAGTACTGTGCACAGTTTTGGTCCCTGTATTTAAAAAGGATATACTGGCATTGGAGGCAGTTCAAAAGAGATTCACTAGGCTGATTCCTGGGTTGAAGCGGTTGAATTATCAAGAACGGCTAAACAGGTTAGGCCTTTATTCATTAGAGTTTAGAAGAATGAGGGGTGATCTTATTGAAACGTACAAGATTCTGAGGGGGCTTGACAGGCTAGATGTTGAGAAGATGCTTCCACTAGTGGGGGAATCTTGAACTAGGGGACATAGTTACAGAATAAGGGGACACTCATTTAATATGAGATGCGAAGCAATTTCTTCTCTCAGAGGGTAGTGAATGTCTGGAATTCTCTACCCCAGTGTTGTGGAGGCTAGATCACTGAAAGTATTTAAAGAGGAGGTAGATAGATTTTTGAAATATCAGGGAGTTGAGGGCTATGAAGAGCTGGCATGGAAGAGGAGTTGAGGCCTGGGGCAGATCAACCATGATCTTATTGAATAGCGGGGCAGGCTTGAAGGGCGGAATGGCCTACTCCTGCTCCTATTTCTTATGTGCTTATGGCACTGGGAGTAATCCTGAGATTACTACCTTTGAGGTCCTGCTTTTTAATTTATCCCCTAGCTCCCTATATTCTGCTTTCAGGACCTCATCCCTCTTTTTACCTATGTCATTGGTACCAATAGGGACAACAACCTCTGGCTGTTCACCCTCCCCCTTCAGAATGTCCTGAAGCCACTCAGTGGCATCCCTGACCCTGACACCAGGGAGACAGCATACCATCCTGATGTTAAATCTGTGGCCGCTGAAATGTCTATCTGTTTCCCTTATGATAGAATCCCCTATCACTATTGCTCCTCCACTATTTCTCCCCCACCCTCTTTGCAGCTGAGCCACTCATGGTGCCATGGACTTGACTCTCGCTACATTCCCCTGAGAAACCATCTCCCCCAGCAGAACCCAAAACAGAAAATCTGTTGGAGAGGGAGATGGAGCCAGGGAACACCTGCACTACCTGCCCAGTGCTTTTATTCTGTCTGGTGGTCATCCATTCCCTTTCTGCCTGAGCACTCTTTACCTGCAGTGTGACCACCTCACTGTATGTGCTATCATGAAGATCTCATCCTTACGGATGCTTCATAGTGACTCCAGGCAGAGCTCCAGCCTCTGAAACATGGATTTTGAGTAGCTGCAGCTGGAGACGCTTCCTGCACACATGGTTGCCCTGGACATTGGAAGTGTCCCTGAGTTCCCACGGCACACAGGAGGGGCATTCCACTTGGCCGAGCTGCCCTGCCATGACTTACCTTTAACTTACTCCCTTTACTTTTACTTCCTCTAGTTTAGAGGATATTAAGGACAGAAGAAATCCAAACTTCAGAATAAAACTGCTTTTTGCAGCCCAAGACTTTTCTGACTTGACTGGATGGCTGATTCAAACCTACATCTTCTCGCAGCCCAGAGCTCCAGCTACAGCTCCAGCCATTATATCTGTAGCTCCCAGCTACAGTAACTCTAAAATACCATTTTCCCTTTCATCTCAGATTCCATTGTTCTCACACATCTTTGAAGCTCAAATCCTTCTAAATCTAAAATCTTTCAGGTCTCTATTCTGTCTTTGCATTTGGGTCAATAAAATGTAATATCCCCACTTATGTTTACCTATGAAACCCCTGCAAACATGTTTCTTGTGACCTCTGATGACCCTTTGATATTCAAACAAACTCTCGAATTATCTAAAAATGCAAATGTTAGATCCAACATATTTATTTGTACCTCAAACCTAAGACCTCTATCCTTTTCATGTTTTAAACCCCCAGACAACCTGTTTCCTATTAATCTCTGCCCAGCTTAATTAAACCATACACACACACACACACACACACACACACACACACACACACACACACACACACACACACACACACACACACACCCTTCTTCACAGAATAACACAGTATTCCCCCAAAATATATTTTTTAAAATTCCATTTCTCACAAGGGAACACCATGGTTTAGGATCTTCAGAATATTGTCATGGGACCTTTTGCATCCACCTGAGAAGGCAAATAGGGCCTTGGTTAAACAATGCTAGTGCAGCGTTGGAATGTCATCCAGGATTTTGTGCCCAAGATTCTAGGGTGACACCTGAACCCATCATCTCTGATTCAGAGGTGAGAGCGCAATCACTGAGCCACAGCTAACCTTCATGTTTTATAAGAACATGAATGTTATACCACATAACCCACATTGTATTATTCTGCTAATGTGAAGCTGTGGACTTATGATGCACTGGGTTAATCGGGGGAACCTTGCAGATTGAAATATGCTTATTGGCACCTCTGAATGCATTAGATGTGCCTATTTTTACATTATATTGATGTGTGATGTCGGCCAGATCAGCGATGATATTCCCAGTGCTCAGTCTGGTGCAGGGCAGGAAATCAGCAGGGCTTCCCAAATTCTGACCACTATCAGCTGATCCTACTACCAAGCAGCAAGAAAACACCAATCATCAACTAGTGAGCACCAGGAAACTTCCAATGAAGAACCAACAAAAGGCACATGAAATTCTCAAAACACATTTTACAAGATGCCTTCAGCTGCAATCTTATTTTCCCATTAATCCCAGTAAATATGCCTAAAAAATACCTAACATTACAAAATGAAATCATTCAGAATTTTAATAGAACACTGTAGGAATTAGGAGTTTCGTGTTGTTATAATACAGAAACAAAGTATCTAAATGTACTTTTTGTATTGGGGTTAACTTCTGTTAGTAGGTGATTAGTTTTGGAACTATACAATCCCTTTTGACTTTTATCACTTGTGACTGTACCAACTGAATGTGTAAGAATATTTTACCTAGCCCACCGTGTAAATACAAATGATTGCTATCCAATTATGTTACACACACTTGGTTTGAAGTTTTTAAGTATCAGCCACTATGTAATCCTCTGTATTAGTTTGATAGTGCTTTCTTTGAAGTTATAAATAACTTTGCAATCTGTTTTCAAAAGTGAAAAAGCCATTCCAAACAGAACAGCCACAGTAAAACATCACCCAGCAGGAGGCAGACAGTCTTTAAAAAGCGACTGATCTAATCAACAACACACACAGATGCAGTAAGATTAAGTGTTTGATTTAATTAGGAATTCACACTAAATAAGCAAAATCTGAGACAATGAGCTAATCATGCTTCCTATCCTGGAAGAATGGACATCAGGAGGTGACCATGCACTCTACATGCTTCACCTAGCCAATCAGAATCTAATCATGAACTGCCTGGACCAGAGTTCTGAGATACCATTGGTCAGGCTGTGGTTATGATTTGGAAAGGGTTAATAAGGCTTGCTTTTCAGTGGTACAGTGTGCAGAAAGCAGAAAGGAGACAGAAGAATAATTTCGGAAGAGACAGCGCCCAAGCCAACCAAGGACCGGTATTCCACAGTGAATCGGCTGAGTCCACTGTCTTGTTAAGTGTCACTTCTGTTGTACTTGTTTTGATAACTTAATAAATTTGTGAACCTTGTCTAAACACACTCGTATCCGGAATGGTTTTGTTTATGGTCAGACCCTGAGTCTTACAATTAATGCTAAATTGGATTTCAGAATCCTATACACTCTTACTTATGAACTTGACTTCAACCACATGCATCTTTTCTTCCACAAACACCATGATCTACTTACAAAAATACCTGGAAAAACTCAGCAGGTCTGACAGCATCTGCGGAGAGGAACACAGTTAACGTTTTGAGTCCGTATGACTCTTCAACAGAACTAAGGAAAAATAGAAAAGAGGTGAAATATAAGCTGGTTTAAGAGGGGGTGTGGGGGGGGTGGTGGGACAGGTAGAACTGGATAGAGGGCCAGTGATAGGTGGAAATAACCAAAAGATGTCACAGACAAAAAGACAAAAAGGTGTTGAAGCTGGTGATGTTATCTAAGGAATGTGATAATAAAGGTACAGATATACCTAGTGGGGGTGGGGTGGAGGGAAGGGATCGAAATAGGTTAAAAGGTCGAGATAAAAGAATGGATGGAAATACATTTAAAAATAATGGAAATAGGTGGGAAAAGAAAAATCTATATAAATTATTGGAAAAAAGGGGTATCGGAAAGGGGTTGGGGATGGAGGAGAGAGTTCATGATCTAAAATTGTTGAACTCAATATTCAGTCCGGAAGGCTGTAAAATGCCTAGTCGGAAGATAAGGTGCTGTTCCTCCAGTTTGCGTTGAGCTTCACTGGAACATTGCAGCAGGCCAAGGACAGACATGTGAGCATGAGAGCAGGGTGGAGTATTGAAATGGCAAGTGACAGGGAGGTTTGGGTCATGCTTGCGGACAGAGCGAAGGTGTTCCACAAAGCGGTCACCCAGTCTGCGTTTGGTCTCTCCAATGTAGAGGAGACTGCATTGGGAGCAGCGAATGCAGAAGACTAAATTGAGGGAAGTGCAAGTGAAATGCTGCTTCACTTGAAAAGAGTATTTGGGCCCTTGGACGGTGAGGAGAGGGGAAGTAAAGGGGCAGGTGTTGCATCTTCTGCGGTTGCATGGGAAGGTGCGGTGGGAGGGGGCTGAGGTGTAGGGGGTGATGGAGGAGAGGACCAGAGGGAACGATCCCTTGGAATGCCGCTGGGGGGGGTGGGGTGATGGGAAGATGTGTTTGGTGGTGACATCATGCTGGAGTTAGCAGAAATGGCAGAGGATGATCCTTTGAATGCGGAGGCTCAGACCTCCCTGTCGCTTGCCATTTCAACACTCCACCCTGCTCTCATGCCCACATGTCCGTCCTTGGCCTGCTGCAACGTTCCAGTGAAGCTTAACGCAAACTGGAGGAACAGCACCTCATCTTCCGACTAGGCATTTTACAGCCTTCCAGACTGAATATTGAGTTCAACAATTTTAGATCATGACCTCTCTCCTCCATCCCCACCCCTTTCCGATCCCCCTTGTTCCCAATAATTTATATAGATTTTTCTTTTCCCACCTATTTCCATTATTTTTAAATATATTTCCATCCATTGTTTTATCTCTGCCTTTTAACCTATTTCAATCCCTTCCCTCCACTCCACCCCCACTAGGGCTATCTGTACCTTTATTATCACATTCCTTAGATAATATCACCAGCTTTAACACCTCTTTGTCCTTTTGTCTATGGCATCTTTTGGTTATCTCCACCTATCACTGGCCCTCTATCCAGCTCTGCCTGGCCCCCCCCCCCACCCCCCCCCCCCCCCCGCCCCCCCCACCCCCTTAAACCAGCTTATATTTCACGTCTTTTCTATTTTTCCTTAGTTCTGTTGAAGAGTCATACGGACTCGAAACGTTAACTGTGTTCCTCTCCGCAGATGCTGTCAGACCTGCTGAGTTTTTCCAGGTATTTTTGTTTTTGTTTTGGATTTCCAGCATCCGCAGTTTTTTGCTTTTACCATGATCTACATAGCTGGGCCTGTCAACAAACTCAGTCGCCATCATAAGCATCCCATTACAAGTGTGTGCATATCAGGATACAATGCAAACTAATTTCCGATTGTAAATTCTGTAAAGTATTAAAAAGTGATTGGGGAATTGTATTAATGAAAGCTTGTGGGAGCTGCTAAAGCTTCATTTGAATGTGACTTAATCATCGACCCTGCCCCCTCCATCCCATGCATTCACCATTTCTACCAGCCAGTTCATTCTCAATGTTCAGAAACCCAATGCAAAGTTATAAATTACATTCATGCAGAACTTCTTGATGAAAGGACAGCAGTTACCAGAAGCCATTTAAATAACTTGTTCTTGGGATGTGGCTGCTAATGGCAAGGCTGCATTCTCACGTTTCCCATCGAAGGTATTGGATCTTCTTGAACTGCTGCTGGCCATGGGTTGAAAAGGTTCTCTCAATGGTTTTGGATATGGAATTCCAAGAGTTTAACCCAGTGGTGATGAAAAATGGCATTCCAGGAGGTATCTGTATCAACAACACCCCAGGATGGCGGGACTAAGGCAATTCATGGTTTCTGAAGTGACAGCTGTCACTGCTTCAGCAGATATACCTTGCAGGTCTGACTTAACCAAATGCTTTTACAGCGTTTCTAAGACTTAATTGCACCATTTGGTTTGTTTTCAAACTAACCAGTAGCAAACCTGAGCCACTGCTCAGGTCTAGTGGATTACAAGTATTAACAGATGTCATTATATCTTGTGAGATTGACAATGAGCCCACTGCCTTGTGGCCCTTGCTCAACATCAGCACATGAAGGAGCTTTAGATCATGGCCCAGGGCCCCTTAACGTGCAAAAGAAAGACCAAACCGAGATCCTCAGTGACATTGACAGTAGCTTCACTGAGACACATCACCTGAGCCATCCATCTCTTAATATTGTATCACTCTGGAAGCCCTCAGCGTCAGACAGGAGTTAGAGTAAGTAATTACAAGGCAGCGTTAATAGTTGAAATTATTAGAAATATTAGGAAAATATTCCATTTGGAAATAAAAATTAACCGCATAGATTTTAGAGTTCATTCTTCTGAAATTATGACATTTCGTGAATTGAGTTGATGAGATATAAGAACTATTTTATTGAGAATAGTTCTATTAATTAGACAGTTGGGGGTATGGTTGGAAAATGAAGGCAGGATTTTTATTTTTGTCACAGCTTTTCTTCTATTTAAAGTAATAACAATAAGCTGTTGCCTCCTTTCTTGAGCTTCATGGTGATAGATCTACTACTCCTCCTATTTTCCTTCCTATGCAAGTTCTTCCTGACATGGTAGTGGAGGGCCATTGATCTCTTCCTCATAGTCATCCTCTTCTACTTCAGCAAGTAATAATCCCTTCTGAACATGTGACAAGCTGTAATACTCCTGAATAGTCAGTCAGCCTAGCTTCAGGGCTCAACCACATTTATCCAAGCACCCAAAGGGAGGCTTCAGAGTACTAACGGTTTGCTCTCCTACACTTCCTGCATTCCCAAGGAGCAGCACTGTTCCTTGGGCAGCATTGCAACAATAAGGCACACTGCACAATTTATTTCTTGTTAACATTTCAATACTCATCTATGCAATACCTGCCACAGGGATACTAACATGTAAGTGGCAGTATTTCCTGTGGCCAAGTTAGGGCACTACTTGGGGGAAATGGAAAGCTACCTCCAGTTACATGCGGGCAGGGTATACCCAGGCTGGACAGTAAAGGTTTTTTAGGGGAAGAACATTTTGAGCAGCACCGCAGCGTTAATCGCACCGCATGATTTATTTCTTAGTATTGCAGCACTACTGGAAGACATGGCTTTTTGCGAAAGAAAAACTAGCCTGATGTCATGTGTCTGAGATCAGGAGCTCATGTCCCTGAACCCCTTGGTGATGCAGAAGGAAAATAGAGAATAAGAACAAAAAGATAATTAGTTGTCAACACTGAGGAAGCTTGCAGCTTTAGGTGATTTCGATGACACAGAGAATAATTTGTAAATGCCGAGTCTTTGCCATCACATGAACGCCAGGTGGCACTAGAGAGCTGCAAGAGAAGCCGATCCAAAACTCAGCTAAAATTCATCCAATTCCGATTTAGTACAAATGAAGGGATGGCCCCCACTTTTAAATAAAATGTTAAACATTTCCAATTTATTGTTACATCTGACAAAAGGATGCATAAACACTGATGTGGCGATACTGATGCTGAATAAATGTTTGCTTTTTCAATAACCTCTTATTTGCACTGTTCATTCAGCTGTAAATGTTTTCCTGCCACCACTCAGTTTCCATGATTTCCTCAGTCATGGTTTGAACAATATATTCTAATAGTTTGCTCATGGGCTAGTTTTAATTTACACTTCTGTGGTTCATTAGCATTCGAAGTATTGCAAGAACAATATTTACAATAATAAGTTAATGATCTCTCTGAAGGCTTAACAGATAAGTACAGTGTAGTGAAATACAGAGTACAAAATTCAGGGAGGCGGTCATTTCAATACTTGGTCTGTGTCAGATTACCTAATCTCAGTGGCATTACCACCAAGGGATTTTATCTTCCACCTCCTCCCTCAGCTAAGGGTAGGGGAGGAGGATAAAAATCAGACAGGACTTTTCCTCCTGAGTGCTATCCGGTGATTCCTGCAGCAAGTGCATGTATATGCAGTAGAGGATTGGACATGGGTGTAACGCATCCCTCTCCTGTGCTAAAATGCAGCATTGGAAGGCTATTGTAACTAATGAACCCAAACCTCCATGTGAGTCAGCTGTTTCATTACAGGAGAATCAAGAGAGTCCCAGCAGATTGAGAAGTAACTCAAGAATTGTCTTTGTTGCTGGCACCTAATGATACAGTTGCACACAAGCAGCTTTAAATTTATTTCTATACTGTATGGGAGTACCAACCAGCTGGCTTTCTAGTCATTCCTCCTCCCTTGACTCCAGTCTGGTAGTAAATCATGAAGAAATGAGAAGTATTAAAGTCAGTTTTGTGTTTTGCCCAATAACTTTGGCTCCTCAGGAGGAAGGGGTGAGAGGATATCTGAGTGTCAGCATAATCTTGGCTCATACTGATTCAGAAATTTCAGAAATTAATTTCAGTGGAATTATTATTCAAATTGGACCAAACCGCGACAGTCTCTCAGCCCCATCACTCAATGTGGAATGTGCTAATCCTTCCTCTCAGGAAAGCTGTTGACTGTATACATGTTTCATGGGTATCATTTGTAAGCCTTAACAATGAATGTTTATAGCAGAGCTCAATCCTGTACACCCATGAGCATTTCTTAGCAGAGTCCTTAAGACAGCAGTCAATATCAATACGCTAGACTAATTTTCTTTTCCCCTAAGCCAGGAATACTGAAACAAATTGTAGCATCTCTACTGCTATCCAGATTGAGAATAACTAACCCAGAACAGAACAGGGATTGAACCTGGTCTCAGTGGTTTGGCAGTTTACTGGATAAACAGCCTGAGCCACTGGAGAGTTTTTTTTTAAATTGTACATTTACTTTTTAAAAATTAGTACATCAAGAGGATTTAAGCACTAAAGGCAGGAGCTGGAGCATTTCAATGAACATTAGGAAGCTGAACATTTTTGAAGTCTAAGATAGTGGTTCATTGCAAGATATGTGTGCATGCTACATGATAAATGGCAAGAGGTTACAACATAAAGCTGCCAATTGGAAACTCAAGCAGGAATTCACTGGAGAGAATGTCTTCTTCCAGCACCAGCCTCTACCTTTGTTACTAAAGAGTGACACTGTATAATTTTAATTCCTCTGAATAATGGCTTCACTTAGAGTAATCACATCAAACATTAAAAATAATTAATTTTCTTATCAAACAAAGAGAATGATTTAAAGAATATGTACCCTTCCATGATCATTCTTCAGTGTTTTCTGCTCAGGTTCTTCACATGTTTCTCATGGACCATCTGTAACTGTGAGAATGAGGCAACTTGTCTGGTCCCAAGCCTCAGCTAATATGGCTCTTAGCAGCTGCCAAGTGATGTACAAGATCCCCCTGGTGAAGATAACACAGCTAAAATTAACTCATTCCCTGTGTGGAGACACCTTGCTACTGCTGGACCCTTTGCACAATGCAATTGAGTTACAGAGGTCTGTAAAGTGGACAAATTGACCCTCCAATCCAATGTTATCTCCATAAACTGCACCACTGCTTCCAGCCATTTTCCTGAAAATATACTGAGTGCCATTTCAGTGCAACGGCATTTCCAGTGGTGGGCCCTGGGGGAGGGCTAGTTTCTGCCCTGCAATGGCATCAATACCATTTCTAATTAGGTCTGGGATTTCCATTGAATTGTATCAGTTGATTCTGCTGGCAGCTGCTTTAAATACATGGAAATGAGGAAGTTGTATTCTTAATGAGGTAAGTTAGAATCATATCAATGAAGCGTGCCTGTTCTCCACACCATCTGAGGCTGGTGCAAATGCTTTGGAGTCTGCAACTTGAAAAAAGTTTCAAGGGATTTTACTGGAGCTACAAAATAATATTCAAAGTGGTTTTTTTTTAAATTCTATAACTAGATAGACCTGAACTTGCTGCTGTCAGCCTGAGGACTTGTGGAGCTACTGGGCCACTTTTACCCCACCCACACTAAGGATTCTGAGTCCCTATGGGAATCCCCACATCTACAATTTTAATGAAGGAAGAGAAAGAGCAACTGAGGATGAAGGAAGAGGCTCAAGGAGGCATACAAAGAGATTATGCCCCACAAGATATCACCTCTCAGTCAAAGAATTTACAGGCCTTTATGAAGATCTCATTGAGGAGCTCCACATGAGATGAGTGCACTTCACCAGAAACATTAGAGGAGTTATATCAGCTACTACATGGAGACTTGCAGCTAAGAACATCTGCCCTGGCAGCTGCACCTGTGGCTGGGAAAATGATGACTGCACTTAATTTTTATGGTTCGTTACAAGCTGCCACAGGGGATGGAGTAATATCACACAGGATGCATTCAGGCACGTACTCATCAAATATCTGAAACACTTTTCAGGAGAACAGGGGGATTCATCTAGTTTGGCAGGACAGCATGGCAGCAGCATGATAGGGCCATCTGCTTTCATCATGTTCCTGGGTTCTCCAAAGTATTAGGCAAAGTAGAGAGCCCTCACCTAGCATTGGCAGCTCCTAACAATAACCACATCAGCTTTCTTAAGAGAGAAAGCAGTGCCACTCATTGACTGCCCAGATTTTACACAAGCCTCTACGTCAATGCCAAATTTAATGGAAGTTGCAAAAAAACCAATCATACTCATTCTTCCCTTCTTGAACTCAAGGAAAACAGCAAAGTAAACAGACAACTTGTATGTGGGCAAGATATACCCCTTCAGGACATTATTACCATGGACAATGACTCCTCTGAGAATTAAGAACAGCAGCTATGAAGCTCCACAATGACTGACATATTCTGATCAGCATTGGCATGTTTGGGTCCTAAAGGGTACCCCTCATACATTGTTAGATCAGGAGGGGTTCCATAAAATGTTCCAGAGTGAGTATCTCGCATAGTTAAAGCCTATTGCAGCCTGAATAATGTTGCCATGTAGAAGTCTAGTCATGGGCTTAATCACAGCAATTTGTGGCTCAGAAGGAAGATAAAGAGCTATCCAGGCTAACGCCACACTCAGCTCAGTCTATAGCCCTGTAGGTTACCATACTTCAAATGCTTAACCAAATGGTTTTTAAATACAATGTGGTTTCTGCTTGGCTGGAGGTGGCCTGCCTTTTAGGCAGCAAAACCAAGTCCCACCACCCCTTGGGTGAAAAGATCTTTCCTTGACACTCCTCTATTCCTTCCACCAATTACTTTAAATCTATATTACTGGTTATTAGCCTCTCTGCTAAGAGAAATAGGTCCTTCCTACCAACTCTGTCCAGGTCCCTCATTATTTTATACACCTCAATTAAATCTCCCCTCAGCTTCCTCTGTTCCGAGGAAAAGAACCCCAGGCTATCCAATCTTTTCTCATTGCCTATGTTCTCCATTCCTGGAAACATTCTTATAGGCTCCTCAATATCCTCTCTAGTCACATCCCTCCTGTATTGCAGTAGCCAGGACTGTACGCAGCACTCTAGTTGTGGTCTAACGAGTGTTTTATACAGTTCTAGCACAACCTCCCTGGCCATGTAGCGACAGTCATCAATGCAATCCAGGCTCCTTCCAAGGAGCTGTTCCAATTTTTGATGAAGTTACGATGTTCTCAACAACACCGTCAAATTCCATTGGAATGGTAGTGAGTTGCTATGTGGGATTGAAAAAGCAAGAATATTAAGGTGGCTAAGTCCCCTGGGCCAGATGGGATCTACCCCAGAGTACTGAGGGTGGCAAGGGAGGAGATTGCTGGGGCCTTGACAGAAATCTTTGTATCCTCACTGGCTACGGGTGAGGTCCCAGAGGACTGGAGAATGGACGATGTTGTTCCATTGTTTAAGAAGGGTAGCAGGGATAATCCTGGAAATTACAGGCCAGTGAGCCTTACATCAGTGGTAGGGAAATTATTGGAGATTCTTCGTGACAGGATTTACTACCATTTGGAAGCAAATGGGCATATTAGTGAGAGGCAGCATGGTTTTGTGAAGGGGAGGTCGTGTCTCACTAACTTGATCGAGTTTTTGGAGGAAGAGACAAAGATGATCGATGATGGAAGGGCAGTGGATGTTATATACATAGATTTCAGTAAGACCTTTGACAAGGTCCCTCATGGCAGACTAGTACAGAAGGTAAAGTCGCACGGGATTAGTGGTGAGCTGGCAAGATGGATACAGAATTGGCTTGGTCATAGAAGACAGAGGCTAGCAGCGGAAGGGTGCTTTTCTGAATGGAGAGCTGTGACTAGTGGAGTTCCGCAGGGATCAGTGCTGGGACCTTTGCTGTTTGTAGTATATGTAAATGATTTGGAGGAAAATGTAACTGGGCTAATTAGTAAGTTTGCAGACGACATTAAGGTTGGAGGAGTTGCAGATAGTGAAGAGGATTGTCAAAGGATACAAAGGGATATAGATCGGTTGGAGACTTGGGCGGAGAAATGGCAGATGGAGTTTAATCCGGACAAATGGGAGGTGATGCATTTTGGAAGGTCTAATACAGGCAGGAATTATACAGTAAATGGCAGAACTCTTAAGTGCATCGACGGGCAGAGGGATCTGGGTGTACAGGTCCACAGGTCACTGAAAGTGGCAACGCAGGTGGATAAGGTAGTCAGGAAGGCATATGGCATGCTTGCCTTCATTGGCAGGGATATTGAGTATAAAAACTGGGAAGTTATGCTGCAGCTGTATAGAACCTTGGTTAGGCCACACTTGGAATATTGCGCGCAATTCTGGTCGCCACATTACCAGAAGGATATGGAGGCATCAGAGAGGGTCCAGAGGAGGTTTATCAGGATGCTGCCTGGTCTGGAGGTTATAAGCAATGAGGAGAGGTTGGAAAAACTCGGATTGTTCTCACTAGAACGATGGAGATTGAGGGCGACTTGATAGAAGTTTACAAAATTATGAGTGGCATGGACAGATTAGATAGTCAGAAGCTTTTTCCCAGGGGACATAGATTTAAGGTGAGAGGAGAAAACTATAGGGGAGATGTGCTGGGCAAGTTTTTTACACAAAGGGTAGTGAGTGTCTGGAATTCCCTGCCAGAGGAGGTGGTGGAAGCAGGTACGATAGTGTTGTTTAAGAGGCAGCTTGACAAATACATGAATAGGATGGGAATAGAGGGATACGGACCCTGGAAGTGCAAAATGTTTTAGTTGATGGGCAATATGATCAGCGCAGGCTTGGAGGGCCGAAGGGCCTGTTCCTGTGCTGTACTTTTCTTTGTTCTTTGTTCAAGTGATGCAGGGGCTACATTGGGTGGGTTGGGCTAAGGAAGATGTGAAGAAATATCAGTTCCTCCCCCTCCCCCCAACCCAACTCCTACTGCCCCCCCTACTCCTGCTGATCCTTCCTCTCCTCTCTTTCATCATGTTCCAAGGTATTGTGATCAATCTGCAGGAAGGAAGGCCATAAACTAACAATTGGTAAGTATAACCCTCTTTGATCAACACATAGAATGGTGTGAAAGCTTGTGACAGTTGCTTCACAGGGATGCCATGGTGATCTTTTGGGTATACGCTCACTAACTTGCTTCTTGCAGCATCCCACCAATCTTGCCATCTCACACAGCCAGAACAAAGTAACTCCCAGTAATTCTGTAGCTGATTCCTTGTAAGGCATCAGGTCTCTAGTTTGGAATGCCCCCTCCAAGCCATCATCACTTTACAGGCATTATGCACAATTTTCTACTGCAACAAGGTTATTAAGTGAATGTCACAGAAGTTATGCATTATTTGTTTATTGCTTGTGATCAATATGCTTGTACGTATGCTTCTTTACTAAAGGTGATTATTATTACACTTTCCCTAGATGTTTAACAAAACAAGAAGTCTCACCCCCTCATCTGACACACTATCACACACACAAAGATTAGAAACAGGTGAAGGCAAAACAATGCAATTACAATTCATGATTTTACAATTTATCATTGCCTCAGTCTCTTTCATGGCAGGCCTGTAGTTTTTTATGTGAGTTGATGCTTCAGTTGAAGTGAAGGTCTTGTAAAGCAGATGATTCTCAGTAAGCTTCAAGCATTCTAGTGGCTGAATTTCCAGGAGGTTGGTTCTCAGGTGAACTTGAAGTTGGAACAGGATGGTGGAGTCCTTCTCCCACTTTCAAGGTATTGCTGTTTATTACCTTAGCTGCTTAGATAACTCCCTGGTTCAATGGATTTCTGATGGAACTCTGAAACAGCTTCTTGCTGTTTTTAAAAGCAAACAAAATATGGCTGCCTCATCATGTGACCTTTCTCAAGTCCAAAGTCTTTTTCCAAATAAGGTGGATGGTTAAGTCAATTATAAGCCGTGTGTTGTGGCTTTCACACCTTGAGAGTTTGAGACAGCTAGTATCTTTGTATCAGAATGGCCCATTCAATCTGAAATTTCCCTTTTGAATTAGTTCCAGGAAAGGGCATTGAGCCAACATCAGTCTGGAAGGTTCCTTTTGTTTCCTCTTGAGGCAGGGGACTAGTTTAAATCCACAAGACAAATCAGGTGATCATCAGGCAGCAATCCTTCTGTAGGTTTTAGTGGTCAGTTTTTAAAATATAAAAATTAGAATGAAGTTCAGAATATAGTGGAACTATAATGACGAGAGGGTGAAAGGTCTAAGGTTTCACCAGTGAGCTGTTGTAACAGATCTGATGGCAGATCATCGTGGGAAAGGAATTTCAAAATCGTAAGATCCAGTGTTAGCAAACCTCTCAAACAGAGTGCAATGCGAAGGGTCATTTATCAAGCTATTGAAATCCTTTTGAATCCCAAGGAAGCAAAGTGACATCAGCCAGCTGATTATCCTGCTTATCCTAGTTGGATCATTCAACTTTTTCTGGTACTGGTAGGATGTACCAGAGGCATGAGAGATCACTGCCTTTCTTCCTCCACACGGTAGGAGACAGGGTTTCGGAGTCTTTCTCCCCTTCACTGCACTTCATGAAGGAGGGTCTGATATTTGGTTTGATTTAATTTTTCTTTTCTGCCATCTTCCAATTTCCTGTTTCTGATGTTTTTGTCAAGTCTTCCACTTGGAGACATGCTTTGTAAATGCCATAAAGTCTCACTGCAGCCATCTATTATGCATGCCAATTATCCCACACCAGCAAAACGTCTACTATTTTATCTCCAGCTGCAGTCTTCGGTCATTCAAGGCTTTTTAACGGTTACCTTGTAATTGCCGTTCTCCATCATCAATGTAAATTTGGTTTTACAGGGTCCAATTCTTCGAGAAATGGTTACCATTCACACTGGAAAATTGAACTGATCCCGAACACTACTTAACAAATGATGTTAAACAGTAGAATTTTGCTTAACTGAACCACCAATTAAGATCCTCCAAAAAATGATTTTGCCTATATTTATATGCATATTCCAAGGCCACAATGTGTATGGCTGTATAATAGTGAGAAGGAGGCTACACTTTAATTGTGCATTCAAGCCATTAACAGATAAACTACAAAGTAGCAAGTGTCAGGCATCCAGGGGAGCCAATGTCATCTCACAGCATTGCAAAGAATTGGATTTGTCTGATGTGTGGAAGAAAATGTCATGAGAGATAGCACATTTACATTTTATTCTAATCCACATCACACACACGTCTGCATTGATAACTTTCTCAATTAGCTGAAGTGTTGAGCTGCTGCACCAGGCCAATTACCATATCAGATCATATTCCAAGCATCAAACATTTCTGCTGCCCCCCACACACTTTGGAGCCATGGATTGTTACATTGTGGGGATGTTAAGGCAATACTCGGAGGTCACACTGTATAATCTGTGGTCTTAGACAAGCATTAGCGAATATTGACAATGAGTGGAGCTCAGGAACCACAAGTTCCAAGGAGAATGAGAACAGCATTAACAAATATTCAGGGGAAATAAAAGCTTCCAGGCAGAATGGCTGACCTGGTTAATTAGCGTTTTTTGATATTCTATATAAGTAGGATAAACAAACCAGGCTGGCTGCTTGCATGTGCGATAGCTGATGCAATTCTCTTAATGAGATGTAAAGATGGAGCTGTGGGCCATCAGCAGCTACAGAATTGGACACTGCCATAATTTGTAACATGGCTCAGCACATCTCATATTCCTTGATCATCACCAACAAGGAGACCAACTCTGGCTCAGTGCAGAATTAGAAGGCTGTGTCAGCTGTAGGACAAGACAGACCTGAGAATGAGGTACGAAGTTAGTAAATTTACCCCCCAGGTGACCTTATAGGCAGGTTTTAGACAGAAGCAAGTAGTACAACAACCAGCAGATCAGACATCAGCTTTGTAACTCTACCACATCTAATTGAGAATGGTGATGGGACAGATAACCAAGCAACTCACAGGATTATAAACTCCATGCACATCCCCCTCCTCAACCGTGGTGGAGGTCAGCAAGTAAGCTCAAGAGACATGGCAGAATAGTTTGAAAGCAGCTTCACCCTAAGGTGACACATGGATGATTCTACTCATGCTCTTCCTAAGGTCTCCGTAATCAAGGATACCAGTGTCTAGCCAACGTGCTTCACTTCACATGGCAACTAGAAGTAGCCGAGTGCACTGAACACAGCAAAGGTCATGGGCCCTGACAACATTCTGACAGTAGCTGAAGATCCCTCCCCTGGCCAAACAGCAATGATACTGGGCCTACATGATAATGTGGAAGATTGCCCAGGTATGCCACAAAAACAGGAGAAAAACAACCCAGTTACTTATTGCACTCTCGGTATCAACCTAATCATAAGTAAAGTGATGGACGAAGTTATCAATAGTGCCTTCAAGAAAATCTATTCACTGATAATATACTCAACGATGCTTAACTCAAGCTTCCACCAGAATCAATCAGTTCCAGACCTCAGTGAGACCACGCATATATTATTAATCCTTGGTCATACTGGATCAAAGTTATGGAATTCCTTATTAAGCACCATTGTGAGATTACCATAATGACAGGGATTATAGTGGTTTAAGGAGATGGTCAACCACCAAAATTGGGCAAATAGAGATGGGCAGTAAATATGGCTCTTTCTCCTTTGACCACAAAATGAAAACACATTTTTAAACAGCAATAAACTTAGGTTCAAATTATAGTTTTTTATACTTCTACTGGATAAAATAGACTGGCAGTGTACAGAAATTATAATCTTTGAACTGACTTTGTGCTTTCACAACTGAATGACACAACCAATGCTAACATTTCCATCATTGGGTACTTGGACACACATATTTATAGAGATGGATAAATCTTCAGGATCCAATGATGAATGTCTCTCTTGTCATAAGGATACTGTATTGTGGAACATGGACTATCTTACCAGACATCAGGTGATGAGGTTTCTTCACAATACTTTCCAAAGTAGGTAATGATCCTCTCTGTACCTCAAATATTACTGACTGACAGTCTTACTCAACTGTAACAGTAATGATACTGCTTTATTGTCTGACAACTGGAGCATAAATATTGATCTGTTTAGGTAAAGCTGCTTGGAAAATGCAATGCGTTAAATATCATCCATTCTGTCTACGCAAAAAATACAACTGAGCAGCCAATAATGGTAGTTTTGGCAAACATGGTCATCTTTTAAATCAGTGTGAAAGTCCATTGTTAATTAATATGCCAGGGGTTTAACATTGATTATAAGAGCGATTTCTGCCGTCATATTCATGTTGAATTACAGGGAAAGATCAGAAAAGTGAAATGATGTTTGCAGGGGTCTCCAAGCATTTATCTTTGCAGTCTGCAGCAGTAAACATCAGAAACAGCATGGCAAGCCCTTGATTATCCATAACTATCATCACAGGAGATCTAATGACATTTGTAACAGAATTTATTATTAAATTTTCTACATAACGAGGGGAGGGACTTTTGTGCTATTTTTAAATTTGATAGGCCCCCATAGAAAGTTTATTCAAACTGGTCCCTACCTGTCCAAAGGCTATTTATGTACTGAAACTTTCCTGTTACTTTCGCCCCTTAACTAGTCTGCATTTAAAATTCTGTATTCACCTGAAATGGATGCTGGAAAACAGTTTCCTTCAGTATTTATCACATGGAATCCTAGGGACTGAAATCAGCCCATTCACTATAAAGGTTCCCGTAATTGGTCACCCTGAACTTCTAATTTTACAACACATGGAAACCCAAATTAATAATTTGCAATTTTGTACTCACTTCTGTACTATTGAGTTTAAGATTACCAGAGGAAAGCAATAAACATGCTCAAAACTAAATGTGAAAATTACTTTAAAATTGCATATAAGCAATGGTTCTTTCAACTTCTTGAGTATTAAAGTGAATTCCTGATAACAAAGGTTGGCAAGATGAATGAGTTCTTATATCATCAGCAGTGAACAGAGGCTTAATATATTTTGATTTTGTACAAGTGTTTTGGGGTTTATAAGTTACATTATGTTTAATTTGAAATAACACACTGCATGGATTGGACCAGCTCCCAAACTTTTCCCCATTTCAGATTTTGCATCAGTAACACACTTACAAAATACATTAACATGGAAAAGAGTTGCAAACTACCACACTAAATTCTATTCTATATGGCATTTCTTTCTTCTTCTCTCATTTTCTCTTTCCCGTCATCTCATCCATCAATATTCTTCAGCCAACCTCTGCATGGATGCCAACAATGATGATCTTGGTTAACCCAACCTGAGGGTACAATTTAGCTGTGCAGTGTTGTGTATAATCCCTCCCTGAGTTGTTTTGCTTTAGCACTAGAGGTAACCTAGCAGAAATGAGAAACATTGTGCAACTATTCTTTTGAGAAGATGGGGTCTTAAACTTGCACCTCCCAGTTGAGAGTCCAAAGAGCTCAAGGTGTCGCTAGAAGGTTCTCAGGCAAAGAAGAAAAATAAAAGGCTGTCATTTGGTTGCAAACCCAGATTAGCCGAAAACATCTGGCTGGGCAATAATGTAAAGGATGAAATAAAACAGAATGGGAAATCAAAAGCAAGAGATAAAAATCATAAAAATAATTACTAGGATTGAAAATTTATTTGTGGGGAACTTACTGCTAAAAGCAACCAACCATAACTATGCACCAGCAACATTTTGCATAAAGTTTAACTTTTCACCTTGGTTCACAAATCATGGAATAAAATAGCAACAAACAAAATGAACACAAAGTCTATCAAAAGTAAAAAAGAAGATGGGACTGGATGGTGCCATGAATTCAAACATTGTCCTTTAACCTCTGGCACCTGTTTGAATCCAGCTGAGACAGACAAGATGGAAAGTCTGGCGTCTTCACTGGTTGTAAGGTAACCTTACAGGAACAAGACAGATTCAACCTATTTTTATATGGCATGAACAATGCACAACTGGGGACAAACAGGCAACCACACCGAGAAAAGTAATAAGGATATCAGAATGGGAGAGGTAAAAAACAAAACTTAAAAAACAATGAACATGCTTGACGCTGAAAGCAAGATAACGATTGAAATATAGCCCAAGGAACAGATGAATGCAACTTGGTGTAGGTCCAATAGACTAACTGGTCTTTTGTGCTGAATTGTTTTAGACTCAAAGAGGCAAAATTTATCTATGAAGCTAAATTAAAAACAATGGGAACAAATTAAACCATTTTAAAGTAATTGAATGACTTGTAATTGAATTAGATGCTGTACATCCTGTCTAATAAAATTTCAACATTTTAAAATTTAAGACGCCTGCTTGTTCTTGTCTGATAGTATATCAAGTGATATGAATCTAAAAGACAATTGAGTTTGAATCTCAGAGTTCCATTGCTACCATAACTGGCAAGTGAACTGCTCAATGTTGAACTGAAATATACAAACCAGGAAGGTACCAGGTTTGTTCCCTAATATGTAACTCTTGTATCTGTCATAGAACATAATTTATAACATCTGCACTCAACTCTAATATGTCATTTCAAAGTAATTCTTTATTCCACATCGTGTTTTCTGAAGCAGAGACATTAACCATCTCAAACTCTTTTCGAACTTGTAAAACTGCAATTTAAACCTCTGACATGTTCAAAATTCAACGAGGGCAAACAAACAGGTACAAAACGGGACAACAAATGGAACTTAAGACCACAGGGAATGGTTGAGCTGAAGAGTACAGATAGAATGAAGGAGAGGCAAGATAAACGTATGAGGGAAGAGAGAGTAGCTGGTAGAGTTGGATGAGGAAGGATGGGAGGAGGTTCAAATGGAGGATAAACATCAGCATAGACTGTTTGGGCTCAATAATCTGTTTCCGTGCTATAAAGTCTGTGCAATTCTTTGACTGTAAAGCAGTACTCCAAACGTTTTCCCAATATGAACGCATTTTAATCCTCAGACTTTGTGCAACCCAAGAATGAAAATTGGAGTGGGAGGTGGTGGAGGGTTGTTGACTGGGTGATGGTGGATTAGAGAGTTGTTCAGCAGGGTGGTTCTTTGCTGCCTGGGGAACTGTGGTTTAGAACTGCTGGCTCTGTCTGCCCTGAAAAAAGCAAAGACTGATCTTCCTACAGGCTGTAATTGTGGCAGCAATCGGGCCTCAGAACAGTTAATTAAGCCACGCCCGCTAATAAGAAAAAAAGATTAAAGGGGCCTTGTAGCTATCATAGCCCAGTCCGAGTTCCACAGCCACCATTGCCTTAGAGCTCGGGAACCCAGAATTTTGTCCTGTGACCCCACTGCGACTCTCAGTTTGGCAATCCCTGCCGTAAAGTCATCTTTTTTTGTGTTAATTGAAATGTGTCCTTTTCAGCTGTAAATCAGACAGAGCAATTTTGTTTTCTTGCTTTGTTTAGGCTTTTAACTTTGTAGCAGTGGAGCTTGGGGAATTGGGCATTTGGTTCACTTTCGTTTTGCAGAATTCCATGTCCTGACGTATCCACTAAGCAAATGAATAAACAGTGCTGTGTAAACATTACGTCCAAGTGTAAACATCTAAAGGAGTTTGAAAATTGTAAGCTGCTTGATGTGGAATACAATTTTTGTTGTCGTGTTAGAAACTGCATAATCCACTTGCCTTTCGGGGCTGTGGTAGGACATCTAATCCTGTATGTTTCTCTTCGAGTTCAGATTTTCTGAACTTGCATCTCCCTCACCGCAACTTCACTCCAGAAACAATGATTACCTCACCTATGCTCTGGTGGCTATGGGGTAATTTTTAATACATTACCTTGCAAGGTGAACTTATTTTTCAAAACACATTAGACTGCTCCACATATGTTCCAGTGGAAGTGTTTCTTAATTAGTTATGGCAGTGGAATTACTAATATCACTATCCTAACATCAGGGATACACCAAGCAAAATATTTTATCTGTAAAACAAAAAGTACCCTCTTGTGGGATCAGCAATAAAGAATATTGCCCATTTAAATTAATTTTAAAATAAACCTCTATAAAATATTTAACTGTTATAAAATCCATTCAACTTAATATCACATAGAATTGCTTTCTGGAGTGAACAGACTGGCAGAGTAGCTTTTAAACACCGTACTTTCGCATCTGGTCCTGGTGTTTGTTAGAATACAATTAATTTAATAATGATCCAAAGTGAATTTGGTTCATAAAGGATGCAAGCACAAATTAACAATTTCCTAAGCAATAGGCATTCTTCTGAGGTTAGGGTTAAGAGGCAACTCTTTGGGAAGGATACTAATGCCACGGAGAGGAGACAGAGGAGATCTTTCAGAATTATACCAGGAATGAGGGACTTCAGTTATGTGGAGTGACCAGAAAAACTGGATTTTTTATTCTTGGATCAGAGAAAGTTAAGGGCAGCTTTTATGGTAATATTCAAAATTCTGAAAAGTTTTAGTGCAGTAAATAAGGAGACACTGCTTCCATTATTACATGGGTCGGTATCTGGAGGACACAGATTTAAAGTAATTTCAAAAGAACCAGAGGGGAATTGAGTTTTTTTTTCCACCCACAGTGAGTTATTATAAGCTGGATTGTATTGCCTGAAAGGCTGATGGAAGTGATTCAATAATAAATTTCAAAAGGATAGCAGGATTATAGCTCTATGGGGAAACAATGAAGGAGTTGGGCAGCTCTTTCAAGAAGCTGGTACAGTATGATGGATCGAATAGCCTCCTGCACCGTATGATTCTAGATGTTTGGGGCACTGAAAAGTTTACTTTATTTTAAAAGTAATTTAAAGAATCTTTGAATTCTTTCTACCCTCACCCCAATTTTAATGCTATTTCTATCTTCCTCAAACTAGGTTCCAGACCCTTTACTTCTGTTCCCTTGATACTTCCCCCACTTGGGTAAAACTGAGTTTGGGAACTTTATGTGGGAAATTACAGTAGAGAATTTGTGTCCATTACATTGAGAGACATTGCTCTGGAGCAAATCTCAGGGTGTTGTTAACTAACAAAGTTAAATGTATGAACTTTGTGTTGTTTTTAGTGATGATCATGTTTTTAATATGTGAACTGTATTTCACACTGCCGTCCATAGCAAACAACAATGAATACCAATGAACCCAGAGTTAAAAAGTCTATTATTTTAGTTAAAATTAATGAATTAGAAAAGGAAGAACAAGAAAGCAAATAAACAACCGATTATAAGAGTCAGTTAAACCTTCTGGTCCATAATTTGTGGTAAGAATAAGACTGAGGTGATCACCGGTCACTAATAATGGAGTGAATCAGACAGCAGCTTCCGGCATCTGCACATGTGCAGTTAAACATGGAAATCACAAGCCACTGTTGGACTTGCCCTAGCCCTCCCAAAGCTTTAATGCCAAATCTCAGCATAGCAAATCATGTGCACGGTGTAAAGTTGTAGCCCTTGCCCACTAGATACCCACTAAACACATCAGGAAAAACTGGGCCTTTTCTGTTCAGGTTTGTGAATCTTTAGCCATGATAAGACTTAATTACTACCTCTCTGTCACTGAACACTTACTTCTACAGGTGTGGAGACTCATTCCTTCAGATTGTAACCACATAGCTATTTTAAATCACTTTTTTTTTTGCTTTTCTTTCTGTCTCTTCATCGTGCTCTTAATCACATCTTTCCCTATTTTTAGCTTTCTATGGGTGATTTTATGTCAAATTAAGATTGAATTAAGTTTGCTCATTTACACTTCCTGGTTTAGACTATGGGTGAATCTGATTGGTTGAAGAGTCAGGTTGTTGCTTGCTCTACTCACACAGGTCCAAGACCCCTGTACAGGGTCTTACACTGAAATGGATTGTCACACAAAGGCCCACGAAAGGTCTATGGGCAGCTGCAAGCGTAATGAATGGTGAGTGCAGTCCATTTGCCACTTTCTGCAAAATCCAGGCAGATATCGACAGCCAGAAGCATTGTTCGCTAGATGGCCCCGTCATACTTACCGATCACTGGGTTGTTCGGAGTGCTGACAGTTGACGTTTCAAATCTCAAGAATGAAAGTGTTTGGAACTTTTATGATTTTTGTTAAGTAAGAAGAACACCTGCGTTTTGCTTACAGGTGAAAAACAAATGAATTACAGACTACAACAGAGATAAATTTAATTGAAGTCTCATCTTTCCAGCTGAACAGTGTACAGACACAATTCCAAATTGAGGATTTTTAAAAGAGAAATTGATTTCCAGCATTAAGCAACTTCAAAGAATGGATTTGAAGAGTGAAATTTGCCCGGATGTTCATATTTTCTTGCCTCAAACAGCATTCTATTCAGACAGACTTCCTTGCTGAACGTGTAACAGATTGATTGTAAAATGTTGACTGTATTGACTCAACTGTCACATTAAAAACTGCATATCTTTAATTCAGCCACAGTTGCACAGAGTTTTTATGACAATTGGTTTAACACAATTGCCATTTTGAGATTGATCTGCAGGGTATACCTGCATGTATAATGCATGAAAAACTGTATACTTTAGAATCAGATCAAATAAACTAGTAGCGCAGCCTTAAAAGGGTACTAAATCTAAATGAAGAAGTCAATTATTTGATTGCATTTTTCACTTTGTGTCTAATTGCTCAGACTTGTTTTTTCTCATTCCTTTTATCTATACTCCTCAGGAGAAAAAATATATCAGCTGCCTTTTAAAGAAAAACCATAAGCACTCTGGTGAAAACAGTTTAAATTCAAGTGAAAGCAATAGTGACACTGCAATACAGTTTGTCTTCTTTTGAATGTCTCTTTAGTTGTCCCACCATTTGGACTATTGCAGACCGGTAACATTTTAGACAACTAATCCAAAATACAGTGACATAAAACACCATATTTGGGACACTGCATCAGAGGATAAATCAAGCTGCAGGTCATAACTCTTACACAATGCAAACAGAAATATACTGTATTTAGTGGCCAAGTGCAGAGAAAGACTACAAAGGCTAGACAAAGATCAGCCTTCATGTTTTCTTTTTACAAATACAAAAGGTAAGATGAACACAAGGATAAAAAGGGTCAGCTGAATATGATCAAGTGCATTACCATAGCCTTGAGCTAAACAGGATTTAAAATTTGGTACAAGACAAAATCAAGTGCTACAGGAAATCCTGAAGAGCCAAAAGCCACATCAACCTTCTGTAATGAGATAAGATTACACCAACGCCATCACATCAACTACATCTTAAAAGGCGGAAAGAAACTTCAAAATGTGGACAAAAATCAAGACTGATTTGAAGAGGCCAGCTGTGCTGTAGTAATGGGAGATGCTCACACAGAGAACAATGTGCTGTTGCTGAACACCAGATATGACAATTCAGGAAGTAGAATTTCTTCTTCAAAACCAGAGATTTTATCAGCTGCCTCTTTTACTTTTTCCGATTTGATTCATAGTTCCATAGTTAGAAAAAACAAAATGAAAACTCCAAAATTATTTGTTTTTGTCAGGCAAAGTTCTGTTCATTAGGCTTTTGGTATTCTTCAGAACACCACAGGTGAATGACTAATGGGGGTGAAGAGTTAATCACGTACCATGCTATATCTTGTTCAAGAAAGGCTATTGCAGAAGTTTCTACAACATATACAATTGCACATAACACCCTGTGTTACAAATGTTTGAAAACACATGACCAATAACTAAGTACATAGTTCATGGTGTTGAGGTTCCTATTTTTAGAGTCTTCTTGACTATATCAGAGTCCACTTCTGGTAATATGAATTAGTTGTCTTGAAGACAAAATTAAGAAAACAATTTCTATCCATAAGCTAGCAAATTTGGTCAGCCTTCTGGATCATAGTGCTGTTTAATGGCTTTAGACTATTGTCAATAATCTCTTCCTGTGGCAAACTACAGGACTTCAAGTGTGCGTTTAGTGGCACAAAATCAATGTTTGTTATTTTCATTCTGTAGCTAATGGCAAGTAGGAAAATTGCTACAGCAAAGAGTTTTCAACCAGTCCTTAATATAAGACTTGTACAAATAAATATTTTTTCTAAAAGTTGTTTGAATTTTTTGTTTAAAATAGTGGTCAATATTTTTTCCTCAGATGCTAAATGCGATTCTGGAAGTTTAATTGAAGAGTAAATTCATAAAATTCAAAGTCACCTGCAAAAATTACTGCAGTTTTGGCTTTGCCAAGTCTCAATTTAAATTAAACATTTAAAATTCTTCCTACTCTTGAAGAGTTCAGAGTTGCATCCTATGGTTTTTATTAATTAATAAAGTCTCAGCTCATAATAAAACTTTTCATTAGAATTCCCAGTCTGTAGGTTCTTCCCGATTGGCTGCTCTTTCAAGTCGATGAATTATGTTGTTCAGATTTGCCATCTTTGCATTCCGTCTCTGGATACTTTTATTTAGCTTTGTGTTTGACTGTAAAGCAACTACATCAGTGCCAGGAATCAAGCACTGCCCCTTTGAAATGGCAGGCACTGATGGAGAGATAGGAGCAGAAGAGGACGGGACTGGAGAAACTGGCATTAAGCCTGGAGAAGAGGCTGCAGAAGGAGAATTCAGAGTCACCTCCAGATTACCACATGCGGGTTCAGAGATTGCTTTGAAACTGTTAGGGATTAGGCCATTGGTTTCTGTATCTTTTGGCACAGAAACATTCTCATTAGACTTTGGCGAGATGTCCGGAGACATGAGGTCCGAGGAGTTAGTGTGCAATTTGTCATAATTAGACGAACCAATGATCAAGCACTGAGGATTCTGGATATGCAGCACTGTAGTAGTCTTTAATGGATGTGCCTCATGATTGCAGCCTGCCCCTACTCTGTCTCGTTTTACAGTGCCAGGGAAGTGTACAGATGAAGCAGCACTTCCTATGTCATTTTGACTGCAACAGCTATCACAATGGTCATCATCCTCTTCTTCACAATGATCACTGAATTCCTGTTTAATCTCCCTGTTCGCCTCCCCATGTTCTACCATAGGAGTTGGCCGTTTGCCCTTCCCTTCAGTAAAAATGGTTTTCTTGTCTTCTGGCTCAGAGTCAGAACTCTGTGATCGACCAACACTTAGTGAATGATTGTGGGTTGTGTACCCTCGATAGCTGGTTGGCTCCTGGTCTGTATCATTCTCCTGGAGATCTTCAACAAGTGTTTCCCTTCGAACACGTGACCTGCAGAAGTGAAAATATCTGTGAATTGGGCAGCATTAGTTACAGGCTCATTAAATAAACTAGTGAGACAATCTGAAGATTAAAACAGAGGAAAAAATCAATTTGTGACTAGTTTGTAATATTCTGTACTAAACGTACTAGATGTCTCAACCACTTTAGAAGCAGTAACTTCTTTATTAGAAACACCTCAACGTTATTCAGTGAAACATTTTTGCAAATTTCGTGGGATCCATTTTATTCTTCACTACGATTATATGGTGTAACTGTCTCCTCAGTGTTATTAGACAGTAATATGTCACAATGATGGTTAGTACAATGTGGAATATTAATCGCTAATTTCATCGGCTGATGTAATGCCTTGGATTGTTTTTAAAAAAGAAGAAACAGCTGGAACTGCAAAAACACTGTTTAAAAATGGCTGCAGAAGTCACCTGATTTGCAAATTGGCCAAGTTTCTAGCAGCTTCTGAAAGTGGGTTACCAAGGGGCATGTCTAGGCTGTTACCTAATGGACTTCATGCCTGCCATTGTCTGAACTCTGCAAAATATAAGGACAACTGCCTCCAGAAACTGCCAGGAATAAACAAGGACTAACAAAACTCATTTTGGAGAGAGGGTGCTAAGGACCACTTAGCTGTTTTGATGGCATCTTGATAGCTTTGACAATGGGAGATCAAAGCTCATTTGTTAAAAGAATTTCCTTCCATTGTGTGCCAATAGCAGCTGTCACATGATCAGAACCCCACCTGTGAAAAGCTATGATTACAAGCTTGTCTATTTGTTACAGCAGAAGAGGTGTCTGCAGAGCGCACTGATAATGTCCAGAAGACTGCAGATGTAACATCAGCTCTCTCTGCTCTTCTCATGATCAGACCCTATCTCTGTTGTATTCCAAAATGTATCACAGAGATAGAGAATTTTAATCAAAAGAAACTTCAAGTGCCATAGCATCCACTTTGAAAACATATGGAAGATAGTTTAAAAAAAGACTGCCTCCAGAAGAACCAGCTTACATCGACTGCAACACCTCCTGGAATTTCAAGACCACCAGAAGAACGTTGGGACGTATATATTTTTAAAAACGGGTTTTAACTCTCATCACTCCCACCTTGTCCACCCTGCAGCTTGTTCTGTTTTGCATGTTAGAGAGCGTGGGCTGGATTTTGCTGTTGGCGAGCAGGGGGTGGGGCCTGCTCACTGAATGCAAAATGACACGAGATGACATCGGGGGGGAACCCCCAACATCATCCCACCCCATTTAAATTTTCAGGAAGGTGGGGGCACAGCCAAATCAGCTGTCCGCCCGCCGACCTGTCAATGGCCAATTGAGGCCATCGACAGGATAATTAAAACAATTAAAGGCCCTGCCCGTCCAACCTTAAGGCTGGCGGGCAGGCCAGGAGCCCCAGCGGGAACTAGAAAAAACATGAAACCTCATCTAGCGGCGGGAAGAGGTTTCATGTCAGGTTTAAAAAAGTTTATTAAAGTTTCAGTGAAATTTATTAACATGTCCCATCTCGTGTGACACTGTCACATGAGGGGGACATGTTAAGGATTTTATTATTTTTCTATTTTTCATGTTTATACAGCTGTCAGTGATCGCCCTGAGGCAGCACTTAGCCTCAGGGAGATGTGCGCTCTTTCGTACACATGCGTGAAAGAGCGCACTCTCGCATTTGGGGAATCCCCTGCCCACCCACACAGGAAGTGCATAGCGCTTCCCAGCACACGTCACGCTGGGTGGGCCTTAATTGGCCCGCCCACTTAAAATGGCGGTGGGGCCCGCTTCTCCAGCGGGGATCGACTCTGCGCCCGCCGGAGATTGGATTGGGCCCGCCCGCCTGTCCAACGGGCAGAAAATTCTGCCCGGTGTATGTGTATGTGTATCACGGGATTCTGGGCGGGCTCTTAGCTTTTTAATAAGTCTTATACCTTTACCTGAATGAGTTTTTAAACAATAAAGCTAAATCCTTGTTAGCTCAAGAGATCTGGCTGGCTTATTTCTTCATATAGCTTTACATACAGTTAAGTACATACCGAATTGTAAAATCACAACTTTAAAAAAGATCAAACTCTGTTATAACCAACCTCAACAGTGGAAAAGAGGAATATATTCACTCCTCCAGACTTGGTTGTAACAATACTCATGCCAAGAATTTGCAGTGGGAGTCACGAGTCCCTAGGCACAGTTCTGCCTTGAGAAGTTGGGAATTTCATTTTCTGCTTGATGCTCCATGGCTCCTTCCATTTCTGAGCATCTTTTTTGATGAGTCGAGAGTTTTTGTGATAGTTGGAATTAGCATGGGATTCAGTACTCTGTACATTTCGGATGATTTCAGTACAGCGTGGACTGGATTTTCAAAGTAAATTGCGGGTCCCAACCCCACACCTTAGCTGCCTTGCTCTTGCAACATTATTTTTAAGTGCAACTGGCCTAATTGGTCAGGAGGCAAGCTCGGCGTCCAAGCAGTGGTGCCGAGCACCTCCAGAGAGAGGCAGGAGTTGCTGGCCTGGCACCAGCGGCCAGGGCAGACAGCAGCCAGACTGGGGACTGCAGCTGCCTTACTGATTAGAACAGGCAGCTCATCAGATGGCCAGGAGGTCAAACATGGTGGAAAGTGCCCATGGAAGACAAGGTAAGGAGCAGCTCTCATGTCAGTGCTTTTTGGCTTCACACAGCTGAATAAATATCAACTACAAAGAAACTTACTTGTGCCTTCAGCAAACCTGGCAGCAGTGCATTAGCGTGTACAAGATCATTTGGGCTCGTCTGAAAAAACATTGCAAATTGCAGTGTCCGACAGACAGGACGTTTAAGGACCTTAAAGGAGCTAGTATTTGGCAACGACCATGTTTCCCAGCACCCTCCACCCCTCCCAAACGCAAAGCACCAGCCCTTTGAAAACTGCAAAGTGTCCTGGAGGCATCGGGATCCTGAGATGAATTCTGGAATGTGATTTTGAAATCTTGCCTGCACCAGGTCCCAATCCTGCATCCCTTGAAAATCAAGCCCCATGTATCTGTTGGAAGGTTAGCAGATGGAATTTGACTGGATACAATGTAATTGAATTTGATTATCAAATATATTTTTGCACTGTTCTACTTTACCCTTCAGAAATTGACAACTGTTTAGGTCAAAGATTTCTAAGACCCATTATGCGCACACATTTGAAGTTTCACATTGAACTTGAACTATTAACATTTTACAATACAATACGCAATTCACTTTTTAAAGATGGTTCATCAGTCAAAATTAGAGACTCTTTTTACATTGGCCTTCAAATACAACCAGAGAATTTTTCAGATTTGTGAATATAAAATTCATTCTGCAAAAGCTTCAATTAAAGCACATTTAAATTCTGATCACACATTCACCTGAAGATCAGAACATGGCACAAGCTTCAAAGGCAACAATAACATTTTTGCCCATCGTGCAGTGTTACAAGTTACGTATCTTACATCATATAGGGATATTTGTGTCTCCAGAATATTAGGAGATATATTCGCATTCTCAAGTGAATCTTCCAGAGTTTGTGGCACTAGCGAGGTTTTTTTTGTGTGGAGGTTGTACATTTTGGGAAACTAGGAAAGTGCTGCTCACAATTTTCTGTCTATTAATTTTCCTGGACGCCGGGTGCCTATACTATCTAAAGGTGAGAAGCAGACTGATCAGACTCATCAGTACTACAAGCATGGAAATTCGCCCCAATTAAAAGTTCTATTCAAATGCAATGGGGTTCATTTTGGCAAATTTACTGCAATGGAGAGTGGGGTACACAATGGCTGGATTGTAGGTTAAGAATAACAATGAGGCTAACAACGCTCACCATTATATCAGACAGTAATCTCTGGTATCCGTACATGCACGGTTAGATGCAAAAATCCAGAAGTAGCTGCCAGAGATCTCCTGCTCCTTCACAGGGTGTGCTTTAACAGAGCTGGTGATAGCCTCGCCACTGAAACGATTGCAAGGATAGCAAGAGCATGTACTTGCCCATTAGTTCCCCAAACGGTTGCAAAAGTCAGGGCTGGCAAATTCAGGAGTAAGTGAGCTTTTAATGGCACAATAAGTGATAATTATCAATGACCGATCCCTCTGGCCGTGAAGAATTCATTTTAAATGTGTGCAGTATCATTCCCTCAAAAGCAAATTAGTGTTATAATTTTAAAAACAATCTTGATTTTACTTTCTCTGTCATTCCCTCATCTCCCTTGACCTGAATCTCCAATTCTAATCTTTATTTCAATTTCAATTTCATATACGACTCAAATGAAATTTACATTTCCTGGTTTCTGAGTGTTTCGTAGGATTACACAGCATACAAACAGGCCATTTGGCCAAGCAGTTCGTGCTGGCATTTATGTTCCACTTGAGTCTCCTCACATCTTTCCTCATCTAAATCCACCATCACAGACATCTAAAGTACTCCCTTCTCCCTCAAATGCGTGTCTAGCTTCCTCTTAAATGCATCTATACTGTTTGCTTCAGCTACCCTCCAAGGTAGCGAGCTCCACATTCTCGCCACTAAAGGACGTTTTCTTCAATATTCCCTACTGCATTTCTCGATGATTATCATATATTGATATGCTTTTCCCCACAAGAGGAAACATTCTCTCTGTATCCGCTCTATCAAAACCGCTCCCTGTTTTAAAGGCCTCCATTAGGTTTCAGTGAGGATTTTCCAATGAGATTGGCTGAAGGGCTTTGCTGCTTCTTCCCCCGATTCTGGTTTGAAACAGACTCCAAAGAAGAACAAGTCTGAAGCTGGTGAAAACATTCTGGGCAGCTGCCAATGACGTGAACAGTGATTGCCATTCCAAGTCCACTGACTGCAAAATCCAGGTAGAGAATGTTTCATACCCTTCCCAACTCACCTTTCCTCTTTTTAATGCGAATGACATCTTGCACTGTGGTTCTGGGGCCTTTAGCCCTTTTTAAAACTGAGAAACCAAGGTATTTCTCTTCAGGGGTAATAGCGCTCTTCCTTGACCTACGCATGGTTGTGTAAGTCAGTATATTTATTTGAATTTGGTGTTTGATCTTACGGAACTCTTTCCCTTACATTGCACAGTATTGCCTGCCCAGCATCCCAACCACGCCCCATCTGACCCGAGGAGATCAACAGTTCACTTCAGAGCTGCATTTTCCCATCCGCATTTTCTTTCTGGATCCGTAATTCAAAGTTAAACCAGATTACTATTAGAGGCAGGTAAACGACACAGTGCGAGAACATGCCCAAGAGCCACAAGTGATATTTATTGCACATATGCACAAGGGCAGTATTAAAAAAAAAAGCCCTTGGATCTCTCAAGCCAAGATTAAACATTTTAGCTGATAAACAAAATAAAAATCTGAGGAAGTTTGGTCATAATTTGCAAACCTTTTCAAAGATATAAAAACAGATCATGTAAATTTGTTAAAAGCCCTTAATGTTGCTGTACTAACCTGTAGTTATGGAACCAATTGATAACTGTGTTCGTCTTACGGTTCAGTTGAGAGGCCAGGGTCTCGATGGTTTGCTGGGAAGGGTATGGCTCTAATTGATAGGCTTTCTTTAGGGCCTCTTTCTCCTCAGGAGCAAGCACCACCCTGGGCTTTTTAACCTGGTAGTGGTGGAATACTTGGTGTTGAATGCCAGGACTGGCTGATTCTGACTGGGTGCTGGGAGAATCGCTATCAGATCCACCATTTATTAATCCATATCTGCGCTTCAGATACGCTGAGGAAAAGTAAACACAAAACAATTAGTGCAATTTCCGTTCAGCCCCCTTCCCTAGCATTCACTTCCTCCTCCTTCCTGATTGCTTCCGGTCTTGATTATCTCCTCCACGATTGGTTCCCTCAACGTCCCCTTGCTGACCACTGCCCATATCATCATTTGTGATGCTGTGATCTAAAATCCAATAGTGATTTGCTGTCGATCAATCAGTCTGTGGGCGTCCAGTAAATGTGCACAGCTCACTCAATATTCAGGTGGTCCCCAGGCTTAGTCATTTTGGTGCGGCCACTATTCTGGGTCATGCTGCTTTACAATAAGGTGGCGTTAGGCCAGGAGGTGGATATTTTAATGGTAGGGCCACTGATTTGCATAGATGGAAAATATAAAAGCTTGTTTTTATTGAACATTATTCCGGGACTTAACAGTATTCTGTGGTTCAGCTGGAAAAGGTGGGAGGAGGGAGTGGGGTTAGGTGCTTGGTGCAAAAATTAGTAAGATGGAATGGTGTGTTTATTTTCATGTGTTCATGGGATGCGAGTGTCGCTGGCAAGGCCAGTATTTATTGCTCATCCCTAGTTGCCCTCGAGAAGACGGTGGCGAGTCACCACCTTGAACTGCAGCAGTCCATGAGGTGTAGGTACACCCACAGTGCTGTTAGGAAGGGTGTTCCAAGATTTTGACCCAGCGACAGTGAAGGGACGGCGATATAGTTTCAGATCAGGATGGTGAGTGGATTGGAGGGGAACTTGTAGATGGTGGTGTTCTCATGTACCTGCTGCCCTGGTCCTTCTAGAAAGTAGAGGTCATGGGTTTGGAAGGTGCTGTCGAAGGAGCCTTGGTGAATTATTGTAATGCATCTTATATATGGTATACACTGCCGCCACTGTGCGCCAATGATGGAGCAAGTGAACGTTTAAGGTGGTGGATGGGGTGCCAATCAAGCAGGCTGCTTTGTCCTGGATGATGTCAAGCTTGTTGAGTGTTGTCGGAGCTGCATTCATTCAGGCAAGAGGAGAATATTTCATCACACTCCTGACTTGTGCCTTATAGATGGTAGAAGGACTCTGGGAGTCAGGAGATGATTTACTCTCCACAAAATACCCAGCCTCTTGCGCTGCCCTTGTAGCCACAGTATTTATGTGGCTGGTCCAGTCAACTTTCTGTTCAATGGCAATCCCCCAGGATGTCAATGGTGCAGGATTTGGCAATAGTAATGCTATTGGGTGTCATGGGGAGGTGGTTAGATTCTCTTATTGGATTCGGTTATTGTTAGGCATTTGTGTGGCGTGAATGTTACTGATTTATCAGCGCAAGCCTGAGTGTATTCCAGGTCTTGCTGCATTAAGGCACTGATTCCTTTGTTATCTGAGTTATGAGTGGAACAAAACACAGTAGAATCATCAGTGAACATTCCTACTTCTGCCCTTATGATGCAGGGAAGATTACTGATAAAACAGCTGAAGATGGTTAGACCTAGGACACGACCCTGAGGGACTCCTGCAGTGACATCCTGGGGTTGAGATGATTGGCCTCCAAAAACACAACTGTCTTCCTTTCTGCTAGGTAAAGCTCCAGCCAGTGGAGAGATTGCCCCAGATTCCCATTGTCTTCAATTTTGCGAGGGTTCCTTCATGGCAGACATGGTCAAATGTTGCCTTGATGTCAAAGGCAGTCCCTCTCAACTAACCTCTGGAATTCAACTCTTTTGTCCATGGTTGGATCAAGGCTGTAATGAGGTCTGAAGCTGAGTGGTCCTAGTGGAACCCAAACTGAGCACCAATGACCAGGTTACTGGAGAGTAAGTACTGCTTGATAACACTGTCAATTATACCTTCCATAACTTTGCTAATGATTGAGAATAGACTGATGGGGTGGTAATTGGTCCTGCTTTTTATGAACAGGACATACCATTGTTGGGTAGATGCTAGCATTACAGCTGTATAGGAACAGCTTGGCTAGAAGCACAGCCAGTTCTGGAGCAAAAGACTTCAGTCTTTAGTACAGCCGTGATGTAATCAGGGCCCATTTCTCATCCCATTTCTCTCCCTCCCCCCACATTCTTTCACTTTCCCATCTCCCTCAAAATTGTTTTTCTGGCATGATCTCTGGCTCTTTCTCGTCAATCCCCTTGAGCTCCCATATCCCTCTTCTTTTCCTCACCTGTCTCTAGTCTCTAGTCAAATCCTACCCCCCATCTCTCTCAGTTAGGACACAAAAGAATTAGTAAGAACTTGGGAATGGCTGAAGAAGTAGGCAAGTAGCATCAGGCAGAATGGGAAATCATGATCTAAAGATCTATAACAGTGAAGAATAACAGTCTTAAATCATGGCATGAGGAACAGAGTGGGGCACAGAGTGAGAGTGAAGACTAAGTGACAAGACCATGAAGAAAGGTTAGGTTTGATCAGCAGGTAGGTTTTGGTTGGGCAGATGGATGGTGAAGAGGGGGTTGCTGGTGAGTGGGGAAAGACAGAAAAGGCATTTTCACTTCACTAACAAGCTAACACTAACATCATCTTAATCTGGAGCGAGGAAGAATAAGTGCTACCATTACAGCATTATCTAGATTTCAATGAACTGGGGGATGGTGCAGAAGGCACTAACCTAAGGTGATTAGTAAAAGAACCAGAGATAACATGAGGAAAACCTTTTTTATGCAGTGAGTGGTTAGGGTCTGGAATGCCCTGCTTGAGAGTGCGGTAGAGGCAGATTCAATTGTGGCTTTTGAAAGGGAATTGAATAACTATCTGAAGAGAAAAGATTTTCAGGGCTCTGAGAAAAACGCAGAGGAATGGGACTAGCCAAGTAGCTCTCACAGAGAACTGGTGGAGACACAATGGGCTGAATGGCCTTTTTCTGTGCTGTAACTCTTCTATGATTCTATTCAATAAAAGCATTATCAATTCATTTTATGCACACAAACCCTGGAAAATTTGCCCCCGCATTGCTCATGGTGAATCAAATTTTATAATGGTGCCAGGGAGAGGGGTATAGAGGTGGTGGAGGAGTACACCTTTCCAGAAAAGAAGTTTGCGAGATGCTGTCTGACCCTTACAGACAGGGATTCCTGCCAGGAATTTACAAGTCTTTCTTTCTACTGGATAAATGTAGATAGATAAATAAGTAGCCCAACCACTGACACTGTCCGCACTTATCAGAGGGAGTTGCTTATATCAGGAAAATGGCACTAACCATTTGCCATGATCATAATTATCACTTAAAATGTATTCAGCCCACCAGATAGCTGGAGCAGTTCAATCCCATATACTTACCAATGTTGCAAAGTGTCAGCCTTGGTTGAGTTGGTAGCACTCTCACCTGAGTCATAAGATTCTGGGTTCAAGTCCCACCCCAGGGCTTGAGCATGAAAATCAAGGCTGACACTCCAATAGTGAGTACCTCAGTACTGAGGGAGTGTTACACTGTCGAAAGTGCTCTCTTTCAGATGAAACATGAAACCAAGGCCCCATCTGCCTGCTGGGCTGGATGTAAAAGATACCATGGCACTATTTTGAAAAGGAGCAGAGGAGTTATCCCTGGTGTCCTCTCAATCAACGTTACAAAAAACAGATTATCTTGTCGGATTACCACATTGCTGTTTGCATTGTATGCACATTGGCTGCTGCGTTTCCTACATTACAACAGTGACTGCACATCAGAAGTACTTAATATTGGCTGTAAAGAGTTTTGAGATGTCTAGTGGCCATCAAAAGCACCATATAAATGCAAGTATCTCCTATTTTTCAAACTTCCTGTTTTTTCCTATACCACAGCAATGCAGCCCTTTTTAAGTGATCTAAAGTGACACTAAGAGATGGGTATTTACATTGAATTACGATTGATAGAAGTACTGAAGCCTGGGGCTGCCTTTGCTTAACACTGTGCTAGATAGAAAATAGGAATGGGTGGAAACCACAGCTTTGTGTTATGCAGCCCAGTTTTGCCTGTAAAAGTAATAAAACCCTTGTGGGAATCACAGATACCACTGTCCTAGATCTGGCAGTGGGACTCTGCTGTACTGTTATTGCAGTTTAATCATTTAAAAAGCCCAGTATGCAAAGCTCAACCAACAGTTACACTCCAAATCCTCTGGTGGGTGTCTGGGACTAAAGTTTCTTGTTACATCCTATAATGGTTTTATTGTCCACTGTTGACAGATGATGAATCAGGTTAACACCAATGCACTTGCTACAATTGTACCATAGTTATTTGAAATGATAGCTTCATTAATTATGGGGAGGGGATCTTTACTATCCATCTGCCTAAGGTCTGGGACTCTAATCTGAGCCAAAAACCAATAACACATAAAACTTTGGTTGACTCTTTTCTTATTCACATCATTCATTATTTATCAAATATCCAACATTTAGCATATTTACATAAAAACCATTGGTAAAATACTTTTAGTTGAAGAGCTTTATTCAGAATCGGCATGCTCAGTAAATAGCTAACCTCGAATTCAATCATGCATGTACTTTAGATATAACAGACTACGCTGGGAGCTGCAGCAGCCTTGTTTTAGTATCTTCGACTAATAGTCATGGGTCTGGAAATTTCCAAAATCAAAGCTCAGGCTTCTTGCATTGACGCAGGCCCCTGAGAAACAAGGTAGTTGGGAGACATGTCCAACACTGAAAATGTGAGTAAGTTTAATAATTTCTTAAAAGTTTCCAAGGACTTTTTAATGTTACAAACATTGTTTTCAGTACCAAATTTTTTTAAGCTAGTGAGAGTCCAAGATTGCTTGTCACTTGCTGAATGGTATGTTTTCTAACTGTTCAATTCTGATTTATTGCACTTTACTGAATATGAAATTTGAGTCTAATTTAACATGAGTTGTGATGGACAAGTGATGTGCAAGGTTTCTGTACAGACAAAGATATACAATCTGTTTCACTGAGATATTAACCACATCTAATATAAATTACATTTGCTCTGTGAGGGAGCCAGTTTCATTGAAAACTGGTAAGTAGCTGTAATAAACATTTTCAAGGATAAGGGTGTCAAAATCTCTGCCAAAAATTGCTGTTATTTTATATTGAGTATGTGACCCTGAGATTGGGCAATTTGGCATCCGGCTTTCTGTAAATCATGCAAAATGTCTTTGAGATATATTAAGCACAGGAGGAAAGGAAGAGAGGATGAGAGAAGGAAAGAAAGGAAGAAATGTAATGTAATTTCAAATTTTCTTTAAGAAGCACCAGATTTTTTTTCATTGTGTTGTTGACAGAAAAGTTCATTGCTAATCACATTCATCTGCAAGACGCAGGGGGTCATTTTCAATTTACCACTGGAGAAGAAAACAACTGTGGTGGGTCGGGTATTTGTTATAGACACCACACCATTTTCCCATCCACTGAAATCAGTTATACACTCTAGTAGTTAAGTTGAAAATTAGCCCCAAATATTCTAACTTCCAACAGCTATGAGACAGAGGCAAAGTGAAAGGCAGAGAGATTTTGACAGCCCTGGGAGGCGGAAGAGAGCAGTAGCGCGATTAAGCTGGCACCGCAGAACCTAATGCCCTGTTTAAGTGAACATCCTGGTTTCCATCCTTGAGATTGGCAGTCAGGCATCTTCCAGATATAAAAACAAAAATAGCTGGAAAAACTCAGCAGGGCTGACAGCATCTGCGGAGAGTAACACAGTTAACGTTTCGAGTCCGTATGAATCTTCATTAGAACTAAGGAGAAATAGAAATGAGATGAAATATAAACTGGTTGAGGGGGGGTGGGACAGGTAGAGCTGGATACAGGGCCAGTGATAGGTGGAGGCAAAGAGGAATATCAAATCCCTCTCCCTCACCATTAGCACATTCCTTAGATAATACCACCACCGTCAACACCCCTTTGTCCTTTTGTGTATGACATCTTTGGCAATCTCTTCTTTGCCTCCACCTATCACTGGCCCTCTATTCAGCTCTACCTGTCCCACCGCCCCCACCCCCCCACAACCAGCTAATATTTCACCTCATTTCTATTTCTCTTTAGATCTGCTGAAGAGTCATTCAGAGTCAAAATGTTAACTGTGTTCTTCTCCACAGATGCTGTCAGACTTGTTGAGTTTTTCCAGCAATTTTTGTTTTTGTTTCAGATTTCCAGCATCTGCAGTATTTTGCTTTTATCTTCCAAATATATGTGGGATGCCATTAGTCCATGTAAATTGGGGTCCTATATTGATAACAAGGTTGCATTTTGAATCCTAACAGATAGGGAGGGAGAGAAATTAGAGAGGGAGAGGGAGGAGGGGGAGGTTAGAAAAGGTGAGAGGATGGAGGGATAGGGACGGCAAGGGAGGGACGATTAGAGAGGACGAGGGAGAGAGAATTAGAGAGGGCGAGGGAGGGAGGTTCAGAGAGGGCGAGGGAGGGAAGATCAGAGAGGGCGAGGGAGGGAAGATCAGAGAGGGCGAGGGAGGGAAGATCAGAGAGGGCAAGGGAGGGAAGATCAGAGAGGGCAAGGGAGGGAAGATTGATGAGGGAGGGAGGATGGGAGGGGGAGGGAGGATCAGAGAGGGAGGGGGAGAGGGGATCAGAGAGGGCGAGAGGGAGGGGGGGTCAGAGAGGGTGAGGGGGGTCAGAGAGGGCGAGGGGGATTAGGGAGGGATGAGAGGGGGATTAGAGAGGGACGAGAGGGGGTTTATGGAAGGGACGAGAGGGGGTTTATGGAAGGGACGAGAGGGGGATTAGAGGGGGCAAATGAGGGATCAGAGAGAGATGAGAAGACATGGAGAGACTAGAGACGAGAGGGAGTAGAGATAAAGAGATGAGAGAGAGAGAGGGGGAGGGAGCCTAGAGAGGGAGAGAGACTAGAGAGAGAGAGACTAGAGAGAGAGAGAGTGTGAGACAGACGGAGACAGAGACTTCATTCAAATCTCAGAAAAACCAAATGAACTTTGAAGCCAGCAAATTACTCATCCATCCTTGGGTGATAGTTAGAAAAACCAACTGCTAATTCCTTCCATCTGCGAGAAAAAGCTCCTAATTGCTAACACCTGTGTGACACAAAGAAGAAATGGGCTTTTCATTCTATTTTGATTAAATTGAAAAAACAAATAAATCGAACATAAAACAAACAAAGCCTATTAGTGGGAAGTGGGTAGGAAAGGGAAGTGGTAGGCCAAATTTTTCCTGCATCCTCATCTCAAGTATAGCCTTCAGTCCTTGGAATCTCCTTTCTTTACCACAGCATGTCAAGTCTCGCAAAAGAAAAGACAGAAAAGAGGACTCAGAGAGAAGTCAAAAGAGTTGAAAGAGGTAGGATAAATAGAAGGGAAAGGAAGAGAGGAGATAAGAAACACAGGAAGAGGAGCAACACACAGAATATTAGTTAAGAGAGCAACCATATTCTCCAGGACCTTGCGCAATGCCATGGGAAAACAAGTTCTGTAAAATAAATCCCAATATCCTGCAGTTCAAATCACATGGTGAAAGACTGATTTAGCCCCAAACATATTCTTTGATCAGAGAAGGCTGCTGACCATAAGATATCCACCAAAAACAGAACTTACTAAATGTGGAATTCATTGACTAAAACAGCAGCTAAACATATAAAAATACGCCTCCTTTTGTTAATATTCTCCCTTCCCTTCTTCTCCATGAGACATTGATTTTTTATTGGGTGCTGGATGGTGCCAGTCAGCATCCAGAATGGAGGCACTGGAGAGCAGTCAGGTGCTGGAATTCTGGTTGATTTTCCTCTCTGTGACACAGATAGACTTGCACTCACATAGCATCTTTCATGGCCATTGGACGTCTCAAAGCACTTTACAGCCAATGACTTTTGAAAACGTAATCACTTTTGTAATGCAAGAAATGTGGAAGCCAATTTGCGCACAGCAAACTCCCGCAGAGCAATATGATAATGACAAGATATTCCAGTGATAAACATGTCCAGGACAGTGGGGGTACCTCTCCTGCCCTTCTTCGAAATAATGCCATGGGGTCTTTTACATCTACCTGTGAGGGCAGATGGGGCCTCTCCCTAAAACAGAGCCAATTCTAATTTCTCTGCAGCCCCCAGCCAGCACAACACAAAGTGGAGGTTCAATTTGGGACAAAACTTCAGTGGAGTTGGTCTTTCTGCTATCATTGCCCAATGCCTATGTTTGTTCCCTTTATGTGGCTTATTGATTTGCTTTTTTTCCAGGTTTGATCATACAGAAGATGCAATTCATATCTAGAAAATAAATTTCTAGCTACAAATCTCAAAACCACCAGTTCCCCCCACTCAGACAAAAAAAGCCCAACTAAAATTAAAAGTGCTTAGGTGCATAAAAATAACAGCTACCAGAAGCAGTGAGAATCTCCATGAACAGACTTCTTAGTCCTGGGGAAATCAAGGGCAGGGCAAAAAAAAAATGTCAGGACTTTGAAGGGGCTTTTGGATCCCAGGCAACCAGAAACAATGGTTTCAACCTCAATCCAGAACAGACTGAAAGGACAGAGGTGAGATGCTCACTCAACTGTTTGCATATGTGTTCCTTTGCTGAGAGGAATAAACTGAAGTAAAACCTACCAATTTCTTCCACCAGCTGATATGGGAAATCCACAATGCAACAAGTTTGTTAACTGCTAAAGTGGAGCCTTGCAGAGACATGTGGGGGAGGAGATGTTGTAGAGCCTTTACTGATTGACAAATCAAGATAAGCTGAATGGCCTGACTTATTGCACTGCAATGTGGCATCGTTGTACATCTGCAGTAAAGACTAGGAATGGGAATGCATTACCAGATGTGCATTTTGGAAAGTCCATGTGAACCCAAGTAATTAGGATCGGGCCGAAAAGCTACATGGGAAAAAGAATACATCTGAATCAGCTCTTTGATTCCGTTCAGAGCTGATTCTAGTTACACAATGTATTTAGAAATAAAGAAATTAAAAGTAGTCTTGAGATTTAACTCACCAATTTGTGCACAAAGTCAAATTTAGTTTTTGGAGTTTATTTACCTTTTTTTTCTATTTTCTTCATGTCTCTCAATTTCTCCACATTGAAAGGATCATTTAACCACAGTTGCATGCGGACAAATGGTTCTCTCCCCTTCAGGCTAAGCTTGTGCCAGGGTTTAGGCCGAGAAAGTAAATCTGAGACAGAGCCTTGGGTCAGTCCTAAAATGCTCTCTCCAAACAGTCTTTGGCCTTTAGGAAAAACACACAGGACAGCCAGCTTTAAATAACATTTCTAAAGAGAATTAAAGATCAATGCAATATAATATTAACGGTTACACTGCCATTCTCAAAAAGGCATAACATACTAAAAACACCCTGGATATAAATTTTAAAAATATCCGATTTCCAATTACATTGCTCATGCTAAGTTGGAGGATACACTGTTTAATGCAGGCAAAAGCATTGCATTGTGTAATACAAGGCCTTTGGTTCATTGGAGATATTAAAGATATCAAGACAAATGGGGACAGTGCGGAAAAAATGGCATTGAGGTGGAAGATCAGCCATAATCTGAATGAATGGCGGAGCAAGCTCGAGGGGCCAAATGGCCCACTCCTGCTCCTTTGTCTCTAATTACTGAGGCATAAGATCATTTAGAGAGCAGTTTCTGCTGTTAGGGAGCTGAACCATCAGGTTTTATTTCTATTTATTTTATATATATATATATATTACATAAAATGTTTTAAAAGTATGACAGAAACTTCTATGTAGAATGCAAAGTGTCTGAAAATGTGATGGGGGTGCCAGAAAATATATTCTATACCGGCAAATCTCACATGGTGCTGCTCGCTACACTGTTTTATAACAAGAGGGGCATTTATTAGAAGAGTGGTGGGGAGAGTGTCACAAGAGGTCTGTGCAATAGTTGCCCCATGACATTGTTAATGGAGGGTCAGAGGTTATGCTGGGTGCAAGGACAATGCTGCTGTGTGGCAGTGAGGCTCTGTACACATCTTCACTGAAAAGTGGTAAGAATTCCCCTCTGAGAAACTGCAGTCTTTGTTTCTTACTGGCTCCTGGAAAATAAATAAAACCACTTCCCTTAGCAGATGCAGGTGGATAAACAAATACCACAGCACATAAGTAAAGCTCTGCATGCAATGCAGAGGAACTCTTTAACGCCCATCTGTTTATAGTATGGGCTTTTATAGCGAGCATTAAGAAATAGTTAACATCAAGAAAAGATTGAACTAATTTGCATTTTACCTTCTTGACCAAATACCTGTGGCACAGTGCTTAGTCTTACTAAGCAGCTCTGAGTTGACTGTGTTTAAAGCTCAGATCTTTTATCCACCATTTCCCTTCCAATATAACTTTATTGTTAATAAATGTAGCTGCTGTAATTCAAAGTGAAAAGTTTCATTTGGAACATGTAACATAAAACACGATAAGTACCCCCTTGAATTTTCTTTTAAGCAGGCAAGTTATCTCAGTAAAACTTGGAGCTCATAATTTATACAAAAAACAAGTTTCTAAAAATCTCAATGCTTTTCCATCACTGTAGGGAGTTATGGAGGGGACAGAGATTACAAACAGCAATATAAGCCACTTGCACCTCCATCAATTTGTTCTGCTGTATTCGCTGCTCCCAATGCAGTCTCGTCTACACTGGAGAGGCTAAACGCAGACTGGGTGACCACTTTGCGGAACACCTTCAGTCTGTCCGCAAGTATGACCCAGACCTCCCTGTCGCTTGCCATTTCAACACTCCACCCTGCTCTCATGCCCACATGTCCGTCCTTGGCCTTCTGCAATGTCCCAATGAAACCCAACGCAAACTGGAGGAACAGCACCTCATCTTCCAGTTGGGCACTTTACAGCCTTCCAGATTTAACGTTGAGTTCAACAACTTCAGACCATGAGCTCTCTCCTCCATCCTCACCCCTTTTTTGTCCCTTTTTTCAATATTAATTTTAATTTTAATTTTCTTCATTTTTAAATTGTTTTTAATCCACTTATTTATTTTTGTTTTTATTCACTGTTTATCCTATTTTCAATCTTTTTTCCCACCACTGTCCCCTCCTGGACCATCTGTCACTTGTTCATGTTGTTCTTTCCAGAGTGTTTACCCTTGTCCTGCTATTATCACATTCTACTTTCTGACCTTAATGCCACCGTCAGCACCTCCTTAAGCCAGTACCACTATCATTAACACTCCCTTTGTCCATGACATCTCTGGCAATCTCTCCTTTGCCTTCACCTATCGCTGGCCTTCTATCCAGCTTCACCTGCTGCACCCCCCCTAAACAGTATAAATTTCATCCCATTTTTACTTCTCTTTAGCTCTGAAGAGTCATACGGACTCAAAACGCTAACTGTTTTTTTTTCTCCACAGATGCTGTTAAACCTGCTGAGATTTTCCAGCATTTTCTGTTTTTTGTTTCAGATTTCCAGCATCTGCAGTATTTTGCTTTTACAAACAGCAATCCTTGACACGCTATGCAATTGTCCAGACTTGCTGCAAACCATAAACATTTCTAGAAGCCACAGGTACAGTCCTTTGATAAAAGGTTGCTGCATACATGTTTAGTCAATTCCTTGTTCCTATGACTTATTTTGTCACAAAACTTATTTGCAACAGCAAACGTTCATTTTAATGGAAAATGTGTTAAAGGGATCAAAAAATATTTTACGCATTTTGCACAATTTGATTTATTAATTTTATCAGTGGCTGTAGAGTGACCTTTATTAATTCATTTTCAACTTCCAATTGGCAATTTTCATTCCTTGCTAATTGGTATGTTCCCTACTAGTGGATAAAAGACCTGAGCTTTAAACACAATTTAATCAGAGCTGCTTAGTAAGACTAAGCACTGTGCCACCGGTATTTGGTCAAAAGGGAAAACTGCAAATTAGTTCAATCTTTTTTTGACATTACTTATTTCTTGATGCTCGCTATAAAAGCCTGTACTATAAACAGATGAGCATTAAAGATTTTCCCTGTAGTGCACACAAAGCTTTATTTATGTGGCTATGGATTCCCAAGACAAAAGCTGGGCCCGAATAGATATAACAATGGCACAAAGGTGTATTTGTAAAATGATGGGATGATCATGACGTGATATGCATCATGTACTAACAGTCGCCTGTAATGCTCCACATCAAGATACATTGTCTTATAATAATAGGGATATCAACAAAAGTGAGAATAAGTGTGACAGGAAGTAAATTAGACTCTTACGGGAAATGTGCAAGGTTCACAAGACTTTTATTGTACTCATATGCATATACTTATAAATAATTGATTTTCCTCAATGTAACTCAAATTATTTTTCAAATGAAAATTGTATCCACAAAACAGAAATTACACACAATTTGGACAATAGCAGCTCTTCCTGCTTGAAAGTCAAATGGGCAGATAAAATTATGGTTCCATGAAACTTTCTGAAATTAGATAAACAATGCTCAGTGTTACTATTGAATTAGATTCTGTCATCCAAGAATTATACTGAAAAATTTTAGTCATAGAAAGTTTCTCTCAGTTATAAAAGGTAATGAGGGTGGGTTACATTCTCTACAATTGTCTCTGATCAATGAGAGATGGAATTGGTCTGGTCTATTCCCAAATCAAAGATATTTTTACCTTACCCACTCCCACGAGTGGAGATCTAATGGAGAGCAGACTGAGATCAACATAATTTGTTTTTTGTTCAATTTTTTGTGCAGCTTTTAGTAAAGAAAGAACTTGCATTTATGACACACCTTTTACAACCTCAGGATGTTCTAAAGTGCTTTACAGCCAATGAAGCATTTTTGAACTATGGTTACTGTTGTAATGGAAGGAAAATGCAGCAGCCAATTTGTTTGCGAAATCTCACATACAACAATTAGAAAATGGCCAGATAATCTATTTTGGCCATGTTTATTGAAGGATATGGCACTCGGTTTAATGTCAAATAGAATCATAGAACAGTACAGCACAGACTAAGGCCACCTGACCCATCAAGTCTGTGACAGCTCTTATGAAGAGCGATCTAGTTAGTCCCACTCCTCAACTCTATCCTTACATCCCTACAATGTTTTCTCCTTCAAATATTTATCTTTTTGAGGGCTACTACTGAACCTGTATCCATCACCCTATCTGGCAGTGCATTCCAAATTCTAATCACTCGTTGAGCAAAACATATTTTCCTCATACCGTCCCTAGTTCTTTTGTCAATTACCTTAAAATCTGTGCCCTCTCGTTATTGACCTTTCAGTCACTAGAACCAGTTTTTCTTTATTCCATCTAAATCTTTCAAGATTTTAAATACCTCTATCAGATCTCTCTGCTCTAAGGAGAACAACCCTAGCATCTCCAGATACCCATTTAACCATAAATCCTCATTCCCTGAACCATTCTAGTAACTCCCTTCTGTGCCTTTCCAAAGCTTTCATGTCTTTCCTATAGCACAGTACCAGAAATGGATACAATATTCCTGCTGAAAGACGGTACCTCTAACAGTGCGGTATCCACTCTGTCCTGAAGTGTCAGTTTAGGTTATGGCTCAAATCTCTGGAGTGAGGCTGGAAGCCATGAGCTTCTGACTCAGATAGAATGCAACCACTGAGCCAAGTCCAATATAACTTATATCATTCCCAAGCTGCGTCCTCAGACTGAACTGTGCTTCCTAGCTTGAATAAGTTGTGCCAGTGATCATTTTGCACTGAATTTCTGAATCCAATTTATGAACATAAATAAACCATTCATAACAGGAGCAGCCTATTTTTCAATTCCCCCAACACCAACCCATCCGCCAATTCTTATTGATTCCAAACTTTTTCCCTCTGAATCCTTGCTCTGCTTTAAGCTTTAGTAGTAAACTTTCATGGGAACTTCAAGTACTTTTGACGTCAAGGTTTACTATATGATTAACTTTCCACACTCCACACTTGCACTTTCTTATTTCCTCAAAGTAGTAAAGAGGGTTGGTTTAGAAGAATGAAAATACTTTTATTTCAGTATTTCAGAATATAAAAAATACCTTTTTCAATAAACTGGCATAATGCATATGACAACTTGCCATACTTTATATGTTACAAAAATGCAATTTTACAGACAAGCTATATTGAAAATACGTTATTGGGAAATATACAATACCTAAGTTGTTGTCTGTTAATACTTCTTTAACCTTCTTAGTGATGGCATAAGTGTCCAACTCAGAGGATATGGCTACCATTTCCTGTATGCCTGTAGGTGATTGGCCATTGGACAGGCTCTTACCACTCAGTGAGTGAGAGGCTGATTGGCTCTCAGGTTGCTGGTTCTCTTTCGTGCTTTCCAGAGCTGCACTAACTGGTTCCTGCTGGCTCTTCTCACAGTCAGTGGGACTGGGCGGAGGTGAAGGTGAATACCTGGCCTGAACCGTTTTATTTGCTGTTTCAATTAAGTCAGAGAAAATGAAGAGTTATGTAAAACAAATCAATCTTTACAAAATGTAAGATGAAAGACATAATCAACTATAAGGCATTTTCTTAAAAAGAATTACTGTGTTACTGAACCTTCTGTTCAGAAAGCCTTTAATTGCAATATACAGGCCTAGGAATTTAGGTGCATCTATTTGTGTGTAAGGTGTGGGGGCTCAAGTTACAATCCTTGCGCCCTAAATGGTGACATTCAAGGCAGCCAGCATTGGGCCAACTGGGCCTTGTTATAATAGTGCCAGCAGAGAGCACCACCAGATCATGAAGCTGCTCCCATCATAGCGGCCCACAGATATATGGATCAGGGGTTTGTGTTCAGGAGATGATGATTGGGAATTGAATGCAGAAGAGATCAGATTGGGTGGGATGACACAATGTTGTCAGGAGCACACCTACTCCCTATTCGGTTGTTGTTGTAGAATGAAATTAACCTTGCATGTCGTAGAATGATGGTCCCAAGATCGAGTTTTCCTTGAGTGCAGCACTGGCTGCCTCAGGGCAAGCTAATCTTGAACTGGGGCTTCAAATCTATGTTAAGCCCCTTACTTTCATTTACATAGTTCAGGCATGGATAAAGGACGCCTGGTTTAACTTTCCCAATATGGAAGCTGGCGTACTTTCCCTCAGAAATGTCCCTGTGCTTCCTGCCACAATATTGGGAGCTTAGCAGGCGCATCAGTGCAGCTGAATTTATAAGTCACGACTTTGTCTACTTCAAAAATTGGTGTGATGATTAAGGAAGGATTAGTAGCTAAGTACCATACTTTTCAATTTCTAATCAAAAAGATGTTTGATCCTAATATTGCCAAACGTTTGAATGCTTTATGCGCGTCAGGTTTTGATAGTAATTTTAGATGACATCTAGTATATCTAACAAATCTGAGTGTGTTCTAATTGATGTTACATGTTGAACATGGTTAGTTTTACTGTGGGAAACCATATGGTGAAATACATGTTTAACCATGTATTCCCTGTCTGCCTCTGTGAGCATTCATATTGATGTAAGTCAGTTATGTTTATTGGTTAGTGGTGAAATCAAAAGAAAACAGAGTCTGAAAATGGTTTTCCTTTCCTATTCGGGTTATTTTGTGAATCCTGTGTGGGAAGCAATAAAGGATTGTGCAATAGAGGAAGGTTTGTTAGAAATGTTGCATCATGAGACTTTTTGAATGGAATTTACTGTTAATCTTTACTTCATCGGAAAAAATCAAAATGTCAACTAAACCCCCAAGGATATTTACAGCTGATTATCATACTGTTTAACTACTGTGTAAGCCAGTACTTGTGTGTTCCGAAAATGGTAAATAATATATTTCTTAATGAAGCCTCAAACTTAGAGCTACATTTGTTATGCTGCCACAGCATTTCGATTGAGAATGTAATAGTAGAAGTTCAAGATTCAGCTTACTCTGCATGGGGTCAATTTTAGTCACACTGCTTTGCAAAGGCAGATTATATAAAGGTTCAGCTTCCAAGCCATGGGGAATCAGGATAACTCTCTGGAAAATCAATGAAACCACTGCAAGAGAAACAACTGGTACTTCATGATAATCTTAGGCGTCATGCTGGAATTTTTTTTTAACCATTCATTCATGGGACGTGGACGTTGGTGGCTAGGCCAGCATTTATTGCCCGCCCCTAATTGCCCTAGAGAAGGTGGTGCAGCGCTGTCTGCCTAAACCGTTGCGGTGCCATCTGTTGGAGGAATACCTACGGTGCCGTTTGGAAGGGAGTTCCAGGATTTTGACCCAGCAGCAGTGAAGGAATGGCGATATAGTTCCAAGTCAGGATAGTGTGCGACTTGGAGGGGAACTTGCAGGTGGTGGTATTTCCGTGTATCTGTTGGCCCTTGTCCTTCTAGGTGGTAGTGTTTGGGGGTTTGGAAGGCACTGTCAAAGCAGCCTTGGTGAATTGGGGAGAGAGTCCATTATATACCTACCATATGTGGGTTAATGCTCAAGTAACTATACATTTATGGTTTCTAAGTACACCACATATAAAAAGCACAAAAATAAAATGTCTTACCTTGTATAGGTTGGGCAGGTTGGGTACTCTGGCCTAGCTTATCAATAAGCCACAGTTGCATGCGGATGAAAGGCTCACGACCTTTCTGAGTTAGCTTGCTCCATGGCTTAGGTCGAGAAAGCATATCACTCACACTCCCCTGGGATAGGCCCAGCACCTGAAATGGTGGAAAGATGTGAAGAGACCCAATTATTTCCCAACCTTCGACTGTCCTGTTTAGAGTAAAACTACCCTATTGACATGGCAATGTGTTGCACTGGACTAATTATTTTACAGGAGAGTAACATCACTGCTGCTCTGTCGAAGTTACTGCCAAAATGTAGCATATAAATGGATTTTACAATTACTCATCATATTATAGGTGTTATAGAAAATCCACTTATGGATATTTAACTTCTGGAAAATGAATCCCCTTCACAATTTTGCATCAGGTGCACGTGCTTTATATTACACTGAAGACAGATTACTAGAAGTGATGGATTTAGAGAAGTTTATTGGTTGCTGCTTCAAGGGGAGCAGCACGAAGCAGAAACATAAAAATTTGTTTTACACTTCAGCAGATTTCAACATGGTGCAGCACTGGAACAATCATTTTTCCACTAATAACTGTAAAGGCTCTAAGTGGATTAGAAACTACAACTTTTGAAAATCAGGGAAAGATGCACACTGAAAGCCAATTTAATTGAGTTGATATTTTTTCAAAGTAAATAATGATGTTCAGCCACAATTCTGACCTTTACTGGTTAAGGAAAAGCACCGATAATCTAACTAATCTAACACCCCTAATAGCTGTGAGATTCAGGTGCACTTCTGGCTTATTTAAATGAAAAGTTGTATTTATTTTTGAAATTCTTCTTTCTACATTTGTCCTGGGTCTGGAGGATAGGTGGCCCGAGCCCACAATATTTCCATAAAAGCATCAATGTTACTCTCGACTTCCAGAAGGTGAGGCTTTGTTCTTCACATTCCCACTTCCAGTCCATTTGCTCTTCTCTGCCCAAAGTTCATAAAACTTGAGTTCTAAGCTCATCTGGCAATACCAATTGAGCTGCTCCTCAGTGAATGTGTTAATGCTCCAGTGATGGAGCCCAGGCCAACACCATGGGACTTCGGTTATGATGGGTGGCTATTTTAAATTGATTTGAATCAGGTACTTTGTCCCCCTTGGTAAGACCACAAGCCAATAATAGGAGCAGGTATAGGACATTTGGCATTTCGAGCCTGCTCCACCATTCAACAATCTCATGGCTGATCTTCTAGAACTCCACTCTCCTGCAATATCACCATATCCCTTGATTCACTTAGTACCCTAAAATCTAGCAACCTCTGTCGTGAATGTGCTCAATAACTGAGCAACCACAGCTCTCTGGGTTAGAGAATTCCAAAGACTCACAGCCTTTTGGTTGGAGAAATTTCTCCTCATCTTAGTCCTAAATGGCTGATCTCTTATTCTAAAACTTTGACCCTGTGTTCTAGATCCCTCAGCCAGGGGAAACATTTTCTCAGCTGCTATCCTGTCAAGCCCCCTATGAATTTCACCTTTCATTTTTCTAAATTCCAGGCAATATAGGCCTGGACTTTCAAATCTCTCTTCTTAGAACAATCCCTCATCTCAGGAAATCAGTCCAGTGAGCCTCTGTTGCCCTCTGTCTAGGATAAATATGTCCTTCCTTAGGTAAGGAGACCAAAACTGAACATAGCGCTCCAGGTGTGGCCATACCAATACCCTACATAATTTTAGTAACACTTGCTTACTCTTAAACCCCAATTCCTTTTTAACAAAAGCTAATATACCATTTGCCTTCCTAATTCTTTGCTGTATCTTCAGGTTAACTTTCTGTGAGTCATGTACAAGGACATCCAGGTCCCTCTGAATACAAACATTTCCCAGTCTCTCACTATTCAAAAAAAATTCTGTTTTTTTATTGTTCCTCCCAAGGTGAACAACTTCCACTGCATTGTATTTCCTGAAAACGGTTCTGGATTTTAAGGAATTCTGGAAAACCAAAACCAATGTATCTGCTACCTCTCAAAATCTGAGGATGCAAGACATCAGGTCCAGGGGATTTATTGCCACCTAGTCTCCAACAGCAGCACACAAGTGGAATTGCAGATGACGGGACTGCTTTGAATCTAATGCTACATGTTAGGTTATTGTAAGGCAAACAAGCATGGCCTGTTTTCCCAAGATGAAAGTCTCTCATGCTTCCAGCTGCTTCTTTCAATTTAGTTTCTGTTTCACACTGTAAGCACACCCAGGCTTGACTAATAGCATACAGACACATAATCAAACACTGAACAACTGAAGACTACATCCTTCCCCCCTTATTTTAAATTAAACCACCATAAACAACAAGCATATGCAAACTGAGTCATTTCTTAGAGAAAATGGTCACCCAGAATGCCACGTACAGAAAGTCTTTGAGATGTGAAGGTTGTTGATGACAGCACTGAGATCTACAAATCTGAGGTAATGATTCTGCCTGACCAGCTCAATGAGGCTCAATTAACATCACAGTCACTACTTGGAAAAGGAAATGTATTCTCATAATCACTGTCCTCGAAATATCCTGGTCTGCTCGCTGTCAAATAGCTTGTGTTCCACTTTGTGTTGCCATTGGTTCCAAGTGACTACTTGATCTATTTTGGTCCAGATAGAGATGATTTGAGTTTCTGGTTGCAATTAGGCATTTTGATGTGAACCCAATCTCCAAACTCAAATCGTGGTTTCCATGTGTATGTTCATTCGTTGAAGTACACTTATGCTTTACCTTGTCGCTTTGCAATTTCTCCTGCTTTTGCTCTGACATTCCCTTTGGATAGCAGTGACAGCTTAAGAATGGTCAGCAGCATGTGAAAGTTATGACCAGTCACAAGTTCAGTCAATGCCTTTTCAGTCACAGTGTGTGGGGTGGATCAATATGTGCGAAGGACATATTGTTCAATGTTCAAACATTTGCCCTCCGATGAACTAGTTCTTAGACTGCCCTTTATCACCCTGTTGAATTATTTGATGGCACCATTTGACTGTGGGTTACATTATGATGTCAGTTGGTGATGAATTCTGTAACTTTCTAGGAACTCTGAACTAACTGGAAACAAGCTGTGGTCCATAGTGCATAGTGATAGTCGCCAGCAAATCCAGTTTTATAAACGACTTGTCTAAAATATCAATGACTGAAGTGGTGATTATGGAATATGTTATAGTGATTTCTGGCCATTTGCTATGTAGATCATGAACAACAAGCAAAAAATAATGTTTGCTAGGAGCTGCTTTCACTTCTCCAAACCTATCCACTTGGAGTTGTTGCTATTGTTTTGGTGGCTATGGGGTCAGTTGTAGAGATGCAGGACATAGTTTAACAGATTTTTCCACAGTGTACACACCACACAGTTTCTAATAAGCTTTTCTATCCAGACATGTTGCCATTGCACTTTCTGGATGACTGCTCACGTTCTGCATGCAACACAATTGACACCAAACAACGCAAGCTCATTGAGTACTCTGTAGTACAGGACCAGTTCTTCCTCTATTTTGCGAGGCCACTCAGTTTTTAGGTATGGGCTTTACTTTCTGCAGTGCACTGTCTGTCACCGATTCTGCATTCAACTCCTCTCACTTAACAAGATTTGCAGTTGCTTGTGAAATCACAAGTCACTTTGCTATTTCTAACGCTGTCTGTGATAGTAGTATGGCTAAGCACGTCCGCTACTCGGTTCCGTAAACCTGCGAGATTCTCAACCTTGAAGTTGTATTGATGAAGAGGATCCGACCATCTGTCAATGCATAGAGGTCGATGACCAAATCCTGACAATGTAGCCAGCGCTTGGTGATCATTGCAGAGAGTGAACTTTCTACCATAGAGATATATTTGCCAATATTCGCCAGTGTAGAGACAGGCTAATGCTTCTTGCTCGCCAGTAGAATATTTGTGATCACTTCCTTCAAGCTACTGTGAGAGTACAGCTCCAATCACATTTTCTGATGCACCTGTTGTGACATACATTTCACATGTGAGTTGAAATGCAGGAGGACCAGTGGAGATGCTACCTTTGCCTTTAATGTGTCAAACGCTGTTTGCCGTGCAACTGCCCATTTCTATTGCGCATCTTTATGCAGTAGCTTTTAAAATGGCTCTGCGATCTCTGAGTACTTAGGAATGAATTTGTGCTAAAAGTTGGTAGTATCGAGGAATGATGTCAATTCTTTCATGTTAGATGGGGGTCAGAAGTGCAAGAACGGCTGTTAGGTTGTTGTGTGTTGGCTTTACTTCAGCTGCTTTCACTCTGTACGTGGGAAAGTCAATCTTGGATGCTGTGAATGTGCATTTGTCCTTGTTCAGTGTCAAATTATGTTGTTCGAGTTGGGTAAGCACTGCTGATACCCACTGATAGTGTTCTGCTTTGTCCCTCCCATGGACAATAACATCATCAAGTGGGTTGAGCATCTCCTCAACATCTGACAAGACTGATGAACTGATCATCTGGAATGCGCTAGGTGTTGAACTTAGCCCATAGGGTATTCTATGGTACACCTCTGAGTAACAAAAGTGGTAAGAAATTGGCTTTGCTTCACTTGTGGTATCTGAAGATAGCTCCGTTGCATGTCAAACTTCATGGAGTCACGAAATGATACCAATAGTTCTTGGATTGTAGGAAGTGAATACTTGTCTGGAATGATTGCTTTGTTGACCACCTTAAGGTCAATGCAGAGTCTGTTTGCTATTTTTACATCATGCAATGACATGGCTTGATATTCATGGCAATGAATCGATTCACTCATTGATACAATCTGCTTCAGACACTTGGGCCTGGATTTCAAACACAACCACCTCAAATTTTGTGAAACTGGCAGAATTGATCTGTTGATGCAAGGAGCATGATGGTACCCCTTAATCTCCCCAAGTCCTGCAAATGAGGAGGTATACTGTTGTGTATAGTCTGTGCCATTGATCTATGTGCACTGGTGGGGTCTTCAAGTTTGAAGCCAAGCTTATTAAAAAGCTTTACCACCATGAGGCTTCTGTCTTTGGCTACGTAGATGATGAATTGTCTAGGATGAGGTTTTTGTAGCACACTGGAACTGTGATTGTTCCCAAAACCAGAATATTAGCTTGAAGAGTGTCTTTCACAGGAGTGAGAGAAAGTAGCAAAGAATAACAACGGTAGGGTTTGTGATTCAATATATATACTTCTGCACCAACATCAATGAAGAGCAACACTGAGATGCCTGCAATCTCAACTCAGCATACCTTCAAATGACCTGGTGCTTTACCGCCCATGATGGTATACGCATGCTGAACCTCACTCTCAGGAGTAGACGCTCCTACGTGTTGAACTGATGAAGTCCTCTTTTCCAACCTGCACACCTTTGCAAAGTGATTCCACTTTAAGCACAAGTTGCACTTTTTCCTTTGAGTTTGACATTATATTGAGAACCGAACGGTAACTCCATGATCTGGGCACATTTTTGAATGTATCTCACCATGATAGGCTCTCTGACATCTCTGGTGGAATGCAGATCTTTCAATACTTATCTTTGGCTGAAGTATTTTTCGAGAGCACTTACTGCCATATTAAATGTAGACGTGCCTTCTGTGCGCTGCTCGACTACTCACTGGCCTTCTGCTCCTAGACAATGTAAGAGGATCGTCTTCTTATAGATCACTGCTACACGTGGACTGCCCATTCCTGTAGTAAGCAAGTAGGTCTTGAACCCCAAAATCCATTGATCCTATGGCACTGGGTGGATCTCCTGGCGAAGAAAGGAAAGGTGCTGGAGCCAGTAAATTTAAACTACTCTCATTGCCAATTGATGTGTTTCACGCCTCTGAGATATGCAGAGATGACACTAGTTTCTATGTCTAAACAGCAGTTTTATTCTCAGTGCTTTCTCAAGCTTCCAGCTGTTTCTTTCAGTTTAGTTTCACTTTTACTCCGTAACCACACCCAGGCTAGATTAATAGCACACAGAGACAGATTAACAGACACACATAATCAAACATGAACAACTGAACAATTGAATACTATACCTATGTGTTGCTGCCATTTGTAGTAACAGCTGAAAGGGTAAACTGTATGCCCCTTATAAATTTCACTGTTACCTTTCATGATTTAACTCAATTTACAAATTGCCAAAGCATAGCTGCCGCACGGGAGCATTTGAGAAAATCAAGTCAATTTAGAACTGTTGATCTGAAAAGTCTTTGCAGCACTAAAAATCATTCAAAAAAAATTAAACTGTTTCTTCTTGTTGGAAATTTCACATGCTCTTTTCAGTTTGTCATGTTCAAGAAAATGTATTTTGGATTAATTTTCTTCTAGCTCAGTCACTTACCTTTTCACCAAAGATCCTCTGACAGATTCCATTTTTGGCCAGCTTTTCTTTAACTTGTCTGGTCAGTTCTACTGTGTCCACCTCCCGATACATGTACATCTCGTACTGTTCTGGAGTCAATGGAGGAACTGTTGGTTTCAGCGAACGTGGGACATACGTAGGGAATATGGAGAGCTGACCGATACTTTGAGAGTCTGGACTGCCTTCCGATTTTATATCTGCAAGTTTATGCGTACCTTCAATGCCAACTGAATTTTCCTCACCATTTTTGCTGTTGTCATTAGGTTCAGCTCGCCACTGTCTGACATTCCCTGTCCCAGAAGAACCACAGGAAGAGGATGATGGTGAAGGTGATACTGAAGCATACAACCTGTGAGCCATATTTCTCTCACTGGCCCAGTGCTGGTCAAAGTACGATCCGGCATCACCAATTTCTGATTTCACTTTCCGTATAATGTTCTGTACAAAGGCCGCAGGTGATACAACACTGAGGGGAGTCTGTGAACTTCTAGTTGTGATGCCTTCCTCTTGCTTGATGTAAGGGGAAAGAGCGATTTTGTTTGTGGCTGGTAGTGTTTCTATGTGTGGTGTTGTCATTGTGTTGTTGCTGCTACTACTGCTTTCCAGCTCCAATAGAACTTGCTGCTGGGCTTGCATCTCTCTTCGGGCCTGTTCCAGGATAGATCGAATTGCTTCATCAGAACCAGCACTACTGCTGGAACTTGTACTGCACACAGGCAAGGGAGAGCTTTTAGATTCAACTAAAAAAAAACATAAATAAAGTCAGGCTATTTTAAAGCATTCTTCAGCACAAGTATGAGTCAAGTACATTCTTTGAAACTATGGCCAGGAGTTTCGGCTCAGCGGGCTGAGGCATAAAATGATGCGGGGTGATGTCCGGCGTGCATCCCGACATCACAGTGCATTACTTAGATTTTCAGTTTAGCGGGTGTGCAGCTGAGTTGGCTGTGCGCCCACTGAACTGTCAAAGGCCTATTAACAACAAAAACGGAATTACCTGGAAAAACTCAGCAGGTCTGGCAGCATCGGCGGAGAAGAAAAGAGTTGATGTTTTGAGTCCTCATGACCCTTCCACAGAACTGAGCGAATATAAGGAGAGGGGTGAAATATAAGCTGGTTTAAGGTGGGGGGTGCTGGTGGGGTTTGGTGTGGTTGTAGGAACAAGCAAGCAGTGATAGGAGCAGATAATCAAAAGATGTCACAGACAAAAGAACAAAAGAACACAGAGGTGTTGAAGTTGGTGATATTATCTAAACGAATGTGCTGATTAAGAATGGATGGTAGGGCACTCAAGGTACAGCTCTAGTGGGGGTGGGGTGGAAAGACTAGTGGGGCATAAAAGATTTAAAAATAATGGAAATAGGTGGAAAAGAAAAATCTATATAAATTATTGGAAAAGACAAAAGGAAGGGAGAAGAAACAGAAAGGGGGTGGGGATGGAGGAGGGAGTTCAAGATCTAAAGTTGTTGAATTCAGTATTCAGTCCGGAAGGCTGTAAAGTGCCTAGTCGGAAGATGAGGTGCTGTTCCTCCACTTTGCGTTGGGCTTCACTGGAACAATGCACCAGGCCAAGGACAGACATGTGGGCAAGGGAGCAGGGTGGAGTGTTAAAATGGCAAGCGACAGGGAGGTTTGGGTCATTCTTGCGGACAGACCGCAGGTGTTCTGCAAAGCGGTCCACTAGGCACTTTACAGCCTTCTGGACTGAATATTGAATTCAACAACTTTAGATCTTGAACTCCCTCCTCCATCCCCACCCCCTTTCTGTTTCTACCCCCTTCCTTTTGTTTTTTCCAATAATTTATATAGATCTTTCTTTTCCCACATTTTTCCATTATTTTTAAATCTTTTATGCCCCGCTAGTCTTTCCACCCCACCCCCACTAGAGCTGTACCTTGAGTGCCCTACCATCCATTCTTAATTAGCACATTCATTTAGATAATATCACTACCTTCAACACCTCTGTGTTCTTTTGCTCTTTTGTCTGTGACATCTTTTGATTATCTGCTCCTATCACTGCTTGCTTGTCCCTACAACCACACCAAACCCCCCCCTCCCAGACCACACACCTTAAACCAGCTTATATTTCACCCCTCTCCTTATATGCGCTCAGTTCTGTGGAAGGGTCATGAGGACTCGAAACATCAACTCTTTTCTTCCCCGCTGATGCTGCCAGACCTGCTGAGTTTTTCCAGGTAATTCTGTTTTTGTTTTGGATTTCCAGCATCCACAGTTTTTTTGTTTTTAAAGGCCTATTAAGGCCAGTTAAAAACTAATTAAACTAATAAACTGAGCTGCCCGTGCAACCTTAAGGTAAAGAGCCCAAGGCGGCCTTTGCATTTTTCATGGAACCTCATCCACGGGCGGGATGAGGTTTCATGAAGTGTTTATGAATTGAATAAAAATTTTTATACAAATTCATTGACATGTCCCAGCTCATGTGACACTGTCACATAAGGGGACATGTCTTAAAATTTTTTCTTTCCTTTATTTAAACTTTTAAAACTTTAAACTAATCTCCCTGAGGCACAGAGGTGTCTCAGAGAGATTTCTGCACTCTTTCACGCTCATGCACAAATGAGCGCAGGCGCCGACTCAGGGAACGACCCCCCCCCAATCCCGTCTGCACAGCGCTTCCAGGTGCACATCACACTGGGCGGGTCTTAATTGACCCGCCCATGTAAAATGGCGGCGTGGACCCGATCGGGTCCATGCCCGCCCACACAACCCTAAATTCTCCCCTATATTCCAGTTATAGAAAGTAACGCGTAGGAAGATCCATAACACATTTTGTACAAACAGAACAAAATTTTCCACAAATAAAGGGACCGTAGACAAATTGTGTACATTTTCAAACTGCTTTTCAAAGCTCGAAATGTCTTGTACAAAAAGAACCGAGGTGACCACTGACATGCCGGAGGTCCTTGTTGTTGCAAAACTGCCTCCTAGTTCACCTGGCAGAATCTGAACTCATTCCAGGGGTCAAAACCCAATGCCAGCCCTTACTCTGTTTTTGACGCTGCATTACATTTCTAAAATCAGCTACTCAAAATACTTAAGCTTACAATTAAATATTCTGGCCATGAAGAAGCAAATGGTGAACTTTTCTAAAAGAAACCAATTATGTCCTTCTGCAGTTAAGTTTTAATGATCTGTGTGCTTAAACTCTAAAGGACAGCTGCTAACCTTATTTTATTCAGGTTGTCTTTTAATTACTTACCACATTTTTGAGTTTGAAGCTCTTTCTTTGCCTGCTCCAGAATATTTTTAATAGCTTCATCTGAACCAGTCTCTGGGGTCCTAATCCTAGGAGTTATACTCCCTGAAAGCAAACACGCACAAAAGTGAACACTTCAAAAATGTTTCCTACATTTTGCTCCTATTCCTTAATAAAAGATACCTTTCATGTTGTAACATATGGGAACTACAGGAAACACTGAAACAAAAATTAACGAGCAGCATTGATCTTATCAGTACATATATCAGGCTTGAATTAGGTCATACAAGCCCAGAGTTTGATTCTTGAAAAATATCTCGAAAAATACTCCACTGATGATTTAGCAAAGTGTAACTTTAAAATATTTAATATTTATTTTTTTATTCTTTCCTTGGATGTGGCTTATGTTGTTTGGATGCTGAAATGATTCCTGGAATTCTTGCTGGGTCTGGAAGTTGCATCATTTGACCTGTTTCTGAGCTGAAGAGGCTATTGTGAAAGCATTGCAATAGGCTGCATATGAAATATGGTATGAGAATGGTTTTGACTAGTCATATAATACAATACAAAGAGGTTCCATGTGAATAAGAGAATTATAAATGATTACCATTTTGGATCTTATTTTAATTTATTTAAATAGCAATAGATATCTCCTCTTCACAGTTTGGATATTAGAAGTTGGGAACTAAAGGAAGTAAACTCGGCTTGAGGATAATTAAGATAATGTGCTACACCTTACTGAGTTTTATCTTTTCTGTATCAAATGGGGTGGCTTTATATGCGAGGCATCTTCTCTCATTCCTCTTTCCCTGGTCTCTATGTTGGCAGTGTGGACAACAATCATTTCCTAAGCCTCTGTCATTAGCTTTAAAACTGTTGATTAGAAACTGCTTGAGATCAGACTCAGGTGACTGTTTCCTGACGCTGACTTGTTTAAGACTGGTAGCTTAGCATGTGCCTGGAACAGCATCTTGATGCTCCCAATGTGGTGCCATTAGGGTATGGAATTACATTTTTAACAGTTAAAAGTTGATCCACTGTATTAGGCTCTATATCCATAACACACAACATAAATTAATTTGCAAGACTATTTCTTCTGGGCAAGCACAAAAAAATTGGCACTCTTTATTGATTTTTGAAGTCATTCCTCTCTTTTATATTGGGTTTTTCTTAATATCGTATTGTTTTGAACCCTCATCACTCCATGAGGTAGCTGTTCATTGCATCAATGTGCTACCAGAGCACCACTCAAACTTTCCTTTTTCTCTTCCTAAGTCACATTAAAACTGAAAGCTTATCTTATAGTCTGTGTAAATACCTCTTTGACGCACTTGAATAGTTCGAAGGGCAAGGATATTTTGCTCATCAGATAGAAACTGCTTCATCTTAATAAAAGGCTCTTTTCCTTTAACAGTAAGCTTATGCCATGGTTTGGGTCTGGCAAGAATCTCACTAACAGATCCTTGCGATAATCCCAGGACGTAGTGTCCAAATACACGTTGTCCAATGTTGTGCTTTAGGAGTTGCTCTTTAACCTGAAAAGCAATTTCAGCTGTCTCCAGATGTTCCTCCTCAGCAGCACTAGAACTGCTGCTTTCTGACTGGTCACTTGGTGGAACAGCTTCAGTGTTACTGGAACTATTCCCTACGATTAAAGCTCCCTTGGCTGAGTAGAGTGCAGTTGGGTAGACAGCTGTACTTCCAGCGTCCTTTGTATACAGAGGGGACATCAACGGTTTATGATGCAGTGGCTCCAGAGAGGGTTTCTCATTTGTTTTAATTAAGGGGAACGGAGAGAGAGGAAATGTTCCTGATATTTCGGATCCTCGGCTTGACTCATGTGCTGGTAAGGACTTTGGAGAAGTTTGTTCGTCTCCTGACCAATGTGGCACCGGCTGAGGTGATGGTGAAGGATGCTCTATGCTTAAGGTGCCCTTCCCACTTTTCAGAGTGTCTTTCATAGAATCTTCTTCCGGTGGCTCCTCATCTGCAGAACACAAGAAATATTTTGATCAAGTTACTCCACTCAGAGGCACTAAATCTTTCTACATTCACACACGTTTGTGCACACACGGTTATTCAACCTGCAGAGGTATATTCTGGATGTGCTGTTAGATTTAGCACTTAATGACAGGAGGAATACAGCAGGTAGGGGCAGTACCTCCGATCAAAAATACAGTCTTTGTGAGGTGACTTTATGAGTTGACCCGACAGGGTATTTGAATATATGCTGCATATAATTTTCTGATGGCCTCCAACCCATCTCTGGCGTGTCAGCTGTGGCTCAGTTGGGAGTACTTTTGCCTGAGTCACCAGGTTCCCGGTTCAAAGGCCACTCCAGGGCTTGAGCACAGAAGTCTAGGCTGACACGCCAGTACAGCACTGAGGGATATCTGCACTGTAGAAGGTGCTGTCTTTTGGATGAGACATTAAACCCCCTGCCTGCCCTTGTGGATGTAAAACAAGAGTTAGGGGAGTTATCCCCAGTGCCCTGGCCAAAATTTATCCCTCAATCAACATACAAAAGCAAATTATCTGATCATTGTCGCACTGCTGTTCGTGGGAGTTCGGTGTGTGCAAAATTGGCTGCTGTGTTTTCTGCATTACAACAGAGGCTACACTTCTAAAATACCTCAAAGGCTGTAAAGTACTTTGAGACGCCCAATGGTTGTGAAAAGTGTGATCTAAATGCAAGACTTTCTTTCTTTACCAAGTATATGGTCTGAAAATCTTGGTGCACGCTTTCTCGCTTGTTAAGCCATTGCTCAAAGTGTCACAGCACTGATTAAGTTTTGAAAAAATTCCCAATACTTGTGAGAGCCACAATGTACATCCCATTTAAGGGATGAAGGCTGCCTCTAAATGGCACTGGACACTCACCATATTGAGCCCCTTTGGATGCTTGCAACCACTCAACAGCATGAATGGTGCTGGGTGCATGTAAAAATGATGGGCATGATGGTCATTGATGGGTATGGGTTAACTGTGCACTGCAATCCCTGCACCTGTTTTCAGGTCATAAACAAACTCTTCTGCCATGTCCTTTAAGGCACAGCCCAAATTAAATTCATTTCTCGATTAAAGTTACTAGATTAGATTTAGGGACAAAAGCAGAGGAACACCTGCAGTTATGAAATTTGATCCAGGCAACATCAAAATGGCCGCAATTTATACTTAAAATAAACACTGATTAATATGTTAACCCATAGGATTTTGCTTTGATATTTCCAGTTGGAGAATGAACAAAATGTTTCTTTTAAGAACATGAAGAACACACGTCATTACGTTAGCTTCTGGAAATATTCTCATTCATTTCAAACTAATTCCAACAGAAGTGTGAGAGTTTGTCATTTTACTTGTGATCACGTTACAAGGTGGGGAAAAAAACTAATGACTTCAGCAGAAATTCTTCATTTTAGCTAAGAACACAAAAGCAATTCCTGTCTTTAGAAAACTTGCCAGGTTTGTGATGGAAATAGAACTTAATCTTGCTTCAAAATGTAAACGCTTCATGTCACAGCTTGCTTATATAAAACTTTAGATGGCCAATTTTGTGAATTTAATCTTGACTTCTATCAGCTGTATTCTTATGCCTGTGTGAGGGAAAAGAAAGACAATGAACTAATCTGTGTACAGGTAACTTAGTTTTAGGATAACTAACCGATTTCCTGGAGGGATATCATTACATATACTCACAAGTTAATTACATCACTGAAATATTAATTATAGTCAAAATTTGCAGACATTTTTGTTGGACACTCTAGATTGTTCTTGGAACCAAACAACTTAATATACAAGTTCGTTTCAAAAGCAATCAGCCTGGAAAGATAAAAACTTGCATTCACATCACACATTTCAAGACCTCAGGCTCCCAAAGTGTTTTCTGGCCAATTAAATACTTTTTGAAGTATAGTCACTGTGATGATGCAGGAAATGCTGCAGCTCGTTTACTCACTGCAGGCCCCCACAAACAGCAATGTGACAATGGCCAGAAAATCCATTTTAGTGATGTTGATTGAGGAATAAATATTGACCACGACACCAGGGAGAACTCCCTTGCATCTCTTTGAATTACATCATGGGATGGTCCAGAATAAATGGAATTCTGCCTGAATGGTAATACTGAACAACGGTACATATTCCTGCACAGTGCTAACAAACTACTTTGATCTGAGGTGACTCAGTCCACCTGGAACAAGTGCTACTGGTTTGTCCCATTTGCCAGTCCCTTGCTTGCCTGCTATTTTTATGCTGTGGCAGGAACATGATGTCAGATCCATCAGCTCAAAGGCTCTGAAAAAGACTATTAAGATTTCTTTTTTTTTTCCAGAAGTTTAAAGTGTTATATTAATCAGTTAATTGCAGTTTTGTTTTGTTGCTACGTAATTATTGTGAACAGTTTTGGATTGCGCAATACTTGTTTCTTGTCCTTTGAAGAGGACAGGTGTGTATCATGGACAGTCCATGTGGCTCTTCCTTGTGAACATGATGCATCCTCGGATGGAGACACAAGGACTATATGTTTCAGATCAGACGCAGGTCTGATATTACTATATGTTTCAGCTCAGACGCAGGTCTGATATTACTATATGTTTCAGATCAGACGCAGGTCTGATATTACTATATGTTTCAGCTCAGACGCAGGTCTGATATTACTATATGTTTCAGATCAGACGCAGGTCTGATATTACTATATGTTTCAGCTCAGACGCAGGTCTGATATTACTATATGTTTCAGCTCAGACGCAGGTCTGATATTACTATATGTTTCAGATCAGACGCAGGTCTGATATTACTATATGTTTCAGATCAGACGCAGGTCTGATATTACTATATGTTTCAGATCAGACGCAGGTCTGATATTACTATATGTTTCAGATCAGGCGCAGGTCTGATATTACTATATGTTTCAGATCAGACGCAGGTCTGATATTACTATATGTTTCAGATCAGACGCAGGTCTGATATTACTATATGTTTCAGATCAGACGCAGGTCTGATATTACTATATGTTTCAGCTCAGACGCAGGTCTGATATTACTATATGTTTCAGCTCAGACGCAGGTCTGATATTACTATATGTTTCAGCTCAGACGCAGGTCTGATATTACTATATGTTTCAGCTCAGACGCAGGTCTGATATTACTATATGTTTCAGCTCAGACGCAGGTCTGATATTACTATATGTTTCAGCTCAGACGCAGGTCTGATATTACTATATGTTTCAGATCAGACGCAGGTCTGATATTACTATATGTTTCAGCTCAGACGCAGGTCTGATATTACTATATGTTTCAGATCAGACGCAGGTCTGATATTACTATATGTTTCAGCTCAGACGCAGGTCTGATATTACTATATGTTTCAGATCAGACGCAGGTCTGATATTACTATATGTTTCAGCTCAGACGCAGGTCTGATATTACCATATGTTTCAGATCAGACGCAGGTCTGATATTACTATATGTTTCAGATCAGACGCAGGTCTGATATTACCATATGTTTCAGATCAGACGCAGGTCTGATATTACCATATGTTTCAGATCAGACGCAGGTCTGATATTACTATATGTTTCAGATCAGACGCAGGTCTGATATTACTATATGTTTCAGCTCAGACGCAGGTCTGATATTACTATATGTTTCAGATCAGACGCAGGTCTGATATTACTATATGTTTCAGCTCAGACGCAGGTCTGATATTACTATATGTTTCAGCTCAGACGCAGGTCTGATATTACTATATGTTTCAGCTCAGACGCAGGTCTGATATTACTATATGTTTCAGATCAGACGCAGGTCTGATATTACTATATGTTTCAGCTCAGACGCAGGTCTGATATTACTATATGTTTCAGCTCAGACGCAGGTCTGATATTACTATATGTTTCAGCTCAGACGCAGGTCTGATATTACTATATGTTTCAGCTCAGACGCAGGTCTGATATTACTATATGTTTCAGCTCAGACGCAGGTCTGATATTACTATATGTTTCAGCTCAGACGCAGGTCTGATATTACTATATGTTTCAGCTCAGACGCAGGTCTGATATTACTATATGTTTCAGATCAGACGCAGGTCTGATATTACTATATGTTTCAGATCAGACGCAGGTCTGATATTACTATATGTTTCAGATCAGACGCAGGTCTGATATTACTATATGTTTCAGATCAGACGCAGGTCTGATATTACTATATGTTTCAGATCAGACGCAGGTCTGATATTACTATATGTTTCAGATCAGACGCAGGTCTGATATTACTATATGTTTCAGATCAGACGCAGGTCTGATATTACTATATGTTTCAGATCAGACGCAGGTCTGATATTACTATATGTTTCAGATCAGACGCAGGTCTGATATTACTATATGTTTCAGATCAGACGCAGGTCTGATATTACTATATGTTTCAGATCAGACGCAGGTCTGATATTACTATATGTTTCAGATCAGACGCAGGTCTGATATTACTATATGTTTCAGATCAGACGCAGGTCTGATATTACTATATGTTTCAGATCAGACGCAGGTCTGATATTACTATATGTTTCAGATCAGACGCAGGTCTGATATTACTATATGTTTCAGATCAGACGCAGGTCTGATATTACTATATGTTTCAGATCAGACGCAGGTCTGATATTACTATATGTTTCAGATCAGACGCAGGTCTGATATTACTATATGTTTCAGATCAGACGCAGGTCTGATATTACTTTATGTTTCAGATCAGACGCAGGTCTGATATTACTATATGTTTCAGATCAGACGCAGGTCTGATATTACTATATGTTTCAGATCAGACGCAGGTCTGATATTACCATATGTTTCAGATCAGACGCAGGTCTGATATTACTATATGTTTCAGATCAGACGCAGGTCTGATATTACTATATGTTTCAGATCAGACGCAGGTCTGATATTACTATATGTTTCAGATCAGACGCAGGTCTGATATTACTATATGTTTCAGATCAGACGCAGGTCTGATATTACTATATGTTTCAGCTCAGACGCAGGTCTGATATTACTATATGTTTCAGATCAGACGCAGGTCTGATATTACTATATGTTTCAGATCAGACGCAGGTCTGATATTACTATATGTTTCAGATCAGACGCAGGTCTGATATTACTATATGTTTCAGATCAGACGCAGGTCTGATATTACTATATGTTTCAGATCAGACGCAGGTCTGATATTAGTATATGTTTCAGATCAGACGCAGGTCTGATATTACTATATGTTTCAGATCAGACGCAGGTCTGATATTACTATATGTTTCAGATCAGACGCAGGTCTGATATTACTATATGTTTCAGATCAGACGCAGGTCTGATATTACTATATGTTTCAGATCAGACGCAGGTCTGATATTACTATATGTTTCAGATCAGACGCAGGTCTGATATTACTATATGTTTCAGATCAGACGCAGGTCTGATATTACTATATGTTTCAGATCAGACGCAGGTCTGATATTACTATATGTTTCAGATCAGACGCAGGTCTGATATTACTATATGTTTCAGATCAGACGCAGGTCTGATATTACTATATGTTTCAGATCAGACGCAGGTCTGATATTACTATATGTTTCAGATCAGACGCAGGTCTGATATTACTATATGTTTCAGATCAGACGCAGGTCTGATATTACTATATGTTTCAGATCAGACGCAGGTCTGATATTACTATATGTTTCAGATCAGACGCAGGTCTGATATTACTATATGTTTCAGATCAGACGCAGGTCTGATATTACTATATGTTTCAGATCAGACGCAGGTCTGATATTACTATATGTTTCAGATCAGACGCAGGTCTGATATTACTATATGTTTCAGATCAGACGCAGGTCTGATATTACTTTATGTTTCAGATCAGACGCAGGTCTGATATTACTATATGTTTCAGATCAGACGCAGGTCTGATATTACTTTATGTTTCAGATCAGACGCAGGTCTGATATTACCATATGTTTCAGATCAGACGCAGGTCTGATATTACTATATGTTTCAGATCAGACGCAGGTCTGATATTACTATATGTTTCAGATCAGACGCAGGTCTGATATTACTATATGTTTCAGCTCAGACGCAGGTCTGATATTACTATATGTTTCAGATCAGACGCCGGTCTGATATTACTATATGTTTCAGCTCAGACGCAGGTCTGATATTACTATATGTTTCAGCTCAGACGCAGGTCTGATATTACTATATGTTTCAGATCAGACGCAGGTCTGATATTACTATATGTTTCAGATCAGACGCAGGTCTGATATTACTATATGTTTCAGATCAGACGCAGGTCTGATATTACTATATGTTTCAGATCAGACGCAGGTCTGATATTAGTATATGTTTCAGATCAGACACAGGTCTGATATTAGTATATGTTTCAGATCAGACGCAGGTCTGATATTACTTTATGTTTCAGATCAGATGCAGGTCTGATATTACTATATGTTTCAGATCAGACGCAGGTCTGATATTACTATATGTTTCAGATCAGACGCAGGTCTGATATTACTATATGTTTCAGCTCAGACGCAGGTCTGATATTACTATATGTTTCAGATCAGACGCAGGTCTGATATTACTATATGTTTCAGATCAGACGCAGGTCTGATATTACTATATGTTTCAGATCAGACGCAGGTCTGATATTACTTTATGTTTCAGATCAGACGCAGGTCTGATATTACTTCATGTTTCAGATCAGACGCAGGTCTGATATTACTTTATGTTTCAGATCAGACGCAGGTCTGATATTACTATATGTTTCAGCTCAGACGCAGGTCTGATATTACTATATGTTTCAGATCAGACGCAGGTCTGATATTACTATATGTTTCAGATCAGACGCAGGTCTGATATTACTATATGTTTCAGATCAGACGCAGGTCTGATATTACTATATGTTTCAGATCAGACGCAGGTCTGATATTACTGTTTGTTTCAGATCAGACGCAGGTCTGATATTACTATATGTTTCAGATCAGACGCAGGTCTGATATTACTATATGTTTCAGATCAGACGCAGGTCTGATATTACTATATGTTTCAGATCAGACGCAGGTCTGATATTACTATATGTTTCAGATCAGACGCAGGTCTGATATTAATATATGTTTCAGATCAGACGCAGGTCTAATTAAGTTAGGGTGAACTCATTATGCTAGTTCGTTTATATTGTTGTGATTTCTAAAATCTTTTTGTTTCTAACTGAAAAAGTAACATATTTATAAAACCAACAGGATTTGGTGATCAGCATTAAAAGTATTATTTTTCTTGTATAAAATACATAGACTGTGGACTACCTCAACAGAAATTGCTTTGTGAAGCCAGCACTTAACACTCCCCATAGCTACATATGGCTTTCTTTGATCAGGATGTATTGGTTAACATTTCTATCCAATCCCAATGATTTGTAAAATAAAGCAGAATCATTAAATACATTCCCACAATATCACTAAAAAGTGGCAGAATCACACACAATAAAAATAGAATGTTACTTATTTGATTTAATGTAAACCATGGATTTGTTTTTCTTTCATCCAAATAATGGAGAAAGAAAGGAAAAATGAAAGTAAAAAAGTGAGAAAAATTATTGTAGACAGACACATCACTATAATGTTTATTGTTAGTGGTAAAAAATCTCCTTACATAAATGGATGTTTCTAAATATTATCGGTTAATATGTTTAAACAGGGGAGTTCCTTAAGATGAGTATGTTAAGCAGCTGTATCTATACATTAGTCATGCTGTTAGAAACAAGTAATTAACACTTTAATCAGATTTTGATTTAATTTACATTGTGCAGATCATTTTGATTCAAAAATTGACTTTTTCTCCGAACTTATGTACTGTAAATAGCTGTTGTGCAGATGAAGTTTAGGGATTGTTATATTACAGAGAGGTGCAGATGAAAATATTGAAGTTAGGAAAAAAGGTAAGCATGAGTAATTGTCACAGTAGAAGCACTTTGAAGGGCGAAGTAACATGTTCATAATCAAAGAAGAAGAAAGCCGGATGAGAAGAGTCATCCTTTTCTTTAGAATCCTCTCCAAGGTGAGTGGAATTTAAACCCTGACAATTTGCTCTGGTTACTGACTTGCACAGAGTAGCCAGTAGTGACTTTTGTCCTGAGCTTCCCTCTCTCCACACATGCTCCTTAGTCCCTTCACCTGGTGAGGTGAGGAGGAAGTGGGGTGCCCATTCTGGGTGGAGATTACTTGTCAAAGCTTTTAGATAGAAAAGAAGTAGTAAGGGTTGGATATTGGGAAAGGCACAGCAAAGCGTTTTAACATGGAGATATAACAGGAACACTGGGTAGACACAAAAAAAAAATGCCAGTTGAACAGGAATAGATTCAAAGCCATTACAATGGAAGAGAGTATGGGCAGAATATGGACAATAGTAGAGAAGGGTTGATGAACAGTTGGGAGCTGTCCAAGTCCTGGCCAACATTCTCCCTCATCCAACACCTCTACACATAGATTAATTAGTCATGCATCTCATTGCATCCAAAGGAAACATCAGTTCTATGTTCTGAGGTAGAACAATATTCTTTGATAATGATTTTTGAGATAACTAATAAAATCTTGTCCTCAGAAAGAGAGCAAAGTTGTTAATGTTTTCAGGCTTTGTAAAAAGTTGCCAGATACTTCATCTTAAGAGACTTAAGAAAAAAATTGCAATCATACCCATCTCTGCATTTGTATTTAGCTTCTCTTGTAAACATTTCTTCTCAGATTGAAGGGTCATTTCTTTTTCCGGCAAAGAATCCTCAGTGTCTTTTGTTCTATCCTGGCAACAGGAAATAATTATTTAAACTTCAATCTAGACATTACTTTGCACATCCAATGAGCTTAGATGATTACAGAGAATGGCATTATAATGTTCCTTTGGGAAAATGAATTCTGGTGCTTATTACTGACTGGATAATTCTAGTGAAATGACGACATGTAGTTCCGCGTCAATATTGACGATACTTTAAAATAATCTATAAGGCCTTGAACCACTGGATTATGCAGCTATGGTTATAATATATTTTAAATGAAAAGTTACCTGGGATACATAGCCATCTGCAGATGCTGGATTCACTGATTTGAAAATGCTGCAAAGAAAATATAATACACATCACAATTGAATCCTAGCTCATGGTCTTGAACACAGTCCTTACTCTGCATCTTTTACAATTAATTTGGGAATCATTCTTTGTTCTTCATAAGCAGTATTACAAAGTTCAAAACTAAATGCTGACTGAGCAGCTTGAAATTTCCACTTTGGGAATGGTTAGCAAGTATGTGTCGCGATGGTAACCAGTTCAGCAGCAAAGTCATTTTGCAGGCTGAAAGTTAGATTTTACTGGTATGGCGCATCCTCCTGAAGACTATCGCACCATGAAAACTTCATCACTTGCTCGGACCTCAGCCTTTGTGTTTTCAGTAGGAATAGGAGTCCAACAGTTGTTCTCATTTGGGAGGGAGGGAGGGGGTGCACATGTGAAGGGACAGGGCAGAGGGGGGGGCAGCCTGAGTTCTATTGCCGATTATTAACCATCACCCTTCTGGAATGTGCATTCCATGTAACGATGGGGTCAGGCTCAGCTGCATTGCTCATATGGTCAAATAGTGGGCCAACAGTCATTGTTTGGGCTCATACACAAAGATTGGCTACTTGCGTGAGGCACTGGAAGGCAGGTCTGTGGAATTGTATCCCATGAACTTGTGCCTTCAAGAGAAGAGAATATTGGAGTGGTGAAAACCACGAGGGTCAAATATTATCATTATCAAATTGAACAGAACATTGAGTTTATCTTCACGGACAAGTTGTGAACCTGTAATTATTTTCTATTTATCTAACCAGAAGTGTTCCCATGGGCATACTGCTTCAGTTCAGATTGATTTGTTGTTTAGACTAAATGGTGGCAGCTATGATCTACAGGAAAACAGGTCTTCTATTAAACAAATAGAATCTATTAAATCTCATAGAAACCTTGAAAATTCTAACAGTTCTAGACAGGGTAGATGCAGGAAAGATGTTCCCGATGTTGGGGGAGTCCAGAACCAGGGGTCACAGTCTGAGGATATGGGGTAGACCATTTAGGACTGAGATGAGGAGAATTTCTTCACCCAGAGAGTGGTGAGCCTGTGGACTTCGTTACCACAGAAAGTAATTGAGACCAAAACATTGTATGTTTTCAAGAAGGAGTTAGATATAGCTCTTGGGGGCGAAAGTGATCAAAGGGCATGGGGAGAAAGCAGGAGCAGGCTGTTGAGTTGGATGATCAGCCATGATCATAATGAATGGTGGAGCAGGCTTGAAGGGCTGAATGGTCTACTCCTGCTCCTAGTTTCTATGTAAAATGAAGCCCAGCACTGGGTAGTGATTCAGAGGGATTGAATACTCATCGGAAAGCAGTTGCAAGATGCAGAGCCACCCTAGTGATGGTAAAAGCCAAAAAAGCCTCAAAATTCATGCCCGTTAGGCTATTTTCTTAGCTGAATTTTTGCTGTAAAACGTATTACCCATTCGCCCAATGTGGCACCCACGCAATCAGGAGTTGAAACAATCTATTCCAAGAATATCACTTCAAGAATTTCAATGTCATTCCTTGGGCCAGCCAGAAAAGCTGCCAGTTCACCTAAATGTAACCACTTGTTTAGAAGCATTTTTGATTCTGCAGATGAAAGTATTGGTAACTTGTCGAGTTGAAGCAATAAAACTCATCTATGGAAGCAAGTGCTTTAATTTGAAAAGGGTTTGTTAATATTCCATTTCGAAATGTTGTCCATAAATGTACGTACTGAGCATCCTGCTCTTTTATTGAGGATTTTGTCAACTGGAATTTGCACCGTCAGCAATTTTAGTTTGTATGATGCTGCTAATATGAGGTTAGGCATAAGCAAATCTTTTACCTGGAACGAAGAAGCCAGTACAATTTTGATTGTGGGGAAATGGAAGGTGAAACAGGCCGAGAAGCAACGCAAGGGTCATAAATTGAACCAAGAGTTGGGACGATTAGGAAAACGATGGGATGGAGCAGAGCTGAGAACAATGAGTTGTGAGTGGCAACTGAGAAATGAGTAGAGTTGAGAAAACATGAGCAACACACAAGAAAGTAAGAGTGTGAAACAAACAAAAATAGCTGGAAAATCTCAGCAGGTCTGACAGCATCTGCGGAGAGGAAGACAGAGTTGACGGTTCGAGTCCGTATGACTCTTCATCAGAACGAAGGAAAATTAGAAATGAGGTGAAATATAAGCTGGTTGAGGGGGAAGGGACTGGTGGAGCTGGATAGAGGGCCGGTGATAGGTGGAGGCGAAGAAGAGATTGCCAAAGATGTGATAGACAAGAGTGTGATACTGACAGCTGACATCTTTCCCATTCATTATCTTTCTAATATACACCCTCAGAAAGACACACCTCTCCCATTCCACCCAGCTGTACACTGTTCACACGACACCTTCAGTACCTTATGGACTTTGATCCGACAGCTACTTTTGCGGCTACTGCACTAACTTTAAACACGTACCTTAATTCTGTTTTATGCTCCTCGTAGTCTAATTGTGTACACAACTTCTTTTCTAATTTCTGAGAAAATGGACACAGTCATCAGTTAGAAAGCTGTGCAGCAGTTAATGTTAAGAGTGCATTATAAATATCTCTCAGTTCAAAGAGCTTGTGTTTGAAATTTTAAAACATTAAGAAGTTGAATTACTTGGTAAATTAACAATAGCAAATGGAGTGGAGTGCCATTGAGGGAAGAATGGAAGTCATAACTGATGGCAGCCAACAACAGAACCAGAGAGAACAGGCTCTGTACCTATCCTAACAACTGTTAAGTGCAATCAAATGTTAAGTAATTGCTGAAGGAAAGGGATTAAAAAAAAACACTGATAGCAGCGGGGAGGAACATTTCCCAAATACCCAAGGAAAGTAAACATCGGTAGAAAAAAAACATTAGATTGTTTCATTCCAAAAAAGAAAGAGCTCGTGCACTTCATGCTTTCTCTCCCTTCCCTTCTAAGAAGCTGGGCCTTTTCTCAGCATCACAAGATTACACAACTAAGATAGGAAACCAAGTGGTATCATGGACAATCCAGTGTTTTGACACATTGTGCCACCTTGCTATCAATCTATTCTGCGGGTTTATTTCAAGTAGAAGTAATTCAGGACAGCGCTCGACACTTTGAAAGGTATGACAAGAACAGCAGTAACTTGCAGCAAAACATCTACAGCAGTTTCACTGTAAATGTTTTACTCCACCTTGCCCTCCTGTGCTGCAAAAGTGGAAGTCAAACCAGCCCAGCAACTTCTCAATGAGACCACCTAGGATGAACTCTTACTTGAAATTAATTTAAGTATTAAAAGATATAAACAATGAAACCTGCAAAGTGCATTTTATGGATTCATACAATGCAGCACATAAGTTACTTCGATGGAACTGAAAGCAGGAGCTGCATTACATTACATTAGACAATCACTTGCACAACCTGACAACATGTTGTTAATAATCATTTGGATTGGCAATCATTTGTCTGGATTAATCTTGTGGTTCACAGCAGCGTGTAACACTGTTCACATTGATTTTAGCAGATATTTGTCAGCTATTTATTTGAAACTTTATTCCATGTAAAAACCGTGTTGGATTATATGAAATCTGCCAAGACTTTTCAGATTTATTATCATGAGCACTATCTTGTCCCAAGTTCCATTACCTCAACAGCTTCAGTCTTTAGTGCTAGTTGCTGCTCCAACTGTGCAATCTGAGTTGCTGAACTCTCCTGGAGTTCATGCAGTGCAGTCTGGAGGTGTTGAATCTCTTTTAGCAATCGGATAATCTCTCGGTCTTTAGCAACCAGTGCTGCCTCCAGCCTTGAACCAGGGCACATCAAAATGTCTGCTTGATCCTGTGCAGGAGTGGAAAGACGCTTTTAGATTTCCAGCGCCTTATATAAATTCTGCTTGCACAACCCCCTTGTGGATTATTGGGGAATCATGTAAGAATTACAGATTCAAGCCAAAGCCAAGTTTTGCTTTTAAAATTTAATTCTGCCACTTTAACGGTGAAATTTTAGGCTTATTTTAAGATGATATCAGCACCAGAATCTTTCAACTTTAGAAGGTAATTCAATGAGTAAAATGAATGGAGGTACACATACATCATGGGTTTTTTTGAACATCAGGATTAAGTTTGGGGACACCAGTCATCATATTAAATTCAGTCAATCATCTTAAGAAACAGACATGTCTTGTGTTGGGTACTTCAGCATCAGAGAAAGAGTCTTTTTTTTGTTAAGACCCAGTTCTGGCCTTCATTCCATGGGCTGCTTTGATGTGAATCAAATACCATCACTGATGCCAAGCAGAGCCCATTACAGCAGACAAGGTTTTTTGGGGGGGGTTTACAGGAAATAAAATGATGTTGTTTGTTAGCACAGGGCTGTGCTAACTGGCACAGTAACACATTATTAACACTTTTCTTTAGGTTTGAAGAAAGATGCTGACGAAGCTCAGGCTGCCTTCCTTGTCAAGAAAACGATGTAAGCCACATTAGCTTTCAGCTGACAACCTAAGAAAAATGTTGTCAACAGGCAACTTAAATTTTAGGCACCACAGTAAAGCCCCAAGTTTTATAAAAGCCAACTCGCTTACAATAACCTCTTTGTAGATTTGTGACAATTGACATTTTGTCCACTTCAGTATGCAAATGATTCTATTAAATGGAGGTGCATCAAGCCAATTTTTTATTCTGTTGGGCGTGTTTCAGGTAAATCGTAGTACTGGATATAAGTGCTAAGATGGCTGAAATTATGGAGCTTTAATTTCAGATCAATATATTCCAGACACCACATAATGAAATGCTAGATTGACACATTCTGGTGGATTACAAGCTGTAGGGCCTTGCATATGTGGAAAGTTCAGAGCCAAACTAAAGATAGTTTTACAATGCAAAAAAAAAGCTACTACTATACTTCTAATCTCATTACTTAATTAGGGACAGATAAATGTTAGATATAATTTTCAAGCTAGCCTTATGTATCATCATACAGGTGATGTTACGAAAGCAATGTATTGGGTCACAGGATCATGACAAATGCAGATGTGCAAGGTCATTCAATTTAATTCACATTCCCAGGAAGGATCTCTAGTTGCCCCCTCCTCACAGCATCAGATTGTTTCTTAACTGATTTCACAGTTTTAATCTACTCTTCCCAGTTCCAGATATTTATTTCATGTTGTGATTGTTCTCCATGAGAGAACGTGACGACATCAGTCATAAACCTGCACTTTACTCGTTTGAAGAGTTGACTGCTAAGAGTCAGCAACGCTACGGCATTTTGAGTGGGCTGTATATGTCATTCACTTTTTCTCATTGTGTGCAATGCTTTACACTTGTCTGCATTAAATTCAATCTGACATTACTTTGTTCAAATCATTTTATTCCCAAGCTTTCTCTGCAGGATCAACGCTGGTTTGATATCGTCTGTAAATCTGATCAATTTGCATCGAATTTTCTGAATCCAAGCTTTCAATCCAAATGAGAAACACTAAGACCCCCAGCTGCTCTCTCTAGAATCCCCACTCCAGCCTCCTGCAATCTGGCACAGTAACTGATGTTTTCTCCCAATGAGCTGATTTCTCATTCACTTTGTATTTACTTTGATTCTCTGCTGCTTTGAGTTTAATTTGGAGCTTCTTATTGAGGAACTTCACCAAAAGCTTTTTGTTTTTGCAAGTCATTTCCTCTACAAAGTTTGTCAGGCAGGATCTTTGTGTTCTGAATTTTCGCTGTCTCTAGTTCACTAGGTTATCATATAGATATTCCTCATTTACTCCTAATTCCTTACCACACCGGCAATCCGTGGAGAGCGGCAGGCCAAATGGATGGAGCTGTTTACAGACTGTTCTCGAAGACTCTCTACTTCTCTCTGAGCAGCTTCAGCTCTCTGTAATGAACCCCCACCGCAAAAATATTAAAGAATGAATTCCAACAGCAAAATTCACCAACATTACTTGCAATTCTTTATTTCTCAAATTTCCATCCTCCTGTTGGCTCTACAGATGAATTATTTAATTTCAGACCAATGCTGATAACAAGCAGCATCAGTGCATAATTTAAGCGGATCCAGAATTACAGGGTTTCAGATACTAGAAAAGTTCAAAGGCAATCTGAAACACCTGCCTTAATATGGCAATATAGCAAAAATGAAGAATTTAGCAGAGTATCACACAACTGTGCTTAGACATTAATTTAATTGGGATCAAATAAATTTTACATCTAAGAGAAAAATTATGAAACTGGATTATTTCTCCCTCTTCTACTAGCGGCACTGTTGAGATTTAATAAATTAACTCCCAATAGTATAACCGAGCTGTTCAAAACAGTTAATGATTTTTGAAGACTGCCAGTAAAGGCCGGACTTCAGTTACTGCTGCCTATTTCCTAAGAACTATGGTGGAAACATTATTATTGAGAATTATTTTTGAAAACAAAGTAATGTTACTGTTATGAACTCCTGACCAACTAGTGAAATGAACTAATTGTGATTGAAACCCAGCCCCAACCATGGTGACTCAATGATTAAATGCATCACATACTGTAACAAGGAGTCATAAACACAGGGAAGGTTTCAGCTCCATTGGCCTATCAGTGCTGAGTTAGCCGACACCACCTAATGTTGATGGGGCTGGTGATACAATTAGTCTTTGGGGAAACAAAGGGGAGAAAAACACAAAATTGCATCCCTGCTTGCTCCCTAACACCATCTGGTGAACCCTGCTGGAAAGTGCTGCACTGACGGTTTTAGAAGAGGAAACGATCAGACTCTGCTACAATAACCTCCACATCAGTAGAGTTGCCAATGCTCCAGGTACATGCTGGAGCCTCCAGGAACTGAGGATAACCTCCAAGGTTGGAACGCAGTCCGGTAGGCCTTATCAAGTTATTTGTAGTCTTAGATAGTTCAACAGTAAGTATTTATTAACTACTAGAAAGTATATACATAGGTACAGCAGTAAAGGTCCAAGCTAGGAGTTGTGTCCATGCTTGCTTCTACACACAGCTCTGTCCAAGACTACACTGACCCATAGGTGCAAGTCATGTGTTCTCTTACATCACTGTTTGGGCAGTACTCTACTTAGTCCCACAATAACCCTTTATGTGCCAGACACTTCGCCCCCCCCGAGTCTTTATCCAACCTATTTACAAGTTATTCCTGTTTACCCATATATTTACATGACTACTACTACCACATCTCCCTCCAAGTCTCTGAGCTCCTAGGTCCAGGTGGTCTGGAGGCCATTTAACCCTTACACAGCTTGTTTTCACTATTGTTGGAGGAGTGCTAGGCTCTGTCATTACAGGTAAACTTTGTTGAATCGGAGGTTGTTCTGGCAGCTGGGTGTCTTTTCATCCTCTTTTTCCCTTCTTTGGTATTGAATTGCTCTTTATCGATTCCCCAATTGCAGTGATAGATGGTGGTTGGTTTATCCCACTGTTTACAGGCCGATGAACTCTGGGTCCAGATCTATCGTGTTTTTTTTCTCTCCTTCCTTTGTGCAGTTCATCATGACACATGCTGGGATAGAAGATGGCTCTTCCTGTTGTAAGGGTGTGACATGATAGTAAGCTCACCTTTGTGTTTGGCTGTGTGGTGTGCTGTCATCAATGCATGGTTGCTATTCAGTTCCTGCATCGTTTGTGGCTCTGTCATGCTGGCTGGGGTCCTAGCTTGGACCTTTACTGCTGTACCTATGTATATACTTTCTAGTAGTTAATAAATACTTACTGTTGAACTATCTAAGAGTACAAATAACTTGATAAGGCCTACCGAACTGCGTTCCAACCTTGGAGGTTATCCTCAGTTCCTGGAGGCTCCAGCACGTACCTGGAGGATTGGCAACTCTACTGATGTGGAGGTTATCTGCTCTATGCTCGAAGGGTTTATCTCTCCAACTAGTGTTGGAGCTGAGGGTTGAGTCTCTTTTCATTGCCGGTCCCTCTCTTGACTGTTATCTACCCGAGCTGTCATGGTAACCATCCGAGTGGTTGGCTGGTCCGATCAATGAGGGCCTTATGGCACCTGTAATGAAAGTGGACAAACCTGCTTTGCAAAGAGAGAAGACAATTCTGAGCTGAAGTCCCAGATCAAGAGAATCTTTCTTATTGAAGCTGTCAGGAACTTGCAGTTCTGTATAATTTAAGGCAGTGGTTATTTTGACATCATCTGTCATTTTGAGGAGATTCTGGGCTACACAGGCATCTCTGCGCGAGAGAGAAAAAGACTGGTTACAGACGGTGTAGGTCAGCTTGAAGATTTGTTTGCCACCATACTGTAATGGCTCCAGAACCATGCCTATGACCTGAAGTCAGATTCCTCTGGGCCCATAAAGTGCTGTGCCTGTTGTTCATAGCCAGAGGTCTCTAATGTTTCTATGCCCGATAGGACCATAACACTGGCTCCTGTGTCCAATTTAATGTTTATGAGATGGCCATTAATTGAAGTGTCTGCAATCCAATATGAGAATCCAGGATCTTTGACCTCACACAAGAAGCATGGCTGTGCGCGCTTTTGGTGCACAGTCTCGACTTAGCAAATCCTCTTGGGATCTTCTATGCATTTTGGCTTTGCACAGCTTCCCCAAGTATCTGACTCAGTTACAATGAAAGCATTGGGCTGAAACTGCCAGACATTGATTACACCTGTGGGGGTGCTTTGCTCCACAATGTTGGCATGGTCGCTCTACTGGTCGGTTGGGGTATTGCTTCCCTTGGCTTGGAGTGTCCCTGTTTCTGTGCTGTTTCACTAAGTAGACAGTGAGGTTTACGGTGTACCACAGATTGCTTTCTCCCTTTAATAGGGATCTGTGTTGCAAATGGATTTCAGATTGCCTGACAACCTGGATGGCTCCCTCAAGGGTTAGATCTTCCTTTGCTTGAAGCATGTTTGAGAATGCAATGTCTGCCACTCCTTTGACTATTCTATCCCTGCTTAGCTCAGATTATAGGTCACTGTAATCGCAGCCTTCAGCCATTCTGTACAGCTCAGTAATGAAGGAGTCAACAGGTTTTCCTGGCTGTTCTGTTGAAGGGTCATGAGGACTCGAAACGTCAACTCTTTTCTTCTCCGCCGATGCCGCCAGACCGGCTGAGTTTGTCCAGGTAATTCTGTTTCTGTTTTAGGTTTTCCTGGCTGCTGGACACATTTATTAAATTTAGCCCTTTCGGGGATTTTGTTACTTCTGAGGTTAAAGTAAGCATTGAATGATCTTAAAGCTTCATCAAATTTTGTAGATGATTCATTGAGTCCTTGTCTAGCTATCATTGGCTATTGGGCCTACCAAATAAAGCAGTGTGTTAACTTGTTCAGCTTCAGTCTTTTTATCCAGGCCTGAGGCAATCACGTATTTACTTTTTTTCCAACGTCTCCAATTTGGTGATTGATCTGGGCCTCAGTTAAATCCAAATTGATCTGGAAGAGTGGATTTCTGATCTATGGTTAAAATTTTTAAATTGCAGGTTCAGCTTTAAGAGGTTTCCAAAAATCCAAGGATGGTGCTGACGAACGCTTTGGCACAAAGCGTCTGCCAGTTTTGGTGGGCTCCCACAGTAAATGGTGTTCACGACCTCAGCACTTACATTTTTTCAACAATGGCTGCCTGATCGTCTTCCCAGCTTTAGCGCAATGTTCTTAGGTCTTGGAACTTTCAAATCCTGGATTTTGCTGGGTTTTTAAAGCTGCTGACTCAGTCTGGATTAATTTTTAAGTAATTATTATTTATTTCTTTGTTCCGATTGGGCTCGGCTGCCATGTGTTCAGGGGCCGGCTCAGGAACCAGTTTTCTTGGGCTGCGATTCAAATGGCAATTTTGGGCCACTGCAGCATTTTGCTTTTTCAGCACCTGTGTTGTCCAGGAATTTTAAATTTTTATCTCACCTTGCTAGGCCTGCTAACTCTGCACACTTGGTTTGAAGCTGGACTTCCACAGGATTCGGTGGAGTCTTCTGCTGCAGTGAGGAATTTAATTTCTGCCTTCAGCTTCCAAGCCTTTCTTTGGAGCTTTTCTCAGGCGATTTCCTTGTGTGACTTCACTTCTTGAGCTTTTCTTGGTCAGGATGCTGCTTTGAGAATTTCTTCAGTTTTCCAGGACTTTGATTTTCTTCTGCAGTCCCTGCGAGGTTTTGAGTTGTTCCAGCCTCTGCCACCATGTTATAAGGTGGTGGGCATAGTTCGGTAGGTCTTATTAAGGTATTTGTAGTCTTAGGTAGTTCAACAGCAAGTATTTATTAACTATGAGAAACTATATACATAGGTACAGTAAAGGTCCAAGCTATGTGCTATCTCCATGCTTGCTTCTACACTATTCTGATCCCTAGGTGTGGCTCATGTGTTCTCTTACATCAATGTGTGGGTGGTACTGTACTCAGTCCCACGTTAACCCTTTATGTGCTAGATCCTTATACCACACAGGGTGCTGCTAAGAGCAAGTATGGAAAAAATTCATTGAAAAATATGTTGTGCTTTTTAAGTAAGATTTTCTTTAAACACTTTCACTTATTTGTTATTAAAAAAAAGAACGAAAAGGCTATTTGACTTGAGTTGAGAATCAGCCCGTCATTTAATAAACAATCTGTTCGCTTCTCCATTGATGTAGGAAGGCAGCTGGGAGGATGGACATGTTGGTAGGCCTATGGTGGAGACGACAGTGGAGATGGGTGGTCATGTGATGAAATCTCCAGTAATATGACCAGCCAGAGTTGGCAACCTTATACCTCATAGCTTTTTGACACTCGGGCCGTAACTTTCCGGCCGCTCATGCCGGCAGGATCTTCCGGTCCCGCCGAAGCGAATGGAGGTTTCAATAGCTCCTGCTGTGGAGGGTGCTGGAAAATTCCAGCCGTGCTGTCTAAACTCACATACGGAGACGAAACACTAGGGGGTTGCTGGCATCCACGGAGCTACCCTCCAGTGGTTCGCCGCTTTCGGGAGTTGAGCGAGAGAACGGTGGTGGATGGATTGTGATTATGAGCAGCAGGGATTTGTTTTTCAGCCACCAGATGCACCAGTGTGGAGTTCTATTCCACTGCTCTTTATGGGCTGAAGGCTCAAAGATCTGCTCAGATTTTCAGTATAAGATGGTCGTGATTTCATAAAAAACTAAATTTAATTTCATGCCAAGCTAATTGCGGCAGAGGAATTTTCTCACTAATTTCATTAGGCCAGTTTTCAATGTGTATAGAAATATTGCAGCTCTTCGAGAAGCTGTGCAGTAACATACAGCATAACATACTCTAATATTTACTTCACCACTTAGTGACTATAAACACATACAAAACGAATACATACAGCTGCATTCTACATACATTCAGAGGTTTATGTTTTTTTTAAATCTATCAATAAATTATGTCCCTTGCAAGAGCACAAGAGAGTTAGGTCTCATACATGCTTGCCACTTCTGTAGACTCAAAGCAGTTTCTCTCTTACCTGATTAGCCTTCTCTAAGTTGGTCATGATCATTCCCAATTCGTCTGTCCTAAAATAGATGCAAAACATCAGTGTGACAGGAAATAAATAGCCCACAATCATTTTAACAGGCTGCAAAATAGCAGTTCACTATCGACTCCCACAGTTCATACAACACCTTTGATACTGCACTTCATAATTGTCCTAGCCATGCAAATCCATCTCTTGCAGCTAGTTTATGTACCTGAAGCATTTTTAAGCAGTTGTATTATAAAAGACTGTTTTAGTTTCTAGGGATCAAATCTTATATAGTTAAGTCAATTTGCATGGTGTTGAACATTTTATGAAGACTGCAAGTCAAAACAGTAATGCACTATGCACCATTGGGAATTTCAATTGTATCAATGATATGCCCCAAAGCACCTCATATCATATTACCGTGTTTTAGCAGAGCTGTATTCATAACAAAGAAAAACACTGGCTTAATTTGTATTCCAATTTAGATGACACTCTATCCAAATGCTAATTGAGGCTGTACACAATAAAGTGACCAGCCATGTGAGACACTGCACGTACCATACATCATAACCAGAAAAAAATTAAAGCACCTATATTTAAATTTGTCACGACTATTCATCTCTGAAATGTGTACAGAAAATGCACCAATTTGCCTTACGTTACGCCCAACAAGAAATCACACAAGTGGTGTCAGCAGTTAGCAAATTGGTACCAAGACCAATTTTCCTCTCCTTATTTACCAAAATTCAGGTAGAATTATGGAGGAAAATCTGCCCCTTTATCGCTAAACTCTTGTCAAATTTGATTCCTAAATGAGGTTTTCCAAAGGAGAAAAAGGGGCTGATTTCCGCAGTCCCAGGCAAAGGGTTATCACATTAACCAGCAATGTGAAATCAAGAGAATGGGGCCGGCTGAGTGTCTCTAAAAGGGGTCAGCCATCAATTTAAATAAAAAGAAAAATTATCCATGCTCCCTTCTGTGAATGTGCCCCTCCCCGCTCCTTGTGTTCGTTGCAATCAAATAGTCCCAGGAACTGGAATAGAAAAAGGTGCCCCCAGCTGTCACATATCTTCAGTATTTTGTTGCTTAATTTAAAAAAATCTAACTTTTAAAAACAAAAATAGCTGCAAATCTGAAACATAAACAGAAAATGCTGGAAACACCCAACAGGTCAGTCAGTATCTGTGAAGTGAGCAGACAAGTTAAAGTTTGAGGTGTAGATATTTCACCAGAAGCCAGTCTTTATTAAAGGATTACATCTAACAGCTCTTTCCATAGCTGCTGCCTGACCTGGCTGTGTGTTTCCGACATTTGTTTTTGTTTCAAATTTTTAAAATCTTTGTTAACTTCAGGTTGCTGTTTCTTCATTGAATTTCTCTCATAAAGAGACTGGTTTCTGTTTTAAAAGTAAATAGGTCAGTTACACATTTTACATCAGTCCAATAGGTTTCGGCCTCACACCCGATACATCTTTCAGTGCACTTTACTCACCCATTTTCAGTTGTCTTAAAGACAGGCTCCATGTTTAAATGACCTCTTAAAGGTAAAGCCATATTTAAAGTTTCCTTTTATTGCAAATTGCTTTTTGTGAATTTTTTAAAGAAAAATATTTTCTTTTTAGTGTTTTTGATTTATTTTGATTTTTAATCATTTTTTCTTTTTAGCTCAGTAGTACATTTTTAAAAAAATCCCCAGAAACCATATTGCAATTTTAAACGTGTTCAGCGGAATAGGGAAATGGTGAAAGGGTTGGTATGAAAAAGGAGCTATTACAATGCAAATATTCACCCCACTTTAGGGGGCTGTTTTGAAAGCATCCTAATTGCATTATTTCACAGCTGAAGTGGGAAAAGATGAAAGAAGACACCATAGGGAGATCAGTAGGTACATGAGCCAACCTGGCTACAGCCATTATTAAGACACCAACCATCTCTGTTGGCCATAGCACACCTTCCTAACAATGACTGAGAGCAACTGACCCACTTGCCAAGTCAGCATCAAACTAGTTACAGAGCTATGCCGTCGGTCGCAAGGACACCTATAGCCAACTTCCAGAAGAAAGGCAGCAAAGCTGGCAGGCAAAGTCAACACCACCTGGAACTTTTGTATTCCACTTCCTTCCAGATGGTCATACTTAACTTGGTGGAGAGCAAGTTCCCTCTCACAGGTTTGCAGAGCAGGACAGGGGTGAAAGTATCAAGGCCCCAGCCAACTGTTGGCCTCAGGCAAGCAGTGTGCGGGCCTGATAAAGAGTTCCAGTATTATGACTTAAAATGGAAGTGGTCTTCTTCCAGCCAGTGTGGCGCTTTCTCACATAAGCATCCGTATGGAGTTCGGCCCTGGAGTGTGTATGATAGACTGAATAGACAGGGGCTTTCAAGGAGTCACTAGCCTTCTGCAGTCTGCTCTCCCGCAGATCATAAAGTTGTAGCTACAGGAAAGGTGGCCACTTGGCCCATCAAGTCCTTGTCAGCTCTCTGTAGAGCAATCCAGTCAGTCCCATTTCCCCCCCTCTGTCCCTGTAGTTCTACAAATTTATATCCCTTGTGCCCATCCAATTTCCTTTTGAAATCATTAATTATCTCCGCTTCCAACACCCTGGTAGGCAGCGAGTTCCAGGTCACTATCACTTGCTATGTAAAAAGTTTTTCCTCACATTCCCCCTGCATCTCTTGCCCAATACATTAAATCTGTCCCCCCTAATCCTTGTACCATCAGCTAATGGGAACAGTTTTTTCTCTGTCTAACTTATCTAAATCTGTCATAATCTTGTATGCCTCCATCAAACCTCCCCTCAATTTCCTTTTCTCCAAGCACTACCGCAGCTTCTCCAACCTAACCTTGTAGCTAAAATCCTTCCAGTAAATCTCATCTGTACCCTCTCAAGGACCCTTACAGAACCATACCTAATGCTCTATTTGTAGCCTAACCATAGCTTTTTCTACGTTCAGTATAACATCCCTGCTCTTGTACTCAATACTTCTATCGAAGAAGCCCCAAGAGCCCTTTCTGATCATTACTTTCTCAACATATTCTGCCATCTTCAAGATAAAAGCAAAAAACTGAGGATGCTGGAAATCCAAAACAAAAACAAAAATAAAAATACCTGGAAAAACTCAGCAGGTCTGACAGCATCTGCGGAGAGGAACACAATTAACGTTTCAAGTCCGTATGACTCTTCAACAGAACTAAGGAAAAATAGAAGAGAAGTGAAATATAAGCTGGTTTAAGGGGGGTGGGACAAGTAGAGCTGGATAGAGGGCCAGTGATAGGTGGAGATTGCCAAAAGATGTCATAGATAAAAGGACAAAGAGGTGTTGACAGTGGTGATATTATCTAAGGAATGTGCTAATAGGTGACATTAAGGGTAGAAAGCAGGATGAGCAAGGTACAGATTGTCCTCGTGGGGGTGGGGTGGGGGGTAGGGGTCGAAATAGGCTAAAGGTAGAGATAAAACAATGGATGGAAATACATTTAAAAATAATGGAAATAGGTAGGAAAAGAAAAATCTATATAAATTATTGGAAAAAAGGGGGATCGGAAAGGGGTGGGGATGGAGGAGAGAGTTCATGATTTAAAGTTGTTGAACTCAATATTCAGTCTGGAAGGCTGTAAAGTGCCCAGTCAGAAGATGAGGTGCTGTTCCTCCAGTTTGCGTTGAGCTTCACTGGAACAATGTAGCAAGCCAATGATGGACATGTGGGCATGAGAGCAGGGTGGTGTGTTGAAGTGGCAAGCGACAGGGAGGTCTGGGTCATGCTTGTGGACCGACCGAAGGTGTTCCACAAAGCGGTCACCCAGTCTGCATTTGGTCTCTCCAATGTAGAGGAAACCGCATTGGGAGCAGCAAGAACAGTAAACTAAATTGAGGGAAGTGCAAGTGAAGTGCTGCTTCACTTGAAAGGAGTGTTTGGGCCCTTGGACGGTGAGGAGGGGGGAAGTAAAGGGGCAGGTGTTGCACTTTCTGCGGTTGCATGGGAAGGTGTCGTGGGAGGGGGTTGAGGTGTAGGGGGTGATGGAGGAGTGGACCAGGGTGTCCCGAGGGAATGATACCTGCGGAATGCCATCTTCATGGTTCTGTGAACATGGACTCCCTCTATCCCTGCACGCTCTTTGGAACTGTGCCATTAACTCGATATTGCCTCTCTTCATCCTTTCTGCCAAAATACTTCAGAGGAAGTGAAAAGCCCAAGTCCCACAGGAGTGGCAGCAAAGTGCAGTTGAGGCCATAATCAGATCAGCCACAATCTTATCAAATGGTGGAGCAGGTTTGAGCGGCCAAATAGCCTCCTCCTGCTCCTAATTCTAGTGTCCTTGTGGCACTGGCATTATGGCAACGGCACGTATTGTCCTCTCTCAGGATGTCATGGCATCTTTTTTTTGGCCACCCAATTAACCCATACCCACCATGGTGGCAACAGCCAAGGGGCAGTAGTCTACAGCTGGACATTCACAGGCTTGAGCACCCAAATTACTGGCCACAAGCAGCCTCACACCAGCTTTGGTCTTAGCAGTGGTAGGATTAGGAAACCTTATTTTTATAATCATAGAATTATAGAAATATATAGCAATTTACAGCATTGTATTCGCACTGGCTGACAAGGAGCCATTCAGTCTAATCCCACTTTCCAGCTCTTGCTCTGAAGCCTTGTAGGTAATGGCACTTCAAAGACTTTAGTACTTTCTTTATTATGAGAGTTTCTGCCTCTAGGCATAATGGGCAAAATGAATAGAAGGCAATTATTATGTTCGCCATTAAATTAATCACCTTTATCACATTTGGCACTTTCCCCCTCAGTGGGCTTCATTGCAGCTTCACCCTAATCAGTATGTCAGTAGCAGAGAAATTGGCTGATTGATTTGAATGCTCTTTAATGTAGATTAAGGGAGTGGTAAAGGATGCATCAAGAACTGTTAATGCCGGCAGATTCTGTGTCAATCCTGAGGGCAGGGGAGTGAGCAGGTTAGCAGATTTGCTGGGCATCGGGCTATTAACATATTTCTCACATCTCTTGCTGCAAGGCATTTCTCCTTCCTCTGGTGTTCCCCTGCTGATGAGGGCTGCCACTGCTGCTGTGCTTCCTCCAAATGCAGAACAGATGCAGCAACCAGAACGTAGGAGGCTTTGTGGGACATTTTGTAGAGAGCTCCCAGATCCGGTCAGACACCTGAACCTTTGCTTCAGCATCCTTATGGTGTATTCAATAACCATGCTGGTGGTCCCCAGACTGGGTCACTCAGCTGTAATGGGGAAAGGGCATATTGAAACATGAGGGAAGGCTATGTTGCTCAGTGGTCATATTGCCACATTCCTAAAAGCTGTGAATATTAAGAGACTGACAAACTGTCAAAGGATAAGTGTATGGTGACAGCTATCCAGGTACATTGCTGTAACCCTCATCATCCTGCTCCTGTCATCAGACACTATCTAGGCATGAATGGAGTAGTGAAAGTTTCTATTGGCGCAGGCTGCTGGCTGCTGAACTGTTAGCAACACGTGTGCAGCAATGACACCCTGAACGTGAGGGGAGCCTGCAGAAGACTGGAACAGCGCAGCCCCCTGATGGGCTGCTCTAAATAGATCCAAAAGATTGAGCCCCTGTGAGCAGAACCACGCCCATCACCTCACCGACGGTAGGCACAGGTGCTGCTGATTACAGATGCCTTTGCTGCTTTCTCTTTCTCCACCCAAATGAAACCTATTAATAGCAGCTATCATAAAACATACTGAAGGCAATAAGGCAAATAAAGTGAGAAAGAAGCAATGCGGAAGCTGGAAACTGTGCTGCCAATCCAAATAGCACAACGGTCGTGTGATCTAATTACCTACAGGTGAGTGCACATTTAAAAACAGCCTCACTGCTTTGGAGGGACCAAACTCAACAGATTTTACTGGCAGGTCTTCCAAAATTTGCAGTTAGAATAGCGTAGGAGTCTAGTTACGTTACAGGACTCTGGTTTACATGTAGTCATGAAGCTCCCTACCTGAGTCCGTTGGGCTAATCTATAAACTGCAGTTACAAAGGCAGAAGCTGGGAGCTCTATGCTACCAGCAGCTACCAGTTTCATGGCATCTGCCACAATAGACTCACCTTGGCAGTGCAATTGTGGGATGCTAGCCTCTCCTGCAATTGTTCCTAGCTTTGCTGATAATGCAGACAGTACTGAGCCTGCCCACCACCTCTTGCCAGACATACTGCTCTGCACTGAGGAAAGCTTTCTGGTTTTTGTCAAGGTTCATCCCGAGCAGCTCCATGGCGCAGGACGCTGTGCTCTACGGCCTGTTCCCAGGGACACACACCGAGACAAACATCAACTGCAGCTGGAGGATCATCAGCTCGCTGAAAGATGCTTTTTATGCTTTTTGGTCTGCCCGAAACTGTTGGTCTTGCAGTGCATTGAGTCGCCCCCAACCAAATGCTGCAGACTGGCATATTCCAAGGTCCAGGACTACATGCTGAGGGACGCACTAAAGCTTGGGGCAGCCACCACAAAGGCACAATGGGAAAAGGTCGCTGTCTAAGACCTTTCAGCCATAGTACGCCGAGGGGCTGGGAAATGTATTGAGCCCCCCCTCAGGCTGTATGACTCACATTGAATGTATGTAGTGAATACTACATGTATCACAACTGTATTGAAACACCTCAGGGTGCAACATGATCTATATAGAAAACTTCAATATTATTGCACTCCCTGTGATGGCATTTTTAAAAATTCTTTCATGGGATGCTGGCAAGGTCAGTGTTTGTTGCCCCTCCCTAGTTGCCCTTGCTCGGTCTGGAGTCACATGGAGGCCAGGCCAGGTAAGGATGGCAGATTTCCTTCCCTAAAGGACATTAGTGAACCAGATGGTAGTTTCATAGTCACTATCACTGAGACTAGCTTTATATTCCAGAGTTATTCACAGTTGCTGTGGAGGGATTTGAACCTATGTCCCCAGAGCATTAGCCTGGGTCTCTGGTTTACTAGTCCAACGACATTACAACTATGCTACCCTCTTCCCTTTTCCTCTCAGGTATTTATGAATAAGTATATTTTTTGCAAAAGAAATGCTGCTCTGTGCCAAGGGTGAGCAGGGCTCTCGGACATGGCAACTCTCCTCTCACTCACCTCATGTAGCAGCGCCTCCATTCTGCCAGCTGTGGAACTGGTTGTACAGCTGCTGCACTTGCCCACATTGTGGGGCAGAACATCCGTGGAGTGGCAACCACTGTTGGATCAGAGGAGGGGATTGGGAGGAGAGGGGGTTGTCAGGTGGGTAGTCAGGGCATCGGGGGTAGTCGTGGGAGGGTAGTCGGTGGGGTGGTGAGGTGTGGGGGTGGTTGAGGGCTGCAGTGGGGTATTGGGGGAGGGGTAGGTGGGGGGGTGGGTGGGGAAATGGTCAGCAGTATAATTACCCAGGAGTTAGAAGTGATTTTTCCTGGGTAACTATTCTGCTAAGGGGGTTGGAACCATCTGAAGTCTCAGATTTAAATTGGAGTATCGGATGGTTCCCAGTGCAGGGTTGCTGTTGGGAAGTTTGAACGTCCTGTGGACAACTTACGCTTGCGGGGGCGGGGGGTGTGCATCTTCTGGGGTACCTCTCTGATACAACCCTCCCAGAATCGGAAGTTCTGGGCCAGTGTGTCTCCTGCCTCCACATTAATTTTGGACGCCACTGGCTTTGATGGAAACTGCCCCTATCCTCCCTCACTTCCCATACAGCTGTGGTAAAAGCTGAAAAATCATTAATAACAGAGAGCCTATTATCCCCCCATGAATTTATATCCTTGAAATTTTCCCCATTTTTCTCCTCTTAAAAGCTTCTGACCTGAAATTCCCACTTGCTTTGAAAAGCTTTGGACCAGGAACTCAGCATGAATGTGTAACTAGGCCTGAACCTGGAGATTAAATGGTTAGGGACAAAGTCTTCTCATCTGTTCTGTGCAGGGCTGATGAGGAATCTGATTTAAGTCTACTGGAGATGAGAAAGCTAACGCTCGCTTCTGGTCATTTTCTAAAAAAAGTGAAAAATGAAACATTTCAGCTAACATGATAATGATGTCTGCAAACAGGAAACTCCAGTTCTGCATGCATTATTTATAGTCATGCTGCAACTGTTAATTAAAATATTTCATTTTAAAGCCCAATTTCACATATTAGCATTCACAGCCCCATTTGTTAATAGATGTTCATTAAGTCTCTCAGCACATCCAGTCACACAGGCATTAGAAAAACAATCTCCATTTCCCAAAGTAATTCAGGAAGTTTGGACAGATCCTTCAGTTTAGTGATCACTAAATGCAGTAGCAACAGAAAATGAATACCTTCTAAAGGTGCAGCCACTTTCACCAGAGTCAGAAATCTGGCAAAGAACAGAAAAATTCTCACCCTAGTATATAATCCATTCACTTTTCAATGAAGCAGGTTACCCCTGCCAGCTTATACCTCCCTATATAGTTTATACTGTTCCATCCAGTCAATTCATTAATATCTTGCAGGAGCCCCCACTCTTTCTGTCTTGCACTGTCCCCATTTCTCTATCCTCATCGCACACCAACATCCTCCCATTAGTGTCACCTAAACCTCCCCCTCTATGCGCCTCTCTCACTATTCCCATCTTCAACTCATACTCCCCTTCCCCTCTTTTTCCTCATGTAACACTAGCCCACCCGCCCAGTGCTTATCTCAGTGTTGTTTTTGTTCTTTGGGACATTCCTTTTTAAGACAATTCTTCCAGCACCAGCCTTTTTTTGTCTAACTAATTTCTTATTCATCATTATTCATCATCCTTTATGCAGGGAGACGTCATAAGAGATGCTCTTTGATACAGTAAACTGCATATATGCAGGGACAATATTTTCTTTTTCTTGCTCTGGTTTGTGTTCTAAATATTGTAGCTGCTGAACACAATCCCTGGTCATGCAGAGAGTTGCCATCTACTCAACCAATTGAAATCAAGGGTATTATGCATACAAAGTATTCCAAACTCCTTCATCTACACAAGCCTCATCTGCAGCTCCAGCTACAGTTCCATCCATCGCGGATGCTTCATGTGTTGCTATATGGTTATGTTAGTTGATGCGAAAACCTTTCTATACTTTTAATATGTTAATCCACACTGTAATATATTCTTCTATAAAGAGCTCAGTTGCAATACTGCAGTATTAACTCCCACTTACTGAAATAAAACAGAGTTATAGTAACCTGTGACCTTCTTGTTAAGACAGGCATCCCAGTAGACCTTGTGTTGCGAGAATGTTACTTGCCACTTATCAGCCCAAGCCTGAATGTTGTCCAGGTCTTGCCGTATATGGACACAGACTGCTTTGGTACCTGAAGAGCCATCAATGGTGCTGAACATGATGCAATCATCAGCAAACCTCCTAACTTCTGACCTTATGATGGAAGGAGGGTCATTGATGAAGCAGCTGAAGATAGTTGGGCCGAGGACACTGCCCTGAGGAACTCCTGCAGCGATGTCCTGGGATTGAGATGATGGACCTCCAACAACCACAACATCTTCATTTGTGCTAGGTATGACAGTGGAGAGTTTTCCCCCGATTCTGGTTTTGCTAGGGCTCTTTTATGCCACACTTGGCCAAATGCTGCCTTGATGTCAATATTCAGTGTTGTACAGTAAATTACTTGAGGTACCTGATTAATTGCTCTGTGGAAGTCCAGGCAGATAATGTCTAGTGGGCTATCCTCATCCATTAATGTGGTGACTTCAAAAACATCTTCAAATTTGTAAGATATGACCTTTTCCAGCATGTTGCTGAAACTAGGTGAGTAAAACCTTTTTAAAAATTGACCTCGGGTTATCTGGGTCACTGACTCGGCCACATTTTATTGTCCATCTGTAGTTGTCCTCAGAAGATGCTGGTTCACCTTCTCCTTGAACCACTTTAGCTTTGAGTCTCATGAACTTTCACGGCTTCAGGTCAATGCTGCGCACACCAAGCCTCCTTAGACAGCACCTTCCAAACCCCCAACCACTACCATCTAGAAGGACAAGGGCAGCAGATACACGGGAACACCACCACCTGCAAGTTCCCCTCCAAACCATTCACCATCCTGACTTGGAAATATATCACCGTTCCTTCACTGTCGCTGGGTCAAAATCCTGGAACCCCTCAAAAGCATTTTGGATGTACCTACACCTCATGGACTGCAGCGGTGCATGAAGGCAGCTCACCACCACCTTCTCAAGAGCATTTAGGGATAGGCAATTTGGCCCATCATGTCTGCACTGGCTCTCTAAATGTGCATTATGACTTAGTGCCACTCTCCTGCTTTTCCCCATACTCTTGCACATTGTTTCTGCTCAGATAATCATCTAATGCTATCTTGAATGCCTCAATTGAATCTGCCTCCATCACATTTCCAGCCAGTGCATTCCAGACTCCACCCACTCGCTGTGTGAAAATGTTTTTCTCACATCACATTTGCTTCCTCTACAAATCACTTTAAATCTGTGCCCTCTTGTTCTCGATCGTTTTATCAGTGGGAACAGTTTCTCCCTATCTGCTCTATCCAGCCCCATGATTTTGAGCACCTTAATCAAATCTCCTCTTAGCCTTCTCCTTTCCAAGGAGAACAGTCCCAACCTCTCCAATCATCTTCATAACTGAAGTTTCTCATCCCCAGAACCATTTTTGTAAACCTATTCTGCACTCTCTCCAATGCGTTCATGTCCTTTCTAAAGTGTGGTGCCCAGAAATGTGCACAATACTCCAGCTGGGGTCTAACTAGTATCTTATATAAGCTCAGCATAACCTTCTTGTTCTTGTACTCTATGCCCCAAGCCCAGGATATTAACTGCTCTCTCCACCTGTCCTGCCACTGTCAATGATCTATGCACATATACACGCTCTGCTCCTGCACCCCCTTAAGAATTATACTGCTTATTTTATGTTGTCTCTCCATGTTTTTCCTACCGAAATGCATAAACTCACACTTCTCTGCATTGAACTTCATCTGCCATCTACCTGCCCACTCCACCACCTTACCAACTCATTGATGTCCTTTTGAAGTTCTATACTGTCCTCACAGTTTACAATGCTTCCAAGTTTTGTATCATCCACAAACTTTGAAATTGTCCCCTGCCCACCAAGATGTATACATCAGGAAAAGCAAAGGTCCCAATACTGACCCCTGGGAAACTCCACTACAAACCTTCCTCCAGCCCAAAAAATATCCATTGGCCATTACTCTGTTTCCTTATATTCAAGCAATTTGTATCCACATTACTACTGTCCCTACGCAGGTAGAAGGCTGTACCAGCAGAAAACTTGGGTTATAGATAAGGTTGCAACACTGAAGACGTGATTCTTGTCTGTACTTTGAGTTCAGCTCCCCACTGCAAAAGTCTGGTGTTGCTTCAATTTCTATTATATTCAGACCAGGAACCTTTATAAAGTTTTAGACAACCTAGCGATACTGCTGGACAAAGCTAGCATTCAAGAAAAAACAAAATCAAAGGTAGCCTATTCTGATAGAGATATTATTTGGAGCACAAAAATTCCTTTGAAGTAGGAAGATGTGACTTAGCCTCCATGTTTATGCTTTATGGTGAAAGCTGAAATCCTCTGTTAAAGGACAGCCAGACCCACCATGAAAAAACATTTGCGATCACAGAAACATGTTTTCCTAGCTTTTGTAATTAAGTGGGTTCATCCCACTTCCTTTCTTTAGTCTGTGCAAACATTCTGTATCTGTCTGCCAGCGGTTATTTAAAGCAGCTGGATATCTTTGGCAGTCAGGGAGTTGCTTACAAAATGTCACAGGGAATAAAGAATTAAGCTTTCAATGCGAATTGTGGAAAAGAAATAGTGAAATAATAAGACATTGGTTGAATTAAAAAGCAACCACAATTTTCTAATTCAACGAGCTGCTGAGGTATTTGGGGTCGTTTGTAATCTCCGCAGGGTTCTTGTAAACTTCACACTAATCCAAGCACATAATGGAGTACAAACAACCCAACAGGACCATTCTCTCCTGATATGATGCAATGCTTAAAATCATCAAGGAAGTTATTATATGGCACTAGTCATATGTAACCCTAATAATAATAACAGCATTTAATAAAGAAAATCATTATGAGAGACAAGTTACCCTGGCTTCATATTTAAAAATAAACACAAAGAAAATGTTGACAAAGTGCCAAGAAAAGTATTTTCACAGCACTAGAGCATGTGACTTATATTTTTTTATATTTGTTCAAGGGATGTGAGCGTCGGTGGCAAGGCCAGCATTTATTGAGCACCCCTAATTGCCCTTGTGGAGAAAAGTTATTTAATAGCTAAATATGTACAGATGCTAGGAGACTATACTGGAAGATAGACCATGATCACACTGACACCCACTAGATGCAGCAGAGTCCATTTAGTCTGTCAGAAATGATGGTATCAATAAGATGAAAAGCTGTGCAATTAAACACTCAGATTAAAATGGAGACCCATAATGGTGCCATTACACTGCACATACATACAGGAAAATGGTCACCCTACTTCCAAACTGCATACTGTTGAGAGTGGGATCAGGCAACTTAAATCACCAGGTATGACAGCTGATTTCTCAAAACTGCATTTTTATTAAAGATACGGTAAAAGCACCGTCAGATTATGAGTCAGTATTTTCTGTCCCTGGTAGTGTGAGGGTACATCAATGTATTATGAAACTAACTAATGGTCAACATGAGTTTGAATCCCAGGCTGGAGACAGATGTACTTAATTTGGCTCAACCCATCTTAACCAGGGTGTCTGGAAGGAGATCCCTTCCCACAACTTCTGAGTATAGCCCCGAAGGTTGAACTGAGGAGCACTAGTGTTCCAACAGGCTAGACTGTCCCTTGTCCCTCACTCAGACAGTGGGTTTGGAGGAGTGGGGGGGGGGTGGAAATAGAAGTAATATGAACTGGAGGAAACAAACATACTAATAAGCAAATCCAAAGCACCAAGAAGGGCAGCCACCATCTTTGATCACATGATTATGGACCAAAATAGCACATTTGCCCCGAAGCACTGCTTGATAAACCTTTCCCCAACTACTTTGTGAAGACTTCAGCTAACATTGTAATTTGCATTTCAATACAGTAATATGTATGGAAAGAAGGTTAATACATCAATTGAAGTGTGACAAGTATGAAGTTGCTCCTGTTTGAAGCATCTTAGCCCCCTTCCCCCGTGAAGGCGAGTTAAAACTAGGACTATATTTTTATCCAATTACATGAACAATCTAAAATTTCTAGAAGGATATTTATACGATAAAGAGAGGAGCCTTGTATTACTTTCAATAACCCGACATATGGTCGGTGCATGGCTGATTAAATTAATACATTTCCCCTTTGAAGCTGCAGTCATTTTACCTTGAAGTGAATGTGTTTAACAAATGCAAGATTGCAGGCTTGCGATTACTTACTTAGATGCTGCTTCTTCATCATATTTACACCTCAGGTCCAGGAGCTCTGTTTGTGTTGTCTTCAAAGCTGAGTAATAGATAATTACAGAAAAAAAGATGAGCATCTAGTCACATGGGTTTAATCTGCAATTTATGCAATTACTGTCATACAGAAAGCTGCAGAGTCGGTTCCATCTGATTTCTCCCCGTACTTATTTAAAGGGACTAGCTGACTTGCATGATATTTTGCCAGGTTTCTGTTACATGGCTGTGCATTGATACATGATGAGTTCAACCCTGCATCAACGATGGCACAGAGCAGGCAGGTTTTTCAGCAACCAATTTCAGAGTACCTTTCCACTCAACTGCTTGGGTAAATATTGTGCTACAGCAGGTAGCTGCACATGGAACTGTCCGTGTTTCACCAGAGATCACAGTAACTTGCTTGCACACAGTGGTAAGGAACTACATTTAGTGACCCCCTTTTGACAACGTCAGTGATACTTATGTAACAAAGTCACCTACCTGAGTGAAGGACCATAATTTTTTCTTCTGCTTCCCCAAGTCTGGCAGCCAAGGTGATCTGTGCTTCCTGTAGTTTCCTACATGTTTGAAACAAAAGACACCAGGATCCAAAATCTAAGCTGGACTTCGTGCAAAAGACATTTCATGTACTTAACAGAAGGGCACAAATCTTCTTAAATGGAACAGGTATTTGGGAGCTATTATGGTGCACAGGCTTATATCAGAGGTAATTTTAGGGAGGAGCTTAATGCTCTACTTGTGCCACATGGCCAATGGCCACCACCAGCAACCTCAAGGTAGTCCCAGAAATGGGAGTGGTCTTGCCCCCGACATGGGATAGCTCTAGCTAAGCTGTTTTATAGCACAGGGGCCACATTTTCTGCCCTGAGCTGATGTGTACATTCAGATTTCCGATTCTCTCCGGCAATAAATATTTAAACACGAGTCACACCTCCCAGTGCAAAGCTAGCAAGGTATTCAAACATGTGGTCCTTTCTATTTTTACCACATGACAATGCGGCTTCTGGTGGTGGTTCTTATCCTGTGCTGATTTAAAACCATCCCACTACCTGGGCTTGGTGCTTCTTCATCTCTTATTCATGTTCTCAGTATTTGGACAGTATTGGCCCAGAACTCCCAAGCAGTGGCAATGATGAGCAGATTGCTGCTGTGCACAAAAATTCTCTCGACTCAATGCTGCTGCAAAGTTCTTCTGGGATCTCCCAACCCCGGCTTTCACAGAATTGCACAGCGCAGCATCCCTCAGGGAACTCTGTTGGACGGGAGCGGAGTTGGGGGAAGACAGGACATGCCGCCTTTTTACAGCATTAGCTGCTGTATGGTGAGCTTAAAGGTCCAGTCTTAGTGTTAGCGAATGGATGAGTGAACAGGTGGGCAACTGGATAGGTGGGCTAGTAGGTAGGTGGGTAATGTGTGTAGGTGGGTAAGGTAGGTAAATGGGTGAGGTGGGTAGGTGGGTGAATGACTGGTCGGGTGGTTGGCGGTGTAGTCGGATGGGGGTAGTTGTGTAGTTACCTAGGTGTTAGATTAGGTTTGAATCTGTCTAACATTTCCCGAGTAACTGCCCAGGTAAGTCTTGCGGAACTGTCTGAAGTCTCTGATACTAGCTCAAAGTTGGAGACATCCACAGAAGGACCTGACCAGCAGGGAGCTGTCCATTAGAAGTTTAAACTTCCTGGCCAATTGCCACGTGGGTCCATGCGTCAGGACTGCCACAGGGTCCCGACGTGCTTCCTCAGTCATACATTGGGTCTCCTATGATCCACAGACTGGAAAATTTGGTCCAATATTTATCATTCCTATTATGTCTCCTTATTTTCTCAGTTTAGCAAATACCTCTGGTGTGTCAAGTAACCAAATTCTGATTTGGAAGTACACACACCAGGTTCTCAGTATGCATTTCTGTCCTTACGGAGACTGTACATCTCAGGAGGAACACAGGAAAGAAAGGACCATTGTTCTACACAGTAACGATATTGGAATAATCAAAACCTTCTAAAATGGATTGGCTAAGGGAAGTACTTTTTGCTTCAATTTCTTTCATAGACGAGTGAGCAAAATTGTCCTATGATGCCCACAACCAGAAGTCAACTGCAGGCCTGTTACAGCACGTCATTTTTGTGAATCTGCAGCTGTAGAAGCATGGTTTAGCTTCAATGTAAATTAACTTCAATGAAAGGAAAACCACTTGAACTATAATCAGATTTGTTCAGTACCCTTGAAGCTTCAGTTGGTTATAAACATCAGATTTTGAATGGACAATTAGCGCACGCACATAGACATTAATATAAAAATTCCATATTCGCATGGAAGTCGAGTGGGGCACAAGGGAAAGAGAGGGGATGTAAATAAAGACACAAAGAGAAAACAGTGCATGGGAGAGATGGGGCAAAAGGAGGAGTGTGAAGAAACAGCATGAGGGAGAGGGGTAAAAGAGAGAAGGGATAAAAGAGAAAATGGGAGAGAGAGAAAGAAAGACGAAAGAGAAGGAAGGAAAAAACCAGAGGGAAGAAAGAGCAAAAGGAGAAAAAGAGAGAGGCCTCAGCTTGTGTAAGTACAGCATTAATTACTGCAGCATTGTGCTTGCTGCCACTTTCAGTCCGGATTAGATTTTCCTGAAGATTTACTGGGCAATTATCTTCTTCTCATGTACCTTTCCTTTTCTGCCTCATTTTTCTGTGACAGGTTATCGCTTTTAAGTGCTGTGCTGTCTGTGCTGCTCTTTTGTAATTCCTCAGATGCCTTGATGCTAGCTGGAGAGGTTTCTGCTGATTGTTCTGTGGCTGTAGGAGACAAGACGGAATTGTGTTCATATCTGTATAGTACAGGGACAACTTGGAATGTTTTAGTGCACATCATTATCCACAACTTACCAGCATCTTTGAGACACAAATTCCTTAAAAAGTTGCACATTTTAACAATGTTCATTTATAATTGTAAACGAACAAAAATAATTAATCCATCTGCCTTGTTCTTTCACCCAGAACATTTTTATTAAAGATCTGGTTTTAATTATTATTTTCATGCATTGTGAATTAAAACCAATTGGTAATTAGTTAAGTATATTTGAACACTTTTCTCCTTATCTTTACTACTTGTTTTACACTACTTTGTACACTTCACTAGCACAGTATCTACATTTTTTTAAAAAAGTATTGTTTTTGTAGAAAGGAAGTCACATGAAATTAATTCAAGTCTAATTAAATCTTTAACTTATTACAGTCAAAATTATACTCAATTAGTTTTCAAGGCAGACCAAGGGATTGGGAAGCCTACAAAGAACAACAGAGGACAACTAAAAAAGAAATAAGGAGGGAGAAGATTAAATGAGGGTAAACTAGCCAGTAATATAAAAGAAGATTGCAAGAGTTTTTTTAGATATATAAAGGGTAAGAAAGAGGCAAAACTGGCCATTGGGCTGCTGGAAAATTACGCTGGAGAAGTAGTAGTGGGGAACAAAGAAATGGCGGAGGAACTGAATAGATACTTTGCATCAATCTTCACAGTGGAAGACACTAGTGACATCCCCAAAGTTCAAGAGAGTCGGGGGGCAGAGGTGAGTATGGTGGCCATCACCAAGGAGAAGGTGCTAGAAAAACTGAAAGGTCTGAAGGTGGATAAATCACTTGGACCAGATGGATTACACCCCAGAGTTCTGAAGGAGATAGCTGAAGAGATAGTGGAGGCATTAGTGGTGATCTTTCAGGAATCACTCGAGTCAGGGAGGGTCCCAGAGGACTGGAAAATCGCTAATGTAACCCACCTGTTTAAGAAGGGAGTGAGGCAAAAGACGGGAAATTACAGGCCGATTAGCCTGACCTCAGTCGTTGGTAAGATTTTAGAGTCCATTATTAAGGATGAGATTTCAGAATACTTGGAAGTGCATGGTAAAATCAGGCAAAGTCAGCATGGTTTCATCAAGGGGAGGTCATGCCTGACAAATCTGTTAGAATTCTTTGAGGAGGTAACGAGTAGGTTAGACAAAGGAGAGCCAATGGATGTTATCTACTTGGACTTCCAGAAGGTCTTTGACAAGGTGCCGCACAGGAGGCTGCTCAGTAAGATAAGAGCCCATGGTGTTAGAGGCAAGGTACTAGCATGGATAGAAGATTGGCTGTCTGGCAGGAGGCAGAGAGTGGGGATAAGGGGTCCTTCTCAGGATGGCGGTCGGTGACTAGTGAAGTTCCGCAGGGGTCAGTGTTGGGACCACAACTTTGTACTTTATACATTAATGATTTAGATGAAGGAACTGAGGGCATCCTGGCTAAGTTTGCAGATAGTACAAAGATAGGTGGAGGGACAGGTAGTATTGAGGAGGCGGGGAGGCTGCAGAAGGATTTAGACAGGTTAGGAGAATGGGCAAAGAAGTGGCAGATGGAATACAACATGGGGAAGTGTGAGGTCATGCACTTTGGTAGGAAGAATAGAGGCATAGACTATTTTCTAAATGGGGAGAGAATTCAGAAATCTGGAGTGCAAAGGGACTTGGGAGTCCTAGTCCAGGAGTCTCTTAAGGTTAACTTGCAGGTTGAGTCGGTAGTTAGAAAGGCAAATGCAATGTTGGCATTTATTTCAAGAAGACTAGAATATAAAAGCAGGGATGTGCTGCTGAGGCTTTATAAGGCTCTGGTCAGACCACATTTAGAATATTGTGAGCAATTTTGGGCCTCGTATCTCAGGAAGGATGTTCTGGCCCTGGAGAGGGTCCAGAGGAGGTTCACGAGAATGATCCCAGGAATGAAAAGCTTAACATCTGAGGAACGTTTGAGGACTCTGTGTCTATACTCAATGGAGTTTAGAAGGATGAGGGGGGATCTGATTGAAACTTACAGAATACTGAAAGGCCTGGATAGAGTGGATGTGGGGAAGATGTTTCCATTAGTAGGAGAGACTAGGACCAGAGGGCACAGCCTCAGAGTAAAGGGAAGACCTTTTAGAACAGAGATGAGGAGAAACTTCTTTAGCCAGAGAGTGGTGAATCTATGGAATTCATTGCCACAGAAGGCTGTGGAGGCCAGGTCATTGAGTGTATTTAAGACCGAGATAGATAGGTTCTTGATTGGTAAGGGGATCAAAGGTTACTGGGAGAAGGTGGGAGAATGGGGTTGAGAAACTTATCAGCCATGATTGAATGGCGGAGCAGACGCGATGGGCCGAATAGCCTAATTTCTGCTCCTATGTCTTATGGTCTAATGGTCTACGGCAGGATCAAAGGAAATCAGTTCAGCGAGACAAAAGTTCAGCAGGTTATGACGTTAAAATTCAAATGTTAAGACAATGGTACAGGACAAAATTCTCCCCTGTGGTGCAGGTGGTGGAGGGGAATTAAAGAAGTGGGTATCAGTGGATGGTAGGCAGTGGAGGGAGCAGTACTGGCAACTTCTGGGGGATTAGGAGGAGCATTCAGTGATCCCCTTAAGGAATGCTGATGTGGCCACTTTATGTTCAGTGAAAAATCAGAAGAGTATCGGTATCCTAAATACATCATCAGATCCTGGTTTTAATTACACTGATGAGGCTCACATCTGTTTAGAGAAAATGGCGGGCATCTAAATTGACACCCACTCAAAAGACACGCCGACTTGCCGCCTAGCTGGGGCCTTCCTATTGGTAAGTTTTAAATAGGTTTTAGTCCCGCTATCAGCCAACTCTCACTGAAAAACAGGGCACAAGTGAGCTAAAAATTCACTTCATTGGATTGAATTGTGCATTGCACGAAACAAAGAAGTTCTCAGTGCACCATCCTGTTGTTAGGTTTTACACAACCAATGAACCAAAGTATGAAAAGGTACTTCAAATTAGAAATGACAAAGAACATAATGGCGTAAAACTTGGATTGGTAACAACGATCAGCCTGTCAGTGTCTGTCATTATTGCTGAAAGAATCTGACACCAACTTCCACATGTGCGCAGCTCACTTCAGAAATCCTACTCCTCCACAGGACATAGTACTATAGTCTTCAACGATGAAATCAATGTAGAAATCACTGATTTGGCGTCAATTTAAACTAGTTACCCACTCCAAAGACTGATGAAAAAGGGGAGTAACTGAGTTTTAAACAACATCCTGGGTCATGATTACTTATGAACAGCCTCATTTGCCTTGAAATAATTTTACCAGTGTGAAGTCTCATTCCTTCAGAAGAAAATTTAAGTATTGCGGATTTTATAAAAGTAAAAACTAAGGGCTGAATTTTCAGGGTCTCCTGAAGACAGGAACTGAGGCTGGAGTGGTGTGCTGAAAATTATGGCACCAAGCGCACCCCAATTTCAAGGGGCCAAACCTGGTGCATGCAATAATTAGCATTTTAGGGGAGGACAGGATAGGAATCCCAGTCTCCCTCCAATTGAAGTTGATTAACAGCCTAGAAAGTTGGTAAGAAATTTTAAGGAGTTAAAGTTCAGGTTTTTAAAGAGGCACATGGGTAAAACACACCTTCTGAAACAGATCAACTAGGAGGAGGCAGGTACAGCATGGGAAACCAGTCAAAGATCTCCCAGGGCATCACCCCAGGCCCATAAAAGGGTCAGTTGGGCAAAGGGGGATTCAGCTCTTAGTAGGGTCTGCTCTTGGTGCTGTGCAGGTGGTAAGGGGAGTGAGCACACCGTACCCAGGCGTTGAAAGGTCAGAATACCCTAGATTCATGGGCAGAGTAGGGGGCAAGGATGCCAAGGACAACTGGGTGGCCACTAACCTAGAAAGGCGGTTCCAGCTGGCAATGGGAGCACAATTGTCAGATTTTGGGCCCAGTGGCAATGAGGAGCAGTGCCCTCAACAGCAAGGGCAGAACTCTAGGCTTTTGGAGAGCATGGAAGAGGAAGGAAGGGCAGGAAGGCAACAGAGGCCAGATCCTGAACACAGGATATACCACCAAAATGGCACTACCTGGAGATAACAAGGCCCAGTGATGCAGGAGTGGTTGACGTGCTCGGTCAGTGGCTGTCAAAGTCACTGAAGCCTTAAACTTTTTCACTCTGGCTTCCAAGGATCAGCTTATTGGCATCTCTCAAATGGCTGTCCAATGCATCTCGCAGGTCACTGATGCTCTGCTTGCCAGAGCTGGACAGCACATTTATTTTATTAGAGACAAGCTTTTCAGGGACACAGTGCAATGGCTTTCACCTCCATCGCTGGATTCCCCCAGCTGAAGGGCATCATTTTTTGATTGCATCCATGTGGCCACCATTCTACCCATTGGCTGGGACAGTGAGATCTATCAAGGGGAAGGGCTTCCACTCCCTTAATGTCGAACAAGTCTGGGACCTCAACAAGGGCTTCATCCATGTGCTCTCACTTTCCTGACAGTTGTCACATCTCCATCTTCTGCAAGTCCAGACTGCCTCTGATCTTTACTTCAGTCCCTAAAGTGTGTGGATGGATATTCGGGGATAAGGGAAAGACCCCTTGAAGAAATGGCTACTGACCCTCAACAGGAGCCTCAGACAGAGGCGATACAACCAAAGCCACCTGCTCAGCTGGGCAAGCATTAATTCAGCCATCGGGCTTCTGAGGATGTGATTCTGGCATCTGGGCCAGTCAGGCTGTGCCCTCCAATACCCTTCTGCAAGGGTTTTGTTCATTACGGGGGGGGGGGGGGGGGGGGGGGGGTGTCTGCTGCCCTCTCCACAAAATGCCCCTGCTGCATGATGGGGTGGCCTACACATTCCACACTCTGGTGTGAGGACCTCCCTTCACTCCCTCACGGCCTCCAGCATCCAAACACAGTCGGCATCGATGAAGCGTGGGGAACTATCCCAGATGCCAGGCCTCTTGTTCTCCTGGAGAAGTGGAAGGCGTTGGCCCAAACTGGAGATCACTCCCTCAGGACAACCAGCAGCCTCACTGATGGCTGCCATGCGGAGTCTAAATGAGCCTCACGCTTCATCTGACCCCCCTCACCCCTCCGTTCCTGCTCCCAATAAGTGGGTAGGAAGCCTGTCTCCATTTTAGTTAAGAGCTCACATCGCCATGAATATCTGAACTTGAATCAGTTTCCCACAAAGCCAGGTTTCTGACCCAAACTTTCCACTTTTGTGGCAAAAATTCAGCCCTAATTCTTTTTAAGATCTGCCTTTGTTTTTAAATATCTCCCTTAATTCAACAGCCTGAATTTCACGCTTGGCAAGTGCCTGAGGTTGGTGGGCCTGGAAGTGGTGGGTTGGGGGGGGGGGGGGGGGGGGGGGGGGGGGGGGGGGGGGGGGGGGACTGTCTGGGGCCGGGTCGGGGGATTTAAAAGCAGCAGGGCAGCTCCCTGAAGGCTGCCAGGGGACATGGGGGGACCTGTTGAGTTCAAGGAAGTAAACTCTGTGGAATAGCTATAGCATCTGCACCTGCTGGGCAAGCTGGGGGGGTGGGCAAGTCCGGTGGGCACTCATCCCCCCCACCATGGTTCTCAGATGAGTGCCTGGGAATCCTTGTGGAGTGGTCAGTGCCAGGTGGGGCATCTTGATATCCAGGGATGGCAAGAGGAGGCCACTGCAGCTCACCAAGAAGGAATGGGCAGAGGTGGCAGCCCAGGTCAATGGCCACGATGTTTTGCAGTGCACATGGGTGCGGTGCCGTAAAAGGTTCAATGATCTGCTGCGCTCGGCAAGAGTGAGTACCGAGTTGGCATGGATCAGTGGAGAAGTGTTAAGGGCTGGCCATTCCCCCCATGGTGCTCAGGGGTGTAAGAGTCTGAGTGCCGACTGTCAATGATATCGGCGCCGGCCAAGGCGGTGTGCTCTGGTTGCTCGGCCTGATCGCTTTGTGGGTTGACAGCCATGACTTGGATGTACCCTGCAAGGTGCTCCTCAGGTGGGGTTGGCCAGGCTGCAATGGCGCTGCAGGTAGAGGGTGGACTAATCAATGCTCCTCTGTCCTTTCAAGAGAAGAGAAGCCATAACACCATCGAGAGGTCAAGGACAGGCAGAGCCCCCTAAACCTGATGATTCTGATGAGGTATGAGACGGATGCCCTGGAAATAGAGTGCCAACGCCCAGCTCAGTTCACCGGTAGTGGAGAGCAGGGGTCTCTGACAAAGGTAAGAGTGCAGCGCACAGATGCATGAGTGTCGGAGTGTGTAAATGTTGTTGTGTTGTCTCATCTGAAATGGAAACCTCAAACCTTCAGTCCCCATTGTTCATTGAAAGACGATGGCAACATGATGCAGATCTCCATTGTCTCACCAGTCTGCCGAGCATGCACAGTGACAGTGTGATGACTAATGCTAATGATGTAATTTTTCTCCCCTAGAACTGCCATAGCAACCGATTGCAGGACCCCGATGTGTCACGCCTGACGCTGGAGGACCAGGGCCTGTCAGATGTACCTGCGTCACACTCCCACCCTGCACCAGCCACCAGCACAGATACAAGCACCTCTGAGGTCATTAGATCGTCGGCTACAATGTCAGTGCACAGTGGGGAAAGCATGGCACACTCACATGAGGAGCAGGAGGAGGCAGAGAGCACCATCGGTCAGAGGACTGCTGGAGACCAGGACCGTGCTGAGTTGAGGCAGATGATGAGCCTCTGGTGTCGTCCGTTAGGTGGCAGATGCGCTGGATGTCAAGTGGGATGCGTGGGAGGATCTGGCGGAGATTCCTTAGAGTTTGCGTGCCATGGTCTCTGTCATGAAGGACTCCATGCAGAGCATGAGTACTGCACTGACCCTGAACACTGACAGCACTGCCTCCTCCACTAAGAAAGTGGCGACTCTCATGGAGAGGTAGTTCCAGGGACAGAATCAGGTGTCTGGGGGTTGCGCTCAGACCTACAAGACCTCACACAGGAAATCGCCTCAGGAGGTCACTGCTAGTATGAGAGATAGATGAGGCACCTAGTGTCTCTGCTAGGTGCCCATCCATCAATGGTGAGCGGGGAGGTCCAGACCGAACTCAAGCTGGTGGATGGGCTTTGTGCCGTTCCTGTGGGTTCCTCTCAGGGTGCTCTGGATGGCGGCAGCTGCTGCTTCGCCCCTCTGCCAGTGACTGTGCCATCTGATGAGGCCGCAACAATGGAGGAATGCCCAGCCATGGCACTGGACCCACCCTTACAGACAGTGGCCGCGCAGGCTCTGCCGGTCAGAGGATGACCGCCAAGGTCATCAGGGCCAACGTGACACCCAAGTCAGCAAGCCGCCTCCAATGTCACTGCCAACAATTAGGGGGGGAGGGGGCATCAAGATGCAGCACCCACCAATGTTCATTTAAATCACTGTGAGCACAAGAGGGACTTTCATGGGTGATCCCCCATTTGGCCACTATTTGTTAAGTTGTTTACAGGTGTGACTGTTAACACCTTAAAACATTGTGTTCATTGTCTGTAAGTGACAAGAGCATATAAATTTTGCTTTTGTGTTAATGGCCTGAGTAAGCTTCACTTGTTATGCAGGTGCAGGGCACACCGGTATCTCATGCTGGACTTGAGCAGCTCTAAACTTTATTGCACAGGTAGAGTGGACTTTGGGTTCAATGGAATGGGTCATTTCAAACAAACATTCGGCAAGGAAGCGGCACCCCTGGCATGAGGTGGCAGCCTCGCCTTGGCAGCCGAGCTGAAGATGCATTGAATCAAGGCCTCCCTGGTGACCCTGCCTCCCTGGAGGTTCCAGAGGTCTGCCTGCATGTCCTCACTGTGTTCCGCCTTGGGCTCCTCTTCTGATCCACCACTGGAGACATCCTTTGTACGCTGTGGAGTTGCTTCGAAATCCTCATCATCCAGTGGTTCCCCTCTTGCCGGAGTCAGATTGTGGAGAGCGCAGCATGCAACCACACGCTCTGGAGAATATAGCAGTGCTCCCTCTGAATGGTCCAGGCATCTGAATCTCATCTTCAGCAGACCAATGGTCTTCTCTATCACCACCCTGGTGGAGGCATGACTCCTATTATACCTCTGCTCTGCTTCTGTTCTTGGGTGCCGGAGAGGCACCATAAGCCACCTTTGTAAATGGATAGACCTTGTCACCCAGCAGCCATCCATTCAGTTGAGCTGGAGTATGAACAGCATTGGCACCTGTGAGCATCAGAGAATGCATGCGTCATGGGAGCTGCCAGGGTACCTTGCACAGACTTGCAGAATCTGCGTCCTGTGGTCACAAACTATCTACACATTCATGGAGTGGAATCCCTTCCTGTTCACGAAGGCACCCAGCTGACCCACTGGCACCTTGATGGCCACATGAGTGCAGTCGATTGCACCCTGGACGTGGGGTAATCCAGCAATTGCAGCAAAGCCTCTGGCTCACTCAGCCTAGCTGGCCTCATCTGTCCAATAATGAATAAATGTCATGACCAGCCTGAACAGTGCATCAGTCACCAGCTTGACACAACTGTGGACAGCTGATTGTGAGACTCCACACAGACACCCCACTGACCCTTGGAAAGAACCAGAGGTATAGAAGTTGAGGGCCGCTGTGACTTTCAGAGCCACTGGCATGAGGTGTCCACCCACACAGTTGGAGGTGATCTCAGGTCCAATCATCTGACAAATGGAGGTCACAGTCTCCCTGCAGAGGCGAAGCCTCCTTCGGCATTGCACCTCGGACATGTTGAGGTAGCTGCATCGCTGCCTGTAAATCCTGGCAGCAGGATGGTGATGTCTTTTGCCGCCCCTTCAGCCTTGGACTCCCTGCTGGCTCTGAGCCCCTTGTACCTGTGCCTCTCCTTCCACAGGTATCTCCCTGCAATGCTGCCTGAGGCCACCTGGCCTCCTCTCCCTTCTGCCCCTCTCTTCCTTCTCAGAGGAGATCCCTCAGTGGAGTAGACAATCCCCATTACCAGAGGAACAGAAGGCTGTCTGGTGACTGGAAGGATCCACACGGTATAAATCCTCCAGGGGCCTTGGAGACATCAATGAGTCCTGAAATAAAGGCTCACAATGCAAAGACTGAAGCTAAAAACAGAGATAAAGCTGTCATGTTTCACTGATGTAACCAGCAGCAAACTCTATCCTAAACTGCTCACTACTCACAATGGCAATGCTCCAGACCCATTTTATCCTGCCCTTGGATGACAATTTGATAGAAACCTGCCCGTTTTAGCCGTGCGATGAGCACGGAATCACGTGTGCAATGTAATATTTTGGTCAATAGGCTTTTTAATGGCCTTAATTGGCCCTTTAATTGTTGGCAGGCGTGGCTCCGGCTCCTGTGTGCGCCCTCTGACCTCAATGATGCACACGTGTACGATGAGGTTGGGACGCAGACCCGAGGTCATTTCTCACAATTTTACGTGTGTTCAGGTTGGGCACGCGCCCGACATTGGAACGTAAAATTCAGGCCCATGCGTAATGTCCTGGTCTTTGCTCTGCTTTCCGTACAATGATTGAAATGTAATTTACATTTTCTGCTTTCTACTTCCTGTTTTGCATTCTGTGAGAATCCTTCAGTCTCATTGGCTGAGCAGCCTGCCTGTTGCTGGATGTCAAAGATCCCCCTTGGAAGGCACCAAATTCAAACTCACGCCAGAATAGAGGAAGTCGGCACTTTAGAGTGCGCTGAAACTTACAAGATAAACAGAGAGCCATTCCTTTGTTGCTGACTGCAAAATCCACGCCAAAAGCAGCAAGTGTGGAATCCGAGTGGGCCATGTGTTTGCATACTGACCTTTCATCTCTATGACTTGGTGTTAAATACCAGGAAATTGACAGAGTGAAATGTAGTCTCCCAGTGACTTCCAAGGGTGGGTGCCCCAAGTGAACTGATTTTGGCTAGTGTCCCCAGAGTTCCTAGTGAGCTAGTAGGCAAGGTTTTACCACGTGAAAGATGCTATATAAATACAAGTTCTTGATGCTATTCTTCGTCCTCTTTTAATTCAGCACTAAATTTACAATCTCAGTGGATCTCCAAAATCGGTTGCTGGAAAAAGAAAATGGGGATGATTTTTAGCTGCCAAAAGGGGCGGACATGGAGGTAGGACCACCATTTTCTGGGAGGCGGGATGGGGGTGGAGTGTCAGGGCTACTAATTAATGGCCTGTAAAGGTCTATTATTGGAGGCCAACTGGAATCTTCCACCCAGCAGGTGTCGGGGAACAGGACAGCAGCCTGGAGACGGCCTCATGGTAACAGACCAGGGCCTACGCCCCCCCCCCCCCACCCCCGGCAGCCTTAAGAGGCTCTCCATGCATTGCAGCCTGACTATCAAAGCTTTTATTTTGCATTTTAGATTTTAAAAAGTTGGAGAGATGGCGACTCTATCTTCGGGCCTTCAGCTAAGGGCCCTCCAGCTTCACAAGACCGCCTGCCATCATTATTGGACGACGAGCCCATCCTCTGGCCATTAGTTGGCTAATTCGGATAAAATCACAGATGAGTGACTGTTCCCCACATAGTGTGGGCTTCTGACCCCCATTTGAGCTTGATGACAGGGTTCAGAAACCAGTGAGAAAAATCCTACCCAAGGTGGCATAGTGGAATCAGCGTCCAGGAATTTTGCAGCCAGTGGGTAATTTGAGACTAGTGCATAAATGAAAGAATAAATAAATAAATGAAATAAATGAAAGAGTTGAGGCACACGGCAAAGCAAAGAAGCAGTGCTTTACGCTGCACTGGAAGTATTTTTGCTGAGATGTGGAAGTGTGTTCTGATAATCAGCACACTGACACAACACAGGCTAAATATGGAAAGTGCACAGAAACTCAAACAAGGAAAGACAGATGGCAGCAGAGGGAATCAGACAGTCCCCAGAGTGAAAATAAACAGTGGCAATGTTTCCTTCAAACTTTGGGGAAACATTACTGTAGAGCGCTCTGCTCACCACATTATTTCTTCCCACAAAAAAAAATTAATCATTATGAAATGAGACCAACACTGCACTACAGAATTGGAAATCTCAAAACAAAGATTACCAAATGACGTTGCTTTATTTGTTCATTTCATCCTGGTCTAATTATTTGATGGAGCCTATTTAAGTTAGTGTGCTCTGTTAGTTGCCTTTGAGTGACTCCCACTGTAACCAAGCGGTCAGGTTTAAAGGAGATTGGAGATTGATTTAATGGAGAGTGTGAGAGGAGGACCCTGGGACAGGCAGTCAGCAGCAGAGGAAAGCAGAAGAGCTATAAAAACAGCGCGAGAAGCGACGAGAGTTTGAGAGCAGGGGTGACTGAGGGGGTTGGCTGAGGAGCGAGAAGGTACTCCTTTCCTTTTCTACCTTTCCTCAGAAAGAAGAGAGGCAGCCTAGGTAAGTAGAAACTGGTGAGTAAATTAGAAAAGTGTAATATTTTTAAACAAGTTCCTATACTTGGATTTAACTGAGATGCGTCTGGAATAAGGGAAATTCTGGGCCAATATAATAAAGTAATGTAAATAATGCAAAGTAGAATAAAGTTAACGTAAGGGAAGTAGAGTTAAGACATGGCAGGGCAACTCAGTCAAATGGAATGCGTGTCCTGTAAGATGTGCAAAGTCATGGACGCCACCAGTGTCCTAGATGACCACATGTGCAGGAAGTGCTGTCAGCTGCTGAAACTTGAGCTTCAGGTTTCAGAGTTGGAGCGGCGGCTGGAGTAACTGAGGCGCATCCGCAAGACTGAGAGCTACATGGATAGCACGTTCGGAGAGGTCGGTTGGGGGGGTGGTGGGGTGGGGGGGTCACACCTCAGCTTAAGGGCCTGGAGACGGAGAGGGAATAGATGACCACCAGGCAGTCCAAGAGGTCTAGGCAGGTAGCGCAGGAGTCTCCTGGAGTCCCGCTCGCAAATCGGTTTTGGGTTTTGGAAGCTGGTGAGGGTGTTGGTTCCTCAGAGGAATGCAGTCAGAACCAGGTTTGTGGTACCAGGGGCGGCTCGGCTGTACAGGAGGAGAGGAAGAGGAAAGGAAGAGCTATAATGATAAGGGATACATTGGTTAGGGGAGCAGACGGGTGTTTCTGTGGCCGTAGATGTGACTCCAGGGTGGTATGTTGCCTCTCTGGTGCCAGGGTCAAGGATGTCACAGAGCGGCTGCAGGACATTCTTCTGGGGGAAGATGATCAGACAGAGGTCGTGGTCCATATTGGTACCAAAGACTTAGGCAGGAAGGGGGATGTGGTCCTGCAATCAGATTTTGGGGAGCTTGGTAGAAAATTAGCAAGCAGGACCTCAAATGTAGTAATCTGCAGATTGCTCCCAGTGCCACGTGCCAGTGAGTACAGAAATAGGGGGATAAGGTATATGAATGCGTGGTTGGAATGATGATGCAGGAGGGAGGACTTTAGATTCCTGGGACACTGGGACTGCCTCGGTGGGGGGTGATGGCACCTGTACAAGCTGGAAGGGTTACACCTGAACAGAGCTGGGACTGAGTTCCTTGTGGGGTGTTTTGCTGGTGGTGTTGGGAGGGCTTTAAACTAACTCAGCAGGGGTGTGAGAACCAAGAGCAAATATTAGAGAGGAAAACCAGGGTGCAAAAAATACTGGGAGGGACAGATAGTACTAGTATAGAGAATTGTAAGCTAATAGGTAAAGCCGTGGTGAGGGAGAAAGTAATAAAATCTAAATCAGTGTTACTGTGCATATATGTGAATGCACGGAGTACAGTAAATAAGATTGGAGAGTTACAGGCGCAGATTGTCATGATGCCATATGACGTTGTGGCGATAACAGAGACCTGGCTCAAGGAAAGGCAGGACTGGGTGTTAAATATTCCTGGGAGATAGGAAAGGAGGAGGGGTGGTTAAGGAGAGCATTGCAGTGCTGGAGAAAGAGAATGTCTCAGAGGGTTCAAGGACAACATCAATTTGGCTAGAGCTAAGGAACAAAAAGGATGTAATTACATTGCTCGGTGTAGCCTATAGACTGCCAAATAGGGAGAAGGACATAGAAGAACAAATCTGCAGGGAAATTACAGAGAGATGCAAGCATTATAGAGTAGTTATAATGTGGGACTTTAATTACCCCAATGTTGACTGGGACAGTGGTAGTGTAAAGGGTGGAGAGGGGCAAAAGTTCCTAGATTGTGTTCAGGAGAATTTTCTACAGTAGTATGTGTCCAATCCAACAAGAAAAGATGCAGGGTGGACCAGGTTCTTGGAAATGAGGTGAGCCAAGTAGATCAAGTGTCAGTGGGGGAACATTTAAAAGACAGTGATCTTCGTATTGTACATTTTACGGTGATGATAGAAAAGGACAATAGGCAATCCAAAGTAAGAATAATTAACCCGACGAGTGCCAACTTCAATGGGGCAAGAACGGAGCTGGGCCAGATAGACTGGAACGAAAGATTAGCAGGAAAAACTGTAGCGGAACAATGGGCTACTTTCAAAAAAGAATTGGTTTGGGCACAGTCAAGGTATATGCTATTGAAAGAGAAAGGTAGGGCAAACAAATACAGAGCTCCCTGGATGAAAAAGGAGATAAGGGTGGTAAAAGGAGGAGTAGGGCCGATTAGGGACCTAAAAAGGAATTTACACAAGGACGAAGGGGCCATGGCTGAGGTATTAAATAAATACTTTACATCTGTCTTTACTAAGGAGGTAGATGCTACCCAAGTCATGATAACAGACGAGGAAACACTGTCACTAGAAGGGTTCAAAATTGATAAGGAGGAAGTGTTGAATAGACTGTCGGTACTTAAAGTTGACAAGGCACCGGGACTGGATGAGATGCATCCAAGGATATTGAAGGAAGTAACAGTAGAAATTTCAGGGGCACTGGCCATAATTATTCAGCCTTCCCTAGACTCAGGGGAGGTGCCAGAGGACCGGAGAATTGCAAACATTACGCCCTTGTTTAAAAAAGGCTGTAAGGATAAGCCCAGCAATTACAGACCAGTCAGTTTAACTTCAGTGATAGGCAGGATTCTAGCAACAATTATTCGGGATAGAATTAGTAGTCACGTGGAAAAATATGGGTTGATAAGGAAAAGCAGCATGGATTTCTAAAGGGGAAATTGTGCTTAACTAACCTGCTGGAGTTTTTTTGAAGAGGTAACCGAAAAGGTCAATGAGGGTAATACTGTTGATGTGGTGTACATGGACTTTGAAAAGGCATTTGCTACAGTGTCACACAACATACTTGTGAGAAAAGTTATTGCTCATGGAATAAAAAGGACAGTAGCAACGTGGATACAAAATTGGCTGAAAAATAGGAAGCAGAGAATAATGGTCAATGGATATTTCCGGGCTGGAGGAAGGTTTGTAGTGGGGTTCCCCAGGGGAATCGGTATTGGGCCCTTTGCTTTTCCTGATATATATTGATGATCTAGATCTTGGTGTGCAGGAGATAATTTCAAGGTTTGTGGATGATACAAAGCTTGGGAATGTTGTAAACTGCGAGGAGGACAGTGTAGAACTTAAAAGGACATAGATAAGTTGGTGGTGTGGGCAGATAGGCAGCAGATGAAGTTCAATGTGGGAAGGTGTGAGGTGATGCATTTTGGTAGGAAGAACATGGACAGACAATATAAAATAAGGGTGAAATTTTGAAGGGGGTGCAGGAGCAGAAAGACCTGGGTGTATATGCGCATAAATCATTGAATGTGGCAGGACAGGTGGAGAGAGCAGTTAATAAAGGAAAGAGTATCCTGGGCTTTATTAATGGAGGGCATAGAGTACAAGAGCAAGGAGGTTATGCTGAATTTAAATAAGACGCTTGTTAGACCTCAGCTGGAGTATTGTGTACAGTTCTGGGCACCATATTATAGGAAGGATGTGAACACATTGGAGAGAGTGCAGAAGAGGTTTACAAGAATGTTTCCAGGGATGAGAAACTTCAGCTATGAGGATAGATTGGAGAGGTTGGGACTGTTCTCCTTGGAGAGAAGAAAGCTGAGAGGAGATTTGATAGAGATGTTCAAAATCATGAGAGGGCTAGACAGAGTAGATAAGGAGAAGCTGTTCCCGCTCATAGAAGGATCAAGAACGAGAGGGCACAGATTTAAAGTGATTTGCAAAAGAAGCTAATGTGACGTGAGAAAAAAACTGATTCACACTGCGAGTGGTTTGGGTTTGGAATGCACAGCCTGGATGTGTGGTGGAGGCAGGTTCAATCGAGGCATTCAAGAGGGCATTGGATGATTATTTGAATAGAAACAATATGCAGGGTTACAAGGAAAAGGCAGGACAATGGCACTAGGTCATAATGCTCATTGGAGAGCCAGTGCAGAAACGATGGGCTGAATGGCCTCTTTCTGTGCTGTTAAAATTCTTTGATTCTGTGATAAATATAAATGTTGCATGAAGATCTTTATTTGTGACTATATCAAATTGCAGCTGCAACAGGGTTATTCAGTGGAAAAGTTGCCCAAAAGCATTAAACCAGATGGTAACATTTCATTTTAAAAGCATGCTTTAAAGTACTAAATACTTAGCACTGCTGTAATCATGTAATGTCCAACCCATACAAAGAAACAGCTGCTTGGTAATACCATAACAACACTGCTATTTATTTAGATTTTAATACAGCTGTAAAACAACTAATTAGGTTCTAAGTATTAACTAAGATTGTGCAATGGAGTATTAATTTGTAATAATTACTGACGATGAATAAAAATGTGTTACCATCTCATTTGGTGATTAGGTTTTCAGCTTTTATCCTGAACCTCATGTAGTTCTTTTAAGAATAATCCAAATAATGAAAGTCAAGAGCTGAATAAACTCACTGTACTTCCTGTGTAATCAAACTTCTATCATTCTAGAATTGACCTATTGTTTGTACAAAACTAATTACAATATGCTAAAACATTTTAATTCCAATTAAAACATTTTAATTTCTCATTAAATTTATGTTAATCACCCATAGAAATTAGATCCATGGATTTAACAGTTCTAATGCCAGAAAACAATCATTAATTGACTTGTGCTGTGAATGGGGTGGATTAGTATGCCTGAGATCTTCAGGTCAAAACTCACCATGACCAGTTGTGAAACTGAATTTAATAAATCAGATAATGTGTAGACCAGCATGAAAGTTATCACGCTGCTGTAAATGCCCAGCTGGTTCAGTAATGTCCTTCAGGGGAGGGAGTCTGCCAATCCTATCCTGTCGAGATTACATATGACTACAGCCTCGCACAACGTGACTGTGCCTTAATGGCCTTGGAATTCAGTTATAAAGAATACTACAAAATCTAAAAATAAAAAAAAAATCTGACGCATCTATCCTATACTGCCCAGTCATCATGTCAAGACAAGGCTTAGGCAATCTCAGCACAGATAACCCTACAAGAGTTTCCTCATCAATCTCCACTTGCTGATCTAGTCTGTGAGGCAGTGCTCCCAGTTTGGAGACTGGAGCCCAGTTTGGGAGAACTGCCCACAGGCCAGGTAATGGATTAAACATAGAGAAATTCTACACAGTCATATTTTTTCAGGCAAAATCCCAGATTCCTTCATCACCATCCCAGGATATGTCCTGTCACACTAGCAGGTGTATCAGATAGGGGCCACAATCAGGTATAATCAGATACAATCAGCCTCGAGTTTTTTTCATCCATTCATGGGATGTGGGCTTTGCTGGCTGGGGCAGCATTTATTGCCCATCTCTAATTGCCCTTGAGAAGGTGGTGGTGAGCTGCCTTCTTGAACGCTGCAGTCCATGTGGTGTGGGTCCTCCCTAACAGCACTGTGGGTGAGTTCCAGGATTTTAACCCAGCGACAGTGAAGGAAACGCGATATATTTCCAAGTCAGGGTGGTGAGTGGCTTGGAGGGGAACTTGCAGGTGGAAGTGTTCCTGTGTATCTGTTGCCCTTGTCCTGCTAGATGGTAGTGGTTGGGGGTTTGGAAGGTGCTATCTAAGGAGGCTTGGTGTGTGCAGCATTGACCTGAAGCCGTGAGAGTTCATGAGGCTCAAAGCTAAAGTGGTTCAAGGAGAAGGCGAACCACCATCTTCTGAGGATAACTACAGATAGACAATAAAATGTGGCTGAGTCAGTGACCCAGATAACCCAAGGTCAATTTTTAAAAAGGTTTTACTCACCTAGTTTCAGCAACATGCTGGAAAAGGTCATATCTTACAAATTTGAAGATGTTTTTGAAGACACCACATTAACGGATGAGGATAGCCCACTAGACATTATCTACCTGGACTTCCACAGAGCAATTAATCAGGTACCTCAAGTAATTTACTGCACAACACTGAATATTGACATCAAGGCAGCATTTGACTGAGTGTGGCATAAAAGAGTCCCAGCAAAACTGAGGTCAATGGGAATCAGGGGACAAACTCTCCACTGGTTGGAGCCATACCTAGCACAAATGAAGATGGTTGTGTTTGTTGGAGGTCCATCATTTCAATCCCAGGACATCGCTGCAGGAATTCCTCAGGCCCAACCATCTTCAGCTGCTTCATCAATGACTTTCCTTCCATCACAAGGTCAGAAGTTGGGATGTTCGCTGATGATTGCCCAATGTTCAGCACCATTAACAGCTCCTCAGGCACCAAAGCAGTCTGTGTCCATATACGGCAAGACCTGGACAAAATTCAGGCTTGGGCTGATAAGTGGCAAGTAACATTCACGCCACACAAGTGTCAGGCAATGACCATTGCCAACAAGAGAGAACCTGACCATCTCCCCTTGACATTCAATGGCATTACCATCACTGAATCCCCCATTATCAACAACCTGGGGTTTACAATTGACCAGAAACCGAACTGGACTAGCCATAGAAATACTGTGGCTACAAGAGCAGGTCAGAGGCTGGGAATTCTGCAGAGAGTAACTCACTTCCTAACTCCCCAAAGCCTGTCCACCATCTACAAGGCACAAGTTAAGAGTTTGATGGAATACTCTCCATGGCTGGCTGAGTCCAACTCCAACAATACCTAAGAACTCAACATTATCGAGCATAAAGCAGCCCGCTTGATTGGCACCCCATCCACCACCTTAAAAATTCAGTCCCTCCACCACCGCAGCACAGTAACAGCAGTGTGTGTGCCATCTACAAGATGCACTGCAGGAATTCACCAAGGGTCCTTCCACAGCACCTTCCAAACACCCAACTACTACCATCTAGGAGGACCAGGGCAGCAGATACATGGGAACACCACCACCTGGAAGTTCCCCTCCAAGTCATCCACCATCCTGACTTGGAAATATATCGCCGTTCTTTCACTGTCACTGGGTCAAGATCCTGGAACTCCCTTCATAACAACACTGATTGTACCTACACCACATGGACTGCAGCGGTTCAAGAAAACAGCTCATCAGCACTTTCGCAATGGCAGTTAGGGATGGGCAATAAATCCTGTTGTAGCCAGTGACATCCACAACCAGTGAACAAATGAACAAAAAAAAAAATGGCGAATTAGTGTGATAAAGAATTGCTCCAGCCCAATGACAACAACATATCAATGGCCATGGACCTCGATGGGACACGGGTTGCTGTTGATGACTCACGGGGATCAATGTTAGAATCATTGATCTTTATTATCTTTATTGAAGAAGGGGATAAAGGTGCTGGATGAAATGATCTGAAAGTTTGAGGCTGATACGAAAATCTGTGCAGGTGTTAGGATGGTGTAGGAGCCTAAACTAGTGCAAGCAGATCTAAATATGTTAGCGTTCTGGGCTTGTTCACCAACATTAAGCATACTGACACCCTACAAGGAACACAACTCATGCCTGTGGTCAAAGAAAAAGACCTTGGGATCATAGCTCATTTCGGTACTGGACTAACAATCCAGGGGGGTTGCCAGTTCAAAACCCACAAGCACACTGTGAAATTGAATTCTGGCAATTTATGGGCCAACACCAGAAAATCATAAAAATTTCTCCAGCACCATGAAAATCCAACTGGCTTACTCATGTACCATCATCCCTACCCACCTGGGATCAGACACAGATGCAGAGGAAAGATTACTCTCTCACCAAAATGTGCTTGAACCCCAGAATATGACCAGAATCCACAGTGCATCATGTTATTTTCAATTTCCACACCAGCTATCATATGAACTGAGTGAAGCTGTTAAATCAGTGCAAATTAGGGCAAATGTTGCTGTAAAGAAACTGGAGTGAGATTGCCACAATTATTTCACATATAGTCCATATAACTAGCAGGATTTGGACCCTCGTGTTTAGCACACTGTGCTATCGACAAATGAACATCATGGGTGGCTTCACATCATTTCAAAAAGCTACTTTTTATCCTGATACATGTGGTGTAATAGGGAGACCAAACTACAACTTTCTCTATTGGTTTAGTGATTTCATATTATCCCAATTAACTAATGTAATCTTCTCACTGTACTAAAAATATTTATGTGCAGCAAAACTGATTAGCTGTAGAATGCATTCAATCAGTGCTTTAATAGCTCAGCACATTTATTATAATAAATCTATTGATACAGTAATTATGTTGAATTAATATATAAATACAATCACTAATTAAACTGAAAGCTGAAGAGAAAGCTTCACAGGAACGAACATTCACACAAAGAGAGAAGCTGTACAGATCATGCTCTATATGCTTCTGTTCAGCCTAAAAACAAACCCATTGATCATTTGTCAGCAAGCAGATTTGCCTTAATAAGGGATCTAAAAAAAAATCAAGGCCATCATATTAAAAAGATAGCACTTTAAAAAAAAAGCACCAACATGATTTGACAGGCGCCTGAGGGTTCTGATACAAGACATGTGCTTTGTGAGTCCTTTGCCCTCATCTTTAATGGCTCACAATCAAGGACTGTTCCTCAGATTGGTAGGATGCACATCTAGTTCCATTTTTAAAAGTGGGGGCCAAGACTTATTAGTTTGACTTCAGTTCTAGGTAGGACACTTGAAGGGATCATAAGAGATGTTCTATATCATCACCTTGACAGAGAAGCAATCAACATGGTTTCTGGAAAATGTCTTACAAAATTTGAAGAATTTTTTTTGAAGAAGTCACCACATCAATGGATGAGGGTAGCCCAGCAGACATTATCTACCTGATAATGATATTTGATCACGTACCTCACAGTAGTTTATTGCACAAGATAGAACGTTGTGGGATTAGTGGGAAGCTTCTACAGTAGATAAAGAATTGCTCCAGAGGCAGCAACATTTCAATGGCCATGGACCTCCGTGGGTGCCAGTGATGTCCAACAGGGATCAATGTTAGGATCATTGATCTTTATTATCTTTACTGATGGGGTGGATAAAGGTGTTGGATGAAATGATCTGCAAGTTTGAGGATGATCCGAAGATTTGTGCAAGTGTTAGGAATGTGGAGGAGCCTAAATAAGTGCAAGAAGATCTAGCTATGCTAGCGTTAAGGGCTTGTTTGCCAACGTTAAGCATACTGACACCCTACAAAGAAAACACTGACACCTGTGGTCAAAGAAAAAGACCTGGGGATAATAGCTCATCTTGGCACTGGACTAACTATCCAGGGAGTTGCCAGCTCAAATCGCACAAGCACACTGTGAAATTGAATTCTGGTACCTTTTGGGCCAACACCAAAAAAACCATAAATGTATCCAGTACCATAAGAATCCACTAGTTTACTCTTTTTCCATCATCCCTACCCACTTTGACTTGCTAAAGCCAGCATTTGTAAGAAAACAAAATGACACTTCAACAAATTCATCAGCAATCGCCCAGGTATTGCATCAGAATAAGACTTGTTACCACGTTCCTCATCATAGATTCCAGCATTTTTCCTATTGCTTATGTCAGACTAACTGGCCCAAAGTTCCCTGTTTCCTGTCTTTCCTTTCTTGAATGGCAGGGTTACACTTACTACCTTCCAACCCATAGGCACTCTCCTAGAATTTAGGGAATCCTGCAAGGTCAAGACCAATGCATCAACTATCTTTATAGCTACCTCTTATAAAACTCAAGGGTGTAATGTAGAATGTCTGTTCATGGGATGTCTGTTTTTAGTTCCATTAATTTATATTTCTTTACTAATACACTGTAACCTCTCCAGTCCAGAAATCCATAATCCAGAAACACCAGTTGTCTGGGGTTTTTTTTGAGTCATCCCACGCAACTTAGACACTCACCATCCATGGTGCTATAACAAAACATGAAATAGTGAATGTGATGGTCTTTATGCTTACTTTAATGGTCCTGCTTCTGTTGTGTGCAGTACTACGTCTAAATTAGAGCTTCTAAGAGGGGAAGGAGTAAAAGCTGCTGAATATAAGACTAACACCATATGGATGTTTCAGTGGGATAAAGAGGATAAAGAAAAGTTGACTAAATAGGTAGGAATTAAAATTACAGTTAGGCATTCCAATGTTACTCTATAGTCCAGAAAATTTCAGAACCCAGAAATGTCTTGGTCCCAAGCAATCTGGATTGGAGAGTTTACAGTGTACTAATATTCTTAAGTTCCTCAGTTACTAGGTCTTTGGTTACCCACTATTTCAGGAATGTTTTTGCGGCTTCTACTGTGAAGACAGATACAAAATATTTATTTAAAGTCCTTGCCTTTTCCTTATTTCCATTTATAGTTTGTCCTGTCCCTGCCTCTATGGGACTTGCCTTTGCTCTCACTAATTTCTTCCTTTTTGCATACCTATATAAAAACCTTTACAATCTGTTTTTATGCCTCTAGCTCAGCGGTTTCCAAACAGTGGGTCACAACCCCTAATGAGCCACGAGCTCCCTCCCCTTAAAGACAGCAATGGTGTCTGTCGAGTGTTCACTCTGGTGGTCAGTCCTGGCATCAGCTCTGGAGATCCAGTGTGTGTGGCTTAAGGAAATAAGCTCTGAGGCCTGATTGCTGTATCCAACAAAGCCAACAAAATGATAGGGCAACAAACATCCCTGTCTGCTCTCCAATCCACTCCCCTCCCACAGATTCCTACCCCACTGCTTTCACAGCTCTACACCACTTCCCCCACAAACCCCCCCACCCCCACCCCAACTCTCATAGCTCTACCTCCCCCATGCTGCTCTCATAATTTCTCTCCCAGCCAGCTCTCTCAGCTTCCACCATCTGCCCCCACACTTCCCCACCCCCCATGGTTCTCACTCTGGGGCCATGCCAATATTCCGGCATCAAAATGGGATCACAGTGGGAAAAAGTTTGGGAAGCACTGCTCTAGCTAGTTTACTCTCTCATCCTTTGCAGATTTTAAAATCCTCCCAATCCTCAATCTTACTTCTTGTTTTGGAAATATTTTAAGCCTCTTCCTTTAATCTAATACTGTCCTTAACTTCTAGTTTGTCATGATTGAGCCATTTTTGTGGGCTTTTGATTCCTTAAAGGAAATGTATAATCATTGGAAATTATGAAATAATTCTTTAAATGTTTGCCATTGCCTGTCTACAGTCATATCTTTTCATGCAGTTTTCCAATCTACCTTAGCTAACTAAACCCTCATATCTATGCAGTTTGCTCACTCAGATTTAAGACTCTAGTATTGTATGAACTAAATCACTCTCAAACTCAATGTAAAATGTATTGTATTATAACTCTTACCTAGAGGCTCCTTAATTATTATTTAACCCTAACTAATGGCACAATAATGGAACTAAATTAGCTTGTTCCCTACCTGATTCCCCAACATACTGATCTAGAAAGTTATCTTGAATGCTTTTATGAACTTGCTCTCTACACGATTACTGCAAATTTGTTTTGTCCAATCTATATAAAAACCCCCAGGATTACTGTATGACATTAACTGTATGCACTTCTAGTTTCCTGCCTTAAACTCTATCCAATATTACAACTATTGTTTGGTGGGAATAGGGACCATTTGGTTTCTGCCTCTTATTTTTACTTACCTCGGCCCAAACTTGATTTTCTGAGCTAAGAGTCCTCTGTCTAGTGTCTTTATTCTATTGTTTATTATCAAAGCATCCCCTACTCCAAATTAGTCAAGCAATGTTCTGACTTATGCATATTTGCAGAATCAATTCTATCAGCCAACAGCTGAGACTCCTCTATTACAATCACAGTGTATATCCTGTCCCATTGGTAAGACAAAGCTGCCAGAGGCACAGAGATACACAGTTGATGAGAGGGTGACCTCTGCACCCCTTGAAGTTTTATGGCTATACACAAGCAGTGAAAAAGTTAATGTGCTCATATAATTTCAATGAACAAACAGCTCAGAACCTCCTTTGCAGCATTTACTGTAGACTTCCATCTAAGGTTTTGAATTGGCTCCTCTGACTAAACAGCTATCTGACCTCACATCTATACAAATGAGGCTCTATCCTTTAATGTATAATAAAGGATAACAAGAAACAACCTTCGAAAATGATCAATATATTGAGAAAAATCCTGTGGACTGTTCCACGGCAAACTTCAGAATTTTTTCAAAATACAGAAGCTACTGTGTACATATGCTTTTTAAAGCTGAAAATCCAGTAAACAGTTCATTCATTGAAAGGTCTCATGTAACCAGCTTGTTATTCCTCTGAAGTTTACCATTTACCTTCACAGTTGAGCAGTTCGGATTGTTTCTTATAGTGTCTGAAGAAATCCTTCCCTATTCGACTCTCTGGTTCATTGCGTTGGATCTGCAGCAGTTTCTCCTCCAGGTTACGAGCTGCTTCGAGAGAAGGGGCAGGGTCTGGAAAGTGTTATCATAGAAAGCTCTTTATAGAATATACTCAAAATTTTAGAAATAAAAGCAACATTTAAGAGATTACATGAACTTTAAAAAATAAAATCAGTACAGAAACAAATGCAGTCCCCAGTACTTTACAAATGTACTTAAGTGTCAAATCAGTATTTCAACTGTAACTAACCATCCCCAGCAAGATGGCTTTTATTTAGTTCAGAGAGATGGACAGAGTGTTCCAATATTCTATCTACCTGAGTACATAATTGCAATTTTGGACTGCAGTAAATAGCTTACAAATAATTAAATGGAACCGTATAACAGATTTATGGTGCACACAAGGTACATTGACATGGGCAAGTAGTGTCTTAAAAACTTTATGAATCTACAGCAATAGTCTAAGTTGTTTTTATATTGCTCTTTGGTCATTGAATCTTTTATCATAAGTTTCTCACAGATGAGGGTCAGACCAATGTAAACCTAGCAAATCTTGTTTTAATTTAAGGCTGATGTCTAGGATGACTTGTTTCTCACTGGGTCCTCTTAGCTAGCACCAATCCCATTGAGCCCATGTAAACGCACAACTATGACACCATTTAAGCTGCTCAAAATGTCACGACCAGCCTACACACGTACACAACTTCTTTATATGACCTACAAAGGTGAGAAAGTGACTCAGCTATAGCTCACCCTCCAGAAGCCCGCATCAAAACAGGGTATATGTGAAGGTAAATTTACAGCCTGGATCTCAAGCACCTTCATTTTCCTGAAACATTGCCTGCCTGTTCAGACTGTTCAATTATATTTAAAAATAATTTCTGTATTCCATTCTACAGAAAGACGACATATGTGAAACAGGTATAAAACCACCGGGGCTGTTTCTACTAACTTTCTGGAACCCCGTTTTTAGGCAGACAAATATATTGAAGATTTTTACATTAAAAAAAATCACAGAAAACAAAATTAGATAATTTCAGCTGAAAGGCAGTGTTGTTACGATCTAGAAACAAAAAGGGCCCAATGTTTAATGATGGAACAAAGGCAATAGTGCTCACCATACTGAGAAAAGCACACTGGCATACCCAATTTCTGCCCATATCTATCTGAACTTTCACTGCAACTACCTCAGCATGTATAAGCTGATCTAACTCAACTTCCACTTTACATTGAACCGGTATGAACAGAAATTGCTAAAAAACCCTACACAATATCAAAAAGTGGTTTACCCACGTGCTAATCTTCCTTTCCCAATGAGCTAATGTCTTCCTTATGTCCAGCTTAAGTCTAGTGTTTCAGATTAAAAGATTTTCTTTTTGGGATGAACAGGCTCCTATCCACTTGAAATAAATTTGACTAAACTTTGATCCTCCTTCATGTTTAATTTTGGAAGGAATTGATTGAATTCAAATATTTTCATTAAAAAATTATTTGAAACGGATTGAAGGGCATCCTCCATATTGTGGTCAAATCACATCAACAGCCATGATTACTTTTAAACTGCAGAACTGATAATATGCTGAAGGCCAGAATGGGGAATCTACGTACAAGCACACATTGGTGTCTATTCACACATCTACAAATGTTTCCTTGGGAACAGAGTGAACAGAAATTGCACTAAGGCTTTAGATCTGAGCACTTACACACTTACTATTGATTATTCAGATCCAAGCACAGAACAAAATACTATTAACCCATATCTGGTCAAATTTACTATCGGTGGACCTCTACGCTCTTGGATAGATTTTCTAATCAAAGTCTCTGTTAAAATATGGTATTGATTGACAGAACGCCACACAGACCAGAAAGGTTAGGGACTGTACAAGAAGGCAGAGCGCAGTAGAAAACCCAAATAAAGCTATAGCAATACTCCAAAGAATTTTCAGTCAAACCCAATACAAGAGGATTATAAAGCAATTTGATAAAGCCCATCTATAGATACTTCTTAACTTTAATTAGAGCACTGGTAGTTGAAGCAAGCATTATGCACCGTAAACTGGGTGTGATAAAGGTTAAAAACTCAGCTTAAGGTTTTGTAACCGTGCAGATTTTCTTCAAGCTATTCAATCATTTAACGTACACCGTTAATTAGCTTTGGCCTCAGAGGTTCCACAGCTGTGCAGAGTCTGGACAGCTGTGCTGAAAGCCTCATTGTTAGATGCATATATTTGAATCCCACCTACTCATTTTAATTACCAGTTGGAGAGGTTCCTAATCAGATGCAACAACCTTACTCAAAGATGAAAAATTCCAATCAATTGTGGATAGTCTGGGATCAAGAATTTTATAAAATGTCATTCATGCTCATGCATATCTCCGCCTTGAAATAATCTTTTCAAATTGCCACTAATCTGCTACTTGTTGTTTTCCATTGACTGCAAAGCCAAAAGCAAAGAAATGTCTTTTCTTTTTCAGAATGAAATTTGTGTTCAAATAGATGCATTTGCATCTCATAATGTTAATCAATGCAGCAGTGCTATCTTGAACTTTAAATAAAAGGGTTTTCCATGAAGAAGTCAAGTTGCAAGTTTTAAATATACATACCATTTAAATTACTTTATTGCATCATTATAGTGCTATACAATGTGCTGTGGAATTATCTGGGTGGCTGTGATGGCCTTTATTTAATTAAAAAGTTAACAGAACTTGAGCATTGCTGAAAAAAGAGACATGCTGTCGAAAGTTTTCATCTTGCACTCATCAGAACAGTTCACAAGAATTACATGCATTCTCCGTGGCAACACCTCTACCAATCAGAGTCCACTTGCCAACCAATCAGCACTCTCTTCCATTACAATATAAATTGTTGTTTCCTTTACTGTTGGAAATATGGATTGGTGCCACTGCAGCAAACCTGGTTACATTCCAGAGGCTACTGTCTTTTTTCTCTCTGCACCACTATTGCTTAATACCAAAGTTGCAGCTTTCCTCACTTTTTTAAAAAAAAATCTAAGTTTTCAAAGGTTTATCCCAGGCAAATTATATTTGAAATGCTACCAGGACCTTTGGTTCCCAATTTTCCCTCAACATCAGAGGCTTGTGGATTTAATTTTTTATTTTATTTATGTACGGAATGTGGGCTTCGCTGGCTAGGCCAGCATTTATTGCCCTTGAGAAGATGGTGGGGAGCTGCCTTTTTGAACCAGTGCAATCCCTGAAGTGTAGGTACACCCACTGTGCTGTTAGTTTGTTTCAAGATTTTGTCCCAACGTCAGTGAAAGAACGGCGATATATTTCCAAGTCAGGATGGTGAGTGATTTGGAGGGGAACTTCCAGGTGGTGGTGTTCCCATCTATCTGTTGCCCTTGTCCTTCTAGATGGTAGCAGTCGTGGGTTTCGAAGGTACAGCCTAAGGAGACTTGGTGAGTTCCTGCAGTGCATCTTGTAGATGGTACACACTGCTGCTACTGTGTGTTGGTGGTGGAGGGAGTGAATGTTTGTGGATGTGGTGTCAATCAAGCAGGCTGCTTTGTCCTGGATGGTGTCAAGCTGCATTCATCCAGGCAAGTGGGGAGTACTCCATCACACTCCTGACTTGTGCCTTGTAGATGATGGACAGGCTTTGGGGAATCAGTAGGTGATTTACTCGCCGCAGAATTCCTAGCCCCTGACATGCCCTTGCAGCCATAGTATTTGTATGGCTAGTCCAGCTCAGTTTCTGGTCAATGGTAGCCACCAAGGATGTTGATAGTGGAGCATTCAGCAATGGTAATGCCATTGAATGTCAAGGGGTGATGGTCAGATTCTCTCTTGTTGGAGATGGTACTTACTTATGTGGTGCAAATGTTACTTGCCACTTGTCAACCCAAGCCTGGATATTGTCCAGGTCTTGCTGCATTTGGACATGGACTGCTTCAGTAACTGAGGAGTTGCAAATGGTGCTGAACATTGTGCAGTCATTAACAAACATCCCCACTTCTGACCTTATGATGGAAGGAAGGTCATTGATGAAGCAGCTGAAGTTGGTTGGGTCTTGAACACTACCCTGAGGAACTCCTGCAGTGATGTCCTGGAACTGAAATGACTGATGTCCAATAACCACAACCATCTTTCTTTGTGCTAGGTATGACTCCAAGCAACGGGGAGTTTTTTTTCCCCTGATTCCCATTGACTCGTTTTGCAGGGCTCCTTGATGCCACACTCGGTCAAATGCTGCCTTGATGTCAAAGGCAGTCATTTATCTCATTTCTGGAGTTCAGCTCTTTTGTCCATGTTTGAGCCAGGGCTGCAATAGCCCACTTGAAAATGCAATCTTAAAAAAAAACAATTATGTGATAGATTTAAATACCTCTCCCTCATCCACTCCACTCGTTCGGTGCCAATTGAACAGGTGCTGGTGGGTTTTGGGGAAGAGAGTGTTGGATGCACAGTTTTTCCAGCACATTTCCCCCTCCGAGTACCTTAATTTTTGAGCACAGGAGGACCACAGCAGGCAAGGGCCTACCTTCATATTGGAATAATGCAGCCAATGATGTACCTGGGGCTGTGATGCCATTTACACTTGGGAATGCGAGGGGCCTGCACGGGGCCAACCTCAACAGTCAACCAATGGTGTGAACTGCAGAATGGCCAGAGAAATCCTTGTGGGCCACAACAAGCTGCAGTGCTCAGTTCCAGTTGCACAAGATCCTCCCCAACACCGGTCTTGCCTCTTGCTCCCAGCACCAGCATCAGCTGCCATCAGCAACCACCAACCCCCTCTCCCCAACACCAATCTTAAGTCAGAGACCATTCTTTTTGGGTACCTGGGCTCCCAGCCTGATGTTTGCTCCCTGTCTGCCGGCCCCAACATCACCCCATTGGATTTTGGCAGGAGGCTACCGTGGTTTATTCCAATGGAGCCTGGGAGATAAGATAGCTGGGGCCTCACATTGAGCTGCCCTCCTGGTTTCCCCCACCCACTCTGAATGTAACCCCCCCTTCCCCTGTTAAACTGAGCCCTACAACTCCAACTTGGCACAGCTCACTAAGGGAACAGAAATAATTTATTTTGGATAGATGGGGAAAATCTTTCATTTAAAAAAAATATGCAAAAAATTAACTTTAAAAAATCAAAGATCTTAATACCATAAGGAATAGGAGCTGGAGGCAGCTGCCTGCAAAGCGCTCATTGCCATCAGCTCACCACCGCTGTCCAGGAGACATGGCCAGTAAAGGGAAAAAGACTGCAGCTTCCCTCCCACCGCCCCCCCCACTTCAACGACGGGTCCCTCGAGCGACTGCTGGATGCTTTGGAGGCCCGGTGGGATTTGCACTACCCCCACACTGGCCGCAGGATGGGTAGCAATGTCACCAACCCGGCTTGGAAGGTGGTGAGTGCAAACACCCTGCAGAAGAGGGCAGCCACCCAGTGCCGCAAAAGGATGGATGATCTCCTCCGTTCCACCAGGGCAAGTCACTCTTTTCATCACTCCCAACTCACACACTCACAAACCCATCACACATCAACAGGGCCCTCACTCACTGCCAGTGCAAGGGACATCACCATTCACTCTCTCACACACACCTTCATTGTCTTCGTCCCGTACATGGGACCACTCAGCACCCACAAAAGCCAGGCATACTTATCATCTGGCCTGGCAGGTGTCCTGGTACATTCTCGCCATCCCTATCTATGCAGGACAAACTGGCTCACAACAGGAGGGAAAGGTCACAGACAGGTGGAGGGATGCCGGAGATCAAAGTTCTGACAGAATTCGAAAACAGAGCCGTACAGCTGGCCGGTGAAGACCAGGACCGTTCTTGTGCTGATGGTGAGGTCAGCGCTGCTCTACCAAGTGAGGATCCAGCAGTGCAACATCCATCAGACAACAATGCCATGAGTGATGTGTCCTCTTTCACAGGCCACTGCCATGCACTAATTATCTCCCCTTGCTTTCACAGGCACATCTGACAAACAGCTGACAGAGTCCGTGCCCCACGGCCTCCAATCAAGCCCCAAAGAAACCTCCGCAAAGCAATCTGAAGACACCCTCCCTGAAGTCCCATCACTGCGCACACCCACACCCTCCACTAACGCAAAGACACACACCTCAGTGGGACCTAGCTTTAGAGTAGCCTTGGGATCAAAATCTGGTGAGTACATCGCACTGTCTGATACACAGCAGGCGGAGGCAGGGATTACCCAGGTCCCCGGCACTCAGAGGACTGCTGGAGGCCAGAACATTGCTGAGTCCGAGTCAGGTGAGGAGCCTCTGGACTCGGTCATGTCATAATTGCTGGAGTTGCAAAGGCAAGCTAGGGAACAACAGGAAGGGATGTCCACTGCACTCCTCAGATTGCAAGGCACGATGGAGGAGTCCGTCCATCTTCAGGCTGAGGTGATAGCGCTGGCATACCAATGCACCGAGTCAACACTGGTAGGATGGAGGCTGCCTTGGAGACCTTGGTCCAGGACATCACTCCTGCACTGCTGCGCGGACTCAACTCCATCGCTAATGCCATAGTTGCCTCCAACAGTGTGTATGCGAGAGGGGTGCTGGGAAGCTCGATCTCACGCCAGCTACTCCTTCCACTCACGGAGTCAGCCAGGGGCCCTCGGGCATCCATAGGGAGGAGGATCAGCAGGTGCGCACTCCGGGACAATCCACCCAGGTAACTCTGGGAGTGACCAGCCATCTGAATCCTCTCTTCCTGTGAGCTCCACAGCTCCAGCTTCACAGGCCGAGGAGGGTGCCACTGCCACACAAGCAGGACCCTGAAAGCAGGCCGGGGCCCTCCAAGTCTCAGCCCTCCAGAGGATGCCCGCCAAAGTCACCACAGACAGGGTGTCACAGTCAGAAGGCTCCCTCCACCTCTGCTGTGGAGGTCCAGGGAGCACCAGGGTTAGGAAAGTTAGGTAAAAGTAGCTGCACAGCCTGGCCAAGGGTGTTGATCAACTGTACATACTGTTCACTATTGTCAATAAACTCTTAAGAATGTCACCCTGCCTGTGGCTCCTTGTTTTGATGAGCAGTGTTCTTGTCACTCAGCTGTGAAACCTTTCCACACAAGATAAAAGGCAGGTGTCCCAGTCCAGGGCCTCTTCCCTGTGCAGCCTTCAGACCACAGTGATGGTCCAGCCTCACACTCCCTGGAAACATCACTGATGTCTGCACCTTGGCGATGCTGGTCATTGCTGCCAAAATGTAGTGGGCAGGCATCAGAGAGTTCCGTCATTCTCTCTGTGGGATCTCAGCACCTTTTAAGGTGGGGCTGGCCCCCATCACACCAGCATCAGTGATGCTGTGCACCAGCTCCTTAAAGGCTGAGGTGTTGAAGTTGGACACAGCATCAGATGCATCTAAACTTTCATGCCTGCATCTCTGAGATGGCTCTGATCATGGAGCGCAAGTGAGCTGCCCTCGGCCAGACAGGAGTCAGACATTCTTAGAGGCTATGTGATGATCTATGGAGTGTCCTCTCTGCATGTTGTCATCATCCTCCTGCAATCGAGCGACTATTAGGGCCTCCACTGCATCTCCATGACAGGAGCATTCTCACAGAGGGTACTGGCGCTGTGATAAGCCAGACTGGAGTCAAACATTCACAACTGTGATATGAGGATCTACGGGGTCACCTCACTGCATGTCATCATCATCCTGCACAAATCTGGCAGCTATGAGGGCCTCCCAAGTGCATCTGCCTCATCTAGCCGATGCAAGAGCCTCAGTCATCTGCAGGAATGGCAGGTGGAGTCTATAGACCCTGAGTGTCACTAGGCGCCGACCAGCCACGTCTCGCTGTCACTCCTGGGCAGTGTGTGCGGGAGCCCCTGCTGCTCCTTCCTAATGAGGTGGCTGCTCCTGCATTTGTGCAGTCAGGAGCCTCAATCACTCTCCAATCCGTCTTCTACAGCCTCTTTGGCTATCAGGCATACAGCTAGGTCACCAGGATCCATGATCCTGACATGGTCCTCCTGCAGCATGAAAGAGAGAGAGAGACGTGGTTATCATGGCTGTACTTAGCACCTTTCCTGACCCTGTGTGACTGCCCCTTAACGCTTCCCAAAGAGTGCTGGTCACCCCTCGGATGGCCAGAGGTGAGTGCGCTGCATGGCTGCCCTGTCAACCTGCGACATGGGAGACACTGGGCCAAACCAGGATGCTGAGATTGCAAGGGGCTGTGAGTGCCTCCAGCAGTGACTGCTACATGGCCAGCGTTGGCGAGGAGATTGTACAATGTGTGCAGGCCAACTGCTCCGCTGTCCAATTAAGTGGTGGCGGACTCGAAGTCTGTGCCGGGGGAGTGGGGAGGCTGGTGGGGGAGGAGTGTAAGGTATGGAGTGCTTGGTGGAGCGCTTGGTGGCCCTTTGCTGGCTCCGTATTGCTTGCATGGGTGGCCAGGCTAGGACCCCAACCCCAATCATATCACTGTGGCTGCGCCTGATCTGTCTCAGTTACAGAGTCATGGTCAGTTTATACAGGTGTCCCTAATGCGTGGCCACTTCCCTCAAATACCCTGCCCCCCACAGGGTGCAGTACCAGGGGAGCACTTGACCCCCCCACCACGACAGTCGCCTCCGAGGCCGGCCAAGACTTGTCCCCAGACACCGTCTCCCCCCTCAGCAGTCATCTCCAGGGTCAGGTATCAGTTTCCCCCAATCCCCCGGTGCCCCTGAAGCCTGTAAACAATGGGTGAGCTGTGGAGAACGCTGCTCAGTTCCCCCAAAGTGAAGGCTGCCAAGTGAATGTTGCCTGTGCGCTGTTGTGAAACACATCGGCGTGCTTTCCCACCGACATGGATGGACAATATGGCAGGGTCCCAAGAGCCTGGCGAGAGGCCTTTTAATTATATGGTGATGTATTACAATTAACTCCCCACTGATCAAAGGTGGAAAATATGGCCCACCATAGGCAGGCTGAGCGGACAATCATGATCTACCTACATGCCATCGTGAAAGTGGTCACACCATGTTTTCCACCCACGCCACCTATCACACCCACCGCCAACCGGCTTGGAAATTTCCACCCAGAATCTTACATGTTTCAAAAGCTCACCTCTCATTCTTCTAAACTCCAATGAATATAGGCCCAACCTACTCAACCTTTCCCCATAATACAATCCCTTCATCCCAGGAATCAGCTGAGTAATCAGCTGAGCTGTCCGCAAACATGACCCAGACCTCCCTGTCGCTTGTCATTCCAACACTCCACCCTGCTCTCATGCCCACATGTCCATCCTTGGCCTGCTGCAATGTTCCAGTGAAGCTCAACGCAAACTGGAGGAACAGCACCTCATCTTCCGACTAGGCACTCTACAGCCTTCCAGACTTAACATTGAGTTCAACAACTTCAGATCATGAACTCTCTCCTCCGTCCTCACCCCTTTTTGATCCCCCTTTTTCAAACATTTATTTTTAAAAAAATTTTCCCCACCTATTTCTATTATTATTTTTAAAATCCATTCATTGTTTTATCTCCATCTTTTAGCCTATTTCTATCTTTTCTCCCATATCATCCCCTCCCCCCACCCCACCAGGGCCATCTGTCACTGGCTCATCCTGCTTTCTACTCTTAATGTCCCCACATAATGCACCTCCTTCAGCCAGTATCACCACCGTCAACACCCCTTTGACCTTTTGTTCATGATATCTTTCGCAATCTCTCCTTTGCCTCCACCTATCGCTGGCCTTCTATCCAGCTTCACCTGTCCCAAACCCCTTAAACAGTATATATTTCACCACATTTCTACTTCTATTTGGTTCTGAAGAAGAGTCATACATAATCAAAATGTTAACTCTGTCTTTCTCTCCACAGATGCTGTCACAACTGCTGCGTTTTTCCAGCAATTTTTGTTTTTGTTTCAGATTTCCAGCATCTGCAGTATCTTGCTTTTCTCAGCTGAGTGAACCGTCTCTGACCTTCTTCCATTGCAAGTTTTTCCCTCCTTAAATAAGGAGACCAAAACTGTACACAGTTCTCCTGGTGCAGTCTCACCAATGCCCTGTGCAGTTGTTGCAAGACTTCCCTACTTTATAATCCATCCCTGTCACAATAGAGACCAACATTTCATTTGTCTTCCTAATTACTTGTTGTACCTGCATACTAGCCTTTTGTGATTCATGTACAAGGACACCCAGATCCTTCCGTACTGCAGGATTCTGCCATCTTTCCAATTAAATAACATTCTGCTTTTCTATTCTTCTGCCAAAATGGACAGCCTCACTCTTTCCCACCTTATACTCCACCTGCCAAATTTTTGCCCAGTCACTTAACCCATCTATATTCTCTTGCAGATTCTTTCTATCCTCCTCACAGCTTGCTTTCCTACCTATCTTTGTATCATCAGCAAATTTGGCTACAATACAGTTGGCCCCTTCATCCAAGTCATTAAAATAGATTGTAAATAGTTGAGGCTCCAACACTGATCCCTGCGGCACTCCACTAGTTACAGTTTGCCAAGCTGAAAGTGACCTGTTTATTCCAACTCTGTTTTGGTTAGTTAGCCAACCCTCTATTCCATGCTACTATATTCACCCCCAACAGCACAAACTCTTTTCTTGTGCAGTAATCTTTTATGTGGCACCTTATCGAATGCCTTTTGCAATTCCAAATACAGTTCCCTCTTTATCACCTTGCTTGTTACATGCTCAAAGAACTCTAATAAATTTGTCAAATATGATTTTCCTTTCACAAAACCAATCAAAACCTGGTTGTATTGTGATTTTCCAAACGTCCTGCTACTACCACCTTAATAATGGACTCTAGCATTTTCCCAATGACAGATGCTAGACTAACTAGCCTATAGTTTCCCGCTTTCTGTCTCCCTCCTTTCTTGACCTGCAGTTTTCCAATTCCCTAGGACCTTTCCATGTAGAAAAGGACTGCAAGACTATAATTTTTACATTTATAAATATTTTACTGCAGTAACATTTACTTCCTGACTTGGGAGGAAAATAAAATATTTGCAATATATATAAATATATATCTAAATGATTATTAGCTGAAAAAACATGAAATTACAAAGCTGTTCAGCTATGACAAAAATATACGTGGCAGCTGCAGTAACCCTCATGAGAGGGACAGGGAATGTAAGATGGCAGCCAGACTGGAGTGATCGCTCATCAAGCACATCAAGAACTTGGCAAGAATCTACACAATTAGCTGCATAGAGTTGACCCTTTATAAAAAGTCTGTGAGTTCCGTGCGGCCCTTCTGCCTCAATGTCTGAAAATCCACCAACACGTAAAGCTTTCCCTTTGTAGAAAAATAGAAAAAAGGAAACTACATAGCATAAGCTTTATGTAGAAACCTTCTCTGCTCTCTCCGAAAATGCATAAATAAAGTTCCAAGGTCAAGAACGTGTATAGCATAATTCAGTGCCCACAGGTTTAACATATACATGCAGAAGTGACACTTGATTATAAATGTGTTTGTGTGCACGGGTGGATATAAAAATAATACATATTCTCACATACACACACCCACACACCCCAACAAAAGGGGCAGCTCCGTTAATAAAAACAAAAAAACTGCGGATGCTGGAAATCCAAAACAAAAACAGAATTACCTGGAAAAACTCAGCAGGTCTGGCAGCATCAGCGGAGAAGAAAAGAGTTGACGTTTCGAGTCCTCATGACCCTTCGACAGAACTTGAGTTCGAGTCCAAGAAAGAGTTGAAATATAAGCTGGTTTAAGGTGTGTGTGAGGGGGGGGGGAGAGAGAGAGAGAGAGAGAGAAGTGCAGGGGGGGTGTGGTTGTAGGGACAAACAAGCAGTGATAGAAGCAGATCATCAAAAGATGTCAACAAGAATAGAACAAAAGAACACATAGGTGTTAAAGTTGGTGATATTATCTAAACCAATGTGCTAATTAAGAATGGATGGTAGGGCACTCAAGGTATAGCTCTAGTGGGGGTGGGGAGAGCATAGAAGATTTAAAAAATTTAAAAATAATGGAAATATGTGGGAAAAGAAAAATCTATGTAATTTATTGGAAAAAAAAGGAAGGGGGAAACAGAAAGGGGGTGGGGATGGGGGAGGGAGCTCACGACCTAAAGTTGTTGAATTCAATATTCAGTCCGGAAGGCTGTAAAGTGCCTAGTAGGAAGATGAGGTGTTGTTCCTCCAGTTTGCGTTGGGCTTCACTGGAACAATGCAGCAAGCCAAGGACAGACATGTGGGCAAAAGAGCAGGGTGGAGTGTTAAAATGGCAAGCAACAGAGAGGTTTGGGTCATTCTTGCGGACAGACCACAGGTGTTCTGCAAAGCGGTCGCCCAGTTTACGTTTGGTCTCTCCAATGTAGAGGAGACCACATTGGGAGCAACGAATGCAGTAGACTAAGTTGGGGGAAATGCAAGTGAAATGCTGCTTCACTTGAAAGGAGTGTTTGGGCCCTTGGACGGTGAGGAGAGAGGAAGTGAAGGGGCAGGTGTTGCATCTTTTGCGTGGGCATGGGGTGGTGCCATAGGAGGGGGTTGAGGAGTAGGGGGTGATGGAGGAGTGGACCAGGGTGTCCCGGAGGGAGCGATCCCTACGGAATGCCGATAGGGGGGGTGAAGGGAAGATGTGTTTGGTGGTGGCATCATGCTGGAGTTGGCGGAAATGGCGGAGGATGAACCTTTGAATGCGGAGGCTGGTGGGGTGATAAGTGAGGACAAGGGGGACCCTATCATGTTTCTGGGAGGGAGGAGAAGGTGTGAGGGCGGATGCGCGGGAGATGGGCCGGACACGGTTGAGGGCCCTGTCAACGGCCGTGGGTGGAAAACCTCGGTTAAGGAAGAAGGAGGACATGTCAGAGGAACTGTTTTTGAAGGTAGCATCATCGGAACAGATGCGACGGAGGCTCAGTTAATAGTCTGCTGGTGGCTCACTGGGTCCTTTATTCATAACAACAAATGAAGCTGCTGCCAGAACAGTGGCAAAGTGGAACAGCAGTTGTCTATTCTATGCTTTCTGTAAGTATGTTTGGCTCCAGGTAAAGCAAGTGAAAGAAATGTTGATCCTTCTTGGTTGAATCATCAGGAGCCCCACATGTAACCTGCAGAATCTCAGATGACTAGTGCACCCTTCCTCCCAGGAGTTTTAAAATCCTACAAACTGACAGCTTATACGAAAACAAAACAGAAAATGCAGCAAAATATGGAGCAATGAGGATTCAGAGACCATCCCACAAGTGGGAAGGGATGAGGGAGAGCAATGTTCTCTGCAACTCCGTACAGGCTTCAATATATGTATTCCAATAAAAATCTTCTTTGCTATAACCCTATTGCTAGCTTTGATAACCCGGGAAAGCTTTCTTTTACAGTTTATATTACTTTCTTTGTATCCCTTTGTAGATCTGAGTCTACTGGATTTTGATTTTTTCCTACCTTTCCATTAGCCATGGCATAGTTAAATCATTCCAGTACTAAATCAACCTTCTATGACCCTGTGATCCAGTGAACTACCCATGCAACTTTATTTAAGTGTGATATTCTGGATTTACCTTCCCCATTTCCTTAACCACCATATATTTCACTGAAAATGACAAGCTTTCCTGGGTGGCTGCCTACCTTGTAATTTCTGTAAACTTGAGCTCATTCAAAACTCTGTTGCCTGAATCCTTACTTACACCAAGTCCCGTTTGCCCAAGACCCCCGTGCACACTGACCTACACTGGCTCCTGATCCATCAATGCTCGATTTTAAACTCTCATCCTTTGTTTTCAGACTCTTTAGTAGCCTTACCACTCCCATCTCTGTCACCCCCTCCAGCACCATAACCCTACGAGATCTCAGGGTTCCTCCAATTCTGGCCTCTTGTTCATCCCCAATTTTAATCACTCCCCCAATGGCAGCAGCTGAGGCGCTAAGCTCTGGAAGTCCCTCCTCTTTCTTTTCCTCTCCTTTAAAAGGTGCCCCTTAAGACCTCTCTCTTTGACCAAGCCGGCCTGTTCTAATATCACCTTAAGTGGCTCACAACAAATCTTGTTTGGCAACACTCCTGTGAATTGCCTTGGGACATTTTACTACATTAAAGGTGCTATATAAACGCACATTAGAACCATAAAAAAATTACAGTGCAGAAAGAGGCCATTCAGCCCCTTGTGTCTGTGTTTGGCCCTCAGGCCAAAAAGAGAAAAAGGAAACTAGCCGCTCATTTTAATCCCACTTTCCAGGACCTGGTCTGTAGCTTTGCAGGTTACAGCACTTCAGATGCAGATCCAGGTACTTTTTAAATGAAAATACCTGGAAAATCTCAGCAGGTCTGACAGCATCTGTGGAGAGGAATACAGTTAATGTTTCAACTCCGTATGACTTCAACAGAACTAAGGAAAAATAGAAGAGAGGTGAAATGTAAGTTGGTTTAAGGGGTGGGGACAAGTAGAGCTGGACAGAGGGCCAGTGATAGGTGGAGATAGCCAAAAGATGACATAGACAAAAGGACAAAAAGGTGTTGAAGGTGGTGATATTATCTAAGGAATGTGCTAATAGGTGACATTAAGGGTAGAAAGCAGGACGAGCAAGGTACAGATAGCCCTAGAGGGGGTGGGGTGGGGGGAAGGGATCGAAATAGGCTAAAAGGTAGAGATAAAACAATGGATGGAAATACATTTAAAAATAATGGAAAAGAAAATGGAAAAATAATGGAAAATAGGAAAAGAAAAATCTATATAAGTTATTGGAAAAAAGGGGGATCGGAAAGGGATTGGGGATGGAGGAGAGAGCTCATGATCTAAAATTGTTGAACTCAATATTCAGTCCAGAAGGCTGTAAAGTGCCTGGTCGGAAGATGAGGTGCTGTTCCTCCAGTTTGCGTTGAGCTTCACTGGAACAATGCAGCAAGTCAAGGACGGGCATGTGGGCATGAGAGCAGGGTGGAGTTTTGAAATGGCAAATGACAGGGAGGTCTGGGTAATGCTTGCGGACAGACCGAAGTTGTTCCGCAAAGCGGTCACCCAGTCTGCGTTTGGTCTCTCCAATATAGAGGAAACCGCATTGGGAGCAGCGAATGCAGTAGGCCAAGTTGAGGGAAGTGCAAGTGAAATGCTGCTTCACTTGAAAGGAGTTTTTGCGCCCTTGGATGGTGAGAAGAGGGGAAGCAAAGGGGCAGGTGTTGCGCCTTCTGCGGTTGCATGGGAAGGTGCTGTGGGAGGGGGTTGAGGTGTAGGGGAGTGGACCAGGGTGTCACGGAGGGAACGATCCCTGTGGAATGCCGCCAGGGGGTGAAGGGAAGATGTGTTTGGTAGTGTCATCATGCTGGAGTTGGCGGAAATGATGGAGGATGATCCTTTGAATGCGGAGGCTGGTGGGGTGATAAGTGAGGACAAGGGGGACCCTTTGGTTCTGGGAGGGAGAGGAAAGTGTGAGGGCGGATGCGCGGGAGATGGGCCGGACACAGTTGAGGGCCCTGTCAACCACCGTTGGTGAAAAAGCACTGTTAAGGAAGAAGGAAGACATGTCAAAGGAACTGTTTTTGAAAGTGTGAAGCTCAACGCAAACTGGAGGAACAGCACCTCATCTTCCAATTAGGCACTTTACAGCCTTCCGGACTGAATATTGAGTTCAACAATTTTAGATCACAAACTCCCTCCTCCATCCCCACCCCCTTTCTGATCCCCCTTTTTTCCAATAATTTATATAGATTTTTCTTTTCCCACCTATTTCCATTATTTTTAAATGTATTTCCATCCGTTGTTTTATCTCTACCTTTTCGCCTATTTCGATCCCTTCCCCCCACCCAACCCCCACTAGGGCAATCTGTACCTTGCTCGTCCTGCTTTCTACCCTTAATGTCACCTATTAGCACATTTCTTAGCTAATATCACCATCAACACTTCTTTGACCTTTTGTCTATGACATCTTTTGGCAATCACCACCTATCACTGGCCCTCTATCTAGCTCTACTTGTCCCACCACCCCCCTCCTTAAACCAGCTTATATTTCACCTCTCTTCTATTTTTCCTTAGTTCTGATGAAGAGTCATACGGACTCAAAACGTTAACTGTATTCCTCTCCGCAGATGCTGTCAGACCTGTTGAGTTTTTCCAGGTATTTTTATTTTTGTTTTGGATTTCCAGCATCCACAGTTTTTTGCTTTTACCTTTTAAATGAGTTGAGCGTTTCAGCCTCAACCACTAACTTAGGCAGTGAATTCCAGACATGTGCCACCTCATGTTTTTTCCTCATGTCCCCTCTAAACCTTCTACCAATCACCTTAAATCTGTGCCACCTGGTAATTGACCCCTCAGCTAGGGTAAACAAGTCTTTCCAGTCTACCCTATCTAGGCCCCTCATAATTTTGTACACCTCTATTAGCTCAGCCCTTAGCCTCCTCTGTTTTAAGAAGAACAACCCTAGCCTATCCAATCTTCCATCATAGCTGCAATTTTTAGCCCTGGAAACATTCTTGTAAATCTCCTCTGCACTCTCTCCAGAGCAATTATGTCCATCCTGTAATGGGGTGACCAGAACTGCACTCAAATTTCCAGCTGTGGCCTAACCAACGTTTTAAACAGTTCCATCATTACACTCTTGCTTTTGTATTCAATACCTCACCCAATAAAGGAAAACATTCCATATGCTTTTTTGACAACCTTGTTCATCTCTCCTGCCACCTTCAAGGACCTGTGGACAGGCACTCCAAGGTGTCTCACTTCCTCTATCCCTCTCAGTAACTTCCCGTTTATTGAGTATTCCCTTGCTTTATTTGCCCTCCCCAAATGCATTACCTCACACTTTTCCAGGTTGAATTCCATTTGCCACTTCTCCACCCACTCAACTAAATCATTGATATCATTCTGGAGTCAACAGCTATCCTCTTCACTATCCACTACACGGCCAATTTTTGTCTCATCTGCAAATTTCTCAATCATGCCTCCCACATTTAAGTCCAAATCATTTATTTTCACTGAACGCTATGAAACACCACTGGAAACCATTTCCATTCACAAAACATCCAGCAAGCATTACCCTTTGTTTCCTGTCACTGAGCTAATTTTGGACCCAACCTGCCACCTTCCCTTGTACCACTGAGATCTCACTTTCCTGATCAGTCTGCCATGTGGGACCTTGTCCAATGCCTTACTGAAATCCATGTAGACAACATCCACTACACTACCTGCATCAATCCTCCTTGTTACTTCCTCAAAAAATTCTATTAAGTTAGTAAGATACGATCTTCCCCTAACAAAGCCAAGGAGGCTGTCCCTGATCAATCTGTGCCTTTCTAAGTGACAACTTACCCTGTTTCTCAGAATTGTTTCCAATAATTTGCCCACCACCAAAGTCAGACTGACTGGCCTCTAATTTTCTGGCCTATCCCTTGTACCCTTTTTAAATAATGGTACAACGTTCGCAGACCTCCAATCCTCTGAGACTCTTGCCTGTGTCTAGTGAGGGTTGGAAAATGATCCTCAAGAGCTTCCGTTATTTCCTCCCTGGCTTCCTTCAACAGTCTGGGATACAATCCATCTGTCCCCTCCAGTACTTCCTCTCTCACTTTGCTTATTGTATCTAATATTTCACACTCCTCCTCTTTAACTAGAATGTCTGCATCATCCCTCTCCTTAGTGAAAGACAGAGACAAAATACCCATTGAGAACCTGCCTACATCATCTGCATCAACCTACAAGTTATCATGTACATCTCTAATAGGCCCTACCTATACTTTAGCTATTCTCTTGCTCTTACTGGTAAAATATCTTAGGATTTTCTTTGATTTTACCTGCCAATATTTTTTCATATCCTCTGTTTGCGTTCCTAATTTCCATTTTTATTTTACCCTTGTGCTTTCTTTTCTCCTCTAGACCTTCTACAGTATTAAGTCTTTTGTGACTGTCATGCACTTTCTTTTTCTGCTTTATTTTGGCCTGTATGCTTCTGGATAACCAGGGGGCTCTAGATTTGGCAGTGCCACCCTTTTTCTTTGTGGGGACATGTCTACACTGTGCCCGTAGAATCTCGCCTTTGAATGCCTCCAACTGATTTGACACAGTTTCTCCTTCTAATAGCTGTATCCAGTCCATTCTTGCCAGCTCACCTCAGCTTGTAAAATTTGCCTTCCCCCAATTTAGAACTTTGACTCCTATTCTATCTTTGTCCTTTTCAATAATGATGCTAAATCTAACTATATGATGGTCACTTTCTCCAAAATTGTCCCCCACTGCTACTTCATCCACTTGCCCAGCTTCATTTACTAAGACTAAATCTAGAATTGCACTCCCTCTCATTGGGTTTGTTATATGCTGGCGAAAAAAGTTCAAGAATTTCGGGCCCTCTGTGCCCTTCACACTGTTCACATCCCCATTGATATTAGGGTAGTTGAAGTTCCCAGCGATTACTGCCCTATTGTTCTTGCACTCAGAAATCTGTCTACATATTTACTCTTCTAACTCCCTTCCACTATTTGGGGATCTATAGTGCACTCCTAGCAGTGTAGCTGCCCCTTTTTTTTATTTCTGAACTCAACCCATATGGCCTCATTTGATGCTTCATTTAGTTTATCATTCCCTCCTCACAGCTGTAATTGATTCCTTAATCAATAATGTTATACCCCCACATTTTTTATCCCTCTCTCTATCCTGCCTGGAAACTCTATACCCAGGGATGTTGAGCTGCCACTTTTGCCCCTCTTTAAGTCAAGTTTCCGTTATAGCGATGATATCATGCTGCCATGTGTCTATCTGTGCCCTCCACTCACCCGTTTTATTTACTATGTTCCGTTCATTTGCATATATACCTTTTCAATACTGCCTAATTCATGTGCTGTACACTTGCTGCTTCTGTCTCTCAGAGTCACACACTAATTCTCCATCTCCCGTTCCTGCTCTGAATTGCCCTCAGATTCCAATCCCCCTTCCAATCTAGTTTAAACCCCCTCGCAACAGCACTAGGAAAGCTCCCTGCAAGGATATTCATCCCAGCCCTGTTCAGGTGTAGACTGTCTGGCTTATGTAGGTCCCACCTTCCCCAGAACTGGTCCCAATGCCTCAGAAACCTGATGCCTTCCCTCCTACACCAGCTTTCCAGCCATGAGTTTATTTGCTCAATTCTCCTATTTCTATACTCGCTTGCATGTGTGACTGGGAGTAATCCTGAGATACTGCTTTGGAGGTCTTGCTTTCCAATCTCCTTCCTAGCTCCCTGAAGTCTGCTTTCAGGACCTCATCCCCTTTCCTCCCCTAGAAGAATGTCCTGCAACCGCTCCATGATCCTTGACCTTGGCACCAGGGAGGCAACATACCATCCTGGAGTCACGTCTAAGGCCACAGAAACACCAATCTGTTCCCCTAACTAACGAATTCCCTATTACTACTGTTCTTCCCCTTTCTACCCTCCTATACAACAGAGCTCCCTGTGGTGCCACAAACTTGGCTCTGACTGCACTCCTCCAAGGAACCAACGCCCTCACCAGCATCCAGAATGGAAAACCGGTTGATAAGCAGGGCCCCAGGGGACTCCTGCTCTACCTGCTGAATTTTCTTGGACTGCCTGGAAGTTACCCATTCCCTTCCTGCTTCCAGGCTCCTCAGAGAGATGGTCACACCACAGCTTAACACGCTATCCACGTAGGTCTTAGCCTTGTGGATGCACCACAGTGACTCCAACAACCATTTGAGCTCAGAAACGCAGAGCTCAAGGTTCTGCAGTTGGTGATACTTCCTGCACATGTGGTTGTTTAGGATATTGGTAGCGTCCACAACTTCTGACATATTACAAGACACGCATTCCACACAACTGAGTTGTCCCACCATGGCTTCAATTTACTTGCTTTACTTTATTTTATTTTGGTTTACTTATGCAACTTTATTTTACCTAGCCTTGACTTAACTTCATTTCCCTATTGCTTGTGTTTCTTACTTAAATGTAAGTAGCCCCTCCTTTTAAAAGAAAGTGTTTTTTTAAAAGAAAGTCAGCTGCTTGATGACACTCCCCAACAGCAGTTTCTCACCAACCAATGAACTTAAGTTTCGCCTGAGAGCTAGGTGATAGATGCTGCTGACTGCCTGGCTCAGGGTCCTCCCCTCGCTCTCTCCTCTAGGTGCTGCTGACTGCTTGGCTCAGGGACCTCCCCTCGCTCTCTCCTCTAGGTGCTGCTGACTGCTTGGCTCAGGGTCCTCTAGATGCTGCTGACTGCCTGGCTCAGGGTCCTCCTCGGGTGCTGCTGACTGCCTGGCTCAGGGTCCTCCTCTAGGTGCTGCTGACTGCCTGGCTCAGGGTCCTCCTCTAGGTGCTGCTGACTGCCTGGCTCAGGGTCCTCCCCTCGCTCTCTCCTCTAGGTGCTGCTGACTGCCTGGCTCAGGGTCCTCCCCTCGCTCTCTCCTCTAGGTGCTGCTAACTGCCTGGCTCAGGGTCCTCCTCTAGGTGCTGCTGACTGCCTGGCTCAGGGTCCTCCCCTCGCTCTCTCCTCTAGGTGCTGCTAACTGCCTGGCTCAGGGTCCTCCTCTAGGTGCTGTTGACTGCCTGGCTCAGGGACCTCCTCTAGGTGCTGCTAACTGCCTGGCTCAGGGACCTCCCCTCGCTCTCTCCTCTAGGTGCTGCTGACTGCCTGGCTCAGGGACCTCCCCTCGCTCTCTCCTCTAGGTGCTGTAGAGGAGAGAGTGAGGGGAGGACCCTGAGCCAGGCAGTCAGCAGCACCTAGAGGAGGACCCTGAGCCAGGCAGTTAGCAGCACCTAGAGGAGAGAGCGAGGGGAGGTCCCTGAGCCAGACAGTCAGCAGCACCTAGAGGAGAGAGCGAGGGGAGGACCCTGGCTCAGGGACCTCCTCTAGGCGCTGCTAACTGCCTGGCTCAGGGTCCTCCCCTCGTTCTCTCCTCTAGGTGCTGTTGACTGCCTGGCTCAGGGACCTCCTCTAGGTGCTGCTGACTGCCTGGCTCAGGGACCTCCCCTCGCTCTCTCCTCTAGGTGCTGTTGACTGCCTGGCTCAGGGACCTCCTCTAGGTGCTGCTGACTGCCTGGCTCAGGGTCCTCCTCTAGGTGCTGCTGACTGCCTGGCTCAGGGTCCTCCTCTAGGTGCTGCTGACTGCCTGGCTCAGGGTCCTCCCCTCGCTCTCTCCTCTAGGTGCTGCTGACTGCTTGGCTCAGGGACCTCCCCTCGCTCTCTCCTCTAGGTGCTGCTGACTGCTTGGCTCAGGGTCCTCTAGATGCTGCTGACTGCCTGGCTCAGGGTCCTCCTCGGGTGCTGCTGACTGCCTGGCTCAGGGTCCTCCTCTAGGTGCTGCTGACTGCCTGGCTCAGGGTCCTCCTCTAGGTGCTGCTGACTGCCTGGCTCAGGGTCCTCCCCTCGCTCTCTCCTCTAGGTGCTGCTGACTGCCTGGCTCAGGGTCCTCCCCTCGCTCTCTCCTCTAGGTGCTGCTAACTGCCTGGCTCAGGGTCCTCCTCTAGGTGCTGCTGACTGCCTGGCTCAGGGTCCTCCCCTCGCTCTCTCCTCTAGGTGCTGCTAACTGCCTGGCTCAGGGTCCTCCTCTAGGTGCTGTTGACTGCCTGGCTCAGGGACCTCCTCTAGGTGCTGCTAACTGCCTGGCTCAGGGACCTCCCCTCGCTCTCTCCTCTAGGTGCTGCTGACTGCCTGGCTCAGGGACCTCCCCTCGCTCTCTCCTCTAGGTGCTGTAGAGGAGAGAGTGAGGGGAGGACCCTGAGCCAGGCAGTCAGCAGCACCTAGAGGAGGACCCTGAGCCAGGCAGTTAGCAGCACCTAGAGGAGAGAGCGAGGGGAGGTCCCTGGCTCAGGGACCTCCTCTAGGCGCTGCTAACTGCCTGGCTCAGGGTCCTCCCCTCGTTCTCTCCTCTAGGTGCTGTTGACTGCCTGGCTCAGGGACCTCCTCTAGGTGCTGCTGACTGCCTGGCTCAGGGACCTCCCCTCGCTCTCTCCTCTAGGTGCTGTTGACTGCCTGGCTCAGGGACCTCCTCTAGGTGCTGCTGACTGCCTGGCTCAGGGTCCTCCTCTAGGTGCTGCTGACTGCCTGGCTCAGGGTCCTCCTCTAGGTGCTGCTGACTGCCTGGCTCAGGGTCCTCCCCTCGCTCTCTCCTCTAGGTGCTGCTGACTGCCTGGCTCAGGGTCCTCCCCTCGCTCTCTCCTCTAGGTGCTGCTGACTGCCTGGCTCAGGGTCCTCTGGCTAAGTAGTATGTCATAAATGATCGGCTGTCCTTTTTTACTAACAGGCAGCTTGATGTTCATTCTTGATCATGCACAACTTAGAATTATCAGAAAGCAAAGCATGATTTTCTTTATTTTTTAAATTTCAGGATTAAGATCATCAGGTTTTAAGTTACAGCCCAAAAGGAACATGAGAGAAGCAGATTTGTTGCAGACATACACCTGGTTGTGGATGGATAAGGTAAATGTAGTGTGATTATAGCCAAGTTATGTATATTCAATGCACAGTCTTCAAGCTGGCTCATGTTTGTGTGCCAAAAACAGGAGACAAACCGATTAATGCTTTCACTCGAGTCTCAAGAGCTCTACATCAAAAATCAAAGTAGCATTAGGTGGAATGACACCAGGATGGCTAGCAGCTCCATAAGCATAGTCAGAGGTACAGGTTAGTTTTGCTCTCTGTCCAATGCTCATCTGAACTAATCCTTCTTCCCAGCCCTTGATGACCTGATTTTCACTGATTTTAAATTTAAATAGCTGAGCTCGATCACTCTCCTCTAGGTGCTGCTGACTGCCTGGCTCAGGGTCCTCCTCTCGCTCTCTCCTCTAGGTGCTGCTATCTGGCTCAGGGTCCTCCCCTCGCTCTCTCCTCTAGGTGCTGCTGACTGCCTGGCTCAGGGTCCTCCTCTCGCTCTCTCCTCTAGGTGCTGCTGACTGCCTGGCTCAGGGTCCTCCTCTCGCTCTCTCCTCTAGGTGCTGCTGACTGCCTGGCTCAGGGTCCTCCCCTCGCTCTCTCCTCTAGGTGCTGCTGTCTGGCTCAGGGTCCTCCCCTCGCTCTCTCCTCTAGGTGCTGCTGCCTGGCTCAGGGTCCTCCACTCGCTCTCTCCTCTAGGTGCTGCTGCCTGGCTCAGGGTCCTCCACTCGCTCTCTCCTCTAGGTGCTGCTGACTTTTTTTTCGGAAAGATATACTTTATCCATAAAATATCTAGAAGAACATTACAAAACATTTCAAATTGGCGATCATACAAAGTGCAATTGGATTCACATTTCCCACATGGATCATGAAGTGCTTCAATATAATCAATAAATATTAGTCATTTCAATATGGTCATTACAGACAGTCAGGCAGTGCAAAGGGATTGGAGTTATCGACATACATCATGTTGCACTCTGAGGTGCTTCAATAAAATTATGATACATTTAGTCTTCACTACATACATTTATTGTGAGCCGTACAGCCTGAGGGGTCTATACAATTCCCAGCCCCTCAATGCACTGTGGCAGGAAGGTCTTAGACAGCGACCTTTCCCCATTGCGCCTTTGCAGCAGCTGCCCCAAGCTTTATTGCTTCCCTCAACACCTAGTCCTGGACCTTGAAATGTGCCAGTCTGCAACACTCGGTCGGGGGCAACTCTCTTCTAGGTGCTGCTGACTGCCTGTCCCAGGGTCCTCCCCAGGCACTCTCCTCTAGCTGCTGCTGACTGCCTGTCCCAGGGTCCTCCCCTGGCACTCTCCTCTAGGTGCTGCTGACTGCCTGTCCCAGGGTCCTCCCCTTTTACTCTCCTCTAGCTGCTGCTGACTGTCTGTCCCAGGGTCCTCCCCTGGCACTCTCCTCTAGGTGCTGCTGACTGCCTGTCCCAGGGTCCTCCCCTGGCACTCTCCTCTAGGTGCTGCTGACTGCCTGTCCCAGGGTCCTCCCCTTTTACTCTCCTCTAGGTGCTGCTGACTGCCTGTCCCAAGGTCCTCCCCTTTTACTCTCCTCTAGGTGCTGCTGACTGCCTGTCCCAGGGTCCTCCCCTTTTACTCTCCTCTAGGTGCTGCTGACTGCCTGTCCCAAGGTCCTCCCCTTTTACTCTCAGTTGTTTGTCCATCTTCCCAAACTCTTGCTGGGTTTTGGTTCCACACATGCTTCGTCCAAGTTGTCTCCATTATGCAAGAACCGAAAGTAGATGCTGGTCGCGTAGTTTCCCTGGGGCCACTACATCAGAGCCCAATCCCACCATACTCAACACCCACACTTATCAGTGACCTCGGTGAGGAAGTGCATAAGAGGAATGACTATGTAATCTCTGCTTCCTAGAGTTGAACCTGGAACTTTCCTTGTCTCGATGAACCAGACACATGCTATGTGCTGCATTTACCACAGAGGGATAAATTTCAAGTGTTTTTACATTGCAAAGATTAGATTTTCTGAAATGCAAGCTTGCCTTTACAAACACTTTATCATATTCCAGAATAGTATCCATAACAATGCAAGCACTCACATGGCCAAAGTAATAATTAGTCCTAACAAACTTCACTAAAAATGTGGGGTGAAAATATAGACATCGGTAAGATCCTTTGGTGAAGGAACTTAGCACTGAATCAACACTGTCATCATTACAGGAGGAAAATCGAACATGCGGAAAATGAGCAGCATTTACAACAATTAAAGCACGAACTCTTAAATAAAAACAGAAATGTAGGAAATACGCGTCTGGCCAGAAAGGTACAGCCCTTGATCCTTCAAACTAACTGGGAAGTAGAATTTAGAAATGATACTGGCCTGGATTTTGCATCAGTGGTGAAGAAACAGTGTTAGTCATTCACCTTGCTGACAGCTGCTCACAAACTTTTTGTGGGATTCTGAGTGCAGACTTGCTTTAATCCAAAACAAAAGACTCACATTTATATAGCGTTTTTCATGACAGCCGAATGTCTCAAAGCGTTTTAAAGCTAACAAAGTGCTTTTTGAAGAGTAGTCACTACCGTAATGTAGGAAAGTCAGCAGCAGCCAATACGCACTCAGCAAAAGTCCCACAAACAGCAATGTGATAACGACTAGATAATCTGTTTTTTTAAGATGTAGCTTGATGGATCAGGACACCGGGGATAACTCCCTTGCTTTTCTTCAAAAATAGTGCCATGGGATCTTTTACATCTGCCCGAGCAGGCAGGTGGGGTCTCGGTTTAATGTCGCATCTGAAAGACAGCATCTCCAGCAGTGCAGTGCTCCCTCAGTATTGTGCTGGAGTGTCAGCCTTGATTTTTGTGCTCAAGTCCTGGAGTGGGACTTGAACCCAGAACTTTGTGATGTGGAGGCAAGAGTACAACCGCAGAACCATGGCCGACACACAAATCACCCACTGATCTCGTTCTGCAACCTCTATGGGGAAATTTGTGGTGCCTCTGAGCAGGGCAGGAAATGGCGAGAACCAATGACCAATCAGACTGAAGAGTCTTCACTGAGGAACGCAGAATCTAAACCAGGAAGTAAAAAGCAGGAAATATAAGTTTGATTAAAATTATGCACAAAAACAAAATAAAGATTGGAAAAGACATTTGGGATAAAGACAGAGATAAGGGATCAATGGAAAAAATCTAAAAACTTCCAACACTAATTATCTTCTAAATTAATGAGACTCTACATTTGTGAAGAAAGGTTGTTTGATGATAATTATCACTTATCATACCACTTCTTTACTCCTGAACACACCAGCCATATTCTTTTTCTGGCACCTTTAGTAAGGATAGAATGCACAACTACCCGAATCTCACATCATTACAATGATTTTGGTGCCTAGCCTATTGGTGAGGACTGTTACAGCACAGAATGTAATGCCAAACCATTGACCATTCACTTAACCTCTCCATATTACTTTGTAAGTTTCTTATGTCCTCTTCGCAACATACTTTCCTACCTATCTTTATGTCATCAGCAAATTTATACATTCGGTCCCTTCATCCAAGTCATTGAGATAGATTGCAAATGGTTCAGGCCCAAGCATTAATCCCTGTGGCACTTCATTCGTTACATCTTCCAACCCAAAAATGATCCATTTCTGCCTACTCTCTCTTTCCTGTTAGTTACCCAATCCTCTATCCATGTTAATATGTTACTCCCCACTCCATGAGCTCTTATGTTGTGTAGTAACCTTTGATGAGGCACCTTGTCAAATGTGTTCTGGAAATCCAAGTACGCTACACCCACAGGTTCCCCTTTATCCACATTGTTTGTTACTTCCTCAAAGAACTCTAATAAATTAGTCAAACGTGATTTCTCTTCCACAAAGCCTGCTGACTCTGCCTGATTGCCCTCAGATTATCTAAGTTCCCTTCTACAACCTCCTTTATAATAGATTTTAGCAATTTCCCTATGGTGTTACGCTAACCGGCCTGTGGTTTTACGCTTTCTGTCTCCTGCTTTCTTGAATAGGGGAGTTTGATTCGCTATTTCCCAATCTGATGAGACCTTTCCAAAATCTAGTGAATTTTGGAAAATTAAAACCAATGCATCTATTATCTCAGCAGCCACTTCTTTTAAGACCCTGGGGTGAAGTCTATCAGGACCTGGGGGCTTGTCAGCTTTTAGTTATAATCATTTTCTCAGTACCCTTTCCTTGGTGACTGCAATTGCTTTAAGTTCTTTCCTCTCTTTCAACTCTTGATTCATAATTATTTCTGGGATGTTATTTGTATCCCTGCAGTGAAGACAGGTGCAAAATATCTGTTCAATTCATCTGCCATTTCCTTATTTTCCATTAGTAATTTATCAATCTCTCTCTCTAGAGGACCAACGGTCACTTTATTTATGCTTTCATTATTAAATACCTGTAAAAGCTCATCATCAGTTTTTATATTTCCAGTTGGCTTTCTCTCGTACTCTAATTTCTCCCTCCTTTTTATTCTTTTAATTATTCTTTGCTGTTTTTATATTCTTTCCAATCCTGTGGCCTGCCACTACTCTTTCAATTCGATACTACCTTTTGCTTCCTTAGTTAGCCACAGATGGTTCAGCCTTCTCCTGGGGTCTTTCTTTCTCACAAGAATATATTTTTGCTAAGTGTTATGAAATATCTAATTAAAATGTCTGCCACTGCTTCACTGTTGACCTCTCTCTCAACTTAATTTCACAGTTCACTTTAGCCACTTCATACCCTCTTAAATGCCCTTAATTAAGTTTAAAACACTAGGCTTAGATCCACTGTTCTCTCCCTCAAACTGAATGCAAAATTCAATCACGTTATGATCACTGCTGCCTTTACTATAAGGTAATTAGTTAATCCTGCCAAATTGCACACTACAAGGTCGAGAATAGCCTGCTCACTGGTAGGCTCGAGAATGTGCTGTTCTAAGAAACTGTCCCAAAACAATCTTATGAACTCATCGCAAAGGTAAAAAGACCATATTGGGAGTTATGTACAGGCCTTCGAACAGTAGTCATGATGTTGGGCACAAGATATACCACGAGATGGAAAAGGTGTGTAAGAAAGGCAAGGTTACAGTGATCAGGGGGGATTTCAATATGCAGGTAGACTGGGAAAATCAGGTTGGTAGTGGATCCCAAGAAAAGGAATTTGTGGAATGTCTACGAGATGGCTTTTTGGAGCAGCTTGTGGTGGAGCCCACTAGGGAACAGGCAATTCTAGATTTAGTGATGTGTAATGAGGCAGATTTGATAAGGGAGCTTAAGGTAAAGGAACCGTTAGGAGGAAGTGACCTAATATAATAGAATTTACCCTGCAATTTGAGAGGAAAAAGCTGGAATCAGATGTAACGGTATTACAGTTGAGTAAAGGCAACTACAGAGGCATGAGGGAGGAGCTAGCCAGAATTGATTGGGAGATGAGCCTAGCAGGAAAGACAGTAGAACAGCAATGGCAGGAGTTTCTGGGAGTAATTTGGGAGACACAGCAAAAATTCATCCCTAGGAAGAAGAAGCATACTAAAGGGAGGACGAGGCAACCATGGCTGACAAGGGAAGTCAGGGACAGCATAAAAGCTAAAGAGAAAGCATACAATGTGGCGAAGAGCAGTGGGAAACCAGGGGATTGGGAAGCCTACAAAGACCAACAGAAGACAATTAAAAAAGAAATAAGGAGGGAGAAGATTAAATGAGGGTAAACTAGCCAGTAATATAAAAGAAGATCGCAAGAGTTTTTTTTTAGATATATAAAGGGTAAGAGAAAGGCAAAAGTGGACATTGGGCCGCTGGAAAATGATGCTGGAGAAGTAGTAGTGGGGAACAGAGAAATGGCGGAGGAACTGAATAGATACTTTGCATCAGTCTTCACAGTGGAAGACATGAGTAACATCCCCAAAGTTCAAGAGAGTCGGGGAGCAGAGGTGAGTATGGTGGCCATTACCAAGGAGAAGGTACTAGGAAACCTGAAAGGTCTGAAGGTGGATAAATCACCTGGACCAGATGGATTACACCCCAGAGTTCTGAAGGAGATAGCTGAAGGGATAGTGGAGGCGTTAGTGGTGATCTTTCAGGAATCACTCGAGTCAGGGAGGGTCCCAGAGGACTGGAAAATCGCTAATATAACGCCCCTGTTTAAGAAGGGAGTGAGGCAAAAGACGGGAAATTACAGGCCGATTAGCCTGACCTCAGTCATTGGTAAGATTTTAGCGTCCATTATTAAGGATGAGATTTCAGAATACTTGGAAGTGCATGGTAAAATCAGGCAAAGTCAGCATGGTTTCATCAAGGGGAGGTCATGCCTGACAAATCTGTTAGAATTCTTTGAGGAGGTAACGAGTAGGTTAGACAAAGGAGAGCCAATGGATGTTATCTACTTGGACTTCCAGAAGGCCTTTGACAAGGTGCCGCACAGGAGGCTGCTCAGTAAGATAAGAGCCCATGGTGTTAGAGGCAAAGTACTAGCATGGATAGAAGATTGGCTGTCTGGCAGGAGGCAGAGAGTGGGGATAAGGGGGTCCTTCTCAGGATGGCAGTCGGTGACTAGTGGAGTTCCGCAAGAGTCAGTGTTGGGACCACAACTTTTCACTTTATACATTAATGATCTAGATGAAGGAACTGAGGGCATTCTGGCTAAGTTTGCAGATGATACAAAGATAGGTGGAGGGACAGGTAGTATTGAGGAGGCGGGGAGGCTGCAGAAGGATTTAGACAGGTTAGGGGAATGGGCAAAGAAGTGGCAGATGGAATACAACATGGGGAAGTGTGAGGTCATGCACTTTGGTAGGAAGAATAGAGGCATAGACTATTTTCTAAATGGGGAGAGAATTCAGAAATCTGGAGTGCAAAGGGACTTGGGAGTCCTAGTCCAGGATTCTCTTAAGGTTAACTTGCAGGTTGAGTCAGTAGTTAGGAAGGCAAATGCAATGTTGGCATTTATTTCGAGAGGACTAGAATATAAAAGCAGGGATGTGCTGCTGAGGCTTTATAAGGCTCTGGTCAGACCACATTTAGAATATTGTGAGCAATTTTCGGCCCTGTATCTCAGGAAGGATGTGCTAGCCCTGGAGAGGGTCCAGAGGAGGTTCACAAGAATGATTCCAGGAATGAAAGGCTTAACATATGAGGAACGTTTGAGGACTCTGGGTCTATACTCGATGGAGTTTAGAAGGATGAGGGGGGATCTGATTGAAACTTACAGAATACTGAAAGGGTGATAGAGTGGACGTGGGGAAGATGTTTCCATTAGTAGGAGAGACTAGGACACAGCCTCAGAGTAAAGGAAAGACCTTTTAGAACAGAGATGAGGAGAAACTTCTTTAGCCAGAGAGTGGTGAATCTATGGAATTCATTGCCACAGAAGGCTGTGGAGGCCAGGTCATTGAGTGTATTTAAGATCGAGATAGATAGGTTCTTGATTGGTAAGGGGATCAAAGGTTACGGGGAGAAGGCGGGAGAATGGGGTTGAGAAACTTATCAGCCATGATTGAATGGCGGAGCAGACTCGATGGGCCGATTTCTGCTCCTATGTCTTATGATCTTCCCAGCTTCCTTTGCCAATCTGATTCTCCAATCTAGACAGAGATTAAAATCACTCATGATTATTCCCATACCTTTCACACAAGCCTCCATTGTTTCTTCACGTATGCTCCTTTCTACAGTGTGGTTACTGTTAGCGTGCCACAAATTACTCCCACAAGTGATTTCCTAGCTTTACTATTTTTTTTATTTCTACCCAAACTGATTCTACTTGATCTTTAGCACTAAGATCATCCTTCTCTACTGTATTAATGTCATCCATAATTAACAGAGATACTGCTCCACTTTTTCCTAGTTTCCTGTCCTTCTGAAATGTCATGTACTCTTGAGCATTCAGGTCCCAGCCTTTGTCATCTTGCAGTAATGGTAGCTCTGTCTGTAACCTCTGGATTAACAGTACATATGTGGTAGCCAGAACTTGTTATCCAATTTACTCCTTTATAATGGTGAGGCTGTTATGAATCTGTGGAGTAACAAAGGACAAGATCTGGAATCATCAGTACATTAGCGGGTCAGTGAAGATCGTGGGAGCATTGAAGTAAGTAGCCAGGAAGAGACTGAAATGGTATGGCCATCTGCTGCAGAAAGAGGGAGGAACTGTGGCAAGATGAGTGATGGACATGGGACTGTCATGAAGGAGCAGAAGAGCAAGGTTTAAGATCAGGTGGAAAGATGTGTTGGTGGGAGACTTAAATGCAGCGGGGTTGGAAGAGGAGTGCATGACTGACAGGACAAGATGGAGAAGGGTGATGGTGACCTCAAATACAATGGGAGAAACCAAAAGATGAAAAAAATAATGGTGAGGCTGCTTCATCATTATTCCATAGCAAAATCTGGACCAATAAAATAGCAAATCACTGGTTCATTCAACATACAGGTACACAACAGTGATTTGAATTATCAATATTCTCTACTACGATCACAGAATTATCCAGTGATGTCTTTCACAGCACAACCAAGGACATGTGACGGGTTCACTAGCTTTGTCTTTACTGTACATTTGAAGGAGGCTTACATTAACGTGGCAATTAGAGAAACACACTTCCACGCTGAGCTCAAACCAAAATACACTTATCTGGAGACTTCCTCCAGGCCTACAGATGGAGCAACAGTGCTTCAGTTTGGAGAAAATGAGCAGCTGCTTGGGGCTGTCCACCCTAATGTGTGGCAGAAGGTTACTGACTACTATGAAGCAACCCGAGGTTCACACTAGCAACCCAAGAGGGGGCAACGCGGACAAGTGGCAGCAAAGAGGCCATCAAGAATGTCACATAATGCAAACCTGATAAGGAAAACACCATGTCGCATTTAGACACAAGGGAGAAGCGGAAGGCTCGCTGAAAGACAAGCTAACTTACATTGCTCACTAATTAATTTGCAGTTACTTTAAGTAGTTTGCTTTTTAACGCAGAGTATAACTGATAATATTTGTTTATTTAAACACAGATAGATGTATAGATAGCAGAGGTAAGCAGTTCCATGCAGACGTGTAAGTCTTTCCTCTGTCAGTTTTACGCCGTCATTAGCAGGTCCCTGCTCAGTAGGGTGTGCCATTATGTCTCCTAGGGGCAGTGTAATTATGCTTTGACATAATTAACCCAGTGAGCCCAAGAGGCAGGCCGGCAAAAAATTCAGTTCTAATTATTTGTTATGTGCATGCTAATGAGACCAGCTGTGCTACCATCATACAACACGAGCAAATTAATTTACATGACTACATTTTGTTAAGGCTTTAGCTGATGCCTCACTTTAGATTGTATATTATATGAGCATTTTCTACTGAAAGAACAGAAAACTACTTTACATGATATCAGTCTGCCAACACTACTCACATCAGACTGAAACTAAGAAGCAAATTTTAAACCGTTTCCATGGGAATATATCTCATAAAACGGTGACTTATATACAGCTCCGATATAAAAGCAGGAGAAACATTTTGTCCATAAAGGCTTAAAATATCCACCACCACCACCACCACCTGGACTGATTCTGGGATGCAGTCCAGAATTAAGATTCACAAACGGAACAGAAAAACATCTATAGATTTTACACCAACTTTGATGTAAAGGTTGAGTTCCAAACACAGCAATAAAATTGTTTTGAAGGACATTATGGTCACCAGCAGCACTGAGGTGCTTTGCTCTGGTAGTAATGAGACCCTCAGGGCTGCTAATGACTGTAAAGCTTGCAGAAAATGATTTTATAACTATTATTATCTGTGTCAGTTAGATTTGTAATTATCTGTGCTCTGCTTCGGCTTAGTTACAGTGGCCAGAGATTTAGTTCCAATGGTTAGAGACTGCTGCAGTGCCATTTTGAACATTCTGATGTTCCAGCACTTCCTTACTGGACTGGATTTAACATTTCTCGGCAGGGTCAGGGTGGCAGAATGGAAATTGTGCGGCCCGCTCGCTCCTGCCCCTGCCCCCACCAACTCGGGGCGGCGAATCAATCGTCAGCTGGCCAATTTGCGGCCACCGGTGAGAAGGTGGCCAACTAACGGTGTGAAGGGGGGCTCCGGGCCCGATCAGGCACCTAGGCCGAGACGTCAGGTGGGAGAGGGAAATCAGTCACAGCCACCAATTTATAGGCCTCCTGCCTTCTCGATCTCTCTATTCCTCATGGCAGCCTTGAAACAGTGAATAAATGAGGCCTAAAAACATACAACTGCTGACACCTTCACCAGGAGACTCTGCTGCTACATGCAGCCAGCAGCCATGGTCCCATTTGTAGGCCTTTTCATCCCCCCTTGTGTTGCCTCCTCTTACTTAGCGTTAATCACCCCCAAACCTTTTCCCTCCAACACCTGGAACACGCAGTCGGTCATGAAAAATTGCATACAATTGGTTCTTTATCACACTCAATAGCCTGTGAATTTGTTATTTAAAAATGGCAGGTGAGCTTCCAATTTCCATGCCTGTTCGTCTTCTGTAATATTGGAGGCTGGCTTGATGATGTCAGATTGTCAATCCGACATCGACATACCGTATTTTACCTAAGCTTTGGGAGAGGTTGGGGCGGGGCCGATTTGTGGCCTTCATATTCAGCCCACTGACTCTCCTGTATAAGGATGTATAAAATTCAGTGGTCACCTGAATCACTTCTGCACCAGGTTACCACGTTTTGCTGCGCTTTGGGCAGGCCCTGAACCAGAGCATTCTTGCTCTACGATAGCGTCTACAGTTCAAATGTACTTCATTGGCTGTAAATTGCTTTGGGATATCCTGCGCTTTTGTGAGAAAACATGATATAAATAAATAATATAGACGCAAGTCATTCATTTGGCTGCAGAGGTTGATAATTGTATTTTATGAGTAAAATGTGCAATAACTGGTCACATCCAAGCAAGGTTACCAACAATGGAACACAAATAATCAATTCTCTCACAAGAATTTTCTTTGTTAATAAGCATCTCCCCTTGGCCAATTTTAATGTTGCATTAGTCCATTAGCTTATTTTCTAGTTTCCATCAATATTACCCAAATAAAACCACATCAATAATTACAAAGTTCCCATCGATTAGTTTGATACAGAAAATAATTCATTAAATTTAATATTTAAAGTTGCATCATAAATGGGGGGAGGGCACTGACATGCAGCAGGAGATTTTACTGCTTGGTCTACACTAGTCACCTGACCATTAAATGGCAATCGTTCCATAAATAGGCTGAAGAATAAAGACTGGAGTTAAAAAAGAATGTCTGATTTCTGATGTCAGACTTCCAACAATAATTTGCACTTCCATGTAGTTCCATGTTTAATTAAAAGAGAAGTGTGAAATTACACCAACTAAGTTTTATCACATCCTCCTCAGTGACAATATCAAGCTCTACTCGCCACTGGATTACCGAGATGTCAAACCATGGGGCCACCACATTGATGGAGCAGCCCATGATACTGATGAGTTTATCTCCTGAATTTGATGAATTTCTACAAAAATAACTAAAGTGTTGTTCTGGAACTTTATAATAGAACCGTGCAGAGGATTGAATCAACAGGAAGAGCAGTCAGAAAAAAGACCAGTAATGAGCATGATGATGACTGGAGGAAGAATACAGAGTGATCTCATTAAACTTTGGCATGCATAAGAAATCAGGACAGGAACGAGAGAGAGAGAGGAGGGTGTGTGAAGGAGAGACTAAATAAGTATATGTTTATAAAGAAAAGTGAGAATCTAGGGTTATGGAAAGAATGCCCCTGCTGTAAGGCTGAGCTCACTGAATGTTAGACAGTTCATTCATTACAGCAAATAAACAGAGTACTCGAATTGATGCAAGGTAGAAACAGAGCAGAGAAATGGGTTTAAGAATAAGAATGGATAAAAGTTAATCTAACAGGATGGCAAGAAAAACAGAAAATGAAAAATTAAGGAAATTGAATAATATAAATGAGAAAGGAGTAGAGATTACATGGGTGCGATTTCATTCAGAGTTCACAAGGATGTAATTCCAGCAAGACGACTGGATAACAATCAACATTGGACTCTGGGTTCAGTTTGGATTCTGGGGTGATTGACTGTCACTGGGCAGAGACCCTGACTAGAATCAGCTAACTGAGCACAGACAATGGATTGAATCTGGCACCTTCCTGGTCTGTATAGTTCAGTTTTATACTGCAGTAACCAGGGACAAGGTTTTGATTCTGATATGGGATCAGGAACTGAGGCATGTAATTTAATGCTGTGCCAGCTCCCCTCTTACACATACACCACCCACCACCTCCCCCCCGCCACCCCAAGTCATTTTTGGGAAGGGTGGATTGGGACAGAGCAGCTACCTGCAAAGGGTACTGTGTTAAGATAATTAAAAGGCCAATTAAGGCAATTCATCAGAGATTGACTAAGACGTTCCAGCTGGGCTGAAGGCACACTGCAGCGTCAGGAACACAGCAGCTGCCTGGAGATAGCCTCCAGGTGACAGACCAGGGATCTACATACGAACACCAGAGGGAGGAGGAGAAGGAGAAGGAGCAGGGCCCAAACACTCCTTTCAGGTGAAGCAGCATTTCACTTGCACCTCCTTTAATTTAGTCTACTGTATTTGCTGCTCCCAACGCAGTCTCCTCGACGCTAGAGAGACCAAACGCAGACTGGGTGACCGCTTTGCAGAACACCTTTGGTCTGTCCGCAAGCATGACCCAGACCTCCCTGTCGCTTGCCATTTCAACACTCCACCCTGCTCTCATGCCCACATGTCCGTCCTTAGCCTGCTGCAATGTTCCAGTGAAGCTCAACACAAACTGGAGGAACAGCACCTCATCTTCCGACTAGGCACTTTACAGCCTTCCGGACTTAACACTGAGTTCAACAATTTTAGATCATGACCTCTCTCCTCCATCTTCACCCCTTTTTTAATCCCCCTTTTCCAATATTCATTTTTATTTATTTTTTATCCACTTATTTTTATTTATTTTAATTTTTATTCATCGTTTTATCCCCACCTATTATCCTATTTTTGATCTTTTTTCTCAGCTCCGTCCCCTCCCCCCACCCCACCCGGGCCACCTGTCACTTGTTCATGTTGTTTTTCCAGAGTGCTTACCCTTGCCCTGCTATTCCCACATTCTGCTTTCTGACCTTAATGTCACCATCAACATCTCCTTTAGCCCATACCACTACCATTAACACCCCCTTTGTCCTTTCGTTTATGAAATCTTTGTTAATCTCTCCTTTGCCTTCACCTATCACTGGCCTTCTATCCAGCTTCACCTGTTCCACCCCCCTTAAAACAGTATAAATTTCATCACATTATTACTTCTCTTTAGTTCTGAAGGAAGAGTCAAATGGACTCGAAACATTAACTCTGTCTTTCTCTCCACAGATGCTGTTAGACCTGCTGAGATTTTCCAGCATTTTCTGTTTTTGTTTCAGATTTCCAGCATCCACAGTATTTTGCTTTTATCTTTACTCCTGTACTCAAATCCTCTTGTGATAAAGGCCAACATTTGCCTTCCTAATTGCTTGCTATGCCTGTATGTTAGCTTTCAGTGACTCATGAACAAGGACACCCAGATCCTTTCGATATCAACACTTCCCAATCTCCACATTTAAGAAATACTCTGCATTTCTATTTTTCCTACCAAAGTGGATAACCCCACATTTTTCCATGTTATATTCCATCTGCCTTGTTCTTGCACATTCCCTCAGCTGGTCTAAATCCCCTTGAAGCCTCTTTGCTTCTGCCTCATAAATCAAATTCCCACCTAGTTTTGTGTCCTTGGCAAACTTAGAAAAATTACATTTGTTCCCCACATTCAAATTACCGATATAGGTTGTGAAGAGTTGGGGCTCAAGCACTGATCCCAGCCGTACCCAACTAGTCACAGCCTGCCAACCTGAGAATGATCCTTTTATTCCTACTGTTTTCTGTCCACAATCCATTCAGTATATTACTCCCAATCCCATTCTGTTTACTAATGTCTTGAGTGAGGCATTAGCAAAAGCCTTCTAAAAATCCAAATACATCACATCTACTGGTTCCTCCTTACCTATTCTGTTAGTTACAGCCTCAAAAATCTCCAAAAGGTTTGTCAAACATAATTTCCCTTTCATAAATCCATGTTGACTCTGCCCAATCCTACCGTCATTTTTCAAGTGCCCAGTTACCACATCCTTCAGAATAGATTCTATCATTTTCCCTACTAATGATGTCAGTTTAACAGGTCTGTAGTTCTCCACTTACTCTCTCCCTCCTTTCTTAAATAGTGCTGTTACATTTGCTATCTTTCAATCTGCAGGAACCGTTCTAGAATATATAAAATTTTGGAAGATGACCACGAATGCATCCACTATCTCTACAGCTACCTCTTTCAACACTCTGGGTTGTAGGATCTATCACTAACTGATGACTCAAAGCCTTCATCACCAACCCCATCATCCAATCGCCCTAGCCACAGTTGCGATCACATGCCACTCTGCCCTCACAATGGTGGTCCAGCAGTTGTTGCCAATTTTTAGTTGAAATCTTTTAAAAGCGCAGAGGGGGGTGCCTCAAGATGGAGTATCCCCCCCCCTCTCTTATCTGCAATGGTAGGCTGCAATTCCTTCCAGACTAGAAGATCTCCTATTGGCCCTCCAGCTTTGAGAGCCCACCCACCATCCCTAACTGGCTATTCCAGGCAAAATCAATGCCACGTGACTGCTCCCCACAAGGTGCAGAGTCAGGGCCCATATTTGACCTGGACATTGGGGTAGAAAATCCTACCACAGCGCCATTATATGTTATTGTCCTCAGGTGGCCGAGGTTCCATTCATATGAGGACACGGCCATTTTATATTGCTCATTGTACTGCTCGATTTCGTGGCTGCATTAAAGCTCAATGTTTTCACCTAAATGCTGTTAATACTGTGATCCAGTTTATTTGCCAACTTGAAGGTAAACACAGCCCATTGGTGCAGCTGGACCAAAAGGAGAGTAACGATAACTTTAAATGGCTAAGCCGTTCCAGCTTTGAAGTTTCATATTATAGATCTCAAACCCAATGTGCTCCTTTATTGGCATTGGTACATTTACAGCTTCAGACATTCCTTGCTGCGTTAATTATACAGTGAATTAAAATCAAATTAACTGGTGCACTGTTATTCATCCAAAATTACTTAAGATAATACAGGAAGTTTGAAAACTAAGATATGAAACAAATTTTGTCATGTTGCATTACAACATTGTCACTAGGATTTCAGTCAAGGCGATGAGAGAACTTTAACATGGTCGAGAATCATTGATGAAAAAAACAAAACCAGATGCATAAAGGATACCGATGCAGATAAACCAGAAGGTTACAGTTGCCATTCCTACTTTCTGCTGAGTTGGCTAATCTTTGCTGGGACAACAGTTAAGAATATTAACGTTAAATTTCAAGTCTGGTTTGGGGAGGAGGGAAAAATTCAACCAGGGCTGCTGTGCTGTCTGGAACCTTACCGAAGATTGGAGTAACTGTCAGGGCATGGGCTAAGGAGGTGATCACTCCTGCCTGTGGAAGGTGAGCCTGTCACTTTAACTCGTAGTCAGATTGACTGACACCTTGAACAAAGTAGTGAAAAACGTGCTGGAAGCATAAGCGGGACGGGTGGAAAACAGAAAAGCTGCTCTCAATGTAAAACTTAAAAATTGGATACATGTTCGAGTGACCAACTTATTCCGATATCCCGACAGCTATTCTGGATTGAACTTCTCTTCACAAATGTTAAATAACTTGAGTACTAAAATAGGGCCTGAGAGTGACTTAAATGTTCATATCACTAAATATTTATTGCTGCATGTGCAACATGGGAAAACTTGGTACCATAATTAGCAGTGATTTGATAATTAACCCTTGCTTATCACGCACAACGCTTAAGCTTTGCTACTGTGTAATTAACCCTTACGCAAACCTCATATAGGCAACATGACACCGTCACTTTAAATTTTAATAATAGGAAAGGAATCTGCTGTGTGGATAAAGTCAAAGGGAATAAGTGTGAACACAATTTTTTCATTTCACCTTGGCTGCATTGCATTGTAGGCAGTAGAGTAAAGGTGCGACCACCTGCCATTACACTTCACATACTTCCAGCTTATTTTTGAGCTGCTCACACCCCAGCCTGTCAATGGTGCTATCACCGCACTGCACAACAGGGCATCGGAACTAACATCTTTCCTTGTAAATCTAGTACAGTTCACACATTGAAGGTTTTTGCTGTGATCTCTGTGGGTGTAGGCCGAATGCCTAAGGGGGAGTGGGGGAGCTTCACATTTGGAGAAAATAATTACAAGTGCTGCCATGAATTATTTGAGAGAGATTTTTACGTGAATGCTTAATTGCTGATTTTAGTTAATATCCTTTTTCTAAATGTTTAATAGTTCATTTTGCAACACTTGTGGTAGATGCAATTTTAAGTGCAGGCAACATCAGCTGAAGCAGGGCCTGAAACAATCAAGTAAACATTTGCCTGAAATAGGATTTCATTCTTTTCGGATGAGAAACCTCTTCAGGAGTTCTGGAAAGTTTCTGGAGCTTGAGGCACTGCCATCTGTCAGGGCCCTGCCACAGAACTGTTTCCTCACCACAATTCCCAGACAAGAACATTTAATCACTTTGAATCAACTTTGTGCTGTGTCACATCTGTCATTGTTCCCTGTCACTCCCTAGAAAGGGAGAAGAACAGAGAGAGAGAGAGAGAGGCGAGGAGAGGAGAGGAGAGGTGTGTTGGATGTGGTGAGTCCTGCTGGCTGGGTGCAGGACTGCATTGCTGGGGCCATGCTGGCAGGGTGCAGGGCTACATTGCTGGGTCTGTGCTGGCAAGGTGCAGGGATGCATTGCTGGGGCTGTGCTGGCAGGATGCAGGGATGCATTGCTGGGGCTGTGCTGGCAGGGTGCAGGGCTGCATTGCTGGGACCGTGCTGGCAGGGTGCAGAGATGCATTGCTGGGTCTGTGCTGGCAGGGTGCAGGGCTGCATTGCTGGGACCGTGCTGGCAGGGTGCAGGGCTGCATTGCTGGGACCGTGCTGGCAGGGTGCAGAGATGCATTGCTGGGTCTGTGCTGGCAGGGTGCAGGGCTGCATTGCTGGGACCGTGCTGGCAGGGTGCAGGGCTGCATTGCTGGGACCGTGCTGGCAGGGTGCAGGGCTGCATTGCTGGGACCGTGCTGGCAGGGTGCAGGGCTGCATTGCTGGGGCGGTGCTGGCAGGGTGCAGGGCTGCATTGCTGGGTCTGTGCTGGCAGGGTGCAGGGCTGCATTGCTGGGACAGTGCTGGCAGGGTGCAGGGATGCATTGCTGGGTCTGTGCTGGCAGGGTGCAGGGATGCATTGCTGAGTCTGTGCTGGCAGGGTGCAGGGATGCATTGCTGGGTCTGTGCTGGCAGGGTGCAGGGATGCATTGCTGGGACCATGCTGGCAGGGTGCAGGGCTGCATTGCTGGGGCTGTGCTGGTAGGGTGCAGGGATGCATTGCTGGGTCTGTGCTGGCAGGGTGCAGGGATGCATTGCTGGGACAGTGCTGGCAGGGTGCAGGGCTGCATTGCTGGGGCTGTGCTGGCAGGGTGCAGGGATGCATTGCTGGGTCTGTGCTGGCAGGGTGCAGGGATGCATTGCTGAGTCTGTGCTGGCAGGGTGCAGGGTTGCATTGCTGGGCCCGTGCTGGCAGGGTGCAGGGATGCATTGCTGGGTCTGTGCTGGCAGGGTGCAGGGCTTCATTGCTGGGGCTGTGCTGGCAGGGTGCAGGGCTTCATTGCTGGGGCTGTGCTGGCAGGGTGCAGGGATGCATTGCTGGGGCTGTGCTGGCAGGGTGCAAGGCTGCATTGCTGGGACCATGCTGGCAGGGGAAGGAGAGAAAAATTCACGAGAGTCAATCAGGCAGATACAATGGAATTTGCACAGGAAAAGGCTTAGGAATGGGCTACATCCCTGGCTCCTTCATTCAGATCGTACAGAGACCAGGAGGATTGATGGGAAAAGTTACAATAAATATGTCTCCACCCAGAAAGTAATGCGCTAGATAAATAAGATCTGAACCCATTAGAAGTTATTTAGCCCACCGTTAATCCCTATGAATCTGTAACTCCGCACTGTGATGTAAGTCACACAGTGCAGGATCTTATGTCCTATGGGTGGACCTGATCCGGTGTAATATCATGCACGATATTTTGGTCGGCAAGCACACGCAAAAATCGACAGCCCACCGACAATTCAGAGACCTATTAAGGCCCTAAATCCATTCATTTATTTCCATTTTTCATCGCTCGTTCGAGCGTTCAGTTGACGGGTGGACGAATTGGCCTGGAGGCCTTTGCATTTTTAATGAAACCTCACCCCGGGGGGGGGGGGGGGCAGGATGAGGTTTCCAACGGTAAAAAGAATCGCAATAAAAAAATTAACATCATTTCAAACATGTCCCTCCTTCATGTGCCTGCATCACACGTGGGGACATGTTTATATCATTTGCAAATTTTTATTTCTGCGCTCAATTCTTCAACTCTGTGCCCTGAGGGTGCTTTTGGTGCTCGCTCCCCTCCCCCTCCCCCTCCCCCGTACATGCACAGACTCCTGCGTTCGACCCCCCCCCCCCAAGCAAGCGGAAAGTCCTGCCCACGATGCTCTTTGCCTTATGTTGATACTCCTCTGCACTTCCTGATGTCCAACACCGAACGCTGAAGAAGCCTTCAAAAGAACATTTAAATTATAAGCACAAGTGCTGCCAGGACATTTCCCCCCGCCCCCCCCCAGTGCTGTCAAACTATTGGTGCAGGGTTTTCTCTCCGGGGCTGGGAAACAGAGGTCGGCCCTGCTTCCAGTCCTGAACCAGCTCCTGGGGGGAAAACGGTAGCTCATTGTGATTTTCACACGGGCTTCCCCATAATCGGATACACAGGGTTCACCATCCTTTAGGGGGCGGGCTCTCAAAGCGAGGGGGTCAATCAGAGACCCTCCAGCTTGAAAGGAGCAGCAGGCTGCAATAAAGGGCAAGTACAAGAGGGGGCGCCTCAAGGTGGAGTTGTCCTCTCTCCAGCTTTTTAAATGTAAATAATTGCTTTTGAAGCCTAGTCACCATTGGGTGGGGGTGGGGAAAAAACTGTCAACAGGGCGACTGAGGTTGCTCCTGCCCCCAGACTGGCTTCTTAGGCTGTGCCCAGAGTACTGGCCCCCGGCCCCCTTCCTGGAGGCTGCCTGCAAGCAGGTAAACTGGCCCTTGCTGCCTATGGGAACTGCGAAGCCAATTGGAAAATCCCAGTCGGCCTCCTTCACAGGCCTGACCGAGGCTAATTAACAAGCTGCTTAGAGCCGGGGCAGTGGTGAGCTCCCCGGCAGAAAGGTGGGAGTGAATTGTGGTGTCTGACCCAATTCCTCTGATCAGTTGGGAAGGCCAAATGGCTCGATTTTCGGCCCATAGTGTGGCCAAAATTGGAGGTGGGCCCGAAAATCGAGCCATTTGGCCTTCTCAACTGATCAGAGGAATTGGGTCAGACACCACAATTCACTCCCACCTTTCTGCTAAGCACTGGGTTCCCCCTCCCTTTGCAGCTGAATTCCAGGGTGGTACCCCAGTGCAGCCAAAGCTCAGGTTTGTTCTCCAATGTTGCTAGATGCTGACTCCCTTCACATCCCCTCCCCAAACCCAACACCATCCCGCTAAACAACAGGTACCTAATTATAACCCTAGCATATTTAGCATACTGTCTAGCTGTGCATCCTCCGCTTTAAACATGTCTGGGATTAAAATAAAGGGGAATATTTAAATAAAGACCATGCATTTATGAATAATAATCAAGGCCACTATGACAGTTTTTAAGAGAAAAATGAACAGTCTCGGAATTTAATCCACAACGCACAGATAAAAATCTCATTATACCTATATAATAAAAACAGGATTTGACTTAATCAATCAGTCATCATGAGCAACCATGTAACATCCATATGAAACTTAAAAGAATCATCTCACACTTCACATATCACTTGTTACAAGTGTGAACTTTGTCACACAAAAAGTCACTCATGCCCAATTAACAGATGAACAGAAAGCAGCTTCCAACTGATCTCCGGCATCACATTCGTAAACAAGCGTGCTGGCTTGTCCCAAGTTCTGCAATGACCCAAGGGTCTGCCCAAGAACAGATAACATTTAACCCAGTGATTACTTGCAAGGCACGGGCCCAGCTGGAGCCTGTGGCCTGAAGCATGTTTCCTCGCAGCCTGGAGAAGGCAAAGCTCAAGGTTGTTGGGGAATGGGGATGGGTTGGAACTTGGGGGAGGGGGTGGTGTACAAAGGCAGTCAGGAACTCAGGGGGCTGGGAGGGGGAGAGAAGAGGAGAGTTCGAGGAGGAGCAATATGGACTAAATGGTCCAATTTTAAAATGGGATCAGGAACAGAGAGAACTATAGGTATGTACGTAAACAAGTCTCTGAAGGTACAGGACAAGTGGAGAAAGCTGTTAAAAGGCTTACAGGATACTTGGCTTTTTTAATACAAAAGTAAAGAAGCTATGTTAATCTTTTATAATGACCAATTAGACTTTATGTCAGGTACTGTGACCAAAATCTGAGCGCCGCACTTTCGGAAGGATGTCAAGGCCTTAGAAAGGGTGCAGAGGAAATTTACCAGATTGGTACCAGTGGTGGAAGACTTCAGTTACTCAAGGGTCTAGAGAGACTGGGGTTCTCCTCAAAAACCTAGAGCTTATTCTGTGTTCCTACCAACATGCATCACATTGTATTTATGTGTTTTGTTTGTCAGACACTACTATTATTTCATTATTCTCCTGGTCAGTATCCCATCTTCCACACTCAATGAACTTGAGTTTAGCTAAAACTGTGCTGCACGCATCCCAACTCTCAATGATCCCAATTGTCCATTAACCCCGTTCTTGCTGACCTACAGCCCATTAGCACATCAATTTTGAAGTTCTCTAGCTCACACTGTAATCCCTACATCCCTCACACCTTCCCATCTGAACTCAGGAGTGTGAATGCTGCATGCTCTCTGAACTCTGTACTGAATGGGTTGCAAATGTTCCTAACCCAGAAGCATGAGACCCGTCTGTTCTCCGAAAGCTGCAGTGTTAGTACTGAGAGCTTTGGAGCCTGTCTGACAATGACAGATCAAATTACACAATGCAGGGACCTTGAATTACTATAACAGGCAGGATCAAATCACAGGTTCCAAACAAACTGATAGGTGTAAAAACAAAAAACAGCGGATGCTGGAAATCCAAAACAAAAACAGAAATACCTGGAAAAACTCAGCAGGTCTGGCAGCATCGGCGGAGAAGAGCAAAGCTGATGTTTCGAGTCCTCATGACCCTTCAATGATAGACCCTTCAATGATAGGTGTGCCTTGTCCCCCAAGGGATCAAACAGGAATCTAGTCCAATCTACTTGTGGTGCAAATAAACAGTGCCTTTTTTAACTGACCTCAGTTAAAAACACAGCATTAAGACCTTGAAGCCTGAAAGCAACACACAGCTGCACCTTAGCTTCAGAATACTACACAATATAATGCTCCCTTTCTTAAAGCAGCATATACTTCCTCTTAACGCCAGAAATTTTATTCGTATACGATATATTGGAAAGAACAAGAATGTGTTAAAAGCCGGAATTCATACTCGCGATTCTTCTGACTTGACAAAAAGGGTGAAATTTATCTTTAGCTGCAAATGGGCAATGAGGAAAGGGCAGCTTATTATACACTGCGGCAAGCTTCTTTCCGCATCGACCTCGATCACACTGCAAAACGGGCTGCCTCTGGCTTGCTACCTACTTTTGCTATCATCAAAGACCACAGTTTCTTTTAGGGGCAGGTTAATGCCAAGATGACAAAGGCTGGTAATAGGGGACAGTGATTGAGATGATTCTTAATGACAGTCAGGGTAATATGACATGAGTTTAAAAAGCCTGCTGTCCCCTGTATTGCGGAGAATAGGTCTGGTCACATTGGAGTGTTCCTCAGCAGGCAGTTGGACCACGCCAAACCACCTATCCCTCGAGGAACAGTTTGTGCAGAAACACACCTTTGACCACAAGTCCATTAGGCAATGGGTCTACACGTAACTTCGAGGCCTCGTGGGAAAAGAAGAGGGTGGATCCTGTCAGATGGTTTCCCTGAGCAGACTGTCAAAGTCATTTGGCAGAAGGCCTCATCACCAGAACTTTCAAACAAGCACCATGACATAACTTGGCTGGTGGTGAGAAAGGCCCTCCCCATCACATCCTTCCTGCAAGCTGTTACGACTAGGATGGGAAGAGTGCACAGTTTCTTTAGCCGCATTACTCCACGGTCACACCACTTGTGTAAATATTTACCTCACCACCAAAATGGCCAATTTACTTTTGCTACTGTTAGATCCCGAATAAAAGAGACCGAATAAACTCAGGATGATTGATTTATTATAAAACAAAACTTTTTGAAATAAGTTGCAAGAATTGGTTAACACACAATTTGTAATATGGGAGTGTACTATCCATCCCTTTTAAAATACCCCAACAGACACACAAACAAACAAAAGACTAACAAGATAGGGCCTCTGCAGACACGATCCACTGAGATGAGGATTCTGAGCCAGACACTGACAAATTCTCCATTCCAAGCAGGGCAAGGAGAATACAAGTGCTCCTCCTGTAAGTTCAGTCCCAACTGAGTTCAAAGAAACAAGTTCAAAATTTAAAGCTCATCTCCGGCAGGCGATTTCCAGTAAATCACAAGCCTTTGCCTTTAAACCAGTTTTTTTCCCCCCATCAATTAAAATAATTGTCATTTAAATAAGCAAACAGCTCTCCACCCTCAAGGGCCATGCTGGTCAGTTAGCTGAAGCCACGTGGCTTCTTAGAAAAGGGGTGCTTGTTGACATTCCAAGGTGAACTTGTGACACTTTTTTAAAAAAAAATCCAGGTTAGCTTCGACGTGTCCAGATAAAGCAACACCCTTCTATATTTGAAAAGAAAATACTGCCCTGGAAGATATGGTTCCAACAACCGTGAGAAACACTGCCCTCACGTCGGCTGAGGTGGGGAAAAGATTGTCACCCAGCTCCTTCTGGATCGTGCCTTTGCAAAGCAGGTCTGGATAAAGATGCTGTGGTTTTTGCCGAGGTTCAACCCAAACACTCTGTACAATTGAAACTGGTGCTCTACGGCTTGTTCCCAGAGACACACACACACAGAGATAATCATCAAATGCTGCTGGAGGACCATCAACTCAGTGAAAGATGCTCTTCAGGCAGCAAATAAATTGCTGGTTTTCAAGTGCAAAGAGCTGTCGATGATCGAGTGTTGCAGACTGGCACATTCCAAGGTCCAGGACTACATGCCAAGGGACACACTAAAGCTCGGGGCAGCTGCTGTAAAAACTCAATGGGGAAAGGCCTCTGTCCAAGGCCTCCCACCACAGTATACGGAGGAGCTGGAAACCGTGTCAAACCCCTTAGGCTGTATGTTTCACATGAAATGAATACTGTAAATATAACCTGTAATTGTCAGGGTGGTGAGGTACCTCAGAGTGCCACAGACTGTTTTACACTTTCGTAATGTTAAACTTGAAGTGATATGTAATGTACCGTTGCAACTTTTATTTTTGGGAAATAAAATGGCTGTTGTATTCACTGGTGCTGTTGATGATTGGCCTGGCTCATTGATAGGACCCTAGGGGAATGGAGGAGAGCTCCTCAGTTGGGACCAGAGGCTTTCCCACTCAGCTCCAGAGAGTTACAAACCACCTCCCGAATGGGTAGGCAGACAAAATGCAGGGAGCACTTTTTTTTAACTTTACTTTTTCACAGGATGCGGATACAAGGCCAGCATTTATTGCCCATCCCTAATTGCCCTTGAACTGAGTGGTTTGCTAGGCCATTTCAGGAGGTCAGTTAAGAGTCAACCACATTGCTGCGGGTCTGGAGTCACATGTAGGCCAGACCAGGTAAGGATGGCAGATTTCCTTCCTTAAAGGACATTAGTTAACTAGATGGGGGTTTTTTTTTTTAAAGACAATCGATGATAGTTTCATGGTCACCGTTACTGAGGCTAGCTTTCAATCCCAGATTTATTAACTGAATTCAAATTCCAGCAGCTGCCATGGTGGGATTTGAACGCATGTTCCCAGAGCAGAGTCCCTGGTTTACTAGTCCAGTGACTTTACCACTACACCACCATTTCTCCCAGCTCATCAGCACTCTGTGGTAATGAGCAGTGTGGGCTTACCACATGAGCCCAGGATTATCCTGGTGCATAATTTGGTGTGGGGGGGGGGGGGGGGGGTGCGGCGGCGGCTGTGAGGGGAAGGGTGTTCATAAACATGAGTACTTGCCAACTCTCAGGGATTAGGTTAAGTGGTCTGTCCCTAGGGAGAGGACATGCACATTCCCTATGAGAATCTCTAGCAGAATCTCAGCTTTTGTGGATTTGTCAATAGCCTGGTTCACACACCCTCGAGCGTCTTGATGGGTTTTTATGTACTTCAGAAATCCACCTTGCCAATGACAACCTGAAATGATGAACCAGCTGAGTTTTACTGGCATGACTTAGGACACTGGAACAATCCAATTAGTTTATTACATCAAATGTGCATAATCAAAATGTGCAATATCTAGAGGTCTTTGCAGATCCACACAGATGCACAATATTTTCTTTAGTACTGAAAATTGCCATTTGCTTTGGATATTGTACACGTGTAGTATACCTGTGAGGTTTGGACTTCTGGAATTCTTTTCTATGGCGAGGCAGGAATGGATTTATCACACCTCTTCCACCAAACATAAAGGAGAATTTCATTCTCTTTGCTTACATGTAGCTTTCTAAAGTCACTGTCCTTCCACGTTGGCGAGTGAACAGTAAAAGGGATTTTACCAGGTAAAAATCCAAGTTTGACCCCCACCAAAAGAATGCACCTGGTGGTCTTGTGCAGTTAGATCTTTACCTCATACACAGGTACAAACATTGTTTGTAGGTTAAGTGGATTCCCGAAGGAAAAGGGTAAAACTTAATCCTGAAATCTCATTTTACAGCCTGCACAAAGCTCAAAGCTTGGTAAGTAAAGGTATGTTGTCTTTGTTTAAACAATAATTTGTTACAGCAAGAGGCAGGTTGGCTCGTGCTGTGGAAAAAGTGTGGCCCTCGATAAACACCGTGAACTTTTGGATGAGAATGAGGTAAACAGAAAGAAAATAACTGCGGAATTTTATATTAAATAATGTCTCCTTTTTTACCAGTAACTCTCTCTAATAAATCAAAGGTACTAGTGTGTCCTTATGCTCAAATATGTCACCGTATTTACACAAGAACAAGCAAATCACACAAGAAATAGGAGCAGGAGTAGACCTCACGGCCTATCGAGCCTGCTTCTCCACTCAATACAGTCATGGCTGATCTTGGGCTTCAACTCCATTTTCCCTCCTGCTCCCCACATCCCTCAATTCCCTCCAAGACCAAATGTCTATCTCAGCCTTAAACGTATTCAGCAAAGAGGTGAGAAAATGCATAATCCACAGCTCTCTGGGGTAGAGAATTTTAAAGATTCACAACCCTTTGAGCAAAGTAATTTCTCCTCATCTCAATCCTAAGTGATCGGGCCCTTAGCCTGAGACTGTGCCCTTATGTTTTAGATGCTCCGACCAGTGGAAACAATCTCTCAGCATTTAAAATTCTGCAATTGAGCACAAAACCAACCAATGGTTGAATGGAGTTGAAACAACCAGGTTTTGGACAGAAAACCTGCTGAAAATGACAAAGATTTGATACTCTAATTACTTTTCAAAAAATTATATTGCAAAAGTGCAACGTGGGTCACTTAATAACACAGCAACTCCATCTGATAATGAAGGTCAAATCACCTAGACCGTACAAATGCAATTTCAAGGTACAAATTAATTATACTGCTGGAATTCATGAGAACTTGGAGCCCTTCTGGCTTTACTTGATTTCCCACAATAAAAAGAGTTAACTTGAAAATTCTCCGCTGTAATTTCCCAAGACGCTTCTTCAATTTTACTTTTTGATTTTGGTTGACAAAACTCAAGAAAAGGTCAATATCTTTCACAAAAGGAAACACCGAAATGGTAAACAGAGGCACAACTAATTCTGTTGAGGAATAGAAAAGCTTTTTTTCCTCTTCCTATTCCCAATTTTGCCTCTTTCTCTTCTTCAAATCCTAGATTTGTGATTTGTTCCTCACAGTCCCCATGCCCAACTCTTTATTATGTAGTTCATTCTAAGTTGTGAGTACATGGGCCTCCATATGTAGTTGGTGCAGAGATGGTTAGGTAGAAGGGGCTTTAAACCCAAGAGTCTGAAAATTGAAGAGAGAAGGTTGGGATTTGTACAGTCTTGAGGTGCTGGGAAAGAACAAGCCAAAACAGAAGACTGTATCAGATGTCTCAGCTTTAATACAGTTGGATCTAGTGAGAAGGAAACCACATAGGACCACTGATTTCCACATGGGAGGAAAGTTCAAAGCACTAACCTTAATACTACAGGGGCATTGCTGAACCAGAGAATAAGAGGGCGAGAGTGGAGAGCAAGAAAAGAGAGAAGCAAAAGTGAGAAACAAATAACAGAAACAACACAAGCGCTTGGTAAATAGGAGCAGGAGTGAGTCGTATGGTCCCTCAAGTCTGTTCCGCCATTTAATAAGATCATGGGTGAGCCTCAAACTCAACTCCACTTTGCCACTTGATGCCCATTTATCCTCAACTCCCTGAGAGTCGAAAAATCTATTCAACTTACTCTTAAATATACTCAGCAACTGAGTACACTCCAAAGATTCACAACAGTCAGAATGAGGGGGTCTCTCAGCTCAGCCTGAAATAGCTAACCCCTTCTCCTGAGATTAAGACACCTCTCCCATCGCCAGTTATAGAAAGAAAGAAAACAGCCACAAATAGGAGCAAATATAAAAAAGGATGTAGAAAAACAAATGAAAGGCTTGCATTTATACAGTGCTTCTCACAATCATTGGACATCTCAAAGCACATCACAGCGAATTAATCACTTTTGAAGTGTAGGCATTGTTTCAATGTAGAAAATGCGGCAGCCAATGTGCGCACAGCAAGCTCCCAAAACAGCAATGTGATAAAGGCCAGGTTATCTGGTTTTTGTCTAATGTTCATTTAGGAATAAATATCACCAGGAACCACCAGGGGTAACTTCCCCACTATCTTCAAAATAGTGCCATGGGATCTTTTACATCCACCCGAGCTAGCAGGTGGGGCCTTGCTTTAAAGTCCCATCTGAGAGATGGAACCTGCAGCACTGCAACAGTCCCTCAATACTGCGCTGGAATGTCTGCTTTGATTTTTGTGCTTAAGCCCTGGAGTGGGGCTTGAACCCAGAACCTTGTGAATCAGGTGACAGTGTTACCAACTGAGCCATGGCTCACACAGCAAAGAGAAAGATGTGACGTATTCAGAGGGAAAAATGAAACAGATAGAAAAAGTGGACAGAAAAAGAAAAGACAAGCAAGAGAGATGGTGAGGAAGACAGAGTGGAGAGGGTAGAAAAAGATGAGAGAGGAAATCAAAGATAGAAGGAGATAGAAATCAGCAAAACAAGAAAACATATACTTGAGAAGAGAAAGAGAGAGAGAGAATGAAAATAGGAAAGGGAAAGAAACCAATGAACCATTTCAGATCTTTTGTCCAGATATTCAAGAAGCCAGAACTTAATCATATGAAGATAAATAAAAGCTTGCCAGATGAACTTCTATAATTAAATGCATCCCAATCATTTTCATTTACAACATACAATTTTACTGCAATAATTTTCTAATGAAGCTGTCTTGCATATTACCTCATTATCAGAAATCCTCTACTGCTGGACTTTGAATAGATGAAATTGACCTAAAATGATAGAGGGCCACTGGAAACAAGGCAGTGCTGTTTCATGGAAGTAACATCAACATGATTACTGTGAAATAAAAACAAAAAAACTGCGGATGCTGGAAATCCAAAACAAAAACAGAATTACCTGGAAAAACTCAGCAGGTCTGGCAGCATCGGCGGAGAAGAAAAGAGTTGACGTTTCGAGTCCTCATTCTGTCGAAGGGTCATGAGGACTCGAAACGTCAACTCATGATTACTGTGAACACTGCACAGAATGTACCTTAACAGAGCTCAGTGATCCTTCACCTCAGTAATGTGGCATCCAATATAGAGATCTATTCATAGCTGTAAATTACTGCAGATATGTTAAATTTCCATTTTATGGGATTATTATAGACTGGTCAAACCAGATATGAAATTCTAAGCTTTAAATGTTACCCATGTGTTCAGTCATAAATTTAATCAGCAAAATTAAGAAAATGCTATCTTGTCACGTTTTGAGAATCTTGACCATTTTTGTACATGGGGATTCACATCTAAATATTGGGATTTTAAAAGCCAAGCATATTCACACACAAAAAAAGGACAAAGACCAAAAAAGTACTTTAAATGTGAAGAGAGGGGCATTGAAGTGGTTTCCCTAAAGACCAAAGACATTAAGAAATGAGTTAACCTGTCTTGATAATTAATAAGCAACTCCCAACCATTTGTTGGGAGGTCCTTAGTCCTGAATGCTCAGCAGAGGCTGTTGGCCTGAGGCTCTCCCTCTCATTGCACGTAGAGGGAATAGTGATCAAAAGCGCAAGTTGTTTTTTAAAAACAGGAGGCTGAGAGAGTAGATTTTCACCCAGAGACAGAAGGTGAGCATGTGGTCGGGGGGTGGGGGCGGGGTTCGTGAAAAGTTGTTTTTTGTTGAAGTCAAGCAAGATGAACCACTGATGTGGGGAAACAGACCATGTTTCTTACATTGTATTATTATGCGAAGACAAGCTGCACTGATAGAACTCAGTAAGGTTGATCATAATTGTTGCTTTGTATCTTCAGTTGCTGTGAAATGAAAACAGCTTAACAATTTGTATTTGGCCTCATCTTAGTAAGAGTTTTCTCAGCCCACTTTCAAAAATACTGGACAGGTACGTGTACCAGACAGGGGGAGGAGCAGGTGGGTTCTGGTTTTATGTCCTTGGATTAAATAGTGGACAGTGAAAGCACATGCCTAACTGCAAGAATCTAGGACTGCTGATGGGGTAGAACAGCAATGTTTGTGCCCCACAAAACATTAAAGGTGAGGTCGAAATTTGTAACAATGTTTATTACATAATGGTTGAACTAACCCCCAAGTGTTAAACTCTAAATATTACCTCTCTACATTTAAACTGCTAAAATTAAAACATTACCAAATTGGATTTTTGTACCGAGAGCAAACTACGTACTTTCTCACAGTTTTAATTTAACCATGATGCTGTGGCCCAAGTTACTCCAAATGCGGCCCTCACTGGACAACCACAGAGCCGCACTGGCAAAAATCACAAGAGAAATCTATCTCGCACACTAATGGCAGGTAACTTGGGTGTTAGATTTCTGGGACATTGGGACTGTTTCTGGGGGGGGGCGGTGGGAACTGTACAAGGCGGATAGGTTGCACCTGAACTGGAGTGGGACCAACATCCTTACGAGGAGGTTTGCAAGTGCTGTTGGGGAGGGTTTAAACTAACTTGGCAGGGGGATAGGATCCTGAGAGGAGGTCCGGTAGAGGGAGATGCACAGCCAAAATTAGAAGAGAGGGCAAGTGAGTCTGGAAGGCATAGAATTTATAGGCCAGTTAAGGCACACGGTAATTTGACAAGGTTGGATAGTATTTATTTTAATGCAAGGAGTCTGACGAATAAGGCAGATGAGTTGAGGGCACAAATTAACACATGGAAGTATGATGTCATTGCTGTCACAGAGACATGGTTGAGGGAGCAGCAGAATTGGCAGCTCAATATTCCAGGATATAGGGTCTTCAGGTGAGACAGGGGAGGAGGTAAAATAGGAGGGGGTATCACAATATTGATCAAGGAATCAATTACAGCAGCAAGGAGGGATGACATCTTAGAAGGCTCTTCAAATGAAGCCATATGGGTAGAACTGAAAAACAAAAAAGGAGCAATCACATTGCTGGGGGTGTACTATAGGTCCCAAACAGTCAGAGCAATAGTAGAGCAGATATGTAGGCAAATTTCAGAGAAGTGTAAAAATAATAGGGTAGAATTAATGGGGGATTTCAACTTCCCCAACATTAATGGGTTAGTCACAGTGTGATAGGTTTCGAGGGAGCGGAATTCTTAAAATCCAGGAGAACTTTTTAAGCCAGTATGTAGAAGGTCCTACAAGAGGGAGGCTTATGGCAGATACCGAGGGTCCTAGACTTAATTTTAGGGAATGAGGCCAGGCAAGTGGTACAGGTATCAGTGGGGGAGCATTTTGCAAATAGTGATCATAACTCCGTTAGATTCAAGGTTGTTATGGAAAAGGACAAGGAAGGGCCAGAAATCAGAGTTCAAAATTGGGGAAAGGCCAATTTTAATAAGATCAGATATGATTTGGCCAGAATGGACTGGGAGCAGCTACTTTTAGGTAAATCTGCGTCAGAGCAGTGGGACTTATTCAAGAAGGAAATAGGGAGAGTACAGGGTCAACATATTCCAGTAAAGTCAAAGAGTGGGACCAACAAATCCAGAGAACCCTGGATGTCGAGAGATATACAGGATTGGATAAAGAGAAAAAGAGAGGCTTATGGCAGATACCGAGGCTCAAAATAGTAGAAGCCCTAGAGGAGTATAGAATGTGTAGGGGGGAACTTAAAAAGGAAATTAGGAGAGCACAAAGGGGGCATGAAAAAACACTGGCAGGTAAAATAAAGGAAAATCCAAAGTTATTTTACAAGTACATTAAGAGTAAGAGGATAACTAGGGAAAGAGTAGGGCCCATTAAGGACCATAGTGCTAATTTGTGTGTGGAGCTGGAAGACGTAGGTAGGGTTCTAAATGAATACTTTGTGTCGGTGTTCACAAGTGAGAGGGCTGACAAGGGTATGGAAATCAGGCAGAAGGACTGTGATATAATTAAAGAAATTAGCATAGAAAGGGAGGATGTTCTAAGTGGTCTGGTAGGCTTAAAAGTAGATAAATCTCCAGGCCCGGATGAAATGTATCCCAGGCTTTTGAGTGAGGCAAGGGAGGAGACAGCAGGGGCACTGGCAATAATTTTCAATACCTCTCTGGCCACAGGAGAGGTGCCAGAGGAGTGGAGGACAGCCAATGTGGCACCGTTATTCAAGAAGGGAGTAAGGGATAAACCAAGGGACTACAGGCCAGTCAGTCTAACCTCAGTGGTGGGGAAACTATTGGAAGCAATTCTGAGGGACAGAATTAATCTACCTTTGGAGAGGCAAGGATTAATCAAGGACAATCAGCATGGTTTTGTTAAGGGGAGGTTATGTCTGACCAATTTGATTGAATCTTTCGACGAGGTGACCAGGTGTGTAGATGAGGGAAATGCATTTGACGTAGTCTACTTGGACTTCAGCAAGGTATTTGATAAGGTCCCGGATGGGAGACTGATAACTAAGGTAAGGACCCATGGATCCAAGGCAATTTGGCAAATTGGATCCAGAATTGGCTGAGTGGCAGGAAGCAGAGGGTGATGGTCAAGGGGTGTTTTTGTGACTGGATGCCTGTGTCCAGTGGGGTTCCACAGGGATTGGTGTTGGGTCCCTTGCTGTTTGTGGTATACCTAAATGATTTATGAATGTAGGAGGGTTGATCAGTAAATTTGCGGATGACATGAAAATTGGTGGGGTGGTGAATAGTGAGGAGGGTAGCCTTAGATTACAGGAGGACATGGACAGGCTGGTCAGATGGGCTGATCAGTGGCAAATGGAATTTAATCCAGATAAGTGTGAAATACCAGAAAGCATATTGAGAATGTCTGCAGCCTTCTGAGTCCTTAGCTTTGAGTGCTGTACAAGTCTGTATCTTCAAGATTTGACTGATCATGATCAATCAAGTTGGGATCAAATGCAGTGCACTTAGGCAGGACAAACAAGGCACAGGAATACATGATGAATGGTAGAACCCTGGGAAGTACCGAGAATCAGAGGGACCTTGGTGTGCATGTCCACTAGTCCCTTAAGGTAACGGCACAGGTAGATAAAAGTAGTTAAGAAGGCATATGGGATACTTGCCTTTATTAGCTGAGGCATAGAATATAAGAGTAGGGAGGTTATAATGGAACTGTATAAAACACTGGTTAGGCCACAGCTAGAGTACTGCATGCAGTTGTGGAATCCGCATTATAGGAAGGATGTGATTGCACTAGAGAGGGTGCAGAGGAAATTTACCAGAGTGTTGCCTGGGCTGGAGAGTTTTAGTTATGAGGAGAGATTGGATAGATGGGGGTTAATTTCCCTGGAACAGAGGAGATTGAGGGGGGACATGATTGATGTGTATAAAATTATGAGGGGCATAGATAGGGTAGACAGGAAGGAACTTTTCCCCTTGGTGGAGGGATGAATAACCAGGGGACATAGATTTAAGGTAAGGGGCAGAAGGTTTAGAGGGGATGTGAGGAAGAATTTTTTCACCCAGAGGGCGGTGGGAATCTGGAACTCACTGCCTGAAAGGGTGGTAGAGGCAGAAACCCTCATAACATTTAAGAAGTATTTGGATGTGCGCTTGCGATGCCATGGCATACAAGGCTATGGGCCTAGTGCTGGAAAATGGGATTAGAATAGTTAGGTACTTGTTTGACTGGTGCAGACTCAATGGGCCGAAGGGGCTTTTGTCTGTGCTGTAGACCTATATGACTCTGTGACTCTAACATGTTTTAGTACCTGCATGTAGAACTCAATGATTAACATGACTGTATTCTGAGTGCTCTGCATCAAAATATCAATTGGGGTGATCCTTTGTAACGAAAGTATTTTGCATGCATAATGTCTGGGGAGTGATTTTATATTTCTACACCTCCAAAAGAAATCCCTATATTTACAGGTGATTGTTTTAAAAGGAAGGAGTAAAGGGGCTGGGGGATGGGGGTGGGGTGGGGTTGCACTGCTGCAAATTCGTCGAAAATATAAAGAGACTTGCATTTATCTAGGTCTTTCACAACCCCAGGGTCTCTCAGAGTGTTTTACAGCCAATGTGCTATTTTGAAACGTAGTCGCCGTCATGATATAGGGAAAGCCACAATCAATCTCACACATCCAGCTTCCACAAACAGCAATGAATGGATAATCTGCTTTTATGATATTGATTGAAGGATAAATATTGGCCAGGATATTGGGGATAACTCCCCCACTCTTCTTCCAAATAGTAGCATGGGATCGCTTAGGACCCTGAGAGGATGGGTTGGGCCTCGGTTTAACATCTCATCAAAAGATAGCACCCCTGACAGTGCAGTACTCCCTAAGTACTACACTGGAGCGTCAGCTTAGATCTTTGTGCTCGAGTCTCTGGAATGGGACTTGAACCCACAACTGTCTGACCAAATGAACCATACCTAACACTTGTATATTATTTCTGGTGTAACATTGCACATACAAAAGGTAATACACAACATTCATTCATCTCATTCTTACTGCTTGCAGAGTTAACACAACTGGTTTTGCATGTCCCTTCCTCCAGATTCAATTTACAGCAGTTTCCATAGGGTTTTAAAACCTCTACGTTGACAGGTCATTCATAGCTTGAGTCCCTTCAGCAGATACCAGTCAATTTGAAATATCTTTTCAAAAAATCTTGTAAAGGGACAGCATTCAGTTCTGCTATTGCCTAATGCTGGAGGACTTGCAAATGGAAATGACAGACACAAAAACAGGTATAAGGTGAATGATTCATTGCATATTTATAATGTAGAAATCAGCAGTCACGAACACATGCAGTAATTTACAGCCAGCAGTTCACTCCACAATTCTGACATTAATTATGGTATTTGCACATTTCAGTAGTCCTTTTACTTTACTCCCAGCTTTATGAACAATTGTAAAAGGATTCAAGGTTTAATACTTTAATTACAGATGTACGGACACGGTGATCATATATCTGCTAAATTAAGATCCCTCCCTGCATTCGCTCAAATTTGTTTTGATTTTAGCCTTAGCTAAAAAAAGTTTAAACCTTTCAAAATGACAACAATGAATGAAAGTGTGTTAAAAACACAGAAGCATTATGACATGTCAAACAACCGCTCTCCGTTGCCTAAGAGGGTAATTACTGTCCGAGAGGGAGTTAGAAAGCTGTGAAGTAACATCCAGTTCTTGTGATGTCACACAGTGCGAGGACCTCGAACCTGTTTGTTGACGATTCCCTGCTCCTCCCCCACATTATTGGAGATGTACACATTTAGCTTGTTTGTGGGAGGATTATTTTAGTACCAACTGCAGTTGCTAACAAGCTGCATGTCCTTGATGTGAGAGGAGATTCAGTGAAGGGTATTAACACCTTGCAACTTCGATTAAAAAAAAGCATTAAATAAGTTTTCTTGCAGAATAAATTCTGGCATTCCAGAGCAAATTCTAAACAATGCAAAGTGTAAATCAAAGTCATTTCTGTTTCAGCACATGGCCACAGGTTACTTGTGGCTGAGAACTCTCCCACCATTTTAAATCTCTCCTCAAACACTGTTCCAGTTTGGGATAAACTGATTTGTTGCTGCTGATTTATTAGGTGTAAACTACCTTGTAATGCTGGCGACTAAGGGCCACTCACTCTTTGGGACATATTTTATGTTACTTCACATCTTATGTTTTTGTAAACCATTGCTCCTATATATGCAACAAAACATTATATTAAATGTAATGCATTAAAAAGCACAACAGCAAATCGCACTGAGCAGGAAACACACAATATGCTTCAATGTTATGAGAATAACATTCTGAGTTGAACACTGAATAATGCATAAAAATTGCTTTGCACAGACATTCAGCTATGTAAGCAGAGCTATTATTACAGATAGATCAATATCTAAATGTCTTCTTACCTGGCGCTTCTATTAATTGCTTGTAAACATTAAGAAAGGCAGCCTCAGCCTCCTTGCTTCTCTTACTAAGTGCTACCACCTGGAAAAAGAACAATTACTAAAGATTTATATCTTCAATCATTAGGATGATTTACATTAGATCATCGGTGACAGGCCCATTAAGGGCAGACCCAGGACCTGCACTTTTAAACAAACAGGAGTAAGGACAGCAGACTGATATCCAATAACAACCCGAACAGTACAGAACATGAACAGCTAGAGCCAGAAATCCAGCTGATTATGTAACAACAACCCAAACCACAGGAACCCCATGAAGTTAATGGAGCAAAGAAACTAATAAAGGCACCAAGAATCATGAGCATTTTGCAATGCTGTCTATATCCGCACCCCCCCAACACTCTCAGCCTAACCCGCTCAAATGTTTTCACATCCCGATTGAACGAGATTGATCACAGGGGAAGCCTTTGACAAAAGAGAAAAAAAATCGATGCAAGTTACTCTGGATTCAACTGTTAACAGAACAGAGAAAATGTATCAAGAAAAATTGGAACAATTTTTCTTAAATAGGGTCAATGGACATCTCAAAAGGATTACTTACAAGCATTTGCTGGCAGTCTGTGCTCTGCAGTAACTGGGTGGAAAATGAGTACAGGTGAGCTGTGTAACTTGGGGTCAATCACCTGCGGCACTCTAATAGTGGTTCTGTACCCATGATTACTACTCTAATAGGAAAGGTCTAGTTCCCATTCAGGCCACTTAGTTCTCCCTGTCTGGTACAGTTCTCCAAGGTCCGATGGCCAAATAAGCATCTTGAAAGTAAGACAAAAAAAAACCTCATCTTCCAAACCAATTTACTGATGCCCAGATTAAAAAAGTTGACACTGGATTCTTTGGGCATTGATCTCAATGTCAAAACCAAGTTAGAAAATGTTGCAAATAAACAGCAGGTCAGTCGACATCGGTGAAAGAGAAAAGACAGATTAACATATCAGGTAAAACCCTTCATTGGCTGTTCTGACAGAAGATTATGCCCAGAACACTAACCTTTCTTTCCACAGATACTGGCAAACTGCTGTCTATGTCCAGTGTTTTTGGTTTCCATTTCAGATTTCCAGCACTGACAGTTATCCTGCCTTTTACATCTATCAGTGTTTTTAAGTTAATTTAATTGAGCATCACAATATCTGGGAAAGAAATTAAATCCTCAGCCAAAACACACAAACCCCACGTTTTAACGAAACGTCATTCTATTATATGGAGCCAGCACTTTAAATCAAGTAACTGGAGAAGGTTAGATCTCTGGCAACATTGAACCAAGTCATAGCACTCTAGCCTGCTAAAGGGTTGAGGTGTGAGCAAAAGACAATCGATGCAGCATTAAGTGATCTATTGGTGTATTGGCCACCTGATTGCTTAATGCAATCAAAGGCATTCTGAACTGAGGTACACACTTACCACTATGGTTCAATAATATTAAGAATCATTAAAAATTAAACTAAAAAGCAAACTTTTTAAGGGGCCAGACCACAGTTCAACAGTAGGAGCTGTCAGTGCAGCAGTCAAGGGTTAACTCCCATACTATCCATAAAGGTTAATGTTACCCAAAAGTTACCATTTTATTGACTATCCCAGGGTAAGATTTTAAGAACTTAAGCTTTGTTTTTGTATGCCAAAATAATGAACTGTGTAGAGCACATAAATCAATGAAACACACTATTATTATCTGTAGGGACTGGCAAGGACTTAGCTGAACTCCACACACTGAGGAACTGTTCCAAACAGAATGAGGATGACCACAGATCCCACACAATGCCTATGCTTGCTTATCATTTCAAATTTTTAAAACTGTCCATTAAACATCTCCCTGACACAATGATGGACAAATCACAAAAGTAATGATAGTTCCCATTGTTAATAATAATTCCCAATGCAATTTCCAACATTTCTCTCTTCAGTTGCTCACACAGGCGCAGCTAAATTATTGGCAATTTGATTTCTGTCAGAATATTATACAGACACTGGACCAAGTAACAGTAAAGTCAAGTTGTTACCGAGTCAAAATAATGTCTGGCAGCTTTGCTTCCACCCCTCAAAAAAAAACAAACGTCCACCTCTGGTTTCCTAGGACACACAGCTATTCCTAATTGACACCCAAGGTTTAACTAAGGAGCAATATAATGAGCTATTACGTAAATGGGTTGTATCATCAGGAATTTGGTAACTATTGTTTCACAATTGGATTTGGAGTTTTGGAGTAATATCACACCTGGACATAGCTCCTCAGACAGCTGAAAATCCAGTGAAGTGAAAGATGGCTTGAGAAGTAGATGACTTGGCGGCAGATCTCATTAATCTACCAAAACATTGTACAATGGAGCGTGATGCTGCAATTTCCCAGGTGAGCGGACACCTAGTATTCCCTGGAAAGGGAGGGGGTGGGGGAAGTAATGGTCAGTCATAGAGTAACATTAGTGGAAAGCTGTGGGTTGACCTCCTGCCTACTCACATACAGAACGGTGCAAAGTGAGAGAGAAAATACAATGGCAAGGGGTTTGATGACATTGACACTGAAACTGCTAGCATTTGCATAGAAACTGACAGCAACCTTAGGAGCCTGAAATGTTTTTGTTAACAGTTCTCAACCACCGAACCCATAGAGAGTTCGTCCTTGGCGTTTCAGGGCATAGACCACATCCATGGCGGTAACAGTCTTGCGTTTAGCGTGTTCCGTGTAGGTGACCGAGTCTCGGATTATATTTTCCAAGAATACCTTGAGAACCCCGCGAGTTTCCTCGTAAATGAGGCCAGAGATGCGCTTAACGCCCCCGCGTCGAGCAAGGCGGCGAATAGCAGGTTTAGTGATTCCCTGGATATTATCTCGGAGGACTTTCCGGTGCCGTTTCGCACCCCCTTTACCGAGACCTTTCCCTCCTTTGCCTCTACCAGACATCACACCCGGAGATAAACGTGCGCAGAGTAACATGGAAGTTCCGAAGTTGTTGTCAGCGAGTCTATGCTACTTCATAGGGTGCACTATAGGGATCCCCACATTCTGCTATCTCCATTGCAAGCATGAGTTGGTGAGAATCTCCACTAAAGCTGATAGTCTCACTGAAAAAACCCTGCAAAAAGTTAAACCTTGTTGAATAAGGGGTAATTGGGCTGTTAATCAGCGTATTAACTTCATAATTACTGCGAAACAACTGACCCTGAAAAGCTAATACTAGATTTGTGAAACGTCAGATTTCTCTGCAATGATTAAAAATTCCACATATTTTTAAAAAAACAAATTTTTAAAAAAAATCTTTATCTCTATTTCAGCTTCTTTCTAAATAGAGTCATACATTTATTTCATTACCCAAAACTTAAAATTAAATGCAAAGGATTTTAAGTGCTTTAACTTCCTGTTTTGCTCTGTGTGTGAATACTTAAATCTGATTGGTTTCCTATTTACTTGCTAACATCACTGATGATGCACACAAAGAGATCTTCCGATTGGTGCCAGGTTTAAACTGCAGTCAGGAAAGGAGATACTCATGTCACTGAGGGAACTAGACCCTTTGGGCCAGCTTTCTTTGAGGTCAGTGGTGAAATGCTTTTGCTTCACTGCTGACCACATAATTGAGGCCATTAAAGAGCTCACCTGACATCTGCACACTGGGCAATAACCAAAATTGAAGAACCTTGGCTGATCCTTTTCTTCACTGGTCCAAAAGCACAAGACCATGTGCATTGAGATCAGCTGACATGCACAGGCCAGACTTCAAACTAGATCGATCCTTGTCTGTAGAGTAACACTACACGGGAAGAGGGATTTACTGACTAGGGCAGTTTATGAGCTCTGAGGGTTATACTGCTTTACGAGAGGGTTTATACAATCTCACAGTGAGGGCTGGGGAGATCAGGACTGTTGCAACAACTTCAAACTTGCCAACATATTATCATCCACAACACCAAGATACAGAAGCTATGGTGGCAAGTTACCCAAAGAGCAGTGTGAATATGGAACTGGCCCACCACAGGGAGTGGTTAAAGCGAATACTTTGGATGCATTTAAGGGGAAGCTAAATAAGCATATGAAGGAGAAGGGAATAGCAAGTTATGATGATAGATTTAGATGAGAAAAAATGGGAGGAGGCTCAAGTGGAGCATAAATGCTGGCAAGGACTGGTTGTGCCAAACAGTCTTTTTCCTTGCTGTATATCCTATGTACTGTAATTCTATGTGAACTGAAGCTCAGGAGTACAGAGCATCTTTGATCTTAGTGTGATGGAGCTCTGGGCTGCCAGCCCCAGATTCCAACTACCATTCTGAAGCAACATAAGACAGACCACTGCTTGCTAATTGACATTATGGGCTTCAACATTTATTAGCTACTACAGAACCTGATGCACAAGCTACACTTTCATGTGAATTTTTATGGTTAGTGAATCTGATGGGTGACTTATGCACCCATATGATGATCCATCACTTGGCAAGCTGCCAGCTCTTTGTTGTTGAACCCATGGTCAGTTTGGCCTAGTGGAAGAAATAAATTCTTATAATGCACTGCCTTCAGCACACTTCATTGAGAAATAAAATAAACATTAGCTGAACTCTTACTTGAGAGGTTACTGATAACCGAGGTAGAAATCAAAACAATGCATACCATTGGTTATCCGCACATGCTTAATGTATGGTGTTAATGCTCATTTCACAGCCCTGGAACAGGATAATTGATTGCACTGTAAACTGCACTTAATCATCCCTTATGGAAGCACTGCATAAACTTACTTAAAGGCTACTTTTATATTCCACCGAGTATTTGATTCACGTTTTGAGAGAATGACCTGTGTGCTTTCACCTTTTTACAATGTGCATTAGGATTCCCTCTTCAGGGACACTGATCACTTCCGTATAATTCTGGACACCCAGAGTGCAAACATGCGGGACTTGAATCCTTCTGTTTACTGTAAGAAGTAAAATTAAACCAACGGCAGATTCAATGTATTCAGGCACGCTTACACTCCAAGTGTGTATCTATGAAATAACCCAATGCAGCTCACGTATGAATATACAAACATACAAACATATGAATTAGGAGCAGGAGTAGGTCATTTGACCCCTCAAGCCTGCTCCGCCATTCAAAAAGATCATGGATGATCAGATTGCACCCCTCAACTCCACATTCCACCTACCCCCAATAACCTTTGATTCCCTTGTTGGTCAATAATTTATCTACCTCTGCCTTAAAAATATTTATTGATCGTGCCTCCACCACTCTCTGGGAAAGAGAGTTCCAAAGATTCACAACTCTCAAAGAAAAAATTTCTTCCCACCTCCACCTTAAATGGGAGGCCCCTTATTTTTAAACTGCATCCCCTAGTTCTAGTCTCTCCCACAAGGGGAAACATCCTTTCGTCATCCGCCCTGTCAAGTCATCTCAGGATCTTATATGTTTCATTAAGATCACCTTACATTCTTCTCAACTCCAATGGATCCAGGCCCAGCCTGTCCAACCTTTCCCCATCCGAGATATCAGTTGAATGAACCTTTTCTGAACTGCTTTAATGTATTTCTGTCCTTTCTTAAATAAGAGGATTAAAAATGTGTTGGAACATGCTGCAAAAAGATTTGCACACTACTATAAAATGGTTGTCAAAATTCACTGTCATCCTTATGGAAGAAATCCTGTAGTAAACTGTTTCCAGGGAAATATCCAACACAAACTTCCTTATCACCACAGAAACTATCCAACAGCTTTCAACCTGCCCTCCATCCGATAGGACAGTGAGCACCAAATCTTCCAAAATATGAGAAAACATCCAAGGGAAGGCAGTGACATAGTGGTATTGTCACTGGACTGGTAATCAAGAGATCCAAGGTAATGCTCTGGGGTCCTGGGTTCAAATCCCACCACAGCAGATGGTGGAATTTGAGTTCAATAAAAAAAAAATCTGGAATTTTAAAAAAAGTCTAATGACGACCATCGTTGATTGTCATAAAAACCCATCTGGTTCACTACTACCCTTTAATTACAATTGAAACTCACAAGATCCCTCTACTTGTAAGGAAATCTTTCTCTGCAGACAGACCATAAGACTTCAAGGAGAGGAATACTGACCGTGGATACCAGCAGCAAGCAAAGACCGGCAAATAAATATAGAACATAATTGTGCTCCAAAATTTCACCTGTCCCTATGGTTCATGATTCTGTCGCAAGAAATGCAGCACTTTTTATGCAGGCATATATTGAATAAATTTCAAAATTGACACAGTTCTTCCTCGAATGTATTAAGATATCTAACAATGCCCCTTACGTTTGTGTAAAAATCTTATCTTGCAGATGTCAAATCTTCAGTTAAAAAGCCCGTGATGTACAGAATGAGTTTATTATATTTATGAAGCGTTCATATTCATCAAAGTTGCAACATCAGTGAAGCAAGTTTCCCTTCCTTTGCCCCAGCGTTCAACGTTAGGGAAACAAAAAAAAGCAAAACCAGCATTTTAGTCACATGAAGCCTAAACAAGGTAATGGAGAACTGAAAGGTTTAATTCCTCACCGTGGTGCTTACTGACTGATGCAACCCAATGTAGCATTACTAAAAAAAATACAAAATGCAGAGTCAAGCTTTCATTCTTTTTCTTAAAAGGAGTAAGGTCTACAAGTAAATTCTGTGACCAATAATTACTTTGAAACTGAATGTGTAGGGTTCCTTCTTCATACATGACCTCAATGACTAAGTCTGTATTCTAACAGCCAATTAGCTTTAAAAATGTTATATCTACACAACTAAGTTTTCAGCTGTACCTATCTTAGATACATTCAGACTCATTCCCTATAACTATTTACCACTCCCTCTTCTCTCAAATGTAGAGACTCAAATTACAGTTATATTCCATAGCCCCCAGACACCCTCGGGACACTCACTCAAATGACTATTCATGTGTGAGCTTGGAGAGTGTGTCAACAGGTTACCAAACTCTATTAAACCAATGTGGCTTTAACCTAATGAACCTTCAAGTTGAGAAACTCGGTTCATTATCTGAATTTTAAATGTGAAATTCAATTTTCTGTGATAAATTACAGATTATTTACCAATTATATTCAAGAAACACGCTTGTGTGACATATTTAAGGGAAAGGGCATTGACTTGAAAATGACAAAATTTTGAATCATTGAAAACTAAAACAAGGAGTTGATTTTTGAAATCTAATCAATGATATGTAGATTATGGTCAGACATCAGACACAGTTTTATTCCATTTATGTGACGGTGTTAAAAAGTGTACTACATAGCATAGCAGGAATCCTCTACGCAAAGGCAGGGAAATACTTCCTGGTAGAAGTGCATTTGCTCTTAATGCAAGGGGCAAATCACAAGAGGGATTGGCCCATACCAATTGTTGAGTACTCTTCTGCCATTACAAATATGTTATTCAGATCAAAACAGCACTTTTTCTGAAAATAAAAGCACTTGATCCTCAAATTAGATTTGACTTGTTATTTTTTAAAATCAAATCACAGGTATTTGGAAGAGATATACATAACTTCTGAAGTTATTTAAACAGGCACCGCCCTTCATCGCTTCAAACAAAAGGCCTAAAGTAGGAGTTCCTGCATACAGACAAATTTAAATAGTGATCCAAGGCTTTTTTTTTAAAAAATACATTTTACTGGATTAAAATCCAGGCTATTTCATCCATACGTAAAAATATTGCTTCAAGGTCCATCTCAAAGCTAATATGCCAATTTAACGAACATTGGGCCGGAGGTTCCTACTGTAATGACTGTAGCAATAAAAGGAGATTCATGTTAAAAAAAAGTTAAACTTAATTCTTTATGTACATTTGTTTTTTTCATTGGCAAAGACAGGAATTTCAGTCTTAGTGCTTATTAGCAAGACTCGGACTACAACTGCACGCCTCCCAAAATTGCCTTTTTCAGCTCAAAAAGCAATTCCTAAAGTTATCTCATAACACGACCGCATTGCATAAATACAAAATATTTAAGCTTTTCCATTTTGACATTTAATTTTCAATAAACCTGAGCCAAAATCAAGACGGTAATGGATGTAAAAAGGTAAGTAATTTATATTCCAGAGGAAACATCTCTTCAAACAGAATTAAGGAAAAAATATTCAGCTACAAGAGGGTTATTCCACTTCAAACAGGAAAACAAATCTCCCTGGTGAGTGCTTAACTATCAGCAGAACAACACAGCTAGACTTACTTTCTGGCGGTTCCCTAAACCTATCAGCGCTGGCATATTATGAAAAAGCTGCGGATCTACTGAAAATCCCAGCCACTTAGATTGGCAGAACTGTAATTAGTAATTATGTAATCATGAATTATAATTACTACAACTGGTGATTATGCAATTATCAGTTAAATTACTGACTTCTAACCTTGACATTCTGGCAGCTGAAGGAATCGCTCCAGTCAAACACAAACTCTCAGAGAAACATCAAGCCCCTGTCATCCAGACAATAGTGAGAGGTCATTGGTAATTCACAGACCACCTCAACAAATTGCTTTCCACCTTTACAGCACTTAGAATGAAGGCTATGCTACACCCTCCGCAGAAGAAAACGAACACCCTTGCCACCACCACTGAAGCACAACGCTTCAGTCATGAAAATTACACATGTTTCAGCTCCAGAGCCGGAGACACATTTCGTGTCAAACAAACCATTTCAGGAGGAACAGAGAAGAAATGCCATTACTATTAAACAGCTTTAATAACCATTAAATCCTCCAACAGCTTGCAACATGCCAAGTAATAGATATTATTTATTGATGTATCATTAATTTTTGTGTTCCTAATATGCTGTACAATGAGTCAAGGTGAAAAAACACAGCTGTGCTGAAAACACTCTCGGTGATGGATTGCACTCATACACTTGGGCTTTTCAAGGCTGGTGCCTTTCCAGCAAAGCAATTATCATTGTAGAATGCATAATAGCCTAATTAATTACCTTTGTCAGTTTGAGCCATGTGTCATTATTACCATGCGTCACAGCAACTTCACAATCATTTCTAAATGAAAATAGGTTATTAAGTCCTGTTTTAATAGCTAGTAAAAATCTGAATTGGCACGTAAAATGCACCATAGGAAAGATGCACAGGCTTTGCACAACATGCAGAATGAAATGTGGTGCATTCAGGATCATCATTACAGATGGCAATATCTTCCTTGCATAAATACTTTGTGACTTTAAAATAATTTTGCCAAGCAGGAGCCCTCTTACTCAGTTAGGCCATCCTTGAAGCTTCAGCAGTCCACACTGTACATGATGCTTGTTCTGGTTAGAAATCCTAGACACCATGATATCATCTGGAAATTGTAAGTGACAGATTAAATAAACTGGTTCCGCAAAGCTTCAGCTAAATTGTTTCCATGATTCCCCTTCCCTACACACATATGAGGGGAGAGAAACAATGGAATACAGATTACAAAACGTAGGACAGTTTCCTGCTCTGCCCTGAATTACCTCAGGCAATAGGAGAGAAAGGTATTTTGTTACTGATAGAAATTTAGGTGAGTTCCTATCTTCATGGCTCTATAAAGAAAGTAAATGAAGCCAGTATGTCCCGATTGCCGCCAATAGCCAAGCTGTCAAGGGGTATGAGGAGAGAGTATGGTGTTGAGATAGAGGATCAGCTCTGATCATATTGAATGGCAGAGCAGGCTCGAAGGGTCAAATGACCTACTCCTGCTTCCTATTTTTCTATGTTTCTGTCAATGCCAAAACATATTTATGTTCTCATATTGTTTTGCACCAAAAGGCCATTAAAATAGATGTTTAAACACCAGCTTCATAACACGTTATGAAAGTGTACTGTTTTTGGGACAATGCCCACTGACAGTTCTAACAGTGGCATTCATTAAAATGATTTCCAGATTTATATCCCCATTCATCAAACTTTTAATGCTCACAGAGGAGAAGGACGTCAAAGAAGCAATGACATGTGGATGACTTTTCTAGTTTCAGCTGAAACACAGCATAAGATGCAAACTGAAGCTCTCTTTACCTAAAAAAATCCAACCGTAACCCCATCAGAAAAGAAATTCTCTCTCACCAACAGATTTGTTTTCAGTTTCTAATGAGTAAAGCTGCCAGTCTGTGACAAACTTTGGACAGTTTTCTCCTGTGGGCTCACATCTTATAGGAACTTGGTTCAGACTCCACAAACTCATTTCACATAAAACAGCTGTAGCAACAGACACAGCTTCCGTCCCATCAGTCTCAGCTCCAAAAGGTGAAAGTTCATGTTCACTCACCTGTGGCACCCAATCCTTATGTTGACCATATTTTCAAGATGACTGACAAAAGTATTTTGCATAAAGCCTTTCTGGATTAAACATTTATACTGTTCTATCATGTACCTAATCATTTTCATTAACAGAATAACCAGCAGGAAGCTTTAAACACAGCATTTACCACAATGAGTGGGATTTACAAACTTCATTCATACCCATGGTTCTGACAAGTTGATCTCTTTCACTTGGGGGACAAACCTGACTTTCAGGAATCTATATTTTGTTGATTTAACAATGTCCATCTTCATGAACATCAACAAATGAACAATGTAAACATTTCTAAAATTAAATAACACTGCCCATAGTGCGCCCATTCAGCTCCATTAGGTAAAACCCACTAGTTAGCTCAATGACAGTAGCAGTACGACTAGTTTATCATACACTAAGGATCACCCAACTCTATTATATTGTAACTAAGATCAGTATGGCATAATTTCAATTAGATTGGGTACACCAAAGTGAACAAAATTGAGGTCAAGTTACTGTACTAGTTTTGTATTAGGATTTCAGCTCTGGTCAAGTGATTGTGATGATTTTAGAAGCCTTCTGGGGTGCTCACTTTGTGCGCTATTCTCACTCCATCATTGGGGATGTATCTAGACATTCTAGTTAATCTGAGCATCTGCTACAAAGCTCTACCAATGCTCACAATTGTTGGGAGCCTCAAGATACATTACAATTCCACCCTTCATCTACATTATTTGGGTTAATCGTAGCTGGATGGTTTTGAATGCTTTCTCTGTAGTTTGAAAAGTGGAATTCACTAGTGCTTTGTTTTCTGGGTAAACTTCATCCCCACAGTGTTTATTTACTTTCCCAGTGACAAAAAACACAAAGAAGTAGGGAAACAGAGAGAGGAGAGGGATTGATAGAGAGAGTGACAGAGTGGCCAGAAAGAGTAGCAAAAAGAAAGTCAGAAAGAGGATAGCAAGACGGAAGAGAGAAAGAGGGATAGAATAAAGAGGGAGAAAGAAATAAAGCACAGTGACAGATAGAAGGTTGGGGAAAGAGAGACGGAGGGTGGGGGTAAGAGAGACAGAAAAAGAGAGGGGAAGCAAGAGAAACAAAGAGAGTACATTGAGTATATTGAGAATGAGAGAGAAAACATGAACAATGATAGAGAAAAAGTAAAAGGACTCAAAAAAGGAACTAAAGGGCTTTCAGAATATCAAAAATGAGAGAATAAAATTGAGAAAGTTGGGGAGTTGGGGGGGGGGGTGGTGGAGATAACTGTCAGGTTTGACTTGCACTGAAGACTGTGCACATTGGGCCTAGTCCACAGCAATGTAAGTGGGAACCACACTCATCCACTTAGATCAAAGTGAAGCTGAAGGAGGCAGAACTCTGCACATGGTACTCAAGCTCACACGAAAGAGCTCCCAGGCTTTCCACCGCCATTACAATCTTAAATGATCAAAAACAGCTGGCAACATACTCCATTCTTTTCAAATATTGAAAGCTGAATGTTGAACAGCAGGACCCTGGAGTTTATTTGAAATTTCAAAGCTTACCTTTTTGACAGGGCTCTCAGCAGCTACTTCTCTACTACAACTAATTTCCATCTTTTTCTAGTGTGACACCACTTCTGCCAGGTGATTTGTGATGTAGTGATTGCCTAAATACTTTTTTATAGTTATTAGGAGACCCAACTGGGCTCCTGTAAGGATCACTGAAAAATATAACTGACTGAGGGCAGCAATAAATTGGATCACAAAACCTGGTTAAAGAACGGGCTGATTTTTTTTTGAGAGAAAGACAGGTTGCCAATTTTAATTGTAAGACAGGAAGAAATAGGAACAGGACTAGGCCATATGGTCCCCTGAGCCTGCTCCACCGTTCTGGAAGAATCTTCTACCTTCATTTTCCTTCTCCAATCCCATATCTGACGCATGCAGCATGAAACAACAGGAGCAATGAAATGCAACTGGGCTTGCAACTGAAAATCCCTCATTTGACCAATATTAACAACTGCAGCTTAGCTTCAACCTAAGTACCCAATGGGTTTCAGCTTCTGAGGATTTATTTGGTGGTGCTTTAGCATGTCAGTGTTTGGGAGAATTAGTGAAGACTCCTGGTTTGTGCGGCAGTGGGGGAGGTAAAGGCCAGTGAATATTTATCAAAACACTCCAGGTTTCTCTTCGGCATCTAAAAAAAAAGGCACAGGAACAGGGTGCTCTGGATCTCTAAACAGCCCACAGAATTGTTTGGATCCTACAACTCTCAGACTGGTCCAAAGATGTTTCTTATGAAGCCACTTGAGATGCTCCAGTCAGCAATGTTACCAAAGTGACACCGCAGGAAGTGAAATCAAACTCAGCTGTCACCATGTGGGAGCCATAGAAGCAAAAACGTTGGTGAGTACAGAATTCTTTTTCTATTTTGAAAAGTACTTCTACTTATATGGAAGAAAATGCTGTTCTAAATTTGCAACATTGCTGTTGTTGAAAAATCACAATTGTATAATAGCCTTTACAGATGCAAACCTTCCACAGAGCTCTCAGTAACTGACAGCCAAAACAAAATGGCAGCTCACAATGATCATAGATGCTTGGCACTCGCAGAGCTTCACCTCAGGCGGTTTGGGGTGAAAGTCTTCAACGTGGGCCTCTGTGTTGCTGCAGGCACCATGTTCATATTAAAGTATTATTCCTCTTTGGTTGTCTCAGGTATTGGCTCAACATTAAAAATGCCACTTTAGCACGAGATGTTAAATGTGCTAAATGCACAGTCGCATTTGCTAGAAGCTACATAAATTTGTATGCAGGGACCTGTCCTCTGTAGGCAAAAGGACTATGTCCAGACATTGCACCATTTTTTAGTAAACAAAAGCACGAGGGACAATTGCTCCCTGGCGCATTTGGCATGACAATGTCTCAAACAATCAGAGCCGACTTGCCAACCAATCAGCGCACCTTTTCTCACTAAGTATAAATTGTTGTTCCTTTTGAAATTTGGCATTCTTATATCTACCCTGATGTGTACAAGACGAAAAGCAATACTCTAGTTCTGTACTGCCAGGCGACTATTTAAATGCACAGTCTTTGAAAACATCAGTCTCCATGCCTGTAGAAAGGACCAGGATTTTAATATCAGTACTGTTAGCTCAACAGCAAGTGAGACTATTTTTAAAATGTGTGCATTTCTGCATTCAGAAACCCAGTGCCTTGAGGCATGGTCATGAAATTCTCTTGATAGCTAAAAGAGCACACTCAAGCCACCAAGGCTCAGAACAGTAACAAAAACACCATCACAAGAATAGGCAGAAAGAGCAAATGCCTGCCAGTGGTTTCCAGGAAAACCTTAATACCTTTTAAAGTTAACTGCTTCTAATAAGTTGACTTAAGGGTCTCAGCTACCAATTGCGAAGAATGAAGGGGAACTATAAATAATGTAATTTTTATTACAAACTAGGACATTTGCCAACATAATAATGTAAAACAACATTTCCAGCATGGTTTGTTGGCTGTTACCAATGCTACAGCCTGGCATCATTCCCATGCCAAACGATGCCACCAGAAGCAAGTCATACATTATACTATGTCCAGTTGGAGTAGGGTTGAGGAGTTGCAGATGAACAACCAAGGTCAAATTGACTCGCAGAGGCTCCTATTATTGGTACCAAAGATGCACACCAAAAAATAGGGAACCATCTTTATGATCTATTGTTTGCAAAGGAGAACCATTATTGCCAAGTGCAGATGTATGCTAACAAGATCCTCACACGCAATAGTTTGATCGAAATAATACAAAGGGTGGGATTTTCCAGTCCCGCCCGCCACCGGGATTGTCCGGTCCTGCCGAAAGTCAATGGACTTTTTGGCTGGGCCGCAGAATCCCCCACAGTGGGTGCTGCCAAGGCACAACTGGAAAATCCTGGCCACTGGCTGGGCCGCGGAATCCCCCACAGTAGGTGCTGCCAAGGCACAACTGGAAAATCCTGGCCACTGGCTGGGCCGCGGAATCCCCCACAGTGGGTGCTGCCAAGGCACAACTGGAAAATCCTGGCCACTGTTTTTCCACCACAATTTGGATTTATACCTTTAGTGTTGATAAAACATCCTAGACTTTTTCCCAGAAATGTCATCAGATAAAAATGGACACCGCGACAAAGGAGATATTAGGAGGCATGATCAAACAGGTAGGGTTTAAGAAGCAGAGGGTAACGGAGAAGCAGAGCGTTAATGGATGGAACTTTAGAATGAGACACTTAGGCAGTTGAAGGTTTAGTCAATGGTGGAGTGAAGGGAATGGAGGATACATAGTCAAAGAAATGCAGAGCAGTTAGAGGGTTATAGAACTAATTGTTACCATGATGAGGAGGCAAGGTCTTAAAGGGATTAAGGCGTGAGAATTTTAAATATTGTGGAGTCAGGGAACTGAGCCAATGTCGATCAGCAAGGATGGGAGATGGGTGAGAGGAAGTAAGTATGGGATAAATTAAGAGCAGCAGAATCTGGATGAACTTGTTTAGAGAGGATGGAAAACCAGTCAGGAGGCCACTTGCGTGGGCAAGGTAGAACTAGGTGGCCTTTGTGACAGATATGGAGTCGGAATCTCAGCTCAGAGTCAAATGGGACACAACAATCAGTTCAACCGAGGAGAGTGCCAGGGAGGGTGATGGAATTAATTAATGGTGAGGGTACTATATCCCAAGCCTTAATTAAGAAAAGTCAGCATGGATTTGTTAAAGGGAAATGGTGTTTAAATAACTTGATTTAGTTGTTTGATGAAGAACAGAGGGTTGATTAGAGTAACGCAGTTGAAGTTGTATATATGGACTTCCAAAAGATGTTTGCTAAAGTGTCACATAACAGACTTGTCAGCAAAATTCAAGCTCATGAAATAAAAGGGACATGGATATAAGGTTAGCTGAGTGACAGGAAACAAGAGAGTAGTGGTGAACAGTCTATTTTGGGCTGATGGAGGGTATATAGCGTGTTCCCCATTGATCCTGTATTAGGTCTACTGTTTTTCTTGATAGATAGAAATGTGAAGTGATACATTTTGGGAGGAAGAAAGAGGAGGAGTGAATACAAAATACAGAATACAATTCTAAAGGCGGGTGTAAGAGCAAAGGGACCTGCAGGTATATGCACATAAATCACTGAAGGCAGCAGGGCAGGTTGAGAAATTAGTTAAAAAGACATTCGGGATTCTGGGCATTATAAATAGAGACATACAGTACAAAAGCGAAAAAGTTATGGTGAACTGAGAACTGTGCAATCTGGGGAAAAATAAATACAGGAAAAATTTCATTGAACAAAATAAGATGGTGGTTTATGATTGTAGGTTTTTAGATCTTTATAAAACACTGGTCTAGATTCAACCAGAGTCTTGTATCCAATTCTGGGCACCATACCTGAGGAAGGATGTGAAGGCTTTACAGAGCGGGCAGAAAAGATCTACAAGAATGGTTCCAGGGATAAGGGACTTCAGTTATGTGGATAGATTGGAGAAACTGGGGTTGTTCTCCATGGAAAGGGTTGAGAGGAGATCTTAATAGAAGAAGTCAAAGCTTGAGGGGTCTAGGCAAAGTAGAGAGAAAGAGGAACTGTTCCCATTAGGGCAGGGTAGAGAACCAGACACAGATGTCAGCTGACTGGCAAATGAATACAAGACAAAGTGTGGAAAATTTCTTCCAAGCAGGAAGTGGTTAGGATTTGGAATGCATTGCCTGAGAATGTGGTGGAGGCAGATTCAATTGTGACCTTCAATAAGGAATTGGAAAAGTACCTAAAGATAAAAATTTGTAGCATTACAGGGAGTGGGACAAGCTGAATTGCTCTGGCAGACAACTGGTGCAGACTCAACAGGCCGACTGGTCTTCTGTGCTGTAACCATTCTATGATTCTATGATTCAAAAATGTGCAAAAGTGCACCCTTCTTATTGTCAATACAAGGTAAGTCAATGAGTTTATGTTATTAACTGCAGTTGACAAAAGAACCATATATTTATGCTCATTGGCTGTTTCTAAGTGTAAAAGAGCCTTTATGAGCCGATTCAAAAACTGGACTTTATAAGTACTATTAAATTAAAAATGGAAAAATGTGACTTGGAATTTTGACAGAATCCATCCAATGTAAACACAATATAGGCAATGTTCACATGAATGTCAGCTGGTTCCTCAATTTAATAGAAGTTTCAAAAGATACATTTATCTTAATAGAGTGGTGTTTATGTTCTATCCACGATTAAATTTTTGGATTTCATGTTAGTTTTGAAAGAATAACTTGGAGATTTACTGTAAGCAAAGTTTACTGCGTCGTTATCAATTTCATCCCTCCATTCGTTTAATGGCAAACCCAGTTAAAATAAGATGTTTATATGAAACTGAACTGCAATTACTTCAGATCATCGTGGTATGGAATCCAAAATGTTTCCTCTAAGACGTGCAAATGCACATCGCGCGTTAAAACAAACTACTTCGTCAGTTGATACAATGTTAGCGTTTCCACTGGGTGTTTAAAATGTAAACAGCTCAGGCCGACCCAGTAGTGCTCAGAGGAGTTTGCAGCCCATCAAGTGCAAAGAAACTTTAAAGGGAATGTTGACAGAGCTGATTCTCTGCACTAACTTAAACTCCACTAACCACGGCTAAAATACTCAAGATCCAGACAAATTAATACAATCAACTTCACTTTCGTCTTTAAACAGTATTGTGGTACAAAGCAAGTTTGAAATTAATGACTACAATAAATTACAGTAATTGATTGCAGTTTGTTCTTTTGGAGTCTGTTCAGCTTAATTTTACCTTTTTCTATTAATAATGAGTTTTTTTTATTTTGTTGCTCTGGGGTTAATGATGCGTGGCTGTATTAACTATCAACTGAGTGCTGCAAATGCTTCATCAAACCCCGGGTGTGCGCGCTGTTGAATGCCATTTACTGGTCAACAATAGAAGGGAAGAAGCGAGTGCTTTCATAAGCATGTAACAAGTTAAAAGCTGACAAAGGTGAACCAGGGCTACAGAGACAATGGGTTGGAAGGATTGGCAGGGGTGCTTAGGAAGTATGTGGGCTCAGTTCTCACAGGAGGAAGGTGAAAGTGATACTGGAGGAATGTCCAAGATAGGTACGGTAGAGCCACGACAAATATTCAAAAGAAAACCATATCAGAATAGTTAATGGAAATTAAAGTACAAAAAGAACCAGACCCAAATGGTTTGGACCCAGAATATGGAGCAAGACTTGGGTGAGAGGTGGGGCAGCAGCAGCATAAGCCATCATTTTCTAAAAATCTTTGGAAGCAAGAAGTGCATCGGTGACAAATGTTACACACACACACCCCTCCCCACCCCCCATCCAAGAAACGGAAAAATCCACAGCATGGATTCTTGAGTCCATGCTGTGGAATGAAATTAGTAAACATTTAAAAAAGTTTGGGATAATCAGGGACAATCAGCATGGATTTGCCAATGGCAAGGGGTGTTTGATTCATTTGAATTTTTTTGAGAGAACAACATAAATAAAAGGGAAGGGAAAAGGGAATGGATATTGTCCATACAAATTTTCAGAAGGTACCTGACAAGGTGTTAAGAAGGTATTTCAAAAATAAGACACATGGTATTAAAGGAAATGTAGCTACACGGATAGAAATAAGGACAGAGGACAGGAGCAAACTGATATATTTTAGATGGTTAAGCTATGACGTGCCCTAGGGGTCTGTGCTGAGATTCCTTTTGTTTTCCATTAATATAAATTATTTTGACAGGGGCACAGTAGGAATGATATTGAAGTTTGCTGCAATACCAAATTAAAGGGCATAGCAACTGTGTGGGAGAATTCAGCAAGAGAGTTACATTATTGAAGTGGATAGATAGGTGGCAGGTGCAGCTCAATGCAGAGAACTGAGAACTTTACAATCTGGAGAAAATAGATACAGAAAAACATTCATTGAATAAAATAAGATTGTGAGTTATGGTTGTAGGTATATAGATCTTTAGAAGTGAGAATGCAGGTTAAGAAAAGGCCATAAAAAAGACAAATGGGGTTTTGGATCTTTTATGTAACAGAACTGAATAGAAATGTGAGGTGATGATGTTGAATTTGTACAAGACATTGCTTGGTTGACAACTGAAGTACTGTGTGCAGTTCTGGGCAGCGATTAGTGACAAAAATATTAAAGCGATGAGAAGAATACGGTGAAGTTTGATTTGATCAGGAGTGAAGGGCCCAATAGAAGTTGTTGAAATTATAAATGAGTACTGGTGAATCAATTAATAAAGGGGAATAAACTTGATCATCAGCAGAAAAGAAAGAGTAGGTTAGGAGAAATTGTTACATAGAATATAAGAAGCTGGAACAGGAAAAGGTCATTTGGTGCTTTGAGGCTGCTCCACCATTCAACAAGATCATGGCTGATCTTCTACCTCAACTTCACCTTCCTGCACTATCCCCAAATCCCTTAATTCCCTTAGTACTCAGAATTCTATATCAGCCTCTGACTAGAATGTACTCAATGACTGTGAATTCACAGCTTCTCTAAGGTAGAGAATTCCAAAGATTCACAAACATTTGAGTGAAGAAATTTCTCTTCATCTCAGTCCTAAATGGCCAACTCCCCACTCTGAGACCATGGTCCCATGTTCTAGATCCTCCAGCCAGGGGGAAAGGAGGAATCAAAAATGGCCACCGCAAGAGGACAAAGAAATGGGTTTGGAGCAAATACCTCCAGTTGAAAAACTGTCTCCTACTTGGACACAATGAACCTAGTGGCCTCTTTCTTTGCTGCACGTTCCACAATTTGATACAAGATTTAATTCACACAGTGACAAATCTAAGTTCCAGCAACTGTACCACAGAGTGGGAGAAAGGAAACCTAATATTCCACGCCCTAATTTTGATTCTGCTGGTGTGGAGAGGCATGGAATGGAGGATCAGGTTGTAAATGAAACAAGTCTAGTCTAGGCCATTCCTGAGAGGCTTCTGGGGGCTTTTGAGTCAGAACTGTATCAGCAATAATACAAAAGTTTATCCTTTCAATAAGGATGTCACATGGAGAGCCCCAGAAAAGAAGAAAAGAAAAATAAGTACACCAATACATTTACTGTATGTTTTTGGGGAGCGACCAGAATTCCAGATTAAGTTGAATCAAAATAGTAATTGCAGAATTTTGTCCTTCTGATCTAAAGAACTGGGGTTCAGTAACCCCTTCGATCATTGGGTTCTATTGTTAAATTATTGCTTCCCAAAGACAGTCAAATAAGTAGACATCAATCGAATTACAGAACAAGCTACCAAAGACCTTCTTCAAAGAAACTTGTTTCGTCCAATAAAAATGTCAAACCTCCAAAACTGCAACTTCCTCACTCAAGACCAGCCTAACTATGGAATGTAGTCCTATTACTGGTTATGCTGTTGGATGAGTAATTCAGAGTGCAAAGTATACCATCACAAATTGCGAAACTGAATTTGGTACAGTGTTAATTTGTAGGAAAAGTAACTAACCTAGGCAGTGGCGGGGCTAAAGTGTGGAATAGTATTTACATCAAAATATGGGACAGACCTCAAGATGCAAGACAAAAAATTTCTAACACTTGCTGGCAGATTTCCTTTCATCATTAATATACAAAATTCAACAGAGAATGAATAGAAATGCTACATCACTTACAAATGGTAGAAATGTTATAAATGACTCTTGGGGACAGCAGTAATCGGAGGCCAACTTTACCTTTAAGTGAGATGCACAGGAGACTAACTATATTCTGGGAACATTAGAGCTGCGTCTTCCTGTTAGGCTGGACAGGTCAAAGGGAATATAGGACTTAGCCCCAGGAGTAGGCCATTCAGTCCTTCAAGCCTGCTCCGCTAGTCAATAAGCGCATGACTGATCTGGTTGTGGCCTCAACTCCACTTTCCATTCTGTCTCCCATAACCCTGGACTCCCTTGTCTATCAAAAATATATCCAACTCTACCTTGAATAAACTCAATGACCCAGTCTCCATTACTTTCTGGGGAAGAGAATTCCACATACTAATGACCCTCAGAGAAAAAAATTCTCATCTCACTTTTAAAAGGGAGACCTCTTATTCTTAAACTGTAATCCTAGTTCTAGTCTCTCCCACATGGGGAAACATCCTTTCAGCATCCACCCTGTCAAGTCCCCTCAGGGTCTTATATGTTTCAATGACATCACCTCTCATCCTTCTAAACTCCAATGGGTGTAGGCCCAACCTGTTCAACCTTTCTTCACAGGATAAGCCCTTCATCCTAGGAATGGGTTGAAGGGTTTATCCTATGAAGAAATGTTACCTATGAAGACAGTTAACAGGAGTCAGGCCCACCATCCATTGAAAGAGTTCAGAGGCAGCCACAAGAGCTGCCTTGGTGCTCTAGGATTTCGTCCAGTTACAATAAAATCAATAAAACAAAAAGAAAAAAAGGTCCTCCAGTCCTCAATGCCACAACACACACAAAGACTCTCCATGCCCTTTCTATGTGAATTGATGCCACCTCATGCCCTCTGCCCAGCACCCTCCCCCCCACCCGCCCCCCCCCCCCCCTCCCCCCACATGGCCCCCTCAAACCCTCCAAGCTAAATTATACCACTGAACCCATCCCCCAAACCCTCCATGCCAACCTATGTCATTTCCATGAACATTCTCAGTATACATTCTGCACAGAATCAAATGAACCCTATAGTAACAATAGCATGTGTGGAAAAACTTTTAAAAATTCATAAGTTACTACTTTTTTAAAAATTGTTTTTACTGCCACCCTATAAAAGTGTCAATCATCCAGAACCTTTAAGTATCAACAGCAAAAAATGGAGGCACACATCTTTATCTTGTGTAAATAAACATTGTGAAATTGCGAAAACAAATCACAAAGAAAGAGCTGTCAATCAAGCAATGTTTTCCTTTGGGCACAGCTGTTTTAACAGATTAATGGACATCTGGGCTCTCAGCCAAGAATGCATAATTGGACTTGGATGGCGGAACATAGCTTGGCATGGAGAGCATGAGGGGCATAGGTTGACATAGGGATCATGGGTGTGACCTATTAAACTAAAGGCTCCCTCATCCAGCCATGAACCAGGAGTCCATGAAAAGTGCAAGGAGCTAGAACTTGCCTAACTGCGCCATGGAGCTGGGCAGATCAGGTGCGCAGGATGTGGGCTCACAACCCACATGAGCCTGCACCCTTATCATGCGCTGGTGAAAACTGGAAATACAGGGGAATGGGGCCAGGAATCCTGGAATCGGGTCCCAGCTGCCATTTTTAAAAGTGTGCGGTGTCTCCCTCACTCCACAAGTATCCAGCTCTATATCTCTTTTCACCACAGTGTTGACACGTACAAATGATGGAACACCGTATTGAAATGACGTCCTTCACGACATACAATTGTGAACAAATACATACAACATTGAGCTAAAATGCTAGGACAAATGCAGTGGCTCTTTCACGAGAGGTGCCTCCTTAACAAAAATAATTGTATTTTAAACATTTGGATTGGTAATATTTTTTACCCCAAGACCTATTTTTGAATTAGCAATAGCTACAACATGCAAGGAGAAAAAACAGACAAAAGGCAGGTATTTAATGAAAATTATGTCAACATCACAGACAACAGTAACATTGCTGGTTTATAATAGCCAAAACACTCAAGGCAAGATTAAGCCAATCAAAGTAACAAATCTAAGTTAAGCACCAAGTCAAGGAGAATCATAGGAGAGGACAAATTGTGATATTTATTAGGAGTCAAGTCTGATATCATCTTAAGGGCTCAGATGGATCAGTCTAACAAAGGGAACAAGTATCTGGAACGGATAATGAGACTGTTTAAAGAGGAATTAAAATATGGCAGCAAGTTATAGGGTCAGCAAGAGGACTGCTTGAGTAGAGTACGGTCTTGGGACTTGGCTCCATAGTAAGATAGGAGGAGGGCTTCTTTTTATTCCATTGTGGGATGTGGGTATCCCTGGCTTGGCCAGTATTTATCGCCCTTCCCTAATTGTTCTTGAGGTGGTGGTGCAGGGCTGCTTTCTTGAAGATCATTGAGCATCTTGCTAGGCCATTTGAAAGGGTTATTAAGAGTCACCTACACTGTTATGGATCTGGAGTCAAATATGGGCTAGAGTGAGTAAAGACAGCAGATTCCCTTCACTAAGGACATTGCTGAGCTAGGTGGATTTTTAAACAATGCAGTAAGTTTAAATTCCCTAGCTGCCATGGTGGGATTTGAACTTGTCACTGGATCATCCGTCCAGGCCTCAGGATTCCTAGTCCAGTAACATACGCATAATGGTACCTTATCCCACTAATAAAGCTGTTTTGGAAAAGAATTTTGCTGAGCATTCACCCAAAAGCTCACTTTTGGCAAAAAGAAACTTTTGGAAAGACAATGGAATTATTTCAGGCCGTCTTGTCCAAGCAGGCCTTCACTTATTATTTTACTTATTCGTTCACGGGGTGTGGGCTTCGCTGGCTAGCTCGGCATTTACTGCCCGTCCCTAATTGCCCTTGAGAAGGTGGCAGTGGTCTTCTCGAGCCGCTGCTTTCCTAGGAATTTAAAGGAATAAAACTTATTTTGTTACTGTGAACATTTTAAAATATTTTGAAAAACTTACCTCAGCTTGGAAGCTCTTTAGCAGAGGTGCCACCATCTCTCTAATCTCCTGAAACAAAATTGTACAGTTTGAAGGTTAAAAATTAAACTTGCAACAATGCTCTCCGCACAACTCCACGCTTAAAATATGGCCATTTTGGACCAAATTTTTCACCACACCAAATATACGTTTGGGCCAGTGATACGTGTATCAGCAATAAAATTATTTTCCCTATTGTAAACTTAAGGCCCTTAAGGCTGAAAACAGCATTCCAGCTCTATTTTTAAAAATGCTAGATTAAATAAAATGAGGAGACAGGTCGTGGGCACGATACCATCTGATTGTTTTTTTTCCCCCCTCAGTCAAAAAGAGGAATCATAGACTCAAACAGGTACGGCTTCCTGCCCTTTATCATGATAGAAGTGCATTAACAGGCGCTATTTTTGATCAGAACAAGCTGCTCGATAGTTGCTGAAGCAGAAAGTAAACTCTGCATCCACAGCAGTAGCGCAGCAAAAGATGTCTGCCAGCGGGTAAGTCACGGGCATTGCACTCAGGGTCAGAAATGCTGCTGTCACCACAGAAGGAGAAATGAGGGCCATCGTGCTAAATGCAATGCCAAATAAGTAATTTTTAAAGTATTTTCTACATGACATTTTTGCCATTCCATGAAAATATCCTTTTTTTTGATGAGATTGTCAGAACAAAGAATGTTTTATGGATATACATCTGTGAATTAATAGAGAAGTAACAAAAAAAACATCATTTACATGTTGGCTACCCAAATTAACACAGTATACAAACACAACATTTATAGCATCTTTAACATATGCAAAAATGCCATTTCACAAAAGCGTTAAGAAAACCTGAAGGAGGTAATAGAAGGTCTGATAAAAGGCTTAGTCAAAGAAAAGGCTTTTAAGGTGGGAAAGTGCAGGGTTTAGGGAGGGAATTCCAGAGTATGGACCATAGGGCCAACAGTGGAGCAATGAGAGTGAGGGGGAGGGGGGAGAACAAACAAGAGGTCAGTTAGAGGGACAAAGAGTTCAGGGGGCTTCAAGAGCTTAAAGATGTAGGAAAGGGCAAGGTCACAAAGTGATTTAAACACAGGGATGAGAATTTTAAATTTGCGACTTTCAAGACTGAGAGCCAATCTAAGTCTGTGAGGACAGGTATATTCATTGAGTAGGATACAGAATATAAGAGCTGGGAGGTTATGCTGGAACTGTATAAAGCACGAGTTAGGCTACAGCTGGAGCACTGCAAGCAGTGCTGGATACTATATTGGAAAGGTGTGATTTAATCCAGGTGACCAGGTCATGTCTGCTGTTGGAGGGCCAGCGACAGCCCTACATCGCCACCTTTGGAGAAGGCCTGCTGTATTAAGTGCCAGTCAAGCACTTCAGTGACCAGTGACCGGCCTTCTCAGGGATCAAGGATCCTGGGGGCAGAATAATGAAGCAAATTTTAAAAAGAAGCGGGTGGTAATGGGACCAGTCAAGTAAGGTGTAACTTGCAACAGCAGAATCGTTCCCAGTGGGAGCAGTGGTTATGATCAATGCCTAATTCAAAAGCTGAGGGGTGTGGTTTTCCAACCTCGCCCACTGCCAGGATCGTCCAGTTTCACCAAAAGTCGATGGGCTTTTGGCTGGGCCACCAAATCTCCTTCCAATGGTGCGCCTGAAAATCCCGGGCAAAGCGTTATTCCTCAAGCTTCAATTGAACTACGTTAGGAGAGTGTGGGAGAACGAGGACAGGCTGATCAATTCAGCAGCAGATGGACTGAGACAGAAGCAGAGGCAGAAAGAGGCAATCTTAGTATTGGAAAGGATATGGGATTAGAAATCCCGTTCAGGTCTGAAAGGGGTGCCAAAGCTGTAAAGAGCCTGGTTCAGCCTGAGACAGTGGTCGGGCAGCAGAATGGAATTGGTGACAAGGATTTAAAGTTTGTGGTGGGTGTCAAAGACAATGGAACCAGTGTTTTACTGAAGGAAATTGTGGTTCATCCAAGATTGAAGAGGAGCCCATTTGAAACATGAATCATCCATCTGTGCGCACAATGGTGCTGGAAGGATTTGTAGCAAAACGATGGTTTCGAGCCAGTAGTATATGTGGAGTTACAGCATGTAAATACTCAATTATGATATCTTAAAAAACACATTAAATAAGTCTTCTGTTCATTGGTCTACAGACCACCTCCAGTCATGCATACTACAAACGCCAGTGCCTCAGTTAAACATACTGTTCAGTTTAAACAACAAAAGAAGCAAGGTCCGCTTGAGAGATCAGGATAACCCATGACAAGCAGGAGGGCAGGGAGAATATAAAACCACTATGCACTGCTTTGAGTTATGAGCATTAGATCAATAGATCTATCACACTCAGTAGCAGAAACACACAGAAGTCCGATAAAAACAACTTTTGACAATTCTTTCTTCTCCTTGTCAGATCCATGGATCAAAAAGGTAGATTAGCCTGGATGGGGGAGGCAGAAGAATGGTGAATAGATGCCTCTGTATGGGAAAAGGACAAAGTGCATTAGACGTTGAAGTCTGGCCCCCAAAACTGATAATGAACCCCAAGTTCTTAATACTAACTTCAAGCTCCTGAACTGAAAAATGAAGCTGCATCATCACAACAAATCCAACTTGTACTTGGCTTGTTCCATTAGTGACTGTGATGGCCTGTTAAATTTCGCCAGCAATGACTCTCAAGTTCGTTACATGGAGGAGGAGAATGATACTAATATTCTTTTTCTGTGGATGTATGAGGATTTTTAAAATGAAGCGTGATAAGCTATCGTAGCACCCTGTGGCCGGGATGAGTTCTAGCAACACAGGAGCGCTCCCACCCCACCAGCTGGAGAGCTGGAGGGAACTCCACATCGATTCCATTGGGGGGGCCCAGTGCAATTTAGGGGTCCTCGGGCACTTAACTGGCCAACATCCACACAATCGAGCCTCCAATGGGGTGGAAATCCCGGCCCCCAGACCAGCAGCTCTCCATCTCTGGATGCTCCACCTAGAGTCAGGGGTATGTGGCAAGGGGTGGGGGTTGACTTTCACACACCCCCCTTTCCCGATGCTAGTTCCGCAATTGGGCACCCTGCCTGTTAATGAGGAACCCCCACACGCACCCCCCCTCCCTCCCCCCCAACACCCCCACACCCACCCTCTCCTAAGGCCGGAGGCAAATCCAGCAGCCTTTGGAATGGACGGGTGTCCTGTGCAGGTCCCTTTAAATCCCTGAGCTACCACTAAGTTCTGGTGGGCTCAGGGATGATTAGTATCAAGTGGCTCATTAATGAGCCGAACTGACACCCTGCCACCACCAGGTGAGATTTCCATATCAGGCCTATTTCGCCCCCAACTTAAATGGGGGCATTTATCCCGATGGGAATCTGATGTGGATGCTCCTGCCCGATTCTCCTAAGCTCCCCACCATCATGCCCTCTCCAGTGGCTCCACTAAATTCCCTCCTGTATATCTCCTTCAAGGAATTTTATAATGCTTTAATTCCACATGGCATGCATATTTTGATATTAATGTGAGGAAGCCTTGGAAATGTTTGAAAATAGGCAAAATGCAGAATAATTTGGTCTGTTCTATCTATTTAAAATATTTTAAATTAATAACAATGTTCGATAATGCTAACAGCTTAACCTGGGCTGTGAGGTCCTTTGTTCCACCGCTCTTTTTAGTGCAATCCATCTAAGGTAACAGAGACTCTCTGCGGGTTTTCAGACTAAAGCTATCAGTATTTGTGCTGACCTCTGTTGAACAAAGGTTTAACTGCACACTCCCATTCTGTGCTACGGTCTTGGATCGTTCTCCAGTACAAGAGCAACTTGCCGAATTTTCCTTTTAACTGCTCATTTTGAAATATTTACCATCTTTACAAATAAGTCTTCCTTTCACACAATAACCAGGAAATTGTTCAAAACCACTTGCTGCTAAAATGCCTTGCAAGCAAAACTTCCTATCCACAACTCCCTCTTCAATCCTCCAAAGAAACCTCGATTAATCAGAAGTTAACCGTTCAAAAATCTGGGCCAGTTTTATATAGCTTTCACAACCTGTCCCAGAGCCCAACCCAAATACGATTCAAGCTTTACTTTTTCTTAAAAGTTGAAGTCCCATCACCACACTCCACCCCTGCTCCTTGTAAAACTTTGTAGCCAAAGTCTTTTGTAACTAATCCACTGCTTAAAATATCTCAGCGGCCCCCTTATTACACGCATGTAGCCCTCCTAAGAAATGGAGATAATGGCTTCTGTTTAAATGTAGTAGATTCACATATGCAATGGCTGCTCCATGCAGTTCAATAGCTCATGTTCTTTCATCACTTTTAAAAATAAAAAGTCCAAACTCTTCACTGTGTACAATTTTTTTTTCCCGTTTTGACACCTGTACAGCATAAGTTTCTACTTAATATGACCTTCAGACCAGGGACCAAACTTAACAAGCCTTCTAGTTCATCAAGGTGCACTGTGGGATAATTTCAAAACAGGCCCAAGTTGTCTGAAATCACAATCACTCTGGTCAAAGAAACATGATGATAAACACTCGTTATACAGTTCCAGCTTTTCATTCCCAACAGGAACATCAGTTGCCATCACAAAACAATGGCCCATAACTTCCGAGCTCCCCAATATCAGATTTGGAGGGATATCTCAAAAATGTGCTGGGGAATCCCTCTGGCAAGTTCCCAGGCAAGGGTTTTGCAGGGCAATTGCCCAGAAGTGCCAACTTCCTCTGGACAATTGTGCTGTGCTGGGAACTATCCGAAAATTCGATTAAAATAGCAAACTTCGGATGGTTCCGCCGGGGTTATACCAATAGTTACCCAGAAAAAGTTAGAAGAATTAGAACATCTCCTCGCTTCTGGGTAACTGTAGTAAATACCCAGACCGACTACACGGGACTCCCCCCACATCCCCAACCCCATCACCACCACCCCTGGGACTCCCCCCATCCCCACAGACCTCCGACAACCCCGACCCCACCACCTCCCCCACCCTCGACCTCGGATCTTCCCCCCACCCCCTGACCTCAGACACCAACCCCACCCGACCTCTGGAACCACCCCCACTCCCCTCCAGACCCTCCCACCCCAGGACCCCCCCCAATCTCTGATCACCACCCCCCACACGACCTCCAGATGCCCCACCCTCACACCCCCGACCTCTTGACACTCCCAACCTCCAGCCTCCATACCCACCCACCCCCACAATCCCGACCTCCGGACACCCCCAACCCCCAAATCCTATCTACTTACCTTCCCCTGGCCTATCAATTTCCTGACATTTTAAACTTACCTGCTTTACGGCAGCAAGTGCTATAAAAAAGGGGGCGTGGCCTTCTTGAATTTGCTGGAGCTGCACTTCACTGGGGCCTGCGATGATTCTTTTGATGTAGGCCCCAGGCAGCTCCGGTGAATGGAAGTGGCAACACAATTTTCAAGACGAGGTAAGTGCATTTATTTCTTCTAATTCCTGCAGGCAGCACTTTCCGAAGCCAGTCAGAGGTTATGGCCCAAAGACGCAACATAAAAACATAACATCAGGCCTCAATGACCCAAGGGACATGAGGAGCACAGTACTTTTAAGACAGATTGGAACCAAACAGAAACACAGTTATCGCTCATTTGTTCTCCTCACACCTTCTCTTCTACTGAAGCTCGTGTCCGCTGGCAACAAAAGTCAGCTATTCCAAAGACCGTGACAACAAGCCTGCGTATGGCCTTTCACACCACTCTTTTGAAAACCACACCTTACACGATGTCACCAACAGTAAGTGTGGACTCTCACCAGAATAAACAGGATTGAACTAAATCCACCCAAAAATGAAAATTATCACCAACGTAGACCATTCTTTTTACAGTGTTAAAAGGGAAGTGAGAAAGGTTTAAGCTGTCAGCACAAGCTTCTCGACGGGTCAGTCAACAAAGACAATTGTAACTGAGCCATATCGAAAGGTCACAGTTCAATTCCCAGTCCATGCTGTTAACTGATTCAAGGTGGGGTAGCAGGAGGAGCATTGTACTTGGCCTTAGTTCCTTGAGTTAAGAGAAGAATAAGCAAGAGGTCCTGATCACTATCCAGTGATCTGTACCAGAAAGTGTCTGTCGGCTGTAAGGTTATGCCCCATCAGTTGAATAGACTGCCTACCCAAACTCAGATGCAAAGCGTTCTTACTTGTATGATGTGCTGCAAGGCCCCCTGCACCTTTGAAATTGCACCCCAGCTTGAGTCAGCTCCATCAGAAAAAGAAAGGCAGTTAACGAAGAGAGAGAACAACTTAAAGATGGCTTAGCTGGTTCAAGGAAGTGAAGCATTGAAATAGTGATCATCAATAGCTGCTGCAGAAACTATAGCATCAGGGTGGAAAGGGTTAATGTGTGGGACCAGAGAAATAGTACCACCCAGATGATCAAGAGTCAAGAAGGAGAACGCTCATGGCTTAGACTGAGTAGCACCTAGTCATGTATGTCTGTGTATAGTTATGTTTATCCAATAAACCCGTTATAGTTCAGACTATGTCTCAGCAACAGTTCCTTAGCCAGTCGCAAGCTACGTAGAACATGGTGGCAGCTGCGCTGGACCCCGAAATCTCTGAAAATCAGCTTTAAAGAAATTTGCAAGTCTGACCTGAAAAAATGCACCAAAACTGAAGACTTTGATAACACAGTTGAAAATCTCCAAAAGAGCTCCACAGAAGATGTGGAGGTAGAGAACGGAAGAAAAATCAACTGTTTAGCTTAGTAAGGGCTGCACCGCAGAATATGGTGGTCTGTGAAAAATCCTGATCCAGCAGCAGAGTCGAAGCACCTAGCGCCGATTGAGGAAGGGTGAAAAAGTGTCAAAATCTTTCAATTTAATGGAAATAAGCAGACAGCACTGGGCAAATTCCATTTTCAGTAAGCGCAGGTTTCAATACGTCCAGCAGTCCAGATTCAAGGTCAGCACCATTACACATGGCGATTGTGAGGCAGCGATCAAGAAGAAAATAAAAATCGGCTGCTTAAGCACGATTATTCCCCAGCAGGAGGGAAGCCTCGAATAGAGCTTCAAGTAACTTCCAGTGATTAGTTTAAAAATTCTGCAGAGTTTAGGAACAATTACCAAAAAGGGTCACCAACTCCAGCGGGCATCAGTGAAAGATTGGTCAGCGCAGGAAAACGGCATTCCTGCGACTGCATTAGCACAACAAAAATCAAGGCAAACCTCTTAGAAGCTTAAAGCAGCGATGGATTCCGAATTCCCATTGCCTGAGCAATTTGGGCATATGGAAGGATCAAGTCAAACACAGAATTGGGCACTATGGAGAATTGCTTCCAGGTTGGACCATAAGTCTGAGACTGAAAAGGTCAAAACATTAGGATACTGTATTGGAACATGTGCGCATGATGAAGTTATAGCAAGACAAGGCATTATTAAAACATCAGACAAATTCAAACAAGTATTAAAAACTCTTTGATTTTAATTTATGAAGTAACAAGATATTAGAAAGGGCCAAATTCAGCAAAAGGGTCCAGAAACCAGGTGAACAAGAAGATGTCTTTATCAGTGACCTGATCGACTGGCTAAATAAAGGTTGCAAATATGGTGATCTTAAAACTGAGCTAATATGAGATCGCATTGTAGTCAGTGTTATTGATGACACCACTCCAATCTAAAGACAACTTAACTTTGGAGAAGGCAATACAGCTGGTGAGACAAACTACCACTCCAATCTAAAGACAACTTAACTTTGGAGAAGGCAATACAGCTGGTGAGACAAACAGAGAGGTCTGTAAACAAAACAGAGCCATTCTCAGAAGAGAAGAAAAACCGTGGCTCAGAAAACCCCCCAGGGACAGTACAACTAATTAAACAAAGGAATGTCAAAGAAACTCTAGGGAAGAAGATAACCTTATAGAACAAAGGTTCAAGACGTCATCAAACTATACCAGCGCTGTGGTGCCAAAAATTCCCACAAGTGCAAACAGTGTCCTGCAAACATTGCAGAATGCTTTCACTTAAAAAGGGTTGGTCTCTTTGGGAAGATGTGCAGAACTGAAACCTCTAGATTTACAGAGGATAACGAGAAAATCTTCACTCACAAGGCTATGAAATTAAGGAATCTCAACAAGAGGAGGAACAAAAATGCTTCCTGGGTGAAAACATTCTGGAATATAGGAACAAGCAAGACAGTCTCATCAGACAAAGAACAGTGGCCAGTAACACAATGCCTGAAGGCAACTACAACCCAGTTACATGGTCCAGGAGGGATCAGGCTACATGTCCAGGGGTACACTGCAGGCAATGCTCCAATACAAGAGCAAACAAACACAGGAAATATTATATGTTCTTCACAATCAGGATCCGCTCTTCTGAGCTGAAAAGCCTGTGTCGACCTCAGTCTCATCCAAAAGGTTGAGGAAGTCAATCAGCGAAGATCTGGGTCTGACTTCAAAAAGACTTTCCAAAACTATTCACAGGTCTGGGAAAACTGAAGACTGAATAGAGCATAACGCTGAGGAAAGATGCTAAACCTGAGTGTCTTTTCACACCTAGGAAGATACCACATCCACTGATGAAACAGGTCTAATTGCAACTAGAAGAGATGACCAGGATGGGAGTCATCTCTCCCGTCACAAAGCCTACAGAATGGTGCTCCGGAATGGTTCCAGTTTCTAAACCGATCGCATTTGTGTGGACTCGACTCAATTTAATATGGCTGAGACAGGAGAAATTCACCCATGTCCTCAGTGGACGACAACCTGACTAAACTCTCCAAGAGTACACTGTTCCCAAAACTGGATGCCAGTAGTGACTTTTGGCAGGTGCCGTTAGATGAAAAATCTAAATTAACATCCTTTATTACTCCATTCGGCACATTTTGCTTTAATTGTTTACCATTAGGCATAACCTCATCGCCTGAAATTTTTCAATGAGCAATGTCTGCCATCTTGCAGGGCCTTAAAGGCGTGATCTGTCACATGGATGGCATCCTTGCCCACGGAGCAACCGCCAAAGAACACGACCTGAGACTTGAAGCAGTTTTGAACCATCTGCAGGAAGTAGACCTGACAATCAACGATAAGTGCAAATTCTCTGAAGCGTCCATTCAATTTTTAGGCCATATTGTGAGTAGCACGGGCCTAACAGCAGGCCCACAAAAAACAAGGGCCCTCAGTGAATTTCCGTCACCTGCATCAATCCTGCATGTTCAACAATTCCTTGATGAGGTCAATTGCTGGGAAAATTCCTGGCGTACCAAGCGCAAGTCACAGAGCCCTTGAGACACCTACTGAAGGAGGCTCAAGCAGGCATTCTGCCAGATTAAAGACATGCTGCTCTCACCAGATATCTTAGCTCAATACAATCAGTCTCTACTGACCACAATCGCAGCTAACGCCTCATCTACAGGGCTGGGGGCAGTTGTGTTTTAAGAGCAACTGAAAGGGTGCCATAGACCAGTCTAGTACCTGCCTCAGGCACTATCTGACACAGAAATGAGGCATGCGGTTACAGAGAAAGAGGCTCTCGGAGTCACATGGGCTTGTGAGAAATTCGTCATTGAGGCAGACCACAAAGCATTAGTCTCTTACTGGATGAAAAGGGACTCGCCTGAAAGCCCTTGAGAATCCAGAGATTCCGTTTGAGGTGAATACACTTTGCCTACGAAACAGTGCACGTCCAGGGCAAGCTACAAACAACTGCACTTGGGCCACTGTTGACCATCCTGCACCACAGGATATCAAAGTGGTCAACAAGATCGAGTCTTATTCTCAGTTTGTGGCAGCACAATTGCCAGCGAGCCCAAAAAAGGCTACAATAAATACACCAGGAGCAGATGCAAGATGAGGGCTGTATTCATATTTGTCAATACCACATGCAAGGTTGGCCACAGCAGCGCCCTGGTGGATCAGTGATGAAAACAGGCTTCAAACAAAGGAAGCACTTTATCATAATTGGTGATCTGCTGGCGTACAGTGAGAGGCTAGTGATTCCAGTCTCACTCCAACTAGAAATTCTAGAAAGAATTCACCAGGGCTGCGTGGGCATCACAAAATGCAGAGCACGAGCCCAGTCTGCAGTGTGGTGGCCGGGATATCAAGATCAATGGGGGAAATGACTTCTCAGTGCCAGGTGTGCGCAGTACACAGACCAGATCAAAGGGAGCCCCTTATCCCCACTCAATTGCCTACCAGGCAATGGGAACGCCTGCAAATGGATCTGTTTATGTACAATGGGAAATCCTTCCTTATAATTGTCAACCACTTCTCCAGGGGGATTGAGGTGAAATGTTCACACACTATGACCACCAAGTCCGTCATTAGGTTGTTGAAAGAAGCCTTTGCAACACATGGCATTCCTGACCAGGTGGTGTTAGTCAATGGCCCGCAATTTGTCAGCAACTACTTCACCCATTTCGCCAAGAACTATGGATTCCTACTCCCACACCCTGAGGTATCCCCAATCCAATGGCAAGGCAGAAAGGGAGGTCTATGCTATCAAACTCTCTTAAAGAAGAATGAGGATTTTCCAATGGCACTTTTAACATATAGGTCTACTCCACTACAACGTGGGTTGGCACCGACTGAACTGACGATGGGCAGAAAGCTTTGAACATAGCTTTCCATCCTACCCAAGAAATTAACCTCAGGACTAGATATCTGGGATTATCAGAGAGTTCAGGACCAAGAGCAGTCCTACAAAAAACAACAAGCTTCCCATTATAACCAGGGGTACAAATCAGGAAACTACCCAGAATGAAGAAAGGAGACAAAATTATGGATAAGAGACCAAGGCAGAGAAAGCGAATTGTCCAAAGGAATGACAAATCAACAACAATCCTATTTAATACATACCCCTGAAGGCACGATAAGGAGAAACAGGAGAAATCTTATCCTCATTTCTCAGAAAGAACTATCAATCAAACACCTGGAAGAACTGGATGTGGAATTCCAAACTGACAATGGACCAGATACTGCAACTTTTACTGAAGACCAACCAAGAATAAGGAAAGTTCAAAGAGAGACCACTGACCTTCCAAGTTCGACAAGGACATGAGCAGGGAGTCGCAAAACCTCTTGATCAATTGAGTCTGCGAAGTCAGAGATTCAGCGGGGAAAATGGGGTAGTATGTAAATATATATGGACAAAAACTGGCGGGGGAGATGTAGTATTAGGGTGTTCAGGTTGAAAGGATTAATGTGTGGGACTGGAGAAACAGTCCCACCCACATGATGATGTAAGAGACACATGACCAAAAGTCAAAAGGGAGAATGTTCATGGCTTAGACTGAGTAGCACCTAGTCATGTATATTTGTATATAGTTATATTTATCCAATAAACCAGTTACAGTTCAGATATACCTGTCTTAGCAATCGTTCCCTAGTCAGTCACAACCAACATACAACAGGAACCATAGTGAAAGTCAGGGAAACCACTGCAGTATTTTGCCAAGAATAATCATAGAATAATCATGGACCATTCCAATGGAAGTCCATGGTTGCCAAAGCCCTCTTAGGGCCTGGTAGACCTGAAAGCAGAGGGCAACAAGAATCCAATTTAAAAATACAGATTTTGAAGTGTTGATAATGTTCATCTTTGTCAGGTGAAGCAATCACTGGATAAAAGACAAATCTTATCCTTTTAATTTTGAGTCTATTTTACACTTTTGACTGATGGGGGATGGAGGGACAGGGAGGCAGGGAAAACTATAAAGCCAAACCTGCTCCTGTTCACACAAGCTGTCCACACACATTTGCATTGGTGTCACTGGACAGCAGTCGGAAGTGGCAGATCTCCCCCTCTCGAGCCCAGGAAGACTGAAGGCAATTGTTGACCAGCTGTCTCCCCAACTGAGATCTGAATCGATTGGTGATCATTTTAACATCCACCTTCCTATGTGGCTCAGTTGCTCACTGAACAAATTTGTCAAACCTCTCAGAGCAGGTTCATGTTTCCTTCAAGAAAATCAAGGCTGGTCGACCAGGAGCCATTCTCCAAAACATATTGTTAAAAATCACTGAAAATTCACGTTACCATTCTGTTTTAGCCTTAAATATAAAGGATTAGCTAGCTAAATAAAAAGTAGCATATTATACCTCTGGTACATTTCTTTTGAATTCTCGGCTCAGTTCTATTAGATGTTTGTGAGATTGTTCGCTCTCCTCCTGCCGGGCTGCTAGCTCTGATGCGACTGAGTTCAACTCCTTCTGTGGAGGAGATAAGGAGAGATGGCAAGTTATTATTGAGGAGGTCAAAAGTCTACTTAAAAGTTTATCTCAAGCCAGGTTGGACTGCGAGCTGCCAAGAAGGATTAGAAGCAGAATGAGCCACAAGTCAATGAAAGGCTTTTAGATAAACATATATTTTAGATAATCGATCTTCACCTGCAAAGGTTTTCCACTATTCGAAATTACTAAAGGTTAAAAGTGCTTCAACAATTGAAGTTAATTGAAATCACTAAAGCCCAGTTCATTGCAACTTTGAAGTATAACATATCAGATATTAAAACCTGTTCCCAAACAAGACTTTCTAAACAAACTGACTACCTTTTTCAGTTCACCTAATGGGTCAAGCTGATTAAATCCATGAGTAATTAAAAGTGTCGAATCAGCCGACCTCAGCCTGTGCAGTGCCACGGATACTACAATTGGCCTCAGTGCCCCTGGGTTAGGGAGAAGAAAGTTAATCAAGGTCCCTGTTCCAGATTGCAATTCAGTGACCCCAGTTGGAAAGGTGAAGGTGGGAAGAGGACAGGGCAGGCTTGACTGGTTGAAGACTTGCCAATACTTATCATCAAGGCTCATGCTCATGGCCACTTGAATGAGGTACCAGAGGGCAACTGGCATCTATTAAACTGTATCTCAGTACAGAATCAACACCTGCAGGGGACCAGGATAAGGGAGAAAATTGGTGAAAGGTGGTGGGAGGGTGGGAAGAAAAAGAGCAAAACACAGAAACCCATAATTTTATGCATAAAAATGTCTTTTCAGATGAAAATAGTTCATAAATTTCAACGTCATACAACTTAGAAGAAAATGTCATTCAATTCTTTGTCGCGTTCCCTCGTGTACACCATATTGAAGCATATTGACATTATAAAATGCTTATATCACATATGTAAATGAATAAATTTGCATTAACTGCAAAACACAGTTGGATCAGGAATTAGATGACAGATTAGATGGTTCAAACCACAGAAACAAAGTGAATTTCAAATTTAACAAAGGAATCAATCATAAGAAATGGCATTTTATGGCACCAACAGAAATTTAACAGTTGTAAAATATAGTCGTTCAATTTTCTGCAAATTGCTTTAAAATGTGAAAGCAAAATGTCCTCATGTTTCTGTTGCTTCGGGAACTATGTTAAAAATGTAATTCTTCATACGTCAACTTATCACAATTCAGCTAATTTCTTTTGAAGTCTCAATTGTCAACCACCTTTCTACATGATTAAGTTTCCATGCCCTCTTTTTATCTAGGAAGTGGCAAATAATATTTTATCAATGATGTTATATTGATAACTGATCCAAAGATAGGTGCTGGTCTCAACACCTCCTGTTAATTCTGACGGGAACATTGAGAAACATACAATTGAAAATCTGTAAATATTCAATCAAAAACAAAAAAAAAATCAGTGAAAAGGATCAGTTTTATGACAATTGTCTTCCAGTTACAATTCAGGAGTGTTTGCTGTTTAACTATAATCTGTTTAGATGAGAAAGTGATCAATATTCTAAACACTGCATTCTTCCATTAAACAGGATGTGTGTTAGCTTTTATTAGATATATTATACACAGTAGTGCTGGATGGGAATCTTTTTTATAAAAAGACACAGCATTCAGGTTACCTACTACATGTGAGGCTCTTTCCTGCAAAGATCAATACTCCAGAAACACAGCTTGACAGGAAAGTTTTAAGCCTGTTCATTATATGCCATGGCAACATCACACACTATGCATCTATTAAGCTATGTATGAAGTTACAAGGTGTGAAATGAATTCAACTATAGATAATTAGTGGCAGGAAATCAGATGACTAAAAAGAATTAATGAGTAAACTGTATAAAGATGTAAGCTTGGAAGATTAATAATTAAAATCAGCATTAAGAATGAGCTATATCAAAAGAAAATCCTTCAGGGGCTTGGGGAACAGTTCAATGAGATTGTCCAGTGAACAGCTGACCAACAAGTCCTGGGCTTGATCCCTGCACAACACAGAGTTCCCTGACCTCAGCCAGAGTCATGGTAAGGATCTACAACTGATCTTCGTATCCTTGGAATGTAAAGCGGAAAAGAAAATTCAGCAAGCTCACCAGGAATAGACACATGACTATCAGGTTTGATTAGACAGTGGTGTTGTAGTAATGGCACTGGATTGATAATCCAGAGTCCTAGACTATTGCTCTGGAGGCATGGGTTCAAATCCAACCATGACAACTGGTGAAATTTAAATTCAATTAATTAATAAAGCAAACTAATTAATAAATCTGGAGTTAAAAGTTAATCTCATTAATGATGACCATGAAACTACCATCGATTGCTGTAAAAAAAACATTTTTGCCATTTAGGGAAGGAAATTTTTTTTTAATTATTCGCTCATGGGATTGCTGGCTAGGCCAGAATTTATTGCCCATCCCTAACTGCCCTTGAGTGGCTTGCTAGGCCATTTTGGAGAGTATTTAAGACATTACTATGGGTCTTGGAGTCACATGTAGGCCAAACCAGGTAAAGAAAGCGGATTTTCCCTTCCCTAAAGGACATTAGTGAACCAGAAGGGTTTTTATGACAACCGGCAATGGTTTCATGGTCATCATTAGACTTTTAATTAAATCTTGTATTCAAATATCACCATATGCCATCGAGGGGTTGGGGCGCAATTTGAACTCAGGTCCCCAGAGCATTACCCTGGATCTCTGGATTACTAGTCCGTTGACAATACTATGCCAACACCTCCGTCCTTACCTGGCCTACATGTGACTCCTGACCCACACAATGTGGTTGACTCTTAACTAACCTCTGAATTGCCTACCAATCCACTCTGTTGTGCCAAACTGCAACAGGAAAGTCAAAAGAACCACAACGGTTCAAGAAGGTGGTTTACCACCATCTTCTTAAGGGCATTTAGGGTTGGGCAACAAATGCTGGCCTTGCCCACAACGTCCAAATCCCATGAAAGAATTTTATAAAAGACGAGACCGACTTCAGCAATCAAGTTGTCCCCCATGATGTAATAGTTTACCGACAATCATAATAAAATCTCACACGTGACAAATGAGCACTTACACAAGTGACGCGTACCCTTAAACCACAACCTCACCAGACCTTGATGCCTCGAGAGGAGGGGAGAGCAGATTGAGAAGCTCCCTTACTGACTTCCCTCCTTTTGGGCAAGTACCTCGACTCACAAGGTGGCCGCACAAGTCTAAACAATGCCGTTGGTTCTTACTGGAAATAAATGGCAACCCATCTACATTCTTTCTTTTTGTGTTGCAACTAATTGCAATCAGCGGCAGATATCTGACACAGTGACAGCATCAGCAAAATTGTTGCTGAGAGCACAGAATCTTTGTCTAAAAATAATCAGACATTCTGTGCACTGCTGTTTGTTATAATGGTAATCGATGCTGGAGGCTTTGGATTCCATCAATTTATAGATCTCCACTATTCTGCCTAGTGATTGTGTTCTGCACATGCTGCGGGGGCAGCACAGGGCACTGTATGATTAAGATAAGCCCAGATTCTATTCAGACGTTCCTTATCAGCTCTGCTTCTCTGCAATGCAAAGATGCTCAAACACCTAAAGATTAGTTCACCAGCAATGATGTCAAATTTAAGGGTATTGATCAATAAATCAAATCGCACAAAATCAATCAGCCAATCAGACAGGCCTAGCAAATGCATTATTGCTGCTTCCCAAAGGCAGCAGCCAAGAGTACGGATTTCATTTAAACAGCGTTTCCTGGCGTTCTGCCAACCACTCGTCCGTCTAATAGACTCCACAGTAGACAAACACAAACCCAGCAGAACAGCAATAAATTTCTCATCAAATAGCAGATACAGACATGAGATGAACATCTGCTCTGCCCTGACAAAGCTCCTGTGCTCATCTCAAATAAATGGTATCTGCAAAGTACGTCTGACAGACCACCCCAAAGGAAGCTTCGCCACGACCAAAGCCTCGTGCAGGAACATTTTGTCGGTTATGTCAATCGGTTAATTTAAACTGGCTTCACACTTCTTCCTTCCAAAGAAGAGTCAAATTTGAACAGTAACCAGATCCAGGCAGTCAATAAACGCACCATCTACGGAACCACCACTCAGGCAACCTACACAGACCTTCTTAAAGTTTCCATCAAACAGTGATGACCTGAAAAGAAAACAAATACTGTACCGTGCTTAACAATAAACCCCGACTGCACTACAAAAGACTTTGGACAAATTGCTTCTCACTGGGAATGGACTTGATTGATTAAAGGACCAGTTATTATAAAAGTTGTTCTTCAGTAAACCCAGTACAAGTTCAGCCATGGTGTTGTCAAGTCCAGTGTAAACCGTCACACTGGCTAAAAAAAAATCCATCAGAATGTAACTGCCATACAGACACCTGACGCACATAAACCAGCCTTGATGTAATTCTGCACCTTTGATGGGTACTGCACAAGAAGGGGACTGGTGTGGTTATATGGTGCAAATTATCGTTTCATTGCCATCTCTCCTGAGTATCTATTCAGCTCATTTCTAAAGGTTAGTGTAACTAAACAAAACTTTGGCATAAATCTAATCATGGTTTTTAAATGCATGTGAAAGAAATAACTTGCATTTGTTTAGCATTTTTCATAACCTCAGGGCATCCCCAAGCCATTTCATTGCCAATAAACTATTTTCACAATCAGCCACTGTTGTAACATAAAGTAACATAACAACTATTGTTCCATGCATAGCAGGATCCCCGCAAACAGCAATAATGCAAATGTCCAGATAGTCAGTGTTCGGCAGTGCTGGTTAAAGGGTAAGAGCTGGCAAGGACACTAGGGGAACTCCCCAGTCTTTGAATACTGCCATAGGATCTTTTGCATCCACTTGACAGGGCAGATATAGCTTTAGTTTAATGTCTCATCTGAAAGACAGCATCTCAGACAGTACTGCACTCTCTCAATACTGCATTAAGTGTCAGCTTCTGGCTGACGTTTGAAAGACATGGGAAGCTTTTTATATCATTTTATTTGGGGTGTTATTGATAAAAAGAAACCAGATTAGATCGACCCAATTAATGTTTACACTACACTTCTTTCAAAGAATAAGTCAGTCACAAGCCCAACACCATCAACCACAACTTGCATTTACCAATGTTAAAAACATTCCAAAATGGTTCATAAATTGGAATTAAATAGAGGAGGGGAACGAGTGACAGAGGGAGAAATTAGGTGGGATGACAAAAAGCTGTGTCAAAAAATGAGTTTTCAAAGGGAAGAGAAGTGGAGAGAAGGGGTTTAGTACGGGTGTCCAGAGAGTGGGGCTTGGTTGCTCCACTGAAGGCTATGTTATGAAAGCAATGGGAGGATGGATAAAAGGTATATAAACTGAAGAAATGGAAGGAGACAAACAGGGTGGGGCAAGACAGTGACAGGATTTGAAGACAAAGATGCAGATTTTAAACTTAAGGCACTGTAGGCCATTGAGCCACTGAAGCTTAGTGAGGATAGACTGGTGCATGACCAGACTTAAGTGGGGAGCAGGAGACAGGCTGGGGGGGAATCTAAGAGAAAGTGGAGTTTATGGAAAGTGAAGGGTGGGAGAGAGTAAGAATAGCTTGGAATACGACGGCTAGAGGTGGTAAAAGCATGGATAAGGGTTTCAGCAGTGTTGCTGCAGAGTTTTGCATTGTTGCAGAAATGGAAATAAGTAGTACGAGTTGAGTACATTAAACTCAGCTACCTGAAAACCGGCGGTATCTGAAAACCAGACATTTTTCTCCAAGAGGCTGGGTGAACCTTGGCTCCACCCGACCCAGCACTGAAAAGTTTGGGGAGTTGCTGCATCGGATGTTTCCTGTGCTCTAGGTGAACTTCGATCCCACCCGCCCTAGAGAGAAGAGAGATCATGCTGTGCCCCCTATTCACCGGATTAAGGGGTTTTAACTTTTTTTTCCTCCCAGAAATCCGGCACAGACCCGGTTCCGGGGTTGCCGGATTTGAGTTACTCCATCTGTATTGATGATTGATAAGATGTGGGGTTTGCAGCCCTGTTATGGCCTAAACATACTACCATAGATATTTTTTGCAAATACTAAATCACTGAAGTTTAAATCAATCTACATTCACCATCCCATGAATAAATTTGCTCTGAAGAGATTTTTTTTCAAAACATTCTGGTTAATGTGGGACCTTTTAATCAAAAACAGAAATAAACAGCTTACATGCAGTATTAAATGTCCAAAGAGTGTGAATCAGTGCTAAAAAAGAACTGTGTAATTACATGATTAAAATTCAAAAGGATCCTCCCTTGTGATGGCAAAGATCCCAATTACATTGTTTCCTTCTCACAGGTTGGATAGTCCAGCATCCACAGTGATTCAGAAAATGTAAAAAATTCTTACAACAGGCCAAGCTTTACATAGATATATTTTCATGCAGAGATGTTACTTCTGCATTTTCACCTCATTAAAGGCTCACTTCTGCAGGCTGTCACGATGAAGGATCCGTGCATGTACAATAAGCCTCTGTTAATCTTTATTGTGAGATTTTACATATTTGCCAGTGAGGTGGAGGAGCCGGTAATACAATGCATTACATCACATTATGTCAGAGTGTTACACTGAGGAGCATCTGTGGATGTGCAAACCAAACTGTTACGATGCCAGCATCAGTTTTGAATTACATTTCAACTATGGCAGAAAGTGAGAATCTTCCCAGGGCCAGACTATTCAGTACAAACTTGCTGTTATTTGAAAAAAGTGCTTTCCAAAGAACAATTTCACCCAATGATCATCTACATTGTTCGACATCAATGGAAAAAACGGGTGGATAAGACCCATACAGCAGAGATAAAAATTCCAAATCACAGGCCAGTGGAACAGAACTTGATTTATTCTGCAGCTCCCATGGTTGCATGACCTGCCAATGCTGATATTCAGGGTTGCTCCACCTGCAGCCCCAGGGCTAGGCCTGGCCTCTGAACACTGGAATCCTGCCATCATTTTATATTTGCTTGCCCCATTTGAAGTTAGTAAGCCCAGAGGTTTTGGGGGGGGGGGGTCTATTTTTGGCACAGTTACCCCCCAGGTAGATAAATCTAAAATAAGAACACGTCAATAACTGGATAAGCATGCAAATCGATAGGGACATAGATTTTAAAAATTTGTAGTGGTCTCTCAAGCCTAAACATAACGCACCTTAACAGTCCACAAAGTTCCTTTGCTCTAGCTTCACACATGGAGTGATGAGGTACAGTGGGCTATTAGTGTCTCCTGAAAATGAATCATGGCTTTTAAGAAATAAGGGTGAAAGTAAACGTCCATCCTTAATGACCTAAAGGACAATGTGAGCAAGACACAGGGGGAAAAAATACATAAAGCAATGAGTAATTACTAGCGAGTGAGTCTACAATTAATTTATTACCCATCCCTAATTGCCCGGTCTACGTTCTGCTATGGTCTTTCAAAACCAGCACTCACTCACCCCAGGGCCTGGGAGATGTGAAGAGAGGTCAGCGTCGCTGATATGATGTTAACTAAGGTGGTAACTGCACTACAGCAACTTTTTATACCTTATGGCCTGGTTTCAGCTTAAGAAAGGACATTGATTTTCAGGGGGTGTAGAGGAGGTAAGGCAGTAAAATCGGGTGGAGAGGGCCTCTGTCAAAACATTAGCCCTATAAACAGCAGCTGTGATTTCCCTCCTATGAAATTGTGACAAGCCTGGCCTGCCAACCAGAACTGTGCCCTACAGAGATGGTGGCCAACTCGGGAGGGGACCTTCCCGACCTCTTCTCGGAGTCCTGAAGTCCTCCACCAATCCAGTTGCTCGATGTTGTCGATGATGGTGTCTGTGGCCCAAGGCCCTTCCCACCTCCCGATTCTACTCGAATTCCTCCCCCCACCCCCACCCTCGACATGTCTCAGAGAAGAGGTTGGAAAGGAACGTGCCCTGGGCCACAGCCACCATCATCGAGGGACTGAATTAGGGGAGGATTCAGGATTCAGAGAAGATGCTAGGAGGGGTAGAGGCAGGGGTGGTGGGGGGTGGGGATGCGGTGTGGGTGGGTAATGTAAATGTAGAGGTGCTTATCTGACACTTCAGCAGCCTCCAGGCTCCAACCATGGAAGAAAGCAGCACACAAGTCCAACAACGCACAAACAGAAGTCCACGAGGAGATAGCAAGAAAAGTAAGGACAGAGGAATTTGACGCAACAGTGATCACTAACCGAGTAGCCTGTCAATCGGGATGCTCTACATGCCAGATTGGCTGCTTTGGACAATGACCATCAGGAATGACAAGCTACTCAGCCAATGAGCCCAGGGGCCCCAGAGCATGGACTCTGGTGATGAGCACCGTGTGCACCCCTTCTCCCAGGCCCTGCACACAGGAGCATCATCAATGCAAAGTTCTCTTCCAAGTCACACACCATTCTGGCTTTGAGAAATATCGCCATCCCTTCATTGTTATTTGGTGAAAATCCTGGAACTCTCTCCCTAACAGCACTGTGGGTGTACCTACACCAGATGGACTGCAGCGGCTCAAGAAGACAGTTCTACACCACCTTCTCAAGGGCAATTAGGGATGGTCAATAAATTCTGGCCTAGCCAGCAATGCTCACATCCCAAGAATGAATTAAAAAAAGATAATGATTTAATACTTCAGAAAATAGACTCCACTCTGAAATAAATTTATTAAACCATTAGGAAGAATGCTGCCTATTAAAAGGTTCCAAAAAGGGACAGCAGATTGTTTAAAGCTTTCACTGCCCCTTATGCTTTCAACTTCCAATTGATACTACTTCCTAAAAAGAAAGTACCAAGCAATTTGAAATAAATAGGCAACCAGTGACCTCTTAGTGCTTGATTTATTACTATTAGAAGTGGCAAGATTAAAGGAAACAGGATTTGTAGAAGGAAGCGAGTACTTCTTCCACCTCCTCCCCACCATGTGTTCCACATCATTAGCTTTTAACAGTCTCCTTACTTTACAAAGTAATCATTAGTGGAAAGGACCCTGCAAACCCAGATGACAGATGTTATATTAAAGTGGAAAAGAAGTGAAAAAGCTCTGCTAAGGCAGACAGAGGAATGCTCTTACAGCCTGTCTGCTACAGCCAGCACTGATCATCACGTCACTGCTTCGGAGCTAGTTTTTTCATTTTCAATTCACTCTGATTCTGTAGGGATTGTGTTAAAAAGATTAAAAGCTACTCCCAACTGATTCGTCCAGGTGCTACCCACAGCCGACTTTGGTGAAACGTGTCTGCCTGGCTTCAGTTTGAATTAAACAGCTATCTTCCAGACTCTGTGTAGGAATATCTTGTCAAATAATCACCCGTAAGAACACTGTTAAAACCAGAAGATTTCACACGGCATAATACTAATAGCTTTGTTACACTGACCATAATATTGCAACTGAAGTTATTACTTTTTGTTAACTCCTAAAATTTTCCTTTACCTAAACTAAAATGCTCCCGGTCAAGGAGGTACTTTCTGCTTCCAGACCTGTGGCTACAAGAGCCGGCCAGAGGCTGGGAATTCCGAGGCAAGTAACTCAGTTCCTGACTTTCCAAAGCCTGTCCACCCTCTACGAGGTACAGGTCAGGAGCGTGATGGAATACTCTTCGCTTGCCTGGATGAGTGCAGCTCCAAAGACCCTCAAGAAGCTTGAAACCATCCAGGACAAAGCAGCCCGCTTGATTGGCATCCCATCCACCAACTAAACATTCACTCCCTCCACCACTGACGTACAGTGGCAGCAGTATGTACCATCTACAAGATGCATTGCAGCAACTCACCAAGGCTCCTTTGGCAGCACCTTCCAAACCCATGACCTCTACCACCTAGAAGGACAAGGGCAGCAGATACACAGGAACACCACCACCTGGAAGTTCCCCTCCAAGCCACTCACCATCCTGACTTGGAAATTTATTACTGTTCCTCTGCTGTTGCTGGGTCAAAATCCTGGAACTCCCTCCCTAACAGCACAGAGGGGTGTACCTACACCAAATGGATTGCAGCAGTTCAAGAGGCAGCTCACCACCACCTTCTCAAGGCAACTGGGGATGTGCAATAAATGCTGTCCTAGCCAGTAACACTCACATCATATGAAATAAAAATAAAAATTTAATGGTAAGGGAGTTTCTTGGTAGTGTTCCTGGTGGGATAATGCTTTGTAATTATTTGTTTCAACAGCCACTTTTCCCAATAAAATTCCACATGAATGGAGGCTACCCTGTCAGGATCTTCCTAAGGCCAGCACGATGGGGCAGCTACCTTTCAATGTATCCAAATCCTAGGGCTGTGGATCTCTCAACTTTTGGCATTTTTGTTATGATTCCGGTAGGGGCCATTAACATTTAAAGAGAAATTTGAACACCCAGTCATTAACTGAAGGAAATATGCCACAAAATTTCACCTTTTTAAACAAAAACAAACTTTGCTGTACATAAAAAAATTAAAGCATGCACTACCATCTTAATACTATAATTTATAACTACATATGCTATGAATTCAGTTTTACTTTTACTTCCCCGCGCCCCCCCACCCCCAACCAAGTGTTCCCTTGTCTTACGAAATCTTGAAGGTTCATTCACTTCCCTGGAACCAACCCAAAGGTATGCCACAGCCCTCTGGAATTCACTTTGATTTTTCCTCAGTGTTTCAGATTTTCCCTGACATAAAAGAGTTCATGGGGACCTTTCAATTAGCTTTTGGCTAAGCAAACCTCCAGGTTTCTTTTAAGACCCCATAACTGTGGGGTCCTCAGCTCCTTGTCTTGACTTCGGATATACCTAGATCGCTTTTCCAAGTCTGCTCCCACAGCTTCTTTACAGCTCTTTCTGAACTAACTGTTCAAGTTGACTGCTTTCTGCTAGCAGGCTAACTGCTTTTCATTGCGAGTGTTACTGTAGATTTCTTCCTCTAGCTTCAAGCTAAGTAAATTTTCCAACTTATTTTCCTCTCACCAACTCCAAGTGAGCTGCAACCTAAATAAGACCAAATCTGCAACTGCCTTCTGTGAGAAGCACCCAGATAAATTAAACAAAAGAACTTTCTAACCTCCACAGCCCATCTCCAATGGCAACATGGCATGCTTTGGGGATGTTCCAAACAGAAATGCAAATCAATCATCTTGCCTTCAAGAGAATCTCTTTGATTCGGTGATCTATATGAATAATTCATATATTTTACAGAGATAAGAGTAGACCTTTTGGCTCTAGTACAAGTGATAGGTTATTAATTGTTTAAATTTTCTCCATTAACTCTGGCTTATAAGATAAACACAGGTTACCTTTTAACTGTAATCAACCCAGGATTATTTGATTTGCATTTATAATAGGGTTGTGCATCAGTTTCTTAATCAGGCATTTCCATTTATCCACATAAAAAAAATCCAATTCCTAAAATGAAACATATAAATTATGAAACTAGATATTTGCAACAAGGTAAATGTTATTTTCCAAGGTTTACTATCTTTGATTCCAGTGGGGTTTAATGAGTGTGATTTCTGAAAAACTTTGAACTGAGTCAAGTATCCAGGTTCCTTTTAGTTTTCTTGCTGAGAGAAGAATATGCTTTCATGATTTCACCTTGCTAGCTTGAGTAATTACACCCTTAAATTGTCCTTCTCAAAGCAAAAAGCACCAAAACACCTAGGAAAAGCTCATTACAAATGTCAAGAAGGTAAATTATCACAGTCAGTATTGTTAATTTTAAGAAGTTTCTAATTGCTCCATTTTAGGTAGCTATAATCTAATAAAGATCTTTTCTATGATTCAAGTAAAGCATTGGTCTCTATTTATACACTTTTATCAGCCTTTATTCCTTAAAGCTGCTACCTTATTAACATTATTAAACACTGAATTATACCATAAGGCAAACATTTTAGTGGGCTCATAATATATATTCAGCTACAATAAAAAGGTAAATATAATAAATGGTTGTAAATGCAAGTGCACACATTGAATCACCATCTCCAAAGAAGACCCTGTATTCTCAATCCTCTTCTAGCTAGTAGGTAAACTGTCCTGATTGAAAACTAAAGTAGACATACAAACTAGGCAGGTCCAAAGCCTGTGCACTCTGGATGTTATAGGAGTACATAAATTAAGCCTAGCTTTTTTTATTGCATCCAATAAACTTTAAATAAAATTGTTAACTAATAACATCTATGCGGGAAAAGCATCGAACAGGGTTTAACCTGGCAATGTAGATATCATCTTCTGAAAAACTGCACATTCATAATAATGCTCTGTCTTTACTTGGAACAGCAGAGTTTCAGGTTATCTAAGGCGCTCCCATTTTCATGGTCGGCAGCCCATCCGCCATTTTAAAATAAATAATGAAGGGTGAATTGAGCATGCTAACAGTTGACCCAGATAATATGCTGTCCATGCCATAAAACAGTTATAAAAAGAAAAAAAAATTCATGAAGGTGGTTGGGAAGGTGGCACAGCATTCAGGGGTTGCCCTTTGCACATTGGGAGCATCCTCTCCCCTTCCCCCTGCAAATGATGTTACCCACCCCCTCCATTGTTCATCCTATCTGGTCTCCAAAATGTACCCCCCACCAATCCTCTCCCTAGGCTGCCCAATCCCTCCCCATCTAAGACCACTGGCTTACCTTGGTCTGGACGCCATGGCTAGATTCCCAACGGGCCTGACTGCAGTCCCCAAATTGCCCACCACTGAGTTCTGGTGCTGCTGGAACGACTAGAGCTGCCGGCCAATCAGTCAGTTTGGTCAATTAGCAACTCTCCAGGGTGGAACTTCCGCCCCTCAGTGGAAGTCCCACTCGGCCCATTTAGCTCGGCAACAGGGTGTTATAACTGCGGGACAGGCTTCTTTTCGGCAGATCAGCTGCTGGCTGCATGCGGGGGTGGACGGACAATACTCAGCCCCCGTAAAATCCAGCCCCAGGAAATCACAACCACCTTTATCCCTGATAGCGCACCTACTTTTGAGATATTGTCCGCTCACAGGAATGTTTCCAGCCCTCTTTTGAATGTCTGCAGAATTCACCACACACTGGCAACTTGCACCGAAGATTCTCCCTAAAGAGAAGCACTTCCTAGTGTACGAGCAGTTCAAGATTTGAGTTGTCTTTCATCATTTGCCCTCCCTTCAACCCTTTCTCATCATGGCTTTTTCTTTCATTTTTGTCAATCCTGTTATTGTCCCTGCATAGAGAAGGCCCTCAGTCAATTTTCCCAAAGTTATTTCCTACTTTTATGAATTTTAGCCTGCAAATTTAATCTGCAATTGAATTTAAAATCTTCAGCTCCATTAGCTTGGTTGATCAAGCTGAATCTAATAATACTGCAGCCAATGATGCCAAGATATTCTCCCACATCAGGTACATTACTAAGAAGCAGGTCCAATACCCAATTTCCACCAGTATCTTCCCAACATGCTGTGTGAGGAAGCAATGCTTTATAAAATCCACAAATATTTTAGTTCTCTTCGCCCACTGCCACCCCACCACCACTACCCCCACCCCCGAACCCCACATCCACTCATCAATAGTAGGTAAATCATCACGGGATAGCCAGGAAATTAAAATCTCACTTCAAGTAAAAAATGGTTCATTTCTGCAGCCACCGTTATTTTACACTCAAGACAAAGGCATTTTCATACCTACAGGCAGTGCCAAATGCAACGATAACTTCAGGCCTTATCTTACACCCCAACATTCTGGTAAAGCTCAACAAAATGTTACAACTTGTTGCAGTGGTATCATGTCTATTAACTCAGTTAAGATACAAAAACTGGCTCATTCATTGAAATTATTATTAATATTTAAGGAATAATGTCATGTGTCTAAATTATCAGTCTGCATTTTATCCCCATGCAGGTAATCCAGTTTACACAAGCCCCCTCGGTCTGTTTCTATCCCTTTATGACCTCACCCCTCCCCATCTCTCTGACCTCCTCCAATCAAATCCCTCTTCTCCCCCTCAATCTAACTGTGGAACTCACACATTTCTGATACAGTCGCTCAACCACCGGTGGCTGTGCTTTCTGACACTGAGACCACGTGCACTGGGATTCCTTCCTTAAACCCCAATTAGATAAGGCTTTTGGTCACCCCTCCAAATATTTCCTTCTTTGGACCAACATCCATATTTTTGACAATGTCTCTGTAAATCCTTGCACTATTTTTCTACATTAATGGCACTATAGTAATGCAAGTTGTTATCGTCAGCTGTGTTCTCGTTTCGGTTATTCATGCAAATGCCAAGACTTGGTTCCCACATTCTACTCCCCTCAATCCCAACTTGATGAGGGCTTCTATCGTGCTACTAAGTCAAATTCTCAGAAAGTTATTGACAAATTACAACCAATCAGACCTTCCCGGTGAGTGCTATTTACTTTAGGTATATGTTAACAAAGAAAATTACAAGTACCAAAGGAGAATTGCCAACTTTATAATTCCTAAATAATCAGCTGCTTTGTCATTACATGGAGCAAATTCTAACTTTTCTTCCAGTCTTCTTGATGCTTAACTGATTCAATTCCTATTATTCTATCTCACAAGGTATCAAGAATATATTAAACCTGCATGCTGCCTCAATGTTTTCCTTTTAACTCGATTCTTGTAATATTCCACGAAACTAAAACTTTAAATATAAATGTGATCATCTAAGTTTGTGGTTGATTCACAAAAACGAGCCAGTTCTTACATTGTATTCAATGTTAATGGAGATATTTGGAGATGACCATTTGAAGCAACAACTCTTTGGACTGCTATTACATCAATGTTGGTAGCTACCACATTACATGTTTCTGCTACAAAGCGACTGGGGTCTGACGGAAGCAGCTTTCTGCTCATGAGTTGTGGAGGACTACTTGCTCTTCTTAAGAATGCAAGGTTTTATAAGATGGTTATGTTTTAAATGGTCTCTTTTAATTCAAGATAAGCAGGAAGCATGTGACCTCCTGTTAGTTCTGTCCGATGATAAGCCGATGTGACCATGGGGATAGGAGGCCCAGATCAAGTACTATTGCAATCCACGTGCCAGGTTTAACACCTGAAAACAAAGGACAGAGTGGTTGGCTTTGCCATACAGACGCTCAGGCAGTCCAATTAAAAAAGCCTGCATAGAAAGAGACAAACAGACAGAGAGACAGACAGACGGGAAGAGCAGCTGTTGCGGTCAGCAGAGGTAAAAAGGCTGTTTTTCTGTTAGCTACCAGGCAGAATTCAGGTGGGAAGACTTTCTCTCGTTAGACAGATGGAACCCGTGGCATTCAAGGACGTGAGAAGATTTGTCCTGGAGTGGCCTGGGGGCAGGGGTAAGAATCACCAGAGTAAGCCATGCTGCTGGAGGTCAGTTTGGGATTTCTGGGAAAGGGCCTTCTACTGTCATTGGATGTTAGGACTCTCAGTGTAACGGGGAGAAAAGTGAGCTTGTTGGAAGCTGGAGTAACTTTGGACTGGTTCCTGTAAAGTCAGCAAGAGTGCATACTGTAATGTATAAATGGGGCATGGGGTTTTCCAATGTGTTAAAACACTAAGGAGGGATGTCTTTTCTCTAGTTTAGTATATTAGTTGCATACTGAGTTAAGTTTAGTTAATGTTGATTTTAGTTTTAGTCACAGTCTTATAACCGGAAATCTTGTTGTGTGATCCTTTGAATCGGTCACTGGGAATTAAAATCTCTTTTTAAAAGTTATCAATCTCTACAGGGATCATAACACCTTCAACTCTCTAATTTTGTACTGGTTGAACTCAGACATGAAGAAGTAAACCATCTTCATCCAGGCCCATGGTCTGCAGGGATTTATCCCGTACTGAACCTAGGAGCAAGGGAGATTTTCTGCGCAACCTTCCAAACTAAGATGCAGCAATCCAAACACAGGATATAAATGGAAAAATTAAGTTTCACTTGTAATGTTTCAATTTCAGTGAGCATTTCTTTGTTTGGTGTTAATTATGCACCATTCAGGCCCAACTTATTGATTCTGTTTTTCCAAGGTGTCTGCCATTGCTGCCAATGTGGATGGGTAGTAATTCTACATTAAACAGATCTTTACCAGCCTGCAACCACCTTAGCCAAAAGGAATTTTACATTTTCACAGCTTGGCACCTCTGTGCTACAAAATAATACTGAGTGTGACCACCTCCAGCTACTCAAGATTTAAAGTTGATCCTATAAAAAGTGTCTTCTTCCAGCCCCGCTTCCTTCTGTATTCATCCCTAGAGAAAAACTTTCCCACACAACCCTAAAGTCACTTACAACTGCACTTTCAGACTCCAGATTGCTCAGATTTTGAACATCCATTCGTGACGATACTTGAATTGTGCGGTTGCTCCTCCACCACCACTGATTTCCTTGTCTGCAGCAAAACCTTTACTCTCTCCCACCCAGCTGTTCAGCTGATATGGTCCCCATCTTCCTCAAGACCAAGCATGCAGAGTTGAGCACCTCTAATACCAAACTGACTTAGTATCTGTCACAGGACCTAGCTGAACACAAAGCGTTACTGGAGCTCACTCCCCACTACCAACACCACCTACGATCATCCTGCAGAGCAAATGCTTTCTTTTTTCTACTGCCAACCATTTCCTTAAACCCTCCTCCCATGCCTCTCCACTCTCACCTTCCACAAGTGCTAGGCAGCTCTTGGATTTCTTTGTCACCATGACTGAACCTATTCATTCAGCTGTCTTCCCCTTACCCACCATGCCAAGCCTACCACAGGCTCTCCTCATGCCCTCTCAGAGCTCACCTCATCCCGTCACCATGACTCCACTCTTACCAAATTCCTGACCACGGAACCTCTCTTCCTGGCCTCCATGCTAGTAAGTGGTTCCATTTCCTTAGGTACTGTCCCCTTCCTTTCAAAACCATCGCATTCCTTGTCTTAAACAAAAAATATCAACTCTCTGTCCTTGCAAACCACTGCCACATCTCCAAAGCTCTTTAACAGGTTGTTGCCTCCACAATCAGTGCTCATTTTGCCAAGAAATCACTGTTTAACTTTCCAGTCAGGTTCCAAAACTGCCCTAGCCAAAGTCATGAATGACATGCACTGTGACTGTGGTGCTGTACCCTCCACCAGCCCAAATCTCCATTCCCCTGAACTCAGGGTTTCTGAATCTGACATCTGCTTTCCCCGAACCCTTCTCCCCGTCATTGGCAATGCGTTCATGTTCTGGGACTGCTTCATCTCCCCTCTCCCCCTGTAAAACCCATCTATTCAACTAAGCTTTTGTCATCCCTCCTCTGCTTTGTGGGTTTGGTGTCCAGTCGTTGATTATACTTTTTTGAAGCATCTTGTGCAAATTTCTACATTAGCAGCATTTATAAAGGAACTTTGTTGTTGTTACCTTGATACTAAATCCAATAACAAAAGTTGCATTTGATCATTTTTCTTATTCTTTCATAAGATGTGGGCATTGCAGGCTGGGCCAGCATTTATTATCTATCTCTTATTGCCCTTGAGAAGGTGATGGTGAGCTGCCTTCTTGAACGGCTGCAGTCCCTGTGGTGTTGATACACCCACAGTGCTGTTAGGGAGGGAGTTCCAGGATTTTGACCCAGTGACAGTGAAGGAACGGCGATATATTTCCAAGCCAGGGTGGTGAGTGACTTGGAGGGGAACTTCCAGGTGGTGGTGTTCCCATCTATCTGCTTGTCCTTCTTGGTGATAGAGGTTGTGAGTTTAGGGGGTCAGAGGGGTCACATTCACAAGGGAGTGAATTCAGTGAGTGACAATTTCATCTTCGGCTTCAAGACATCTGGTAGCCATTGGGTACTTTCTGAAATTATACAAGTGTCTGCTTTGGTTAAAAAAAATCTTAAAATCTTGATTGAGAATAACTGCCGTTCTGATAGTTTGGGAGCAGAAAGGCCATTTTCCAGAATTTGTTGAAGGATCAAACTGTAAAACAGCAAAGAACTCATTGTGCTGAAGGCCAGGGTATTACTGGGTGTGGGTATATGAATTGATTATTATTCAAGTGAATGTTTCCCACTATCAGGTTACCTTGCCTGCAACCATCAAGATAAACCAAACCAGTTAGTTCTCTCCTAACAGAGGAATTTTCCTGTAAAGTAACACAAATTGATCAATACACAATGTAGTCCCTGCACTTCCACAAAAGATGTCAGTTCCCATCATAAAGCCCAGAAAGGGAAACAAAAGCCTGCATTAATATAGCACCTTTCATGACCCCAGGAAGTCCCAAAGCACTGCGCAGCCAATGACAAACTTCTGAAGTGCAGTCACTGTTGTAATATAGCAAATGCAGCAGCCAATCTTGTGCACTGCAAGGTGCCACAAACTGTAAAGCAATAATGCAAATAATCTCTTTAGTGATGTTGGCTGAGGAATAAATATTAGTCAGGACAGCAGGGAGAACTCCTCTACTCTTCTTCAAAATAGTGGCTTCAGTTCTTTTACATGAGAGTGTGGTGAAATCTATATATTGTGGGCTTTTTGTCTGCATATGTTTCAGGGGGGGAGTAATTTCGCACTTATGGGGAGTGACCCTTGGTTGACTGGAGACTGTGACATTTAAGGCACAAGAATGTACCAAGGGCTGATACATTTGATCCTGCCTAGGTACAGGAGTGGAACACTGTTGGGAGATATTGACAGGTCACACAGTTCAAGTGGCAGAGTGAACAGCAGTCCACAGGGAATGGATGGAGAGCAGCACTGGTTCCATGCAGCTGAAATGCTGCCATTAGCTCCATGCTGCTTAGGGGACTGGGTTCAGAGAAGCCTCGGGAGCTATTGGTAGCTCTGTGCTGCTAAGGGTTCGGGCTTAGGGGTGCCTCAAGGCTGTTGGCTACTGTGTGGCTGAGAAGCTGGGACCGTCCCTGTGTTCAGATGCTGAAGCGTAGCCTGACCAACACCATGTGGATGCAGACCCTGCAGGAAAAGAAGATCAAGAAAGCTGGACCTGGGAGCAGATTGGGGAGAAATCTGGAACAGTGTGACTTTTGGGTTAAGATTACCTGAGTTCCACAGGTACAGGGTAGAGCTGCTGTTAGCTGGGAATTAGACTAACTCTTCGAAAGAGGGGAACTGAAATCCCTCAGGAGGAAGCCAGTTTTAAAGAATTTTTGGGATTCACTGACGTCTAGATTGGTTGCTGAGAAAATTCAGAGGACCTGTCTTGGTTGGGCCTGCCATTTAATATGCAGTTTGTGATGTGTTTGACCACAGTTTGCCTGTTAATTCATGCTTACCTCATGTTAATTCAGGATGTTAGAGTATAAGATAGATAGTATCAGCTGTTTGCTTTGTTAACTCATGTATAGTAAAATTTCTTCTGTTTGTTTAAAGCTGTGGAATCTTGTGGGTTCATCCGTTAGTGAGTAACTGGGATTTCAAATTTCATCTGTTTTAACAAAAAAAAAGTTACTGGTCCCTAATCAGACTGTAGCAAATTTGGGTGTCGTGTCTGGTACCATTTTTTAAAACAAAAAATCGGGGGTCTGGTCTGAGATCGCAACAGGAGGCGGAAAGACACTCCAGCACTTCCTGGGAATGTCAGCCTGGATTATGTGCTTAAATCTCTAAAGTGAGACTTGAACCCACAACCTTCTGTTTCAGAGATGGAGAATGTTACCACTGTGTCACATATGAACTTACCATATCCCTAAATAATTCAGTTACTTAATACACCTTGCCCATTGGTGCCAGTGCCTTAATTAAGGCTCAGTAATCAAATTAGATCAAGTTAAGCTGTCTAATCCATGCTGCCAGCAGGACACCACCTCTGTTAAGTATTGTGCATATATTGATAATAATTTTACATATAAAGGCTACAACTTCTCTGTTTCCTCCATTCCCTAGATACAGAAAGGCTGTTGTACAGTACTGAATACAAACAATAGAAATGTGATTTTAAAAAAATTAATTAGAACAAATTCTCAGTTTCATTATTGGGGGGAAAGTCTATTCAATTAAAATGAATATTCACCCTTGATTAGGTTACATCTTTAAAGCAGTACAGATAAAAAGATCTCAGCACACAAGAGAAATTGGTTGAAGATGGGAGGAAGAAACATCAAGGATCAGTGCTACCACTTTAACATCCAATTGAAAAGCCTACGGTGAAATGGCTTCAAAGTCAGAAGCCGCTGACTCAATGGATTCACTCTTGCCTTCGTGTCAGAGGTTCTGGGCTCAAGTCCCACTCCAGAGACTTGAGCACAAAAACCTAGATCGATTCTCCAGTGCTGCAGTGAAGGAGTGTTGCACTGTCAGAGATGCCACCTTTCAGCTCAGGCATTAAACCAAGGCCCAGTCTGCTTTCTCAGGTGGGTGTAAAAGATCCCATGGTACTGTTCCAAAGAGAGGGTAAGTTCTCCCCAAGTTCCTGGCTAACATTTATCCCTCAACTTACATCATTTAAAAAAAGTGATATGGTCACTTTGCTATTTGTAGGACCTAGCCCTGCACAAATTGGCAGCCACGTTCCCGCTAATACAACAGTTATTGCACCTCACTTTATTATTAAAGCATTTTGCGATGTCCTGAGGTGCATAAAGCACTATATAAATGCACATCTTTCTTTCTTTCCAAGTTAGAAAAAAATAAGCCGCTTAAAATTTAGCACAATAGAAATTTATATCATTCTCAAGCAATCCAAAACTGGTCACACTTGCCTGCATCTTCCTCTGCTTCAGATATTTATCCAATTTTCTCTTAAAAGATATCATGGTCTCTGCTCGAACTATTCCATGTGGCAGAGCATTTAAAAATAAGGAAGTTCAAGTCGAGGCTTTACCACTTTATTCAGAATCAAAACAAATGGCAGCAGCCAGCTGATAAAATTAGTAGAGATTAATTCAGATAGACAGTAGCATGAGTACTGAGCGGGTCGTGCTCAGTTGCTACTTATACAGCTGACTATATTAACCTTCATTTCACAGCTAAAACTTCATCGCAATCCTGTAATTGCTTCATGATGATATGGCTGCAACAGTCTTCAGCAGGAGATCTGAAACAGACTCCTTCAAATTCCAGACCAGCATCAAGCAAGGTTGTGGCTTAGCCCCCATACTGTTCACAACCTATCTGACTCGGTCCCATAGCTTGTAGAAGGTGATGAATTCAACAACAAAATTGCTCCCTGAAAAGAGAGAACATGCAAGGTTATGGGGATAAGACAGGGGAGTGGGACTAGGTGGAATGCTCGATCAGTGAGCTAGTGCAGGCTTGATTGGCTGAATGGCCTCCTTCTGCACTGTAAAGTTACTGTGGTATAACTTGTACATCAAGCTGCATCATGCTTCGAGTCCAAACGCCTTAACGCTAAGGCAGAGCGGCAGCAGAGAGCGAAAGAAAAGGAAGCAAATCCTGCGCTCTGGATCCCACCGCCTCATGGGATGTCCTGCCCCACGGGCCCAAAAACCTGCAGGCCGAGAATTGGCCAATTCAGTCACATGATGCCCCATGGCAGAGACTCGTGACCCTGAATGGGACAGCCAACAACAGCTAATGAAATCACTTCCTTGCTCCGTGGTGCTATTGTGAGGATTCTCTCCCTCATCTGGAGCTTGCCCAAGGGCAGATGTATTTGAGGGAATTCTTTAATTTTTCTCCAGGGAACTAAGGATTCCATTCTTTTGCTACAGCTTACAAATTCTGCAAAACCTGGTGAATATTTCATCAAAATGGGCTATTAGTTCAGCTGGCCCCTGAAGGTGGTAGTCAAATTCGTACTTAGATTTAATCTTGTATTCATTATGTCCTCTTATGCTTAAATGAGATGTCAAAAAATTAGAATTTTGGGGAGTTCATTTGTTGCTTATCAGATGCCATGTCATCAGATAATGTGTCTCTGGGAGGGAGCCCGTCAAAAAAAGTCCTCAGCAGTTCCTTTTGTAAATTGATGTTCCAGGTTAAAGTTATATATTGCAAGTTCTTTCTTATTTAAAGATATCACTGAGATGTCTGCGCTCATCTAATTCTGGCCTTTGGAGCACTCCCAACTTTAATCACTGCACTATTGGTGGCTGTGACTCCAGCTGCCTTGACTCTAAGCTCTGGAATTCCTTCCCCATCTCTCTTTCCTCCTTGAAAACACTCCTCAAAGCCTTCCTCACCAACCAAGTTTTTGGTGAATTGACCTAATTGTTAAAGGCAAATAATGTTTATAACTAGATTGAGTTCTTTGATGAGGATTGATGTGGTGTTTATGGATTTCCAAAAGGCGTTTAACAAAGTGCCACGGAATAGACTTGGCCAGCAAAGTTGAAACCCGTGGAATAAAAGAGAAGTGGCAGCATGGATACGAAGTTGACTGAGTATAGGAGCCAGAAAGTAGCGGTGAATGGTGGTTTTTCACACTGAGGTAGTTATACAGTGATGTTCCCCAGCAGCTGGTATGAGGATCTTTGTTTTTCTCGATATATGTTAATGATCTAATCTTGCCCGCACATGAAACTAAAATCGGAAGAACTGTAAACTGTGGGGAGGAAAGGGTGGACTTGAAAAGGACTAGGCAGGCTGGTGGAATGGGTGGACATGTGGCAGATGCTGATAAGTGTGAAATGATACATTTGGGTAAGAAGAACAAGGAACAGCAATATAAAATAAAGGGTACAATTCTAAAGGGGGTGCAGGAAGAGAGAGACTTGGAGGTATATGTGTATAAATCATTGCAGGTGGTAGGACAGGTTGAGAAAGTGGTGAAGCAGGCACATTGGATCCTGAGCTTTATAAATAGAAATAGTCAGTACAAAAAAATAGGAAGTCATAATGAACCTTTACAGAACGCTGATTTGACCTCAACTGAAGCATTGTGTCCACTTCCTCAGGAAAGATGTGAGGGCTTTAGAGAGGGTGCAGCAAAGATTCACAAGAATGGTTCCATGGCAATGAGGGTCTAAGTGCATAGATTAGAAAATATGGGGTTATTCTCCTTAGAGAAGACAAGCCTGAGAGGACATATAATAGAAATGTACAAAATCATGAGGGGTCTGATAGAGAAAATTTGTTCCTAATAGCAGAAAGATTGAGAACTAGAGGATGCTGGTTTAAGATGACTGGCAAAAGAAACAATGGTGACATGAGGGAAAACATTTTTACAGAGTAGTTATCATTTTTCTTGATCGTTCATGGGATGTGAACATCACTGGCAACAACAGCAATCGTTTCCATCCCTGACTACCCTCAAGAAGGTGGCAGTGAACTGCCTTCTTAAGCTGCTACAGTCTGTGTAGTGTAGCTACACCCTCATTGCTATTAGGGAGAAGTCCACAATTTTCAATCAGTGACGGGTAAGAGTGATGATGCAATTCCATGTTAGGGTGGTGTGACTTTGTGTGTGTGTGTGTGTGTGTGTGTGTGTGTGTGTGTGTGTGTGTGTGTGTGGGGGGGGGGGTGGGGGGGAGAGAGAGAGAGAGAGAGAGAGAGAGAACCTGGAGGTGGTGGTGGTCCCACGCATTTGCTGCCTTTGTTCTTCTCAGTGGTTGAGGTCGCAGATTTGGAAGGTGCTGAAGGAGCCTTGGTGAGTTGCTGCAATGCTCTGGCCTGCTCTTGTGGCCACAGTCTTCTTATGTGGCTTGGTGACATATTTTGTCTAATAATGCTTCTGTAAAGCACTAAAGGGAATTTTTATTACATAAATGGCACTATATAAATCTAAGTTACTATTGTTAAAGTGCAATAAGCTGGAAAATTATTGTTCTGCTGCTGTATTTGGAACAAAGACACTCATGTAAATTTGTTATCATAATTGCAATTTATCTACCAGTACTGCTTAAAACAACATTTGCATGGAATTTCTACTAAGCACTAAGAACTAAAGGGACTTTGATGTGGCAGTGGTTCTGTAAACTCCTGATCAGTCAGCAATTCTGCCAAAAGGAAATCTATATTAAACTGAGCATGGTGGAGACCCATTTTCACTGTGTTCCTGGTCAGCCTTATAAATGTGGGCTGAGCTGTGTCAATGTGTTAGCAATACTTAGGCCATGACAGAACTCTACATGATGAAACATGTAGAATAACACGTGAAATTAGCCAAGCATCCATTTACGTTTCTGTGGCCTGGATCTTATTCCTACAAATCGCACATTTAAAAGTTCCTATATACTTTGCACTTGCCAAAAACAAGAGGGTAGAAATTAAATCCGTGCGTTCGTGGAGACCAGGTAGTATCGGATTGACTACCTGTTATACGCAGTACTTGATATTCAATTCCATTGACTGCACAGAATGGGCAGCTGATCCAAAACTGCCGAGTCGAGTTTCTATCCCAGGCCTCCAAACAAACACAAGAGAAGGCCTAGCGCAATATTTAATGTAGGAGAGCAATGAACGGAAATGGGTTTGGTCTGGTTCTCCCAAAGCCCAGAAGTAAAAATGCTTTATGAGAACTGAATGAGGGGTGCAAAAATTCTGTATAGCTATTTAAATGGAGGTAATTTAACGATGGATTGCCCTACTTCCATTAACAAACGCACTGCAGGAATTCACCAAGGCTTCTTGGACAGCACCTTCCAAACCCATGACCACTACCATCTAGAAGGACAAGAGCAGCAGACAGATTGGAACACCAGGACCTGCAAGTTCCCCTCCAAGTCACTCACGCTTCTGACCTGGGAATATATCGCCGTTCCTTCACTGTCACTAGGTCAAAATCCTGGAACTCCCTTCCTAACAGCACTGTGGGTGTACCTACACCACACGGACTGCAGTGGTTTGAGAAGGCAGCTTACCACCACCTTCTTAAGGACAACTAGGGATGGGCAATAAATGCTGGCCCAGCCATCGAAGCCCACATCCCGTGAATGAATGAAAAAAAGTTTGGAGTGTGGTTTAAATTCAAGTCTTTATTGGGTTTAGCCTATCGACTGACATGCATTAAACCTCTGAAATACTGGTGGTCACTTTCTGCTTTGCCAGTTTTCTGATCGACAGAGACTTCCAAAATAGTGGCAGTCAAATTCTTACTGACAGAATATTAATGTTTGCTGTCAGAACCAATGTAATGAATCCCAACTGAGTGAAGTTACAACACAGGCCCCACAATGTAGGAAACAGTAGTGCAATTTAACACTTTAAACCAGTTGGGAACCGTTAAGGGCCCCATCCATGTAGAAGAGGTTAATATTGGATTACTCTGTTTAAAACCTCAAGAACAAACGTGCGTCATTAAGACTCATCTTGGCGGAGGATCAAGTGGCCCTTTCTCATTTTTCTAGCTTCTTGTCACAGAATCCATGCCTATTAGACATTATACAACACAAGGTCAGGCAGACATTGGTTTATTTGCAGCAGTTATTTATGCAGTAGTTTTATTTTTGACGTCATGGAAGTGAACCCAGACCATCAGGCATAGCAAGAGGTCACTCACTTTACTGGTCACATACACAACCTACAAACCAAAAATTGTTTGTAAATTTAATGGAAGAGTGAAATGAACACATCACCTCTCAGTCAACCATCAGTAACCTGAAACATACTACCACACAGCCTGCAAAAAACTTCTGACTGAATAGGCAGAATGTCTAATCAAAAACGTTGGTGTACAGATATCCATCTACTTTCAAATGTAGCCAACGCACAGAATTATTTCTTACTTTTAAACTGTAAAGATAATATTCTTACATGAATGTTACGTAACAAAAACAAACCTACTTATTTAAATATACATAATAATGCACTCACGACACTGGACTACAAAACTCTCTTGTTCACTAGGGTCTTGAGTTATGTCGTCCAAGGTCAAACCATTGATTTCTGTATATTTAACCACTACCAGTTTATACTGTACTCTATCTATGCCAACTTTGTTAAAAATAAGACATTATTTATCTATACCTTCATTTCAAGACTTCTAAAAGGAAAACCAATCTATAAAGCAACCAAATTTGGACATCAAGCATGTCTGAAAGTAAAACTGCATTTTTGAGTGCAAGAAACTCTCAAATTTAAATAAATATTAAGGGTACTGAAATCAACTTGAATGCAAGCCAAATTTCCATTATTCAATATTCACATAATTCTGTTTTGGACTAAATACACAATATAAAATTCCCCCTGCTCCTCTACTTGCAGAGTCAATTAGTCACAAATAAAAATCACTGCGAGGACTGAAGATACCCAAATGAATAGTGAGGGGGAAGGGTGAGGTAACAGGAGTTTGGATCAACCAGGAGAGAGGAAGATGCCCAGCTGTGACCATCACACCACAATCCGCGCACCATCTTCCCCGCTCCGGACATTTCCCAGAAGGTTTATTTCACCATCCATCTCTCACAAACTGTTGTGATGCCTCGTTTATCATGATACAGGCACTCCAAGCCCAGTCAAAGCTATATGATCATACGGAGAAAGGCAAAAAATCCTGCCCAGTTTGGGTAGAAAAGAAATCTGGAAAAATTCTCTTCAACACCTCGTGGCAATCAAACCTGGTCCAGGAGATGACCTTGTCCTATATTACAAGATACCTAACTCTTGTACAATGGGACCTCCACCACAGCCAGAAACAGGTCCAGCTCTTGCCTTTCATTATACAGCGCACAAATCGTTCACCGAACAAACCAACAATCTGTTCTGTAAGTCTGTTATTCTCTAGGAAATCAAGAGTGGACAAATATTTAATCTAGTTTCCGCTTTATGTTAACCTTGTGATTTCTGGTCCTCCCTTACCTACTCAGTTGAAATAATTTGTCCTTGTAAACACAATCAAGTGCCTTTATCATTTTGTAAAATGCAATCAAATAGGCTCCAAGGCTTATATTTCTTGAAAGTAAACAGGTCCACCTCTTTAATCCATCTGGTATTATAAATTGAGGAATAATCTTGCTGCCCTTTTCCAAACCCACAATACCCCCTGCACCCCCCCCACCCCCCAACCAACCAGATGAGATAACTAAAATTTTAAACAATATTCTAAATAAGGCTTAATCAAGGATTTGGACAAGGACAAATTGGTATGTTTTGTTTTGTAGTGAATTGTCCTGTGCAGCAGCATTGTTCCCACACTGGCTTTAGATAAGGCTTCACAGCATTGGTCGTGAAACTTTACAGAGTGATGCACAGAACACCCAGTTCTTATTTTTTCAGAACAAGCTTCTTTTCTGTGAGATGTGCATACATTTAGTGTTAGAGCAGCCCAAGTGCATAACGCTGCACTTTGCTAAGGTAAACAAACTCAGACCCATTCCCCCAACACATCTGGGATCTGCTTGCAATTGTTTAGTACTCTCTACAGTCCTAACACTCATACATAATTTCATATCTTCTGCAAACTTGGGGACTATTGCTTCAGTAGCTGGATCATTAATGAAAATAGGAAAGAGCAGGCATCCTAACACTGATCCCTGGTGACCAGTCTCCAAACAAATCCAAATCAATTAACAAGTTTCTGCCAATGGGCATTCAGTGAATTCTCTCTCCACTGGAGTAGACTACCACTATTTGTGCAAGATGCTATCTTGCGAGGTACCTTATCAAAGGGCTGTTGAAAGTCCAAGTGGACAATGTCTTACCAGGTTGCCCTCATTCACAACTAAGTAACTTCAAAAAATTTGATCAAATGACAAAGAAACACTGCACTCTCTCCTTCCGGTTCATCCAATTCCAATTAATGCTTCTCCCCAACTCTGTACCAGTGAGAAAAATCACAGCTGCTGTTTAATTTCAGTTTGTGGGTCCCACAGCTATGGTAATACAGAAAAATGCAATAACCTGGTTTCCATCAGGCAAGAAATAAAAGTGCGCGTTCTGGCAACTCATAAATTACCACTAAAAGCTAAGTAAACCTCGCCCAAACTTTCACCCTCATCTCCCTTTACAAAATTCAAAGCAAAGCAGAAACTGCTCATTCTCAGCAGTAGCTTGAATTGTGCAGGGATAAATTCATTGTGGACAGGAAATGGAACCCATTTTAGCAAGGTGTTTTGAGGAGGGGGTTGGTGGGGGGGCACTGAAAGATCGAGGACTTCAACTGAGAAGAGGGAACTATGTACACTGTCAATTAGCAAAGGGGCCAAGAAGGAATGTTGGGTTAAAAACAAAGTGCTGGAAATACTCAGATGCCAGACCTCCTGAGTATTTCCAGCACTTTGTTTTTATTTCAGATTTCTAACATCTGCAGTGTTTTGCTTTTAATTTTAAGGAAATTTGAATAGTCAGCAGTTTAATAGGAATGGGGTCAAAGGAGCAATGTTTGGGTCTCATGGATGAGTGATGGGAGTGGGAGAGAAACTAGAAAGAGATGATGAGCAGAGACAGCTGAACAAATGATCTGAATCTTAGGACGAAAATCCACACACTCCTTTTACTTATTCTCAGTGGTAAAGCTGGAGGAAGTGGGGAGATGGCTTCAAACAGAAGGCTGTTAGTGTAGAAAAGAAATTAGAGGTTATCTTTACTCTCTAGGACGATCCTGGAGCAGTGTGTGTTCTTAGCAGAGGAGGTCAAAGGAAAAGGTCTCAAAATGTCAGAAGAACTGGGGTGATGTGTTGTCACCTTGGTCAGTGTGTTGAAAAAGCTGCAATAGCAATTTCAATATGTCAGTCATGAGCAAGGGGGCAATCTGCTATTGTCTGATATATAGTCTCTTCATATTTAAGACCTACTGGAGTCTCTCTCCCTCGGCAGCTGTAAAGGTCTCCATGAAATTGGCTTTGGCAGTTCTGACCCAACTCCTGATGGGCCTGGTTCTGTATCACAAACCTACCCCCAAAGTTCAGTAAAAATTATTGGCAACTTATTCAGAAAGGCGATGAGAATGGCTGGCATGGGCAGTTGCATAAAACCCACAATAGAAAATGCTCCAACAAGTTTGGGATTAAAGCACATTATTGAGACAGTGTTCAGGGAACTTCATACTATATCTAACCTATGCTGTACCGGAACTAGAAATATGTTTGATATGGGGACACTGCCAAAATTAGAAAAACATTCCATTTCCCAAAGCTAAACCTCCTCCTTGATGAGCAAATAAAAAAATAATCCTGGAAAATTATAAATGAGCTGTTATTCATGTACGAACGGGCTGGAAACAACAGGAAGCATTACACTTAAAGTGCATACTAAGAAAAACTAAGGTTAAAAAATGTGCTTCCTCGCACACAGAAAATTACTGCAATTATTTAGGAAAAACAGTTAACAATAAAACTCAGGTGATAATATAGCATGTGAATGAACCTCATCTACCTCACCCCCCAGGTTCAGATACTGTGGCTGGCTAATTGTAATATCACATGTTCCAACCAGCCATGAGCGATGAAACAATCACAATGGAACAAGGCTTTTGCTGCACTTGCTCTCAAAGTTAATGGGTGGGATGCTTTATAACAAACTGCCTCAGCCGTGGAAGGAAATGGCAAAGTAGGCCACTTTCCTCTGTTATGAGCACGTTTCCCGTTGGATATGCAAATACAGGCTAAGGCATCAAAGCTGTGAAGGTTTCTGTAGTTTATTTATCCTGTTCCAATTCCAAAGGGAGTTGCATTAAAGATACTTGGGGAAGGGAGGTAGTGAGGGACGGGGGGGGAGGGGGATGGAGAGAAAGAGATGGAGAGAGACACTGGAGTGATGGAGCAAAATAATTTTGGTTATGTAGCAGTGCTCTTATGCACTAGTGCAACTACTCTCTGCAATTATATAATCATTTTCCATTTAGCTCGAGTATTTTAAGAGAAACATGGATTCAAGGGTTAACTGACAGCTTAAAAGTCAAAAAGAAATCTTAAATTGAAATAATTTTTCAGTACGTTGGTAATAAAATCATTCGATTATTCCACCAGCCTGCAGACAACTAAGGTACAAAAGCAAATTGTGAGAAAACAGGACTGAATGAGTTCCTCTCAGTGAATAGAATTTGGTGTTATGAATTGCAGAATCACAGTAAGAAACCTGACAGTTTGTAGGGGCAGAGTAAATAGACCATATAGGCTACCCTCTGCCCAAAACTTTACTATGGTCCTTCTAATCATTAGCTAAATATTTCCAGTTCTTATTCAATGGCATTCGTCATTATAAACAGACAAATAATGACAAATAATTTAATGGCACAAGAGTACTTAAATCAACATTCAAATTCCCTGCTAAAATCATACCTTATGTATAAATCATCAGCCAAACTGTTGTTTTGCGTTGATGTGTTCTCAAGCAGCCAAATTTAGAAAGCACACAGAAAAAATGGTCATATATAGAAAGTACAGAAAGCGTCTTGTTCTAAGGCAATACGTTGTAATAATTTTTAAGAGCAGAACTCTGACCCTGTATGGTGCATTTTCATTTAATCTATTACTAGGATTACCAATTTCAACTCATTAGAAAATCCCAAATGATTGTAGTCCATTGCTCCTTACAATATCCCTTAAATCATAAACACCAAAGGTCACACCAACAAAGTCTCATAGCTGAAGTGCAGCTAAGAGTCGTGATAGGCTTCGCTTTCAACATGCCCAACAAACATAAAGCAGTAATCAACAAAGCCAGCAGGATGTTGAACAGTAGAGTCAAAGTGACAGAATACAAATCAGACAAAGCCATGGTCAAACCACACCCGAGTACTGTGCTCAGCTCTGGTCACCAAGACACAAAGGGTACATCCAAGCGTTGGAGGCCATGCAAAGAATGGCCAAAACACTGATCCCAAATGTTAGAGGACTGTGTTCGGAGGGAGGAGAAGCATGGACAATACGATCTTCAAAGGAGTTGTGTAAGAGGTAATGTTATAACAAGACAGTTAAGGCAAGAACAAAAGCACACATGTTATAATAAAAGAGAAACTTGGAACAGTTTTCAGGAAGCTTTTTGCAAAGAGTGATCATAACCTTAAATGGATTCCCAGTTAGAGCTGCTTAAAAACCAACTGCATTCTATAATGGGAGCCTGCAGGGTCATTCTGAATGGATGAACTTGGATGACCTCCTACATTCATAATTATCCTGTGAATTACAGGATCCAGTAGTAGGGAAGAAAATGTAAAAACAACAAATACCAGTTAAGATTCCTGATTACTATTGAGTACCTAACCCCCAGCCTCCTCATCCTCTTGCTAGACGTACATGTTTGTGGATAGCTGGTGAGGACAGAATCACATCAGCTGATGGTGCCCCTGGTTCATGTTGAGCCCGACACATAAAGCATGGCCATTAGGGAACATGCTCGAGGGTTGTCACCCTTCCAATGAAGTACATTCCAAACTGAATTATCACTTACAGACATGGCTGTTAAAAAAATAAACGCTGAATAGCTGATGAGTCAAAAAAATGAAAGCAATTTTTGTGTATTTCACACTACAGGTGCAGTGATATTTTAGTCATTTAAATATTAAACATATAGTTATGCACAAGCAGAATTAATGACCAACCTTTAATTTTCTTGCCAGAGTGGCAGCAGTACTCAGATCAATAGCACTATTTCACCCCTTTCCCCTGCTCCAAAGGACAGGTCTCTAGGTCGCATAAATTGGCAAATTAAAAGTGCATTGGAGATAAAATGCATACCCTTGAAGCTTAGGCTGATCTATTACCCACAGCGAAGGAACCAGGAAGTCGACACTAGAGATTTAGCTGTAGGGTATTTTATAGCCTATGACCATCATAATGAAAACATTTTTCAAAAATCAATGACATTCAAATTCATTAAATGTTAAGCACTCCAAGCTTATAAATTCCAGCTCGTGAATCGTACAGTCAGGTCTCTCTTCAAAAATAAAATATTTCATAAAGGACCATTTGATCAATATTTAACACGCATTCCCAAATTTATTAAAAGAAAGAAAGCTTTTTAAAGCAAATTAGTGATTCTACAATTTAACAAGGATGGATTTTGCAAACATTAAAATTATTTGTCCAATTCAGAACACGGGCGCTACTTAGAACCAAAGAATTCCCCAACTAAAATTCATCTGATTAGCAAATTAGACAATGGCGATTGTCTGCTGACTCACTCCTTCACAGTTTGTGCACTAAAATTGGACTCTTGTCATCTGCCTGCTGACTCATTGTTCATCCTTGCTGGCTACATTAAATGAGATAGATAAACGGTCAACTGTGTACAATCCAATCCTGATATCAGATCGTTCTGATTTTGGGTGGAATAAAAACTGACTTCTTGTTCCATATAGCAATCACCTGTATCATGGTTTTCACCCTCTGTCCCCTGAAAATGGCTGCTGGTGGGATACAGTTTCATGGAAGGCACCTGTTCTTGATGGTATTTACCCCAAGTTGCCATTCTTTGGTGAGCCTGGACAATGAGTGTCAACAGATTGTTCACTAATGGAGGGCAACAATACAGAGCCCAATCCTATCCTTATCCGTAACAACTTGCATTTATATAGCACCTTTAATGTGGTAAAATGTCCTGGTGCAACAGGTGCCAATAGCTCACCTAAATAATGTTAAGAGGGCCAAAACAGTATCAGGCTTCCAGTTTGAAGGGTAAGGGATGGGGGGGGGGTGAACTCACCCCTGCATGACACCCATTTCAGACCCAGTAACAAGCCTAAAAGTAATTTCCATCCCAATAACTTAATAGCAATGAGTTAACACCCATCATACAAAAAATATTATTCAGAAGTAGTTCAGTTTTGCACTGAATTGTGCTATCCAAAACCAATAACAAATTTCCTCTTCACCCAACAAAACTCATACTAGACAACTTCAAAGAGACTACAGCCTGAATTTTCATGCAGATGGAGAGACGCACTGTCTGCGTGAAAATGCTGGCAGAGACCTTAATCTGGAAGTCTCACCCCCGAACCCAGCTCAGGGATTGGAGCCTTCCCAATTGCATTTCTGTGGTTCCCAGAAGCAGTTGCCCGTATAAATCAGCAGTTGCTTCCACTCGCATGTTATTTTGGTGAGGTAGGTGTCTGAAACCCAAAGTGCGTAGGTTAGACCTGGTAGGATCAGGTCTGAACAATGTGGATTTGTTTCAATAGCCAAGGTACCCTTTGGGAGAGGTCAGGAAATCTTTTCAGAATGTTAAAAGTAGACAAAAATGTATATGAAAAGTGCATAAACTCACTGGAACCACCAAGCTTTCAAAGAACTGCCAAGCTGTCAAAGAACTGTCAAAACTCATTGAGCCTGTCAAAACTATCAAGGGATTTAACACTGCATGCATTTAAATTAAATAGTGCAGAATTTTTAAAAAAAAATCAGTGTTGCCTATTTCACTCTGTCTTTTGACATAAGCCTGAGGTTTTTCATAGGATTTGTGTTGCATGACTCATTTTATAACCTAATATTTTCACAGTGGGGTGCTTGTTAAGTGAGCAGCTTGATTGCCAGCTCCAAGCGGTTATAGAGTAGAGATGTTTGTTTTCATAAGAGATTAAGCACTTAAGTGAAATATTTGTATTCATAAGACATTCGTTGAAGGAATTTCTATGCTTGATTTTTTAATCAAAGGGTGCTTTTTTAAAAATAGTGACATCATCACAAGACATGCAACTTTATTCTTTGTCAGCATGGCTCCTGAGGTTTGCCCATGGTAGATATTAGGTGAGTTGGCAAGGAGAGGGTAAAGGAAAAGGGTGGTGGGCATGGGTTGGTCTGAGTTGGCACAGGGCTATAAAGGGCCATGGGGATGTGGGACACAATGGGGTATGAGGGGCCACGGGGGGGGGGGGGGGGGTGAGTGCAGGGGCATAGGGGGAAAAGGGGGTTGGGTACAGGAGCATAAGGTGGCATGGAGGTACTAGGATCCATGAGGATTGGGGCATAGATTGGCATGGAGGGTATGGGAAACCATGGGGGTGTGGGTGAGGGCATGAGGTGGCAAGGAGGGCTTTTTCCCCCCCAATCTTTCACACAATGCCGGTGCACAGAGGCAAGCCTTCCAGCCAGCCCACCTCTGCACTCATTCCGGAGGCAACGGGCCAGGCTTCTAATGTAGCCTGTATCACCCTGCCAACCAACCACAACCCCCCCCCCCCCCCCCCCCCAACCCCCGCAACCCCACCTCCACCCCCAACACCCCCACCAGGCTCGCTCTGACCAAAACTCCCAAATTCCAAGCCACTTTTTCCTGGGTCGGGTTGGCGGAGCTGGGAAACCCAACCTTGGAGCAAATAACCGGGTCTATGGGTCACATCAGTTGTGCACAAAGGGTCCACAAGACCTCGTTAAAATGTTCAGGCGACTGAAGAATAAGACTGGGTCGAAAGAATGTCCCCTCTTTTCTGGATTTAGCTCCTCTTGTGTGGCAATAGTTAACAAAACATCTTTGAAAAGGAGGGTAAAATGAGCTTCAATTTTGTTACTTCATGTATTTCTGCAATGGGATTTGTTTCTTTGTGATTCCAGTAGGCCATCTTTCAAAATTAATCTCAATTTATAATGTCCGAACAATTCAGAATTTCAGCTGTCAGAACTGTACATCACTTTGTAATATACATTTTGCTGAAAGACTTGAATTATATCCTGTTCATGATGCAATTAAACACTTCACTGGAAATCAATGTAAAACTGATGAGCCCTGAAAATGGTGCATATGGTTTCGAACATTATAACATATTGCCTTCACTGGAAACCCTTTCAGTAGCAATTTAAATCTACTTACAGCTTCTGCTCCTAATGGTAACCCTTCAACAGATTTGTGCAACATGATAAAAAAGTGAACATTTAAAAAAATTAGTCAACTACTAAATTGCCCGCAATAACAGAATATTAGTGTAGAATCAACTGGATATTTTGTCCAATACTGAGCTTCATTTTTCTCTGAGGATTTCAGTTTACAACAAATTGCGAAACTGCTTTTAGGATGGAAGAAGAAATATTAGAAGAAACGGAGCTGACGAATGCAGTTGATCCAAGGAAACGCATTCGTACCTTTCAGTATCAGAACAGCAAAGTGTCAACTTGAGTCACTGTCACTGTCACCTCCGAGGACTTGAGAACACATTATCTGGGCTGGCACATCAATACTGTTTGCGTGGATTTTACCAGGTTAACAGCAGCTCCCAGGAAATCCTCCCAAATAGCCTCTTGGGAAATACAAACCCGCGTAATATGCGAGTACTATCGCTGACCACAGAATGGAAACGCAACCGCATCCCAGAGGAATTTTGGACTTTTAGTATCTATTTTTAAGGAAAGCTAATAGAATGGACTTAGTTAAAAAGCAACAAAAGGCAAACAGAAAGGTCAGCTTGACTAAACTCAGTGTTACGATGACTGTTTCTTACAGTTCAAGGTGCTCGGGGAAACAAAGAACTCAGCAGGGCTGATTGGGGCTTATAATAAGCTACAAGACTAGGACATGATAAATGTGCTCACTGGTAGAGGAAGGAGACTAGAGATGGAAAAATATAAACAAGTTGCTGGACTGTCAGAATGAAAAAATGCTCAAATATGGCGAGTAGCAGACCTGAAGGAGAAAAATATTAAGTAACCCAGCTTGGAAGAATCTCCAGGAGGACGATATGCTACATTGGAACAAGATGGTGAAGGAGAGAAACCAAAGGACTTGATTGTTCCTTCATTCTTGAGTTATGTTCATGAAAAAAAGATTAAATGGGAATCCACTTCTTTCATTCCAATCATTTGCTTTAGAAAGTGACAGTGCCTCATTTGATCCTTGGTTGTTTGTATTCCAAGGACAGATCCCTCACCTCATCAAATGATGCCTCCAACAGTTGAAGGTGCAAACTTTCAGCAGCAGTTGCTTGCTCCTCTGAAATTCATTCCAAACTCTGCTTATATGAATACACACACAAACATCTGGCTTGCAAGGAATGTTCTTTAGCAATTGTCATTTCAAGCCTTCATTTTCAGCATGTTGAAAGAATTTATGGAGAGCACTTTGCTGTTGTAAACATTCGGAGTCCAGTGCCTGGTACGAGGCTTAATCTTGAATTGCCTACTCCTCTGGCTGAGGAAATCCTCCCAGCGACAGTGTGGTTTTAGACCTTCCGAATGAACCCTTGACATTGGTCTTTGTTGCCAGATAAATCCAAGAAAATGCTGGGAATAACATCAGGTACTCTTCATTGCATTCATCAGTCTGACCAAAGTATTTGACTCAGTAAAATCACAAGGCTCTGTAGAGTGTGCTCCAACTCTTTGGATGTCCAAGAAATTTCATCACAATCCTGCAACTGCTACATGAAGATACGGCTGCAACTGTCTAGGGAGATTGCTTCAGACCTCCAACTCCAGACGCCTTCAAAATTCAGCCCCCTTACTATTTACAATCTACCCAACAGCGTCCATTCACCTCAAATGATCAACTACCGCCCAGGTGGAAAAACTGTTCAACCTTGGTCACCTCATGCCAAAATGAAACCGACCTCCTTAGAGATATTCGTGATCTAGAGTTTGCAGATGCTGGAGTGTCGTTGCCCACTCTGCACCAGATTTCAAACCACTCTCGATCTCTTACATTCTGAAACAGGAAATTCGGTCTGTCTTTAAATGTTGCCAAAATAAAACTCATAAGCTCACATCTGGTCAGTCAAATAGTCCACCTCATTTATATGTTGAAGGAGAGGCTTTAGAATATGTTGAAAACTTCCCATACCTCTGAAACCACCTCTTTCAAAAGGTCACCATCAATGAGAAGATCCAACTCTTGATCAGCGAAGCCAGTTCAGCCTTCAACAAAGACCTCTGCAAGTCAACAAAAGCCCTACTGTACGGAGGGGTTGTTGCCAGTATGCTCCTGTACTGCAGTGAGACCTGAACTGTGTATCATCAACCTAAGAGCACTAAGGGAATTTCATCATAATATCTCTGCCGAATCCTCTGGATGCAATGGGAGGACCGAACAAATGCTAGTGTCCTTCTTGAAGCCAGGTCCAAAAGCATTTAGGCAAAACTTCTGCAAAATCAACTTCAATGGACTGGCCACTATGTTCAGCTGGCTGAATACCCCCATTGAGGTTCTGTTCTCTCGACTTTCAAATGGCCAACATTCCAGGGAAGGATAAAGAAAACGCTCCAAAGGCCCTCTGAAGCTCTCCTTGAAGCACGTGACATTCATCTTAATGACTGGGAGGAGCTTGCTACCAACTATTCAGATGGCAACAACTTGTTCATTAAGCTGCTTCACATTCGAGTCCCAACTCCTGAATGAGGAGGCAGTGTAGCGGCACAGAAGGAAAGAAAAGCAAGCGAATTCTGCGCTCCAGGTCCCACTACCTTTGAACCCCATGTGCCCAGTGATCCGAGAGTCAAGAATCAGCCTGCTCTGGTACAAGAAGACTGACGGCAGAAACCTGGGACCCCACTTACACATCATTCTCAAATCGATGGATAGCCAACCCAACTCAATTTGGACCCTCATACAGCAGCTTTGGCAATAATACAAGGTGCCATGAAGCAGACAAGCTCCAGATTAACAGCTCGGTTTAGAATGCAGCCCCTCCCTGCAATCGCTGGCCCTCTTCATCACAAACCCAATTCACAGTTTGGTCGTGGATTTCACCCATGAGGCAAAGGAAACCCTTCAGTAATATACTTGGACCTTCCATCAACAAGTAGAATCATTTGGACACACGTCATATCTACAAATTTAACCAGTATTTGCACTTTAGTTCAGTAGAAGCACCCAATTCCCATTCTTAGGTTCTGAAGAAGTGTCTAAACTCAAGTTAGCTACAGGGTCTGCAGGTTACCATCAGTAAGCATCTAAAATGGGACAGACACCTCATGTATCTTCCAATCAATTCTTTCAAGATCCCACTTCTTCAGCACAGAGCCATAATGCCATAACTAAGGGTATCCATTGCCATTGCTATTATTAGGTTATTATCCAAGTTAGAGTACAGCCCACTGGTGGGGAAATTGGATACCCCCAGTCAATGATTTTCCAATAATTAATTTAAAAGTCCTCCCTCAAATCTCCAGCTTGGCTCACACGCAAAAAAAAAAAATCAACCTTGGAAAGTGCTATAATTATTCAGAAACATTTGGAACAGGCATTTTATGAACATTCTTTATGATGCCATCCAATATACTATTGACAGAACAGTAAATAAGATGAATGTCACAGGACAACATTTCCTCGCTCCTTTTTCAATAGAAATGGCTCACTTGAGTGAACTCACTTGAAGGTTGCAAGGAGTACTAGAACAGAAGCCCTATGAAAACCAGAGACAGCAATGCTAATGGATTGTGTTTGTAAACTTTATATCAATGTGATTCCTTGGTGGTTTTCTTGTGGAAAGGAACTACACTCACATACTTCAAAATAGGAGATGCATACCAGTCCCAGGTTTAGAAAGGCAGTGCAAAGCCAACTGATCATTTCTCAGTACTGGTTTCCAAGACCATTACCATCCAAAGCCTTGGATCAGGTTTAAAGGAATTTGGCATGTTTACAAACTATTTCTGTCACCATACAATTAAATTGAGGCTGCAATGTGGAGCTGACTTCTCAGTGCACGAGTTCATTAAAACCTTCTGCATATCTTTCATCAGTTATTTCCATCTCTATACAGATAGAAACATGTGACCCTCAGTCCAGGCCATGAAGATGCCCTTCATGGGAATTACTATTTACTCATTGACAACACTGTGAAGGAACCATTTTGACCGTGAAAGTGACACATTTGCCAACAGAGGATTCATTTTTATGCAACTGTTAATCTTTAAGATACTTGCAACTTTCTGATTGCATTTTGTTACTTTAATAACCTGAGCCTCCCAACTTAAAACAAGATAATTTACCTTAACAGTAGCTCGATCTCATTCCAATGGGCCTTCAAGTATTGTCTTAAAAGTCCTCTGCTTTCACTCAACTGCTCTTTACAGTTGAACTAACGTGACTGTTTAGTGGATGAATGGCTAGCGAATTTGTGGCTGCAGTTTGTTAACAATGAGAAAATGACTGGTTACATTCTCCAAAGTTGAATCTGATCAGCCAAAACAAATCCAAAACTTCTGGTCAGTAATATTCTTTCTGTGAGTGACCTTGACATGGCTATTCATCATCAAGGCAAACAGCCACACGGATTTGCCAGTCATTGCTGGTCACCTGACCAGCAGCTTGCCCAAAGTAATTAATAGTTGGTGCCGATGGTTACCAATTAACAGCTCAATGTTTTCAAGCAGCATGGAGCAATACAATTAGAAAAGAAGAGTTTTTGTAAGTGATTCACAACTTTATGATCAATTCCAGTAACACTGAACCCCAAGTCGTGCCATTAGTGAAATAGAGAAAAGCTTGGAACACTGCTGACTTTGAAGCTCTATAGTTAGTTGCTCCTTATGGATGACTGGCATATGCTAACAGTTGGGAAATCATTCTACAATCGCTGGCATTCAGCACCAGGCAGTTTCTAAAACATGAACATGGTTCTCACCAGACAAACATCAGTCCCCTTGCTTTCATCCTCCACAAACTAAAATTCATCCAGTTTTGATCCTCACTTGCTCAGAATCCAAACACCCTCGTGAAGTATTGGAGCTTGGAAAAGGCAGAGCTATACCCCAGAGAACTGACTGCAAGATCTTCATCCTCACATTCAATCCCTCCCAAGGCCTCACTCCCTGTGGAAAACCATGAAATGTTGGATGCAAAGCTCCGATTGGAGTCAGATACCTTTCTCCAAACAGACAGCAGTTGGAGAAATAGGTTACCCCAGGTACAGGAGACACTAAAAAAATGAATAACTACTGTTCTGACTTGTGATCTTCAACAGTTTGCCCTGTGCACACCCTCTATTCCTCTGAAATTGGATTGCCACTCGTTTCTCACGCTCTCCACTCTCCTATAGATTACTGCCCCTTTTTAGCCATTTTGATGCTACCCTCTGCAATTCCATCCATCAACTGTCTATCTTTTAACCTCCTTTTCTGCATTACAAGCCTCCCAAAGACACTTGGCTATGACTGATTTTTCAATGCACCTGCTGCCTCTCTTCCGTTTTCCCTCCTGCTCAGTGTCCATTTTATTTGTCCACCATCTTGTAAAATGCTCAGGGAATTCTGTGTGAGGGCTGCTATGGGAAGAGAGTTGTAGCTGTTATTTGCCCGGACACTGTTAACACAACTTTCACTAGCAAAAGCTACAACCAGGGCTCAGCTGGTACAAAGGCTCTTTCAAAGTTCTCGTGAGAAATTGCAGAGCAGAGGTCTGACATCTCTGCATAAGTAGGACAACAGTATGCACTACGAGGAAAAAACTGGGAAACTGCCTGCATTATGTTCATTGGATCAGGATACTTGTGTTACAAAAGGAACATTCTACAAGAAAGTTTCAGACATCTACTCTCCCATACACAAAAAAAAACACAAGTTAAATTCTGAAAGCACCACAGAAACAATCCCTGTCCAATCCTCTTTTTACAAAGTGGCAAAGACCATATGTCTGTAGAATTGGAACAATCTACATACTTCATTTCTGTGAGGTTTGTGCTTTCCCAAATAAGAACAAACTCAAGTCTCCGCTGCCTTTAGAACAATATTACATTTCAATTTTCCAACTCAGCACTTCCACTTTTCCAGGTCAGCCTCATCATTCAGTTGCTATGAGGCTCAAACCACATACATTTTAACACTTGTAATTCGAGAGTGGTTCTTAAACCACCATTTCTGTCTCAAGTGCACACTCCCCAGTCCTGTCTTTTATCTTTTCATTCCAGGCACTTGGGTTTCATTAGTAAAAATAGTGATACTATGAAGATTGTAATAGAAGGCGGCTAACTTTTAAGCCAGACTATCAAACAGTTCTAGTTAATAAATAAAAATAGCTTTCCTAGCAATGTGAAAGCTGATCCTAAGGGTAATTCAGCAGCCTCGCTACTGCTCTGATAATTGCTCCAACAAAAATATTCAACTATTGTGGGACTCCTCATTTTACATTACTAGAGGGTGAATATGGCATTGAATTAACTTTGCCCCTCCTCTTCTTAAGCAGTCCCTCGGGATCGAGCGTTATCTGCTTCCACTCTGTTTGATGGGTTTGGAGGCAACTGCGCTATCTGCAGACTCTGCCACACGCGGGACAGATGGTGCTTGAAGAGTTGTTTGGAAGTTTGTGCACTCTTTCCATTGCCTCGGCTTCGCCTCTTCACGATCCTGACAAAGTCTCCCGATTTTTTTTTAATCATTCGTGGGATATGGACTTCGCTGGCTGGGCCAGCATTTATTGCCCTAGAGAAGGAGCTGCCTTCTTGAACTTGCAGTCCTTGTAGTGTAGGTACACCCACAGTGCTGTTAGGAAGGGAATTCCAGGATTTTGACCCAGCGACAGTGAAGGAAAGGTGATATATTTCCAAGTCAGGTTGGAGAGTGACTTGGAGGGGAACATCCAGGTGGTGGTGCTTCCGTCTATCTGCTGCACTTGTCCTTCTAGATGGTAGTGATCGTGCGTTTGGAAGGTGCTGTTGAAGAAACCCTGGTGAATTCCTGCTGTGCATCCTGTAGATGGTACACATTGCTGCTACTGTGCGTCGGTGGTGGAGGAGTGAATGTTTGTGGATGTGGTGCCAATCAAGCGGGTGGCTTTGTTGTGGATGGTGTAAAGCTTCTTGAGCATTGTTGAAGCTGCACTCATCCAGGCAAGTGGAGAATATTTCATCACACTTCTGACTTTTGCCTTGTACATGGTGGACAGGCTATGGGGAGTCAGGAGGTGAGTTACTCGTCACATGGTTCCTAGCCTCTGACCTGTTCTTGTAGCCACAGTATTTATATGGCTAGTCCTGTTCAGTTTCTGATCAATGGTAACCCCCAGGATGTTGACCGTGGGGGATTTGGTGATGATAATGCCATTAATCATCAAGAAGCGATGGTTGGATTCTCTCTTATTGGAGATGGTCATTGTCTGACACTTGTATGGCATGAATATTACTTGCCGCTTATCAGCCGAAGCCTGGGTATTGTCCAGGTCTTGCTGCATTTGGACATGGAATGCTTCAGTATCTGAGGAGTCGCAAATGAAGCTGAACATTGTGCAATCATCAGCGAACATCCCCACTTCTGACCTTATGATGGAAGGAAGGTCATTGATGAAGCAGCTGAAGATGGTTGGGCTGAGGACACTACCCTGAGGAACTGCTACAGTGATGTCCTGGAGCTGAGATGACTGACCTCCAACAACCACAACCATCTTCCTTTGTGCGAGGTATGACTCCCAGCAGCGGAGAGTTTTCCCCCAGATTCCCGTTTTTCTGGGGCTCCTTGATGTCAAGGGCAGTCACTCTCACCTCACCTTGGGAGTTCAGCTCTCTTGGCCATGTTTGAACCAAGGCTGTGATGAGGTCAGGAGCTGAATGGCTCTGGCGGAACCCAAACTGGGCGTCAGTGAGCAGGTTATTGCTAAGCAAGTGCCGCTTTATAGTACTGTTGATGACTCCTTCCTTTACTTTACTGATGATGGAGAATAGACTGATAGGGCGGTAATTGGCCGGGTTGGATTTGTCCTGCTTTTTGTGTACAGGACCTACCTTGGCATCTATCCAGCTATGTGGAAAATTGCCCATGTTGTAGCTGTACTGGAACAGCTTGGCTAGGGGCATGGCAAGTTCTGGAGCACAAGTCTTCAGTACTATTGCTGGAATATTGTCAGGGCCCGTAGCCTTTGCAGTATCCAGTGCCTTCAGCCATTTCTTGATATCAAGTGGAGTGAATGGAATTGGCTGAAGACTGGCATCTGTGATGCTGGGGACCTCCGGAGGAGGCCGAGGTGGATCATCCACTCGGCACTTCTGACTGAGGACTGTTGTGAATGCTTCAGCCTTATCTTTTGCACTGATGTGCTGGACTCCTCCACCATTGAGGATGGGGATATTTGTGGAGCCTCCTCCTCCAGTGAGTTGTTTAATTGTCCACCACCATTCACAACTGGATGTGGCAGGACTGCAGAGCTTAGATTTGATCGGTTGCTTAACCCTGTCTATCACTTACTGCTTAAGCTGTTAGGCATGCAAGTAGTGCTGTGTTATAGCTTCACCAGGTTGACACCTCATTTTTAGGTATGCTTGGTGCTGCTCCTGGCATGCCCTCCTGCACTCCTCATTGAACCAGGGTTGATTCCCTGGCTTGGTGGTAATGGTAGAGTGGGGGATATGCCGGGCCATGAGGCTACAGATTGTGTTTGAGTACAATTCTGTTGCTGTTGATGGCCACAGTGCCTCATAGATGCCCAGTCTTGCGTTGCTAGATCAGTTTGAAATCCCATTTACCATGGTGGTAGTGCCAGATGAACCTTCTCCATTTTCATCACTCATAGGCCAGGAACTCCCATGAGTTAACAGTGATGCTTATTCTCTTCCGGAATGCTTCAAGGACATTCCTAAAGCAATTTCACTGCCCTCCTGGGAGTCTCCTGCCATGACGGAGTTCTGAGTAAAGCAGTTGCTTCAAGAACCTGGAGTCAGGCATACGAACAGCATGTCCTGCCCAGCAGAGCTTTGTGCTCTGCATAATCGTTGATATAGTACCACAAAATAGTCAATTGCATGACACACACTCTCTCTCTCTCTCTCTAGTATCTTTTAAGGATAGGGTTTCAGTCATCCCTCTGCACTGGGTTCATATCAGGACTGGTAGACTGGATTCTTGAATCCTAGGTGATTAGTTACATCAGCCTACCCCACAATTATCATCTTATTTTGGGGTCTTCCAAGAGACTAGATGTAAATGCAATTATCATGACCCATTCATTAATTTTACGCACTTACACCCCATGTTGGGGTGGAAATAGTGCAACATCCCACCAATTTTTCTGTCTTTCAGACCTGAAGCCTCTTTCCCTTGATGCATGTCCTCCTACCCAGCAGTCTTCATGTGCACACACCATCAGGAATGTTATAGCAGTGTAGCAGCAGCTGCTATAGTGCTGAGGGGCTGAGCACTAAGATTTGGTGAGTGAAGATAAAGACAACAGTAAAATGGATCGTTCCAGACAGTGCGCTCCCAGATTTATTGATGAGGCCCTTGAGGCAATGTTGCATGAAGTAAGGTAAAGGAAGGCAAACCCTGTACAGCACAGATGAGGTTGCCATCTATCAAAGCAAACGTACGTCGGGCCCATTCAGACCCTCCCCCCACCCTGTCCCACCCTAGCACAAGAGGCAGCAAATATGCCTGAACAGACAGGGCCAGCCAACCAGCCACCACAGCACAGGGTGCAACAGAAACAGCAGCAGAGTCAGCTCAGAACTCAGTACAACAAGGTGCCTGAACCCTGTGATTCTCATTGAAATCCAGGTATACTTCATCCTTTCACTAACGAGCCATTTAGAAGTCATAGGTTAAGAATTAAAAATGCGCACAACGCTCCAATGCTAAAAGATGCGCACAACGCTCCAATGCTGAAAAATGCGCACAACTCTCCAATGCTAAAAGATGCGCACAACACTCCAATGCTAAAAGATGCATGTAACACTCCAATAATAAAAGATACGCACAACGCTCCAATGCTAAAAGATGCGCACAACGCTCCAATGCTAAAAGATGCGCACAACGCTCCAATGCTAAAAGATGCGCACAACGCTCCAATGCTAAAAGATGCGCACAACGCTCCAATGCTAAAAGATGCGCACAACGCTCCAATGCTAAAAGATGCGCACAACGCTCCAATGCTAAAAGATGCGCACAACGCTCCAATGCTAAAAGATGCGCACAACGCTCCAATGCTAAAAGATGCGCACAACGCTCCAATGCTAAAAGATGCGCACAACGCTCCAATGCTAAAAGATGCGCACAATGCTCCAATGCTAAAAGATGCGCACAATGCTCCAATGCTAAAAGATGCGCACAACGCTCCAATGCTGAAAAATGCATACAATGCTCCAATGCTAAAAGATGTGCACAATGCTCCAATGCTAAAAGATGCACACAACGCTCCAATGCTAAAAGCTGTGTACAATGCTCCAATGCTAAAAGATGTGTACAACGCTCCAATGCTAAAAGGAAGCATCTGCAGATAACTTTGTATGAGTGTTTCCAGCAGTTAAGTTATAAATTGGTGATGCTATTTCTGAACAGCAGCACAGTCAAGGATAGGCATTCATAGTTGCTGAGGTAAGCAAAGGTCAGCAACAATGTTTTAGCCTATTTTATTGCATAATCTGGAATGTGCAACTTTAAAGGCTGGTGGAGACCTCATGTAATAACTTACAAAATGGAACTGAAGGAATACTTGAAGGGAGAAAACTTGGAAAAGAGAAATGCTATGGGACTAACTGGATAGCTCTTTGAAAGTTCCAGCACAGGCACAATGGGCCAAATGGCCTCCCTCTTCTGTGCCACGTCATTCAATTTATCTATATGAGGGCAGGCTGATTCCTTAAATGACCTACTCAGGCACTTGGATACCACCAGAGTTCTGGTATTTCTCACTTTAGAGTACAAAATGTGAGCACGTACTTTCAGTCCAATCCTCCAAGTCAGTCCAGACACTAAAAGCAGTGAGTGTCACCATCACCCAACAAACAAGTGGAATATATTCAGCAGTATGACCTTTTAATTGCTTTCACCATATCAGGTCCCTTTCTAATATAAACCATGTTCCTTTCTCTCACAGCTACCAAAAAAAGCTGTGCAAGTATTTTTCACTAAAGCTGGATTTCTTTACTGTCTTTGTTTTTATTATGGGAACAGAAAATAACAAGTTTCCTCCTTTATCTTCTCCACTTCAATAAAGTGAGTGACTCCAGGCAGTATATGTGGAATTATATAGCTGGTCCACCAGCCTGGCCTCCTTCAAACTCATCACCAACAGTTGCCATTAGGAATTTGGTGGCCAGATGTCGTTTGAAGAGCATTTGATTGGCAAGCCCACACCTAGCTACTCTTACCTGCACAAAATTTACTGTCACCATACAACAACCACTTCTATTTAGATAGCAGCTTTAATGTATTAAAACATCCCCAAGGCACCTCACAAGAGCATTATGAAACACCACGACACCGAGCCACGTACAGAGATAATGGATCGGACACATACAGGAGAAAGCTACGGTTCCCAAGACTGCTTTTGATTGTACTCCACTACAATAACAACAACAACTTGAATCTATAAGGCACTTTTAACATTGCAAAATGTCCCAAGGTATTTCACACAAGTGCTACCGAGCAAAATCTGACACCAAGTCACATCAGCAGATATTAGGACTGGTGACCAAAAGCTTGGTCAAAGGTTTAAAAGGTTCAAAGGAGCAGAGACAGATAGAGGGTGCAGAGAGGATCAGGGAGGGTATTCCAGAGCCTAAGCAGCTGAAGGCACAGCCACCAATGGTGGAGCGATGAAAAGGGAAGCACAAGAGGCCAAGAATGGAGGAGCACAGAGATCTCCGAGTTACAGGCTTGGAGAAAGTTAAGAGACAGGGAGGGGCAACAGCAAAAGCAAACAGTATAATTGAGCAGAATGTAATCTCAGGCACAAGAGGCAGAGGGGGAATCAATAACAGAGCCAGGTATGTGGGAAGGCCAAGAGGAAAAATATTCAGTCCCTCTGTCCCACTTCAATTAATTGCAAAAATAACAGAAATTACAGGTTAAAACATTACCTCCCATTACTATACTGCTTAAGGCTAGATACCAGAGACCATGCTGTAAGATGAGGCCGTGTATAATCGCAAGGTTTCACACTAAGAATATTTAAATGGGCAATGGTGTCCATTCATTATTAATTTCAGCAGACAAAAGATACGTATTTAATCATGTAAATCTTGTCAAGCATTTGCCTGAAGGGAGTGATTTTATAATCCATTACAGCAGCGTGATCCTCTAAAACACCCCACTTTCCTTCATCTACACCACTGCTTCACCGATAGTTTACGAAGGCAGAACAGGAGCACTCATGTAAGGTTGCCTTGCAGTTTGAGATTTATTTAAAATTTTTGGATTGATTGGTTAAAGACTGATAATGATAAAGACAGGGATAGTCAACATCACAAAGGAGTGACTTCTCTTCAAGAAGTTACTCATGGTGCAAAGCACTTGGAAACACTGATGTGATAAGGCGTTCGAAAAGTGCATGTATAGTCATTCAGCTTGGCACAACCCCGAGGTAGCCAAGAGCACTTTTACCAACCTTCACCCAGCCTGCTCAGAAAGAAAAGGGAAATGCTATAAAGTATAAATAGGTTTGCATATGCTGCTTACATGAAATGTGAAAAGCATTAGAATATTTAAATCAGAGACATTAATTAGAACATTGTGGGTTCAAGTCTCATTCCAGAGACTTGCACACAAAAATCTAGGTTGAATTGGTACCTGTCATTTAGTTTTAACCGAATGGTTGTCACCTGCATAAAAACCCACTGCAACCCGGGGTAGTCTCTGAACTGAGCCACTGAGAAAAATGAAACCTTCAAAATTTACCTAAGTCCACAGGGTATTGGTGAACCTAGGCTTAAGTAGTTTCCCCTCCAAGTGTTTGCAGGGATACCACTAGTAATCAGCCAGTTAAAGGCACCTCTGCATTTCCAGCTAGAGCCATCAGGAGGAGTCCCAGCCCACATGGGAGGTGTGCCCTCCCAGTTCATTAATGAGACAGATTGGCTGGTTAATAATCAAGACTGGCCTGGGGTACTGTGGATCTCTGTGTTCTGGTATTGGATTACTATGGCTGAATAGGTTACAAACTTACATCATTGGATGATCATTGCTTCCAGAAAACCACTTACCTTTCCTCCCCAAATCCAATGAAGACGGTTAACTTGTCATTGAATTTTCACACGATGGACAACAGGTACCAGAGCTCCGCACTAATGGAGCACATCTTGCCCTGAGCTGGAGTGAAGTAAATTGCTGATTCCACTACTTACAGGCTAAATTCTCCAGCAGCAGCTGATTGGCTTTCTGTAATCCAAACCCTAGTGAATGCCAAGGTCTTCATGCATGAGCAGATTTCCTCATCAGCTATGGTGACAACTGTCCTCACAATGCTGGAAGGGCCTACACACAGCAGCTTGCTTTGAACAGCCACCTTAATGTTTTTGATATCCAAGTTCAGTGCAGGGTACCAACCACTTAATCCAGGTCAAATGAGGAGCTTTAGTAAAAATGCATTGACACAGTATGGCTAGCTCTTCCCTCCAGAGTGCTCAGTACAATCTGCGTAGGTCAGAACCCACTCTCCCAGCAGCTATTTTCCTTTCTGCCAACTTAGTTTTGAGCTTTGCACACGACTGAAATGAATGCATCCATTTTGTGCCCAAGAATTCTGAATCAAGAAGAATTGTTCAGGCACTTTATATGCCACAAGTTTAACCTGCATGATCCTGATCCACCAGAAGCATCAAGCACTGATAGGAGCCAACAATTGGGCAGCTACCCTTGTATTTTCCAATCAATACCTTCAAGGTTCTCCCTTGGGCCATGAAAAGAATAATGCTGCTCTTGGGAAAATAAACTACCACATCCCATAAGATATCCATCCCTAACTAGCTCAAGGTTTAAGCTGTTAAGCTTAGCAAACAAGATACCCAGTTGAGTCCACTAACAGCACAATATCAGTGAAAAGAGCACCACAAAACTTTCAGAAACCCTTCAAACAGATATTCCCAAGTCCACCCTTCACATTAAGATCCGACACTTCATTGAAGGTGACAAGCTGACAACTTTACCTCTCTCTTCTTACAGAGAGATGGGTCTAACAAGCCTCTCATTCACCTCTACACAGCTCTTATAGTCACAAAATACATCCCAGGTAAAATCCAAATTTTGACTTTGAACCTAAAGCTCCCAGATTCCCGAGGAACACACGAGGCAAAAAGTTTAAAAGCTTTCTGAAAATCAATGGCAGCAATGTAAGTGGGTCGCCCCTTCTGATAACCTTGACTAAAGCTACAACTTGTCTTACACGGTCCTCATCTGTGAAGTCAGGCTGTTCCTTTCAAGCTACCCTGTAGGCCTCCATATGCATCTGTTATCTGTGCTGCAACAATCTGTGAACAACCTTACGGGTCACCAATAACAGTGAAATTCCTGGATAATATTCAGACTTTATTCGGATTTCCCCTTCTTTGTTTAGATGTACTTTAGGATCATAAGAGTGATACAGAGAAGGAGGCCATTCTGCCCATTGTGCCTGCGCCAGAATATAGAATATTTTTTTAAATTGCAAAAGCCAATTCAATTTATATGGAAACTGATTTTTTAAAAAAACACAAAACAGAGCCTAAAATGGACTGGAAATTAGTTCATTTCAGTGGGGTAAAATGGGACCTAGTTCACTTTCACTCGCTGGAAAAACTAACAAAGCAAACAGTGACCAGCAGGGGGAGGTAGCTGAATAAGTATTTGAAGAGATGAGTAAAGTAACGCAATAAATATATTCCAACTAGGAGTTCAGGGGGGTGCATTGTTTCCATGGATAGACAAAAAGGCAGAACTAAAATAAGGCTTAAGAAAAGGATTATAAACACAGACGGGTGCAATGTAGAAGAAAACTGAGAAACATACAGAATTAAACAGGAAGATTAGAAAAACAAAGAAAGAACATGAAAGAAAACTGGCAGGCGACCAACGGGGACATAACAAGCATTTTAAAGAGCAGTTAAAGAGAGGATCGTGACACACAGACAAAAGGGACCTCCTTGTATTCGACATGAGGGAATGACAGAGATACTACGTTTTGTTTCTCAGTTTTGCAGGAGAAAAGTTGAAAGTGGGTGTGTAGAAGTAGCCAAAGTGAATATGAAACAGCCATCACTGGAGATAAATATTCAAAAGGAAATGATACACGCAAAGTTAATGGGACTTTACAGTAGAAAAGTCACCAGGTTAAGATGGTGTGCATCACAGAATAATGAATGATTGCCATAATTTTCCGAAAGCATTTGTGCTAAAACGATGGGGAGTGTGGTAATTGTTACACCCCTATTCACGTCAGTCAGGACTATGTCAGAAAATTGTATGCCAGTTGATCCAAACCGTGGTGTGGGTAAACATACTTCTTATTTTAATGGGAATTGGGCGTTGCTGACAATGACAGCATTTATTGCTCATCCCCAATTGCCCTCAAGAGGGTGGAAGCAGATTGTTCGGCACTGCAGCTGGAAGGTTGAAGGTATTTCCAAAGGGCTGTTAAGTAGGGAATTTGAGGATTTTGGCCAGTAATAATGAAGGAATGGTGATATTCTGTCAAGTCAGGGCTTGGAGGTGGTTGTGTTCCAGGCACCTGCTGCTGTTATCCTCCTAGTGAGTAGTGGTCACATTTTTGGGTGGTGCTGTTAAAGACTTGGCAAGTTGTTGCAGTGCATCTTGTAGATGGTATACACTACAGCCACTATGCATTGCTGCGGAGGTAGCTTAAGATGATAGGTGATTTGTCCTGGATGGTGTTGACTTTGAGAGTGTTGTTGGAGCTGCAGTTATCCAGGCAAATGGAAGATATTCCATTACTGTCCTGAATTGTTGGGTACAGTGGCATTGTTACAGGATGATTGATGCAGAGGCCTGGACTAATGATCCAGAGTCACAAGTTCCAATTCCATGGCAAGAGGGAGAATAACCACCTCCCCTTGACATTCAACACCATTACCATCACTGCGCACCCCCCTAGCAGCAACATCCTAGGGGTTACCATAGACCAAAAACTGACCTAGACCAGCCACATCAATACAGTGGCTACAAGAATGGGCCAGAGATAAGTTTCAGACTTTATGCTTCCAGTCTTGCCCACATAAGCATAATTTAGAAAACAGCTCACACCCAAATTTCCAATATGGCTCCCATGCAGAATGCAAGGATTCATAATATAGGCTAAAATAATTAAACACAGCAAAATGTAAGGGCGATTTGTAAAGGAAACACTGTGGTTAAATAATGGTATTTTTGTGGGAATCTATGTATAGCTAAAGAGTATGCAGTGGATGGTGAGTGTATGTGCATGTGTATACACACACGATATCAGAAACAATTTTGTGAGGTGCCAGTTAAGAGATTTGTTATGAAAATCAGGATGTGTGTTATTAAAAGGAAATAAGATCATTTGGACACAGGTGGCCAGAGCACAGGAGGCGGGGTGGGGGGAAGCAGAGCTAAATTAAGGTTTTTCACTTTGGAGGCGCTGGATAATATGTCACAGCAATATGTACTGGGCCTTCATTTTATTCATTAATATGTTACATTATTTAGACTACACAGAGGGATTATTTCAGTTTTCTGATAATATCAAATCGGCAAAGTGCAAAAGAATGTAAGAACTGCAGGTAGACAGATAGTTTAGAGGATTGGGCAGTTAGGAGGCGGACACAGTTCAATGCAGAGAATTGTGCCTTTAGGGAAACAGACTAAAGAGATATAATTATAATGGTAAGATTGCTAAACAAATGCAGGAGCAAAATATCTTAGGGTTTCAATACATTGCTCTTTACAGCGAGAAGGCAAATAGGAAAAGCCATAAAATCTAAATGTGATTCTAGATCTTACTTTGTTACGATCCTTTTAGGGACCGTTAATGTTTAAAGAGAGTCCAAACGCCTAGTAATTAGTTGACAGAACTAGCCCACAAGGTTTTACATTTTTAAATAAAAACAAACTTTATTATATACAAAAAGAAATTAAGCAAAGCAAGCACCACGAAATTAATGTTAATTTTATAAACTCAGTTCTATTTGTTACTTGCCCCCAAGGGTTCCCTTATCTTACCAAATATAGAAGGTTCATTCACTTCTTTAGGCCACAGCCTTTGGAATTGCCTCTCATTTCCCTCAGCATTCCAGCTTTCTCCAAGGTACAAGATTCACTGGGATCCTTCCACTGTCTTTTGGCTAAGTGACCCTCCAACTTTTCCTTAAAGACCTCATTACTGTGGACTCCTCAGCTTCTTGTCCTGGCTGCCAGCAGATGGCCAAATACTTTCTCACAGCCTTCCAAACTAACTCTGCTGGCTGCTTTTTGCCATGAGGCTCTGTGATAATCACTGCAGATGTTTTCCTCTCACTTCAAACTAGGCAAATCTTCCAGCTTCTTTTCCCCCCCCCCCACCCAAATTCCAAATTGAGCACGAGCCCCCTTTCGCATCCCGTGCGGTGATTGATAAAGGTTAGTATTTTCTCTGCTGGAGATGCAGGCCTGAACAACATTTATCTCCTTTTGCTGCCTCGAATCAGTGAGCTGCGGCCTTCACCAGAACAAAATGGGCAACCATTTTTTGTGAGGAACACCCAGATAAATTAAACAAAGGAACCTGCTGACCCCCACAGCCCATCTTCATGACACTGTGGCATGCTTTGGGATGGTTCAAACAGCAATGCAAACTAATTATTTTTACCTTCAACACAACTCTTTGATTCTGTCATTTATATTTCTAGTGGAGTTTTACAACCTTTTTTCTCCCAGAATTGCTAGCGATTAGCATTTTCCATCTAGGAACTACACAGATAATTTAAATCTTTTATTGAAGTAAGGGTAGACTTCTGGCTCCATTACAAAGCTAAGAGAAAACCCACAATTCCTTATTGCTTTCACACCTCTATCTCTAACCCATGTAAAATAAACCTAAGGTAGTTTTTAACTGGAATTAACTCAAGCTTGTTTGATTTGCATTTACAACATGTTTATCAGTTTCTCAATCAGATGATTCCAGTTATCTTACCTGTAACACTTCAATTCCTAAAACCAAAACTTATTTTCTAAAACATATGAACTATGGACTACATATTTGCAACAATGAATATAAAAACAAAGAAGTGATACTGAAACAAATACAAAACACTCTGAATGCTGGAAATCTGAAATCAAAACAAAACAAAATGCTGGAAAAGCTCAGCAGGTCGGGCAGTATTTGTGGAAAGAACAGTTAACGTTTCAAATTGATGACCTTTCGTCAGAACTGAAAAAAGATAGAAATGTAAGTGTTCATAAGCCATTGGAAAGGGAGAGGGGGGGCAGAAAGAACAAAGCAGAAGGCCTGTGATAGGGTGGAGGCCAGGGGAGGTTACACAATAGAAGATTTCGTGATACAATAGCCAACAAGAGTGGTAAAACAGTGCCATGGAGACAAATTATGGGCCCTGGTGCTTTGCCTGGGTCCGGGACCCTTACCTTTTGTTTTTATTTGTTCATGGGATGTAGGCGTTGCTGGCTAGGCCAGAATTTATTTCCCATCCTTAACTGCCCTTGAAGGAGTCATTATGAGAGTCAACCACATTACTATGACATGTAGACCAGACTAGGTGAGGTTGGCAGATTTCCTTCCCTAAGGGACATTGGTGAGCAAGATGGGCTTTTACAACAATGGACAGTGGTTTCATGGTCATCAGTAGACTTTTAATTTTTTATTGAATTGAAAATTCCACCATCTGCCGCAGTGGGATTTGAACCCCGGTCTCTGGATTACCAGTCCAGAGACAATATCACTGTTCCACCTCCTCCCCGCAACCTTTAACTCTCTCCCTCACATCCTTCGCACACCCAGAATTGGAAACCATAGTCACAGAGGAGTTGAACTGTTTTATATAGGCTTAGCAAAACTTCTTGCTTTTTGTCCTCTCAGGTTTCAGTCTGATACACTTTACAACCACGGCTTTGTCGGACACTACTTGGTCATTCAGATTATGCAACCAGCTTCGCTTTTGAACCTGGTCATATGCAATATCCAGACAGCAACATCCAAAAGACTTGAACCTCATCCACCACAAACAAAAGTCCCACATACAAATGGGAATATCTTAAACTAACCGTGACATATTCTATTGGGGGCATGGCTCCTGGTTTCACTTCAAAACTGGCAAAACCTTCCAGTAAATTAGCACCAACCAATTCACTGCAATCATGTGCTCTTTCTATCCGCACAAAAAGGCTTTGTTAACAGAAAAATGACACTTTGCTTTGAGTGATAAATAGTTGCCCATTTTAAATTGAAGCTAACCACACTTATAAAGGCCCAACGTGGAGCCTATAGTAGGAGAGCAAAGTACTGCAGATGCTGGAAATCTGAAACATAAATAGAAAATGCAGGAAATACTCAGCAGGTCAGGCAGCATCTGTGGAGGGAGAAACTGAGTCAATGCTTCTGGTCCACAGTCGGCACTAGTTCTGGCGAAGGATCACTGACCTTGGGTTCTCTCTGCACAGATAGGGCCAGGAATGCTCAGCATGTCCAACACTTCTCGTTTCTACTGGAGCTAAAATAGCCCCTTTTTCCAGTGCCCTCCAAAACACAATCAGACTTCCTGTGAGCCCCATTCCCCTTCAGCAAGAAACCCAGGAGCAGCTGCCCAAGATCGATTTGACACAACATTAAACACGAAATTTTTAAAAAAAAGTTAAAGTAAAAAGAAAACAAACAACCTGCTGAGCAAAAAAAATAATCAATGTCAAAGCACACGAAAGTCGGGCTGGAAGCGGGTTGGACTTTCAGCCTGGATTTTCCTTTGCTCCCAGCCAGGGGTGTGTGTATGTGTATACATGTGTATGTACAGGTGTGTGGAGGTATACATGTGCATGTGGGGAGGTAAGCATGTGCGAAGGTAGGTGTATGCGCACAGAGGTAGGTGTATGCACGCGTGCATAGAGGTATGTGTGGGGAGATGTGTATGTGGAGGTGTGTGTGGGGCGGTGTCTGTGTGCATGTGCATGGAGAAATGTGCGTGGGTTTGTGTGTAGGGGTGTGTGTGTGTGGAGGAAAGTGTGCGCACAGAGGGGCGCGGGTGTGGAGGTGTACACTTGTGGAAGTGTGCGCAGGTGTGCGCGCATGCAGGTGTGCACGGGCGGAGGTAGGTGTGCGCTCATGTGGGGAGGTGTTTGTGGGGTGTTGTGTGTGGGGAGGTGTGTATGCGCGCACATCTGCGTGTGTTTGTGCTTGCTCGCGTGTGTGTGGAGGAAAGTGTGTGTAGGAGTTTGCGTGTGTGCATGCGTGTGCGTGCGAAGGAGTGTGTGCATGTGTGTGTGTGGAGGTGTGTGTGTGTGGAGGTGTGTGTGTGGAGGTGTGTGTGTCTGTGCGCGGAGGTGTGTGTATGTACGCGGAGGCGTGTGTGTGTGTGTGTGTGCGCAGAGGTGTGTGTGTGTGTACCCGGAGGTGTGTGTGTGTGTGCGCGGAGGTGTGTGTGTGTGTGTGCTTAGGAGTGTGCGGGTGCGTAGGAGTGTGCATGTGTGGAGGAGTGTGCATGTGTAGAGGAGTGTGCATGTGTGGGTGTGCAGAGGTGTCTGTGTGCGCGTGTGCAGAGGAGTGTGCGTGTGCAGAGGAGTGTGCATGTGTGGAGGAGTGTGCATGTGTGGGTGTGCGGAGGTGTCTGTGTGCGCGTGTGCAGAGGAGTGTGCGTGTGCAGAGGAGTGTGCATGTGTGGAGGAGTGTGCATGTGTGGGTGTGCGGAGGTGTCTGTGTGTGCGTGTGCAGAGGAGTGTGCGTGAGTGGAGGAGTGTGCGTGAGTGGAGGAGTGTGCATGTGCAGAGGAGTGTGCGTGTGTGGAGGAGTGTGCGTGTGCAGAGGAGTGTGCGTGTGTGGAGGAGTGTGCGTGTGTGGAGGAGTGTGCGTGTGCGGAGGAGTGTGCGTGTGCGGAGGAGTGTGCGTGTGCGGAGGAGTGTGCGTGTGTAAGAGAGAGAGAGGGTGGGTGTGTGAGAGAGAGGGTGGGTGTGTGTGTAAGAGAGAGAGAGGGTGGGTGTGTGAGAGAGAGAGGGTGGGTGTGTGAGAGAGAGAGGGTGGGTGTGTGAGAGAGAGAGGGTGGGTGTATGAGAGAGAGAGGGTGGGTGTATAAGAGAGAGAGGGTGGGTGTGAGAGAGAGAGAGGGTGGGTGTGTGAGAGAGAGAGGGTGAGTGTGTGAGAGAGAGAGGGGGTGGGTGTGTGAGAGAGAGAGAGGGTGGGTGTGTGAGAGAGAGAGGGGGTGGGTGTGTGAGAGAGAGAGAGAGAGGGTGGGTGTGTGAGAGAGAGAGGGTGGGTGTGTGTGAGAGAGAGAGGGTGGGTGTGTGAGAGAGAGAGGGTGGGTGTGTGAGAGAGAGAGGGTGGGTGAGAGAGAGGGTGGGTGTGTGTGTGAGAGAGAGAGGGTGGGTGTGTGAGAGAGAGAGGGTGGGTGAGAGAGAGGGTGGGTGTGTGTGTGAGAGAGGGTGGGTGTGTGAGAGAGAGAGGGTGGGTGTCAGAGAGAGAGAGGGTGGGTGTGTGTGTGAGAGAGAGGGTGGGTGTGTGTGTGTAAGAGAGAGGGTGGGTGTGTGAGAGAGAGAGAGGGTGGGTGAGTGTGTGTGAGAGGGTGGGTGTGTGAGAGAGAGAGGGTGGGTGTGTGTGAGAGAGGGTGGGTGTGTGTGTGAGAGAGGGTGTGTGTGTGAGAGAGAGAGAGAGGGTCGGTGTGAGAGAGAGGGTGGGTGGGTGTATGTGTGAGAGAGGGTGGGTGTGTGCGTGAGAGAGAGAGGGTGGGTGTGTGAGAGAGAGAGGGTGGGTGTGTGAGAGAGAGAGGGTGGGTGTGTGAGAGAGAGAGGGTGGGTGTGAGAGAGAGAGAGGGTGGGTGTGTGAGAGAGGGTGGGTGTGTGAGAGAGGGTGGGTGTTTGTGTGAGAGAGGGTGGGTGTGTGTGTGAGAGAGGGTGGGTGTGCGTGAGAGAGAGGGTGGGTGTGTGAGAGAGGGTGGGAGTATGTGAGAGAGAGGGTGGGTGTGTGAGAGAGAGAGAGGGTGGGTGTGTGAGAGAGAGAGGGTGGGTGTGTGAGAGAGAGAGAGGGTGGGTGTGTGTGAGAGAGGGTGGGTGGGTGTGTGTGAGAGAGGGTGGGTGTGTGTGTGAGAGAGGGTGGGTGTGTGAGAGAGAGAGAGGGTGGGTGTGTGAGAGAGAGGGTGGGTGTGTGAGAGAGAGGGTGGGTGTGTGAGAGAGAGGGTGGGTGTGTGAGAGAGAGGGTGGGTGTGTGAGAGAGAGGGTGGGTGTGTGAGAGAGAGAGGGTGGGTGTGTGAGAGAGAGAGAGGGTGGGTGTGTGAGAGAGAGAGAGGGTGGGTTGTGAGAGAGAGGGTGGGTGGGTGTGTGAGAGAGGGTGGGTGTGTGAGAGAGAGAGGGTGGGTGTGTGTGTGAGAGAGAGAGAGGGTGGGTGTGTGAGAGAGAAGTTGGGTGTGTGTGTGAGAGAGGGTGGGTGTGTGAGAGAGAGGGTGGGTGTGTGTGTGAGAGAGGGTGGGTGTGTGAGAGAGAGAGAGAGGGTGGGTGTGTGAGAAAGAGGTTGGGTGTGTGAGAGAGAGAGGGTGTGTGAGAGAGAGAGAGGGTGGGTGGGTGTGAGAGAGAGAGAGGGTGGGTGGGTGTGAGAGAGAGAGAGGGTGGGTGTGTGAGAAAGAGAGGGTGGGTGTGTGTGAGAGAGAGGGTGGGTGTGTGTGAGAGAGAGGGTGGGTGTGTGTGAGAGAGAGGGTGGGTGTGTGAGAGAGAGAGGGTGGGTGTGTGAGAGAGTGTGGGTGTGTGAGAGAGGGTGGGTGTGTGTGAGAGAGAGTGTGGGTGTGGGAGAGAGGGTAGGTGTGTGAGAGAGAGAGGGTGGGTGTGTGTGAGAGAGAGAGGGTGGGTGTGTGAGAGAGAGAGGGTGGGTGTGTGAGAGAGAGAGGGTGGGTGTGTGAGAGAGAGAGGGTGGGTGAGAGAGAGGGTGGGTGAGTGTGTGAGAGAGAGAGAGGGTGGGTGTGTGAGAGAGAGAGGGTGGGTGAGAGAGAGGGTGGGTGTGTGTGTGAGAGAGGGTGGGTGTGTGTGTAAGAGAGAGGGTGGGTGTGTGAGAGAGAGAGAGGGTGGGTGAGTGTGTGTGAGAGGGTGGGTGTGTGAGAGAGAGAGGGTGGGTGTGTGTGAGAGAGTGTGGGTGTGTGTGTGAGAGAGGGTGTGTGTGTGAGAGAGAGAGAGAGGGTCGGTGTGAGAGAGAGGGTGGGTGGGTGTATGTGTGAGAGAGGGTGGGTGTGTGCGTGAGAGAGAGAGGGTGGGTGTGTGAGAGAGAGAGGGTGGGTGTGTGAGAGAGAGAGGGTGGGTGTGTGAGAGAGAGAGGGTGGGTGTGTGAGAGAGAGAGGGTGGGTGTGTGAGAGAGAGAGGGTGTGTGAGAGAGAGAGGGTGTGTGAGAGAGAGGGTGGGTGTGTGTGTGAGAGAGGGTGGGTGTGTGTGTGAGAGAGGGTGGGTGTGCGTGAGAGAGAGGGTGGGTGTGTGAGAGAGGGTGGGAGTATGTGAGAGAGAGGGTGGGTGTGTGAGAGAGAGAGAGAGAGGGTGGGTGTGTGAGAGAGAGAGGGTGGGTGTGTGAGAGAGAGAGAGGGTGGGTGTGTGTGAGAGAGGGTGGGTGTGTGTGTGAGAGAGGGTGGGTGTGTGAGAGAGAGAGAGGGTGGGTGTGTGAGAGAGAGGGTGGGTGTGTGAGAGAGGGTGGATGTGTGAGAGAGAGGGTGGGTGTGTGAGAGAGGGTGGGTGTGTGTGAGAGAGGGTGGGTGTGTGAGAGAGGGTGGGTGTGTGAGAGAGAGAGAGGGTGGGTGTGTGTGTGAGAGAGAGGGTGGGTGTGTGAGAGAGAGAGGGTGGGTGTAAGAGAGAGAGAGAGGGTGGGTGTAAGAGAGAGAGAGAGGGTGGGTGTGTGTGAGAGAGAGGGTGGGTGTAGGAGAGAGAGAGGGTGGGTGTAAGAGAGAGAGCGAGGGTGGGTGTGTGTGAGAGAGAGGGTGGGTGTGTGTGAGAGAGAGGGTGGGTGTGTGTGAGAGAGAGGGTGGGTGTGTGTGAGAGAGAGGGTGGGTGTGTGAAAGAGAGAGGGTGGGTGTGTGCGAGAGAGAGAGAGGGTGGGTGTGTGAGAGAGGTTGGGTGTGTGAGAGAGTGTGGGTGGTTGTGTGAGAGAGAGAGGCTGTGTGTGTGAGAGAGAGGGTGGGTGTGTGAGAGAGAGGGTGGGTATGAAGGAGAGGGTGGGTGTGTGAGAGAGAGGGTGGGTGTGAGAGAGAGATGGTGGGTGTGTGAGAGAGAGGGTGGGTGTGTGAGAGAGAGAGGGTGGGTGTGAGAGAGAGGGTGGGTGTGTGTGTGAGAGAGGGTGGGTGGGTGTGTGAGAGAGAGAGGGTGGGTGTGTAAGAGAGGTTGGGTGTGTGAGAGAGAGAGAGGGTGGGTGTGTGAGAGAGAGAGAGGGTGGGTGGGTGTGTGTGTGAGAGAGAGGGTGGGTGTGTGAGAGAGAGAGAGGGTGGGTGTGTGAGAGAGAGAGAGGGTGGGTGTGTGAGAGAGAGAGAGAGAGGGTGGGTGTGTGAGAGAGAGAGAGGGTGGGTGGGTGTGTGTGAGAGAGAGAGAGAGGGTGGGTGGGTGTGAGAGAGAGAGGGTGGGTGTGTGTGAGCGAGAGGGTGGGTGTGTGAGAGAGAGAGGGTGGGTGTGTGAGAGAGAGAGGGTGGGTGTGTGAGAGAGAGAGAGGGTGGGTGTGTGAGAGAGAGAGAGGGTGGGTTGTGATAGAGAGGGTGGGTGGGTGTGTGAGAGAGGGTGGGTGTGTGAGAGAGAGAGGGTGGGTGGGTGTGTGAGAGGTTGGGTGTGTGAGAGAGAGTGTGGGTGTGTGAGAGAGAGAGGGTGGGTGTGTGTGTGAGAGAGAGAGAGGGTGGGTGTGTGAGAGAGAGGTTGGGTGTGTGTGTGAGAGAGGGTGGGTGTGTGAGAGAGAGGGTGGGTGTGTGTGTGAGAGAGGGTGGGTGTGTGAGAGAGAGAGGGAGGGTGGGTGTGTGAGAGAGAGGTTGGGTGTGTGAGAGAGAGAGGGTGTGTGAGAGAGAGAGAGGGTGGGTGGGTGTGAGAGAGAGAGAGGGTGGGTGGGCGTGAGAGAGAGAGAGGGTGGGTGGGTGTGAGAGAGAGAGAGGGTGGGTGTGTGAGAGAGAGAGGGTGGGTGTGTGTGAGAGAGAGGGTGGGTGTGTGTGAGAGAAAGGGTGGGTGTGTGAGAGAGAGAGGGTGGGTGTGTGAGAGAGAGAGTGTGGGTGCGTGAGAGAGGGTGGGTGTGTGTGAGAGAGAGTGTGGGTGTGGGAGAGAGGGTGGGTGTGTGAGAGAGAGAGGGTGGGTGTGTGAGAGAGAGGGTGGGTGTGTGAGAGAGAGAGGGTGGGTGTGTGAGAGAGAGAGCGGTTGGGTGTGTGAGAGAGAGGGTGGGTGTGAGAGATAGGGTGGGTGTGTGAGAGAGGGTGGGTGTGTGAGAGAGAGAGGGTGGGTGTGTGCGAGAGAGGGTGGGTGTGAGAGAGAGGGTGGGTGTGTGAGAGAGGGTGGGTGTGTGCAAGAGAGGGTGGGTGTGAGAGAGAGGGTGGGTGTGTGTGTGAGAGAGGGTGGGTGGGTGTGTGAGAGAGAGAGGGTGGGTGTGTGAGAGAGAGAGGGTGGGTGTATAAGAGAGAGAGGGTGGGTGTGAGAGAGAGAGAGGGTGGGTGTGTGAGAGAGAGAGGGTGAGTGTGTGAGAGAGAGAGGGGGTGGGTGTGTGAGAGAGAGAGAGGGTGGGTGTGTGAGAGAGAGAGGGGGTGGGTGTGTGAGAGAGAGAGAGAGATGGTGGGTGTGTGAGAGAGAGAGGGTGGGTGTGTGTGAGAGAGAGAGGGTGGGTGTGTGAGAGAGAGAGGGTGGGTGTGTGACAGAGAGAGGGTGGGTGAGAGAGAGGGTGGGTGTGTGTGTGAGAGAGAGAGAGGGTGGGTGTGTGAGAGAGAGAGGGTGGGTGAGAGAGAGGGTGGGTGTGTGTGTGAGAGAGGGTAGGTGTGTGAGAGAGAGAGGGTGGGTGTCAGAGAGAGAGAGGGTGGGTGTGTGTGTGAGAGAGAGGGTGGGTGTGTGTGTAAGAGAGAGGGTGGGTGTGTGAGAGAGAGAGAGGGTGGGTGAGTGTGTGTGAGAGGGTGGGTGTGTGAGAGAGAGAGGGTGGGTGTGTGTGAGAGAGGGTGGGTGTGTGTGTGAGAGAGGGTGTGTGTGTGAGAGAGAGAGAGAGGGTCGGTGTGAGAGAGAGGGTGGGTGGGTGTATGTGTGAGAGAGGGTGGGTGTGTGCGTGAGAGAGAGAGGGTGGGTGTGTGAGAGAGAGAGGGTGGGTGTGTGAGAGAGAGAGGGTGGGTGTGTGAGAGAGAGAGGGTGGGTGTGTGAGAGAGAGAGGGTGGGTGTGAGAGAGAGAGAGGGTGGGTGTGAGAGAGAGAGAGGGTGGGTGTGTGAGAGAGGGTGGGTGTGTGAGAGAGGGTGGGTGTTTGTGTGAGAGAGGGTGGGTGTGTGTGTGAGAGAGGGTGGGTGTGTGTGTGAGAGAGGGTGGGTGTGTGTGTGAGAGAGGGTGGGTGTGCGTGAGAGAGAGGGTGGGTGTGTGAGAGAGGGTGGGAGTATGTGAGAGAGAGGGTGGGTGTGTGAGAGAGAGAGAGGGTGGGTGTGTGAGAGAGAGAGGGTGGGTGTGTGAGAGAGAGAGAGGGTGGGTGTGTGTGAGAGAGGGTGGGTGTGTGTGTGAGAGAGGGTGGGTGTGTGAGAGAGAGAGAGGGTGGGTGTGTGAGAGAGAGGGTGGGTGTGTGAGAGAGAGGGTGGGTGTGTGAGAGAGAGGGTGGGGTGTGTGAGAGAGAGGGTGGAGTGTGTGAGAGAGAGGGTGGGTGTGTGAGAGAGAGAGGGTGGGTGTGTGAGAGAGAGAGAGGGTGGGTGTGTGAGAGAGAGAGAGGGTGGGTTGTGAGAGAGAGGGTGGGTGGGTGTGTGAGAGAGGGTGGGTGTGTGAGAGAGAGAGGGTGGGTGTGTGTGTGAGAGAGAGAGAGGGTGGGTGTGTGAGAGAGAAGTTGGGTTGTGTGTGTGAGAGAGGGTGAGTGTGTAAGAGAGAGGGGTGGGTGTGTGTGTGAGAGAGGGTGGGTGTGTGAGAGAGAGAGAGAGGGTGGGTGTGTGAGAGAGAGGTTGGGTGTGTGAGAGAGAGAGGGTGTGTGAGAGAGAGAGAGGGGTGGGTGGGTGTGAGAGAGAGAGAGGGTGGGTGGGTGTGAGAGAGAGAGAGGGTGGGTGTGTGAGAGAGAGAGGGTGGGTGTGTGTGAGAGAGAGGGTGGGTGTGTGTGAGAGAGAGGGTGGGTGTGTGTGAGAGAGAGGGTGGGTGTGTGAGAGAGAGAGGGTGGGTGTGTGAGAGAGTGTGGGTGTGTGAGAGAGGGTGGGTGTGTGTGAGAGAGTGTGGGTGTGGGAGAGAGGGTGGGTGTGTGAGAGAGAGAGGGTGGGTGTGTGTGAGAGAGAGAGGGTGGGTGTGTGAGAGAGAGAGGGTGGGTGTGTGAGAGAGAGAGGGTGGGTGTGTGAGAGAGAGAGGGTGGGTGAGAGAGAGGGTGGGTGAGTGTGTGAGAGAGAGAGAGGGTGGGTGTGTGAGAGAGAGAGGGTGGGTGAGAGAGAGGGTGGGTGTGTGTGTGAGAGAGGGTGGGTGTGTGAGAGAGAGAGGGTGGGTGTCAGAGAGAGAGTGGGTGGGTGTGTGTGTGAGAGAGAGGGTGGGTGTGTGTGTAAGAGAGAGGGTGGGTGTGTGAGAGAGAGAGAGGTGGGTGAGTGTGTGTGAGAGGGTGGGTGTGTGAGAGAGAGAGGGTGGGTGTGTGTGAGAGAGTGTGGGTGTGTGTGTGAGAGAGGGTGTGTGTGTGAGAGAGAGAGAGG